>NC_060126.1:338095789-338737380 GCF_021461395.2 Schistocerca americana | reverse complement strand
GTCTCATTCACTCTTTTCCTAGCACTGTTATGCCTCTGTCAACTATGTTCCAATAAACTCTGGCCCTCTCTTTCACTCACATTGCCACTGTCTCCTTCGCTCTTCCTATAACACAGCCACTGTCTGCTATTTCCAGTATTTATTACTTTCCCGTCTCCCCGCCAATACCACTGTCGTCTTCTATCTCAGTATAAAAGAGCGCGAATAAGTTTACATGCTAGAATTTTCGGGAAAATATTTAAAGGTGCTAAGGAAGGAAGAATAAGGTAGCAGGTACCCCGCTTTTCACTTAGTCATTTAATAAAACAGGAACATAGGAACACATCCGCATTTTTTTTTTCTTTTGCTCCGTTCGAAGCATTCTTCCGCTGTTTCCCTTCATTTCCCTGTTGGAGAAGGGAATGTAGCTCATACGAAAAGAAATGTATTGGTCAGCAAAATTTAGATAGTTTACTTATGTGAAATTGAAACATCGCAAAACTAATTTTACCCCTCAGGTCGGATTACACGTGGAAAAAAAGTGTATACATTTTTCCATGCTACGTAACTTTATAAACTACGCTTCCGCCTCACAACGGATCTTACGTGCGTATCTTACGAGCGGAAGTAGGGTAACTTCGAACCTCTGTATCTAGAAAACGTATAAGGAAATTCAGAAAATTTTCAAGACTATATGAGATCAGGATCTTAGAAACATATTGCACAAATTTTAGCCAATTTCTATGCATAGTAGTTTTGGAATCCTTGGCTGAGTTTTGGTCCGTTGGTGACGGAAAAAAAAGAAAGTCTATTTTTGGGATTTTCCGAAGTACTGCCCATGAAATGATGGTGCCTCCGTAAGTCCCATCACACCCACCAAAGACCGCATAAAATACAAAAAGAACCAACCGATTTGCTAAGTTCTCCTAGACAGGACAACTGTGTAATATTCATATTTTGACATTGTACTGAAGGATAGTTACACTCAGACGATCCTTCCGTTGGGCATTTAACGGGTCCGTCGCAAGTGATATCCAAAACACTTGATCCTACCTTTCCACGACCAATATAGCCCGAGGAATGAGCACCGGTAAATCTCGTTTTTTATTAGTGATGCTTTAGAACGTATGAGGCTGTCGCGTGCATACCGATTCATAGTGAGACGGCACTTATACGAAATACTTTGTACTTGAATGACGGTTCCCTGAGTGGTTAATAACGCAGGTGGCGTCCACAGCCAGTTTTACATTTGGTCGCTCTAGAATTAGAACGCCTGTTGCACCAAGCGAGTTTTTTTTTCTGCTTCTTTTTTGACACTGTCGCGTGAGAGGCGAGTGATGCTGCGGGATTTTGCTGGATTAGCCGATACGTGCTACTGAGCGCGACGTGGCTAACAGCGATATTTTGCCTGGGGCTGTCAGCTGTTACGCTGAACTGCGTGAGTTCACACTTTGTTGCCAAAACCGACGTTCCCCTACAACATAGGCCTACTATGTATCAGTGATGAAGTTAACAAAAGTTACATACATCTGTTGCGCCTTCCTAACATGCAACAAACTGCACCATTTTTGATGCCGACGTACCATGAAACTGGGATGTTGAATGTTGTTCTGTACCAAATATCTGAAACATTTCTCATTTCGCATACACCTTGACGTTCACGACCCTCTATCCGTCAAGTACTTGAATAATGATAACTACACCAGCGGCTGTATTTGAAACAAACGTTGTTTATTCTTTTTAAAACATGCATATAAGTTAGATTCTAAATTTTGTCTTCTATGGATAACAATACTATATTTTTCTTCTATAAGTTTATGATGTTATTTATTCCTTTTTAGTCATAAATTATGATTTAAGTCATGTGTGCTCTCTTACTCGTCTATCTTATTATGTGTTTCCATATGAAGATAACACCATCTTTGGTGTCGAAATTGTTAGCATTTTTTAAAGAAATAAACGACGTAGGATTCAAATACAGCCGTTGGTTTTGTTATCATTATTCAAGTACTTCGTGTCCGGCTACAGTTCCACTTTTCTTGATGGTGTTGTTCTTGGTGCTGTTTGCTTTTTTACAGGAGTAATCATTACTTAATAATCGATCAAAGTACTGGTTCACCATTTTTACACATCAGTTACACAAGATTAAAAGTTTCTTGCGATCCAGATTACACAGCTCCGATAAAGCTACGGAAATGTGAATGAAAATCATCGTGGACGAATGCTCCATTCTGAATAACATTTTAAAGACAGATGGGTGAAACTCATGCAAATTTTCCATGCTGGCAAATATCATAGGTATATGACTTCTGCAGGAATATGTCCAAAACGTCGGGTAGTAGGCCGGCCGGGGTGGCCGAGCGGTTCTAGGCGCTACAGTCTGGCACCGTGCGACCGCTACGGTCGCAGGATCGAATCCTGCGTCGGGCATGGATGTGTGTGATGGCTTTAGGTTAGTTAGCTTTAAGTAGTTCTAAGTTCTAGGGGACTGTTGACAATAGAAGTTGAGTCCGATAGCGCTCAGAGCCATTTCTTACGTCGAGTAGTAGGTCGTACAGCTAAGCCTTGTCTGAGGTTGAATGTTACTGGAATAATATGTGTTTACGCGTGAACTGTAGTGTTAACGTCAGTAATTTGAGACAGATGATCGAATGATATAAAGATGGGAAATAACACAAGAACGTCAAGGAATCAAGAGAAACTGAAGCACAATAGATGCTACTTTCGCTCAAAGATACATTGTGGAGAAATTCTTAGAGTTTAATAACCCAACCTACCTCTGTTTTGCTGATTTATTAAAAGCCTTTGACAGACTTAGAAAAAGAAATATAATTCGAACTTAGATCTACAACAGTCTGCCAATGGATATTGTAAAAATTATAAAAGGTATATACACAGGTAAATATATACACATATAACAGTACGAGAAATAAAACATACAAAGTATTGGCAGATAGAATTATAATAGATAAAGGAATTAGACGAGAAGACTCACTAAGTCCTCTCCTGTTCAGGTTAATAATGGATCACATCACTGATGCCGTAAGACAAAGCTGGGATACAAAATGAGAAATAAAGTGGTACATATTGTATTTTACGTTAATGACGCTTTACTGATTGATGCTGATGAGAACAGTTTACAAAGGTTACTTCTTCAATTCAATAAAGCAGCTAAGGATATAGTCTAGAAATCTCATCGAAAAGTAAATGAGTATGGTGATAACAAATACACCCCTCAGATGGAATTAAGACTGAACTCAGAAACTGCGATTATGGTTCCACGTCAGCTGCCCAGTATTTCAGAACATATTAGAAGTAGATGGTGTTTCAAGTGATGAACTTTAATTACCTATGGACAGTTATTAACAGCAACAAACATAGAAGTGAAAAACTGAGTTACAAAGGCAGTAAAGCTAGCTGGATGCCAGCAAAATACTATATGGAAAAACAAAAATATGACAACTACGGGGAAAATAAAAATATATAAAACAATTCTGCGTCCTGTTACAACAAGTGCAGCAAAAACTAGAGCGGAAAGGAAAAGCATGAAACATAATTCAAGGGCAATGGAAATGGAGATGCTAAGGCAGATCGAAGGAGTAATCATGTGGACAAAGACGGCAGATTTATTGATAAGGAATCGGTGCGAAATCCATACATATTGTAAATGTGGAGGGGTACGTAAGTTTGTACATGCGTAACAAAATAAAAGGATCACTTTTATTAAGCCCTGTAGTGTCTCCCGTTGCGACGCCTGAGTTTTATATTTGGCCTACAGGTGGCTACAGCCTTCCTCTGTGATGGTGCAAAAGCGTGGCGCCCTTCAGTGTCACCCGCAGGCTCGGTGACATTTCAAACAGCAAGGTGTCGTCACATGTGAAAACATAGATACAGCTCAGAAGTTCGTTTGAGTTTTAAGATTGGTTAATTATGTCACGTTGGCACCTAGTTTCACGACATTTCCACCCAAGGCCACCATGGACCTGTCGTGCGATGAGACGATTCTCACATCTCCTCTTGCCTACATTTCGGGCCTTCATCCGGCGCCTCTGCGATGGAGGTCACAATCACGACACCCAGATTTTATTCCCGCATATTTCGCGGTCAAAAAACGCCAGTTCGTAGCGCGAAGAGCAACAGGACGATGTTTTCGACAATGATCGACATTGCTGCCAATCATGGATGTCCCAAGCCTACTCTGAGGACATCAAGGGGTTGCAAGCCCCACAAACGGGATCCGACCCCATTGTAGTGTACTGCGACTGCTATTTTTGCTCTGGTATACACATTGGAATCACTAGGAACCGTTTAGAACCATTTGACGCCATTTTATCGTGACGCGAAAAAGCAAAGGTTGTTTATTCTTTTTCAGCCCACCTATTCCGCGTCCTCCTGAGGCGTAGTCACTGGAGGCAGGAGTGCAACTTTTACAACAGCATGAGTATAATGTCAAAGGGTTGCTCTAAGACCCCCACTTCGGCAACACACTCGGTACTTCCCAAGCACGTTTGCTGGGCACGTTAAAAATATTCCTGTCAGAAACTTTGAAAGCAATTCAGCGTCGCGGCTGCTTTTGCGTCTGAAGGAAGGCAAACCCAAATTAAATGGTATCGAAGGGGTTGCTAGAGCAGCTGCAAGGCTGAGTTGGTGTCAGAGTTTCTGATAGGGACCTTTTAACGTAGTCAGAAAAGATGCGCTTGTGACACCCAAGGCGTTGTCATGTTGCAAGGTATTAAAGCGATCCTTTGCTGTTTTATTCATGCAAAAGTGAAAGGTCAACGTCTCAGAGGTGTGGGTGTGAAAAAAAAAATCATAAGTTACGAGACGCAAACAGGCAGAAAATGTTCATCCAGCATTTGAAAATGAGAGCACTTAGTTAGTGACTTACAATCATCTTTACATGTAATTCCTAACCTTTACGAGAATTTTTGATACTGCTCCCTCCCCCCCCCCCCCCACCCCATCCCAACACACACACACAACTGTTATTGCTCTAGATCAAATGAAATATTCGTATACTTTATTACAAAATTAAATAAAAGATTTACATACGTTTGACATACTTCTTTGCCACAGAGTGCTTGTTGAAATTTACGACGGTCATGGACTAGCAAAATATCACTTGAGGTGTAATTAAAAAACTGCTCTTGAAGTACAGTGTTCAACATTGACAGTAGTATAAGCTCATTCTTTGTATAGCGTATGACAATTTTTAAATCATAATATTGAACTCTGAAATGTTTTGAACTAGTGAGTATTTTGTACATTTAGATTAAGAAATGGATTTAGTTTTTGCATATCCTTGACGACTATTTAGATTGGGGATTTTGCTGTCATCCTCGTAATGCGCTCAACGTAACTTTATGGTCGCTATAACCGCGAGTAGCACGCATCAGAACAACTAGAGAGAAACGATTACGACGCAAGACGGGAAGACCGTCAGCGTACGGGATTGAAACCCACGCCGGAGTCGAGCAACAGGGCTCACCGAACGGCGGACCTGACACAAAAAGACCAGTCAGTACTAGCCTATGCTATAACGAACTGCAACAAACGTTCGCCACAACGCTGTCTGCAGATCAAGTAGAGGCACAATCCAAATCGGGACCAAAGAGCAAACCCAATACGAAAGCAAAGTCGTCGGCAGGTAGTCAGTAGTACGGTGCAGATAGTAACGAACGCTGTCAGACGAACTACTAGACTGATTGAGTGGTCTTTCTTTTTCCTATAATTTCTTACCCCTGCCCCACGTGGGCATGAGTGGGCTGGCAGCAGCACAATTCGCTGTTCTTCTGCCAAGAGACTATACAAAGTATCACAGGAGAACGGTACACACATAAAACACCAGGATAAAAGTTGATGTTTACACATGGGAAGGGGAAACAATTGCAGTTAAAATACGCAAAAAAGGGATAGCTTCACGAGACAAATTTGCAAAAAATCTACATATAATGGAAATTGAAACATCCCCTTTGAAAAATTAATGAATTACTCTGCTGATAAACTTCTACGTTATTTGATTTTCAAACAGCTGAGCAAAACTGAACGTACTCAGACATTACTCTCTTTACTTATTCTGATCAACACTAAACTGACACACAGTATTTTTAGCGCAACGCAATCTGACTTTCAAAAATCCGTACAAAACAATGGCCCTGACTAACATTAACCTATACCTTTCATGAATCACTTACCTCACACAAATCTTCGTTACTCGAACTACTGCAATACAGCGAGCGCTACTAATGCCAGCTACTGAAGGCACTAACTACTGATAGGCATAGTCAGCAAATGAAAGATTTTGATACAGAACAAACAATGCATTTACATTAATAATGTTCAAAAGTCATAATATATATATCCGGTCTTACAAATTTACTCTTTCTGGCGGACACACGTCCAGATCGTCCGCTCTTAAAATTCTGCCATCTCTCTCGCCCCATCCACCACTGCTGGCGGCTCACCTCCAACTGCGCAACGCTACGCAATGTTCACATCCAACTGCCCAACACTACAATAGCGAATATTATAACAATCCAAACCACCCACAGACTGCACACAGCACAGTCAGTGATTTTCATACAGAGCGCTACGTGGCTTTACCAGCATAAAAACCTAAACAGCCTACTTACAAAATGACACTCGAAGAAGACGTAGCACATAAACACTAGTAGCACGAATAGCACAATGAAAACACGGTGGTCACAATATAGGACTACGACTCTGAGCACACATTGCTCTTATGTAACATACACGGCGAGCACCAAAACGCGTCAGAGAGTACCTGGAATGAAATTGGATCTGCCAAAGGAGGGGAGGTCAGATAGGAAAGAGAGAAGGGGTTCGGCGGAGGAAGGTTCAAATGGCTCTAAGCACTATGGGACTTGACATCTAAGGTCAACAGTGCTCTAGACTTAGAACTACTTAAACCTAACTAACCTAAGGACATCACACACATCCATGTCCGAGGCAAGATTTGAACCTGCGACCGTAGCAGCAGCGCGGTTTCGGACTGAGGCACCTAAAACCACTCGGTCACAGCGGCCGGCGCAGAGGAAGGGGGCTGGCAGCAAGGGGCGGAAGGGGCGGGACGGTAACACACCAAGAGGAAGAAGAGGGGGAGGATGGGTAGGGAGCAACCTAGGAAGGAATGAAGGACTGGGAAAGCAGAAGTGAGAGGGACAGGGAGAGAGGGGCCATTCAGAACTACTATGTGAGTACCATTTAGTTACATTTTGTCACTTGCCATTTCTATACCAATGAAGTTACCTTGTCACTTACTATACTACGACCAAACAGTCTGGAATTAAGTTAGCAAATTGCCAGGGATTTGAATGCTTTTCTTCCCCATTAGGCGAGGCCTAAGGGAAATCCTCGCGCAAAAGCAGAGCAGAAGCCTTCTGTCTAATTGTTTCTAACTCCTGCAACGTAATACTTAAAATCAATCATACAAATAAGGTAACATTAATTCCCAAAGATATAGAATGTACGTTGATGATCTGGCAGTAGTCGTCTGGCCATGTCAGTGGTTGAGTCCGCAGTCCGCCTGGACAACGAACGCGAACTGGGCAGCTGTTGGCGTTGAGCGCAAAGTCAGGAAAACAGCATCCGGACCGGCTGCAGAAGCTCATCATTGCTTCCTGCCGACCTTCGCAACAGCTCATCCGGGACCGCGAAAATGAAAGTATCCAAAACGGCATCAGAGTTTCTTTATGACCTTATGTCCGCTGCAAATATCTCAAAGAGGTTAGTACAATATTAATCACGCAAAAACGTTAATTACAGTTATTTGTGAAGTTTTTGTTTGTGAATATTCATTGTAGGAATATCGCACCAAGTGGCTCCAGTTCATGCAATGCACTAACATATTTAAAATTACTTATTGCTCTGAATGCACTGAACGTAAGTTTGATAGTTTTCACATTATCAGTACGCAATGGCGGCTTCAAATATTTACATTGTCTTATCTGCCTCGGAAACGTTATTTTGCACTCAAAAGTTTTCGCAGTTTAGTCTTAGCAAAGCCAGACGCCGTTACCCAGAAATTTGCGAAGTACCGTTGTTTTCTCGCTGTAGCTGTCCGTCCCGTAAATCTCGAAATTTTCACTGCACGGCACTTTTTATTGCATCACACACGACAGGGGAAATTTCAGTCACTTCTGAGTTCGTTTGGACGCCACTGAACTTAGATCTATTAGCTCTATACATATCGAACATACAGTTTTCCTTATGTCACTTACAAAATATTTTTACATACATTTCGCGATTACACGATGTACGAGTATTAGCCATCCGTACGTTATCGTCACATATTATAATTATACAGACGTGTCCGTAACTTTTTCTGGATACATAATATACTCACATGAGCTTACATATGTATCCCTCTGTTCCATGTTTTATGATCAATTGACCAGAAGGATTCTGCCACTCAACGCTATGTCTTGACTTTTACAAAGTCATGACCAGCGTACCATTTTTCATGTTCAAGAATACAGTTACATGTGTAGAGGACACCAGTGTAAATTCCTATCTATCCAGAAAAGCAAGTTACCGTTGCCTAATTGCGAATAATGTTGTCGCCAGGACAACATCAGAAACGCGAAAACTAATCGGCAACACTGCCATTACAACGGGTAAGAAAAACTTTATCTCAAAGCAGTTCATACTCTGATAATCCATGGTGCATCCTGTAATATTTGTCAAGGCACACAAGGACATTTAAGTAAATAATGAATCATTGTTAAATTGTGGGCCCAATACGGAACTTGTCCTAACATTCTTATATTTCAGATTCACAAAAAGTAAAGAAGAGACTACTATTCTCATGAAAATTTTTAAGGAAAATAATCTGAATTAAAAGATGAATTAACCATCAGCAACTTTCGTTTCAGGTAAATAGCATATAATGTTGTTCTGTCCCTGTTTGGAATATTGTGTAAAACATATAATGAAAATGTTAAAAAACTTTTCAAGTCGATTTTTAAATGCAGTAGACCTTATTTGTCTAGACTGATTTCTGCTTTAGTTGCCTCCTGGGCATCCTATTAACAGTTACATTGAAAACGTTACTTGAGATAAAATCTACTATCTTCTATTTACAAACTAGAAGTATTTACCTCACGAGAAAAAATACGTATACAAAGAAAACAAGTATTATTTATAGAAGTCTCACACTTCTTTTTGCAAGTTATTGTATAATTTTTTTCAAATCCTTATATGGATTCAAGTCTTTGACAGTCATACTCCCAGGTTGTGCCAGCCCGTAACTGCCCCCAAGGGTCTAACCTCTACAACGTTGTAGGGACCAGTGTACAAAAGTTGCCAATTTTTGTTCTATTTTTTAGGGCTCGGAGCGTTGTGATGTGTTCGTATGAACACTGAACCGTGACGAAATGCCACGGTTGGTTCTCTGCGTGTCCTCCTTGTCTTTAGCGCGTTCCTTTTGAAATACCCGCTTCGCGCTCTGTTGTTTCCTTACCTTAGCCAGAGGGAGCTGTGGCGCTGCTGCGGCCGGCTGTCTGCCGAGTTTGCGGGAGAACGTCGGTCTGGAGGAGGGACTCCAATTGTGGAGGTCTGGAAGTGTACAGGAGGCCACGCCGTTTTGTCAATGTTAGGCGTGACTCGTGTCAGGTGTGATGCATCGTTAGTGATAGCAGCCAATGTTACTGTCTTGGTCGCAGATGGATCAAAGGGGATGACGCCTGGTTGTCCATTGAAACTCCTATCCTACGGATGTTGTCGGACTTCAAGAGAGTCATTTTGACCATCATTTTACGTTATTTGCAACCAATTCGGCGAAGATTACTTGTTTCGTCGTTGTGTAAATGACTGAACAAGTAGCAGTTTATTTAATGACCATCTTATGGTCGTGTTCTGCGTGTGCTGTTTGCGAGTGTAAGCAAGACTCTCAGCTTTGTCTGTTGATTTTGAGCGCATCGTGAAATACTGGATCCAAGTAGAGACTTTCAATTAAGTAGCTGGTTTCTTCCTTTCCTCGTCACGATGCGTGTTAAATGGCAAAGTAAAACTTGCTACCTCATTTGCGTGGCTTCAATAATAGAGCCTAACCTGTTAACTACTTAAGGCTTGTGGTAAACAAATGTATTTAAGTATGTCGTTTTGAAATATTATCTGAAATACGTCAATGATTTATGTTGTGCTGGTTGATTGTGCGGTATGAACGGATGTGTCGGCATGTCTGCCGTGTAAGGGAATCATGCTAGTTTTGATTACCTTCTGACCAGGTTCATTGCCCGACGCTTGTCTTTAAATACGCTGCTAACCTAGTTCGCGTATGTTGCGGCTATTTTAAATTAATCACTGCTCAATACCCCACACAGTTTTTCTGCCGTCAGTATGTGTTATTTATTCCTTTATTCTAGTCACTCTGTAATCATGCTATTCTTAATTTGTTACTCTATGTAGCCATTAAGTTGCCATTTTTGGGTTGGTTAGACGGAGTGTGACTCCTTTGAGTATAGATTTGTCAATTTCCAATTTATTGTTTTTCCACCAGTTTTTAATTGTGCTTACGCGAGTCTAAATTTTTTATTACTATTGAGCTGTACTTATTGTCATATTGTAAAGAAAGGAATTTACTGCAGATTAACTGTCGCCTTAAGGTGTCGTGGACGGTGCACTTCCCTGTTATTCATCTGAATGTTCTAGTCAATGTGTGAACTTGCTAATCATTTTCTCCTTACATGGAGTGTGCCTGCTTTGATGTCGTAAGCAACTGTTTCATAACCACCTACGCGCATGTTTATATTTATGGGAGAACTTAATGTGTGTTCCCATGTTGAACTTTAACTATAGTGCAGAAAACTAAATCAGGGGTTTATTATTGCTCTAGTGTTGTTTTTTGTCAAGTGTAACACGCGACATTTTCTTGGTCTGTTGTCAAGTGTTACAATAAATGCAAATTGCAGTGAAGCGATGCCCTGTTTTAGTTGTTCCCGTCATTCCCAATCTCCACATTGGTTAATCTAAACTCATAACATTTAATTCTTTAAATATTGAAGGGAGGTGCGTGTGTCCCAAGCACTAACTCTCTAGTGTCACAGTCTCTTACTCTCTTTACATTTATGTGATATTTCCTTTAGCGTTTGTCTGCTTCTTGAGTTAATTTAATTAAAGTTCAACTGATCTTTGCTTCTCGAGATATTTCTGCTCCGATTAGGTTAGGTGTCAGAGTTGGCCACTCGGTCTATTCTTTAGCAGTTAACATAATCTCCACTGGGATACGCCCAGTGGAAAAAAAGGGGCGAATTATTGTATATTTGCTGAAACTCACCCACATAATCTACACAACGTGTATTTTGTCTATTGTTGTAGGTGCGTATTAAACTGTTAATTTTCTGTTAAGTACCCTGTTTGTATGTTGGCAGCGCTATAGACGGTGTAAATATCGCTGACAGCGCTCTGCGCATTCGGCAAGAGATTCTGTGGTTGGAGGGACTAGCAGGTTGCGAGTGGATAGGGAAGTGTATGGACATGATACTCTTAGTGAAGTGTCTGTGTTGGTAGGAGGTGCATTGTAAAGCGTGATGAAATAATGTGTTTATGAGAAAATACACAAGGAAGTTTATGAAGATGAATGTATGGTTGATAATGTTTGTGCAGTGGAATTATTGAAAACTATATAATTTTTGGAACTTTGTAAGACGTGTACATTTCTATTCTTTATTGTCAAATCACAATTTATGAAAGATGTTTATATTTTATTAATAGGATTAAGTAGGAATAATTAATATTTGTCATGCTGGAAATAATTGTGGTCGCAGGGAATGTCTGCACCAAAGTATTGTTGACAAGAGAGACCGCAAATTTTTAAAAGGGCGGAAGAGACCGCGTATGGATCCATTTTAAGAAAAGAGCGGGAAAGGCCGCGCATTGATACATTATGTAATGGTAGCAGGGATTGTCTGCACCAGAATGCATTGTTGGCAGGAGAAACGGCACTTTAGCGCTCGAAGTCAGTAGTAAGCGAGAAGTGAAGCGAGTCGGTAGCAGGTCTGAAGCGAGAGGTTGAGAGGTGCGGTGTGCCGGCCAGCCACTAGCTATGATTTACAAGAGATTATAAACGGATGTACAGAGACATCAGTTAACTATTATAATAAGAGGAACTAACATTATTGAATTAATTTTTTTGAGAAACTCAAGACTACTGAAGGTATGTTTGCGCATTGCTGGTTGTAAGATTATTGTAAAAGTAAGTCCCATTTGAACGTTTGTAATATCATTTCATTCAGGATATAATTAAGTTTTGCCAGCAATATTGCATTTCTAATTATAATCCACCCCAAAAACCGTCAACGTAAAACTTTGCAAAATTTTATTGTTGTCAAGAAAAAGTTTAACTATGAATCACGTAATTTCTGTCAAATTAATTAAAGAATAACGTCAGCTATGCTATTAAAAAATAACGTCAGCTTTGGTAATAAATACAGCCACTTATTATGAAAGCCCACCAGCAGCTAATAGAGTATAGTAAAACAGAGTAAGTATATTCATGTCGCAGTTTGATGCAGCAGTGAGATAGCGATCCAGTAACAGTAAAAAAGGTAAGGAACAGTTTTGGGTTATTGCAGATAACGACTGAGGGCCACGACGACGACACATTCTATGTTTCGTCGAAATAATCATAAAATCACTTTTAATAAGCAGCAATTAAATTTGTATGCGAAGATAGAGAAAGAGAATAACTTTCAAAGGGAATATTTCATTTGTTATTATTAAGCAAGATATAGAAATCCTAAGGGAAGGTTTTATAGTTTACTGTAAAAGGGAATATTATCATTAACAAAAGAGATATAGAGGAGACAACGGGAATGTTTCAACTTGATGTACATGAATGAGGTAAAATTTTCTAAATACATTGTTTGCTCTTCAATAAAATCTCTCTTTTCGCGGAAAATATGCCTCCTAATAGTAGAGTCTATAGGAGTTAGAAAATTTTTATGGAGATGAGTTTTTGCTACTTTCTGTAATTTCTTTAGTTCGTGTTATGAAGATTTTCTCTGAGGTAAGGAGAAAGAATGGGGTTTATACTATCGTGATTCGTGATTGAAATGACTTTAGGCCATTCACAGAGTTGGAGGTACTTTAATATTTGAAGGGGTCGGAGAGATATAGTCGTAAGCCACACTTTGTCGGAATTGATAAACTCTGTGACATTCTTAACGATGCCCTCCTCATCTTAGATTAAAGAAGATCCGTCGTTCTCCAACAAGTGGCAAGTGATGACGTAGTGTAGTTCTGTACTTTGCCACCTGGTGTCTTTTTCAGAAGATACAGAGCCAGAAGCCACATCAAAATGGCTGAATGCTCACGTACATCTGATCCTTTTGACAGTGACGGTGATGAGTCTTGGTGTCCATCAAGCAACAGTACTAGCTCATAAAATGTTTCGGTAAGTATACAAAAATATTTTTTACTAATGATCATTGTTCAGTGGCTTGTGACTTTGCGTCTCGTAGCATTTCTCTCACATTTGATAGTCGTCTTTTGTGTTAGTGAGGAACTTTAGAGCCTAATTTTAATGACCACGGATTGCGGTAATAATACAGTTTTCATGGCTACAAACTTGTGAGAATATTTTTATTAGCAGTTCCATTTCAGCGACATTTAATGATTTGTGTGGGTTGTGACTATATCTCACGGAAGTTCTGTGACTATTCTTCTATTCATATTACAGCTCGAAATAAGTAGAGCAAATGAAGTATCACCCCAGAAACCAGGCTCTTCAAGAAAAAGAAAGCGTAATATTGATCAGTGGAAACAAATTAAGGCCAAACGTCGACGCTAGAGCGGGTCAGCAGTATGTGTCTTCTAAAACTAACAAGACTGGTTAGGTAGCGTCTTTGGGAATTCCCTGTAGTTGTTCAAATAAGTGCTATACGAAACTACTCGGAGAAGAAGAAAATATTTTCCACTCGTTTTGGGACATAGGAAACTTTAATATCCAGAATACCTACATAATGGAAAATAGGACAAAAAACGCGAAGGTTCGTTTCACTTTTTTAAACAAAAATATACCAACTGTAAAAAATTCACTTTACCTCGTTCTGCTTCACATTTCTTTCTTTCACAGCTATCCAAAAAGACTACAAAGGAAATTCCATCTAGAGCTGTGACATTTTCATTCAGAGTGAAAGTAAATGGAATGGAAGTCTTGCCTTGCAAGCAAGCTGTCCTCAGGGTTCATGGCTTGCAGAACCACACAAGAAGAGTGAGGAATTTGCAACAGCAGATGAAGTTGGTTCGCGCAGTTCGAAAAGAAGATGGATGAGATATTTATATTACACTTTACTATAAGGTATCCACTTTAACCAAATAAAGCTGAAGTATAATAATAACAGCTCGCCCAGTTGGCCGTGCGGTCTAACGCACGGCTTTCCAGGCGATAAGGAGCGCCGGTCCCCGGCACGAATCCGCCCGGCGGATCTGTGTCGAGGTCCGATGAGCCGGCCAGCCTGTGGATGGTTTTTAGGTGGTTCTCCATCTGCCTCGGCAAATGCGGGCTGGTTCCCCTTATTATGCCTCAGCTACACTATGTCGGCGATTACTGCGCAAACAAGTTCTCCACGTACGCGTACACCACCATTACTCTACCACGCAAACATAGGGGTTACAATAGTCTGGTGTGAGACGTTTCCTGGGGGTTCCACCGGGGGCCGAACAGCGTGGGGTGGCGGAGGGGTAAAGTGGTCTGCGGTAGTCGAGGTGGTTTGCGGACCACTGCGGCTGCGGCGGGGACTGTGTCTCTCCGTCGTTTATAGGTCCCCGGATAACATAACACAACATAATAATAACATCAAGTAATGTATCAACTTCTGGGCTCTTTTCTTTCAGGTAAACATGGCAAACATCGACATAAATTTCAAGATGCAGCTGTGCAAGGTATCAGAGACTTTCTCAATGCTGTACCAAAACATAACAGTCACCATAGTAGGCAGCAGAACCGCAACAAAATATATTTTGGATATGATCTCACAATTGCATGCTTATTTCTGGACAAATACTCATCATACTGCAAGGGAAATGGTGTCCTTATTGTACCACAAATCGAATTCAGGGCAATTTTTGTGTCCGAATTTAACTACCGAAAAGCGACACCTGTTCAACATGTGATGCCTTCCTAACAGCAACGAGTAACCCAGAATTATGTGCAGGTGAAATTACACAAACGTAAAAACAAAATGAGCTACATCTAAGAAAGGCTGATAACCGGCTAAATATGACCGCGTCTTTAACTTCTCTGGCTAACAATAATGTGAACGAGCACCACGTAATAGCAATGGACATGCAACAAACGTTTCCCACATCAAAACTAACAGTTGGCCCAGCATTCTACAAGAGAAAAATACGGACTTACAACTACGCTATCCACGATTACGGGTCAAATAAGGGATACATGTTTCTGTGGGGTGAGAAGGACGGAGGAAGAGGTTCAGATGAAGTTGGGAGCTGTTGATCAAAATACTTGGAGATAACTAACACTCAAGCCAAAAATCTCCACATAATCACAGATAATGTAAGTGTCAGGCAACGAATTGGTCTCTTATTGCCCTGGAAAGGACTCTCGTTGCCACCAAACGATTTAAAACTGTGCAGTATTATTTTCCAATGGTAGGTCATACTAGACTTCCATGCGATCGTGATTTTGGTCACACTGAAATTTATGCGAGAAACTGACGTCCAATAGCATACACATCAGATGATTAGTCAGAAGTAATTAAATCTGCTAGCACAAAAGTTACATTGTGACGAAAAGGCACAGACAAGATCTGAGAAGCTTGGGCGATCTGATGTTATTCATCTCGATACCCACTGTGTTCAGATCTGGAGATCCCATTCGTTTTAGTGACGCGACTGAATTTAAGTTTGAGTATAAAAATCCCTTCACGCTAAGCGTGAAGCATTGCTACTCAGATATAGGAACCTTCACGTCAGTGGATCTACGTAGCAACAGGGAAGGAAGACTTACTGAACCAGATCGATTTCATCTGCCAATAAAATACAGAAAAGCCCTTTAAATTAATCAGAAAAAGATTGATGACATACCGTCTCTTATGGTATATATACCTGCAGCTTATCAAAGCATTTTACGGTCATGTGCTGGAAATAATGTGAACGATGACGACGTAGAAGAACTTCCTTGATTTCACATTTGTAGTGTAAAATAAAATATTACAGTGGTTTATCTGTTATCTATGTGTATATGTGAAAGTGCAAAAACAGTTAAAAATTACTAGGTGTTACATAATTTTCAAAATAAAACCTGAAAAACTTATTTTGCGTTCAAAATTATTTTCAGGGAGACACAGTCATAAGCCATTTTCGACCACATCATAATTAAAAATGATACTACATAACAGAAAGAAGATCGTGTATTTGACGGAAGGTTTGCTATGTATTAAAATACAATTAAAAGCAAAAATGAAATGTCTAATTTGTCATCAAAATGTGTATACTGCCATGAAACTTTAAAGTCGCTGTATCTCAAAACTGGTTGAATGTGGCTTGTGATTATATTTCTCCGGCCCCTTCAATTCTTTAATTTCAAATTTTTTGATGTGTGTTATTGTCAGGATTTCTTGCAATACGGGGCCATTCTTTTGTGATAATTATTGGAAGTCATGTTGTCATTGTATAGCCGTCAGATTGCATTTGGCTTATACATTGTGGGTAATAAATGAATAGGTTAAATTTGAGTTGTCTTTGCCAGTGAATATTCTGTAAGTCAGTGTCTTATAAAAATAAGAGGATGTTTCAATTCGTCACATCCAACAAAAGTCTTACAGTTACATCTGCCTTTGGTATAGCCAATAGTGGACTGCTAATCGTAGAATAGGAAGACTCTAGAATATTCCATTCTAACGTCTTTCTGATTTCTCTGGTTACCAATTCCTTTTTCGTCCAAGGGACGGAAAATGTAGCGCGGCAACATGTTTCATGGGAATACGCCGGAATGTTATAAACTTAACCTTTTATGGTTCCTGGTTTCTCACAAAGGAGTCCTGTATAGTTATTAAGTACGTCCATTAATTTTGAGTACTACTGCGTATCTAAGCAATCTGACACGGCATCCTTTTGCTGAATAACTGCTTTAGTGGCAATTATATCACTGCCCTGAGTAAGTCTTGGAGCTACAGTATCCCTGAGTGGGTACATTGCTGTTTCTGTCTAACAACTGAGATCGGGTGTACTTAATATAGACACTTGCCATGTGACTTTTCAGTGGAGATCAAGTCCAGTACTTTTCTCTTTCCTAAATTATCCACGGTACAGGTACCAGACGAGAGATCGATCGTTGCGTTCCTCTCTGTGACAAATTCCTAACACAGGATAAAGGCCGCTGATATTTTTTTTTTCACCGAAAACTTGCTCTTAAACGCACCATTTCCCATTAAAAGTTCGGCTTGCACCTGTGGTTTGATTACCTGTGATGTCTCGTTAATAGCTCCGACTACTGTACAGCCTTGTATTAGAAAATCCGGCATAACTCTTTATATAAACCGAAGTTCATCAGACTATTCGTTGACCCTGTATTTAAAAATCACAGTAATCGGTATACTGCCTGTTTTAGCGTGCAATGCAGCTTGCGTCACGAATTTACCCGTCTACCACCGACTTTAGGCTAAGCGCACAAGTTCATTGCGTATATCATGACCGTCGTTGTATCGCAACCTGTTTATAATATTCATACAGATGTCTTCACTTCGCTCCTTGACCGCTACTGGAGGGCATGGAGCGGTCGACTTTAGTTTCCACGACTCTTGTCCTCTGGCCTAGATGTTGTTGCATCATGTGACCGTCTTGTCCCTACACGTTGCTGTGCTCAGGATTACTCCGGTATTGATTGACCCCAGCAGACTGTCATCTATCGAAATTACATCTACCTGCATGTGACCACTTGAAGTAAGGATTATTTTCTCTATCACGTCTCCGCGTGTCTTCCTGTTACCACCTAGTTGACTGTTGCCGTATCCGTCCGCATTTGAATCATGATACGCAGCATTATTTTGTTGTTGCCCACCACTACCAATGTTACTCTTGTTGTTATGGTAATCGTTCCTCTTTCGATTTCCGCTACCGTTACCTTTGCTTTTGTTATTCCCCCTGTGTGGCGGAGAGTAGCTACCTTTATTTGTGTTTTTCTTCTTTCGATCTTCATGTATGGATCGAGAGAATCTGCAGTGGTTAGAAGTTTTTCTAAATTGTCTTCAGAGATGTTTACCAGCTAATTTCTCACAGTGATAGTTAGTTTCGGTTTAAGGGTACATAACACTTCTTTCGTGATCATGGATTCATCCCAATAACGAGTTTTATTGATGTAGTTTTCAATAAATTTGCGTATGCTACCAAGGTATGAGCTGTACATTGTGGGATTGTACACCTCCTGTCTCAATCGTTCCTGGATGCACGCTCTACTGCCCACAATGCAGCTTCATCGAAAATGTGGGAAGTTACAAACTGCATCTCTTGACATTATGTCCAGACTTTGGACATAACTTGTCTAAACCTCTTCATAAAAATAACGGGATGTATAGTCTTTTTCTCATGTGACAAAAACTGATTGCCCATGTTTTATACACTACTGGCCATTAAAATTACTACACCACGAAGATGAGATGCTATAGACGCGAAATATAGCCGACGGGACGAAGATGCTGTCATATGCAAATGATTATCTTTTCAGAGCATTCATACAAGGTTGGAGCCAGTGGCGACACCTACAACGTGTCAACATGAGGAAAGTTTCCAACCGATTTCTCATGCACATACAGCAGTTGACCGGCGTGGCCCGGTGAACCGTTGTTGTGATGCCTCGTGTAAGCAGGAGAAATGCGTATCATCACGTTTCCGACTTTGATAAAGGTCGGATTGTAGCCTATCGCGATTGCGGTTTATGGTATCGCGAGATTGCTGCTCGCGTTGGTCGAGATCCAATGACTGTTAGCAGAATATGGAATCGGTGGGTTCAGGAGGGTAATAAGGAACGCCGTGCTGGATCCCAACGGCCTCGTACCACTAGCAGTTGAGATGAGAGGCATCTTATCCGCATGGCTGTAACGGATCGTGCAGCCACGTCTCGATCCCTGAGTCAACAGATGGGGACGTTTGCAAGACAACAACCATCTGCACGAAGAGTTCGACGACGTTTCCAGCAGCATGGACTATCAGCTCGGATACCCTTGACGCTGCATCACAGACAGGAGCGCCTGCGATGGTGTACTCCCCGACGAAACTGGGTTCACGAATGGCAAAACGTAATTTTTTCGGATGAATCCAGGTTCTGGTTACAGCATCATGATGGTCGCATCCATGTTTGGCGACATCGCGGTGAACGCACATTGGAAGCATGTATTCGTTATCGCCATACTGGCGTATCACCCGGCGCGATGGTATGGGATGCCGTTGGTTACGCGTCTCGGTCACCTCTTTTTCGCATTGACGGCACTTTGAACAGTGGACGTTACATTTCAGATGTGTACGACCCGTGGCTCTACCCTTCATTCGATCCGTGCGAAACCCTTCATTTCAGCAGGATAATCCACGGCCGCATGTTGCGGGTCCTGTACGGGTACGGGCCTGTCTGGATACAGAAAATGTTCGACTGCTGCTCTGGCCAGCATATTCTCCAGATCTCTCACCATTTGAAGACGTCTGGTCAATGGTGACTGAGCAACTGGCTCGTCACAATACATCAGTCAATACTCTTGATGAACTGTGGTATCGTGTTTAGCCTGCATGGGCAGCTGTACCTGTACACGCCATCCAAGCTCTGTTTGACTCAATGCCCAGGCGTATCAAGGCCTTTATTACGGCCAGAGGTGGTTGTTCTGGGTACTGATTTCTCAGGATCTATGCACCCAAACTGCGTGAAAATGTAATCACATGTCAGTTCCAGTATAATATATTTATCCAATGAATACCCGTTTATCATCTGCATTTCTTCATGGTGTAGCAATTTTAGTGGCCAGTAGTGTAAGACTTTCCTGTAATTTGATGTCTGGGTAGGAGTTTTGTTCCTCAACTACAACTACTACCTTCTCTGATGTAGGACTGTAATTGTTCCGCTACGGGAAAGCAATCGGTCCATAGTAATTTTCGTTTCCGTACCTTTTACGATCTTGCTTGGTCCATAGTAATTTTCGTTTCCGTACCTTTTACGATCTTGCTCATTATTTTGATCACCGTCCTGCACACTAGAGGTGCAATACGTGCCGTAATTTCGTTTTTACATTGTGAAAGTTCCTCATCTAACGTTTGTTGAACCTGGTTTAATTCGATTCTTAATTCGATTGCAGATTCACCACTACTGAACGCTGGTTCAATTGTGGCTCTTTGTACTACCACTTGTACTTCAGCGATTACGTTTTCTCTGACCTCAGCAAGTTTCTTCGCTAATCACTGAGTTACTTCAATTCCTGTTTTCTCAGTTCTTCCATCATGTGCTTTTCTACCTGCTCCGTTTGTTATAGAGAAAGCTGGTTCAGCCTACCAGTGATCTCCTGTACTTTAGGTTCCAGGGTATTTTGTGCTTCTTAACACTATTTTATCTCATTCGTAACCCTGGTTACCGCATCAGGAAGCCCACGATAGGCTTCCTTCTTAGTGATCCTCAGTTCCTATCGTCCCTAGCTGTTCATCTAGATTTTGTAATAAATCTTCATCTGGCTTTATTAAAACTACATTTAATTGACGTGTGAGGCTATCATTCCGGCCAGCCGGAGTGACCGTGCGGTTCTAGGCGCTACAGTCTGGAGCCGAGCGACCGCTACGGTCGCAGGTTCGAATCCTGACACGAGCATGGATGTGTGTGATGTCCTTAGGTTAGTTAGGTTTAATTAGTTCTAAGTTCTAGGCGACTGATGAGCTCAGAAGTTCAGTCGCATAGTGATCAGAGCCATTTGAGCTATCATTCCGCAGTTTCCCTCTAGCCTCTGACCTCTCTTCTCGTTCCCTTTCTTTAAGTCCTAATGTTCCATTCATTTGCTTATCGCTAGCTTCTAGTTGTTGACTCAGCTTTGCTGAAAGAGCTTCGTTACATTTCTTTTCTCTAAGTCCTATTTTTTGACAAAATAGTGTGAAAAGTCATTGCCCGGCATTCCTGCCGGTGATGTTTTAACTACTATTGGATTTGACATCGCTTCGGAAGAAGTCAATGCTACTGATTTAGTGCCATCTTCTAACTTAATTGGTTCCAGACTGTCTGTGTAGCAGCTAATCAGATTCCGTTCCCAACATCTTTTCTAGGGAAAATGGTTCGGCTAATTCACTGCCTTCACCTTGTAATTCTTGGAAATTGCCTAGGGATTTGGAATCAGACATTAAATTCTCGCCTGTTGACATGTTCTAGCCCAGTTCATAGTGTGAATAAATACAAAATTTATTGTGCTTGCTGCAGCGTATAAATCCAGTCAGTTGTTGAGTCAGCTGTTATCTGGCTGCGAATGAGACTCCCTACTAGCCGCAGTAAAAATGTAACTCAAGCTTCACATAGTTACAGCCCATTTCAGTTATACACTGAAGATACATACAATACTAGGACTAACACACAATAAATGAAAATGTACCATGGACTATCACAGTAACTCCTGCCGTATCATGTAACGCCGGAAATGCATATCCTCCTATTTCCATCTATTGTACTATTATTTTTTTTCCTTGTTTTGTTACCTCAAGATATGACGTTTCTGTCTCTTTATATATTGTAATTGCTTTACTGTTTGTATATATATATTTATGCATTTATGTCGATGTATAATTAGTTTGTTGTGTAAAGAGTATTTGTATTTTACGCTGGGTCTTGCCTAGGGAAAACTGCCATCGAACGATTACATCGATAGGTCGTGTGAAGAATCAAAGTGTGTAGGATCTTTGGTAGTGTTAACTCTGCCGCGTGGAGCGCGGGCAGAACAGAGTGAGAGTCTAGCGGGAGTAGCGAGTGGAGCAGGTGTTGTGTGACGCTCCCGCGAGTTGCCGCGCTTTCGGGGTTTGGCAGCATGTAATTGCGCTCGACTCGCGATGATAGTTTCTGACATGGTGTCGCGGACGGGAAGCATTAGCTGGCGCACATCAAGAGCCCGTTTCGCCTGGTGACCGTGTCGAGAAGAAGGCGCGCCAACATCCAGCTTTTGCAACAGCGACGGCCGACAATGAGTGACTGTCGCCACCTCCTCGATCGACGGCTTCAAACCTTCAATCAACCAACAAGGAAGACTAAAAGCACGTAAAGTTTCAGAACTGTATGGCAGACCACAGCTTTTCAAATTGTTCCATTTGCCTCGCAAAATTACAGCAACTTAGCATGAACCTTTGTTGCTCATTGTCCCAATTGCATTGCCAAGCAGGGTCCCTTCCTTTTCCGAAATGAACCCGAGTGTCGTTGAAATTCAAACGCCAGCATTAAAATAATATAACTAGATTTCACTGCTTTAATTTCAAAGTTCAGTAGCTGGCTACAATATTTAGGTTACACGAGCACAAATTTAGAGTGCGAGTTTTGTTAGCATATTTTAGCTTACCTGTGACTGCAGCTCAGCTTGGTACGTACTAAATTTTACTATTGTTAATAGTTCAGAATCATTTAATTCAAGTTCAAAGTTAAATCTCTTGTTTCTAAATTGCGTAGAGTCAAGTTGCTTTTGAAATGATTGTTGAGGTAGTCCAAGACTAACCGTATTTTACTGGATTTCGATGTGCTTCAGAAAGAAAGCTCACTATTAACTTCAGTCACTAAATTAACTTTCAGTTTTCTGGTTTTATTAATTCTTCTGCTAAATTAAGTCAGAGTGTAGGGAAATTTATTACTTCTGACAAACTTTCAGTTTTCACACTACACGTGTCAACCTTCAGTTGCCACGCTTCTAGTGCTAATTATATGTGTAATAACCTTACTTTTTCAGTTACTATAGTAATTGTCCTTAGGACTGGCGACCGTGATTTCCTCCAAATCTCAAATATCTAATTACCGCTAGTTAATTGTTAACGTAACGGCCGCACATTTACTTTCTTTATTAACTTTATCCCTTTTCAAAATTAATTTCCACCAGTTTCATTTGCATTTTTCCTTTCATTTAGATGTAACCCTTTCCTCCCTCTTTACCGACAGGTTAACTTCGGTGACGATTGCTTTTCCAAAACTCCCATTAGGTACACGCGGTTTCATTTTTCGCTGTCATTAAGGTCGGTAAGTGAGGGGGAGGTCACACGTGGCGACCTGGTGACAGGACAATCTTTGGATTTGAGGTCGTTCTGGACACGAATTTGGCGTTGTGCAAATCTCGTAACAAAGTACTGGTTACGTACAGGCCGTTACGTCAGCGAGAATAAGTAGTGGGAGTAATCCTAATTACATTTGAGATTTGTCAGTTATATTGAAAATTATTAAAATGAGTGAAGGCAACAATTGCCAAAATTTGGTAGACTTGGATACGGAACAATCGGTCGAACAGTGGGAAACGCGCACCGCGGTACCCATTGTTCAGGGGCAGGCGGCTAGCATGAAAGACGCGACCGCCGAAACGCAACAAAGAGCAGAAATGGAATTCCAAACTTTAGAAAATGTTTCGGAATCGGAAGCGAAAATCAAATCTGTACCCCTTGATGATGAATACGGGGGAACATATATAGAGGAACCAGCTACGGAAGTAAAACCGGTAGTCTCCGGGAATTTAACTGATTTATTGAATGTTTTGATTAATGAAATCAAGAGTCAATCGGCAGAAATTATAGCTCTGTCTGCCAAGCAAGAAGCTCAGTCTGAAAAGATTGAACGAAAGCTAGACAATCAGAACAAAGCTATTAATGTTGTTAACAATAATGTTGGAGTTGTTAATACAAAAGTTGATAAAATCAAAGAAGATATTGTTGTAATTAATACCGAAATCGGTAACCTTAAACAGGAAATGATAGGCGTTCAGGCGGAAATTGCGAGCATAAATACTCGTTTTGATTCCGAAATTAGCAGAATCGAGAAAAGTGTAGGAGAAGCAGTTGCTCCGATCATCGAGAATAAGGTGACGGAACAAATTCAATTAGTGAAAAAAGAGGATCGACAGAAGGTGGAAACTTTAAAGGCTTTAGTGTCCGAAGTAGACACTGAAGTGAGGGAGCAGGCTAATACCTGCGAAGAGAAAAAGAGGGAAGTGGAAACGCTTGCGACAACCACTTGCCAAGTAATTACGAGAGTGTCGGAATTAGAAAAGAAACTTGATGAAAAACAGAGCTATGTGCCAATCTGTGCACATAGTTCGGAATTGTTGACGAAAGTGGAGCGGTTCGACCCCTTGAAAAAAGGCGGTATACACGCGACGGATTTCATTAAAAATTGTGAAAGAGTTTTACCCAGATCATGGACTAATGAGAGAAAAACTAATGCGGTTATTGATGTGCTGGCTGGTGATGCCAAGCGTTGGGGCTTAAACCTCGACATTACGAACCTGACTTTTGACGAGTTTAAAAATTTGTTTCTGGCTGAATACTGGTCAGAGCAAAAACAGCAAAGTGTCTGGCGCGAATTTGTCGTATCGAGGCCTTTCGATGCGAATTCGCGCGGTTCGATGAGGGAGTTTTGTGAGGGCTGGATCCGCAAGTTGGAATATTTGCGTGATCGCCGCACGGAATCCGAAATAGTCTGGGAACTCTACAAGAAGCTTCCAGATGATACAAAACGCTACGTAGGAAGCAATTACAGGACAATCAATGATTTCCTGGAAAGAGTTGAGGACGAGGACAATTGGCGCAATAATCGCGACAGTGGTAGAGGCCGTGGTAACAACAACGGGTACCACCCCAACCATAACAACGATAACCATGGGAATAATGCATACCGCAGCAATGACAATAATGGTTCGGACCGTAATAACAATCGGTACAATGCAAATAATAACCGGAATGACGGAAACCAGTATCATACTAGCGTGATACGGGCTGCGCAGAATAGTAATAACGCCAGAGGGTGTGACCAGCCGCCTCAGCAGTATCCGGGGAGCGTATCTGCTGGGACGAGACAGGGAAACCATTAGCCGCGCCGGTGAGGGGCCGACCGGGCGTGGAGAAATTTTGGCGGCCCAATAACAGGAGAAAACCCAGGTGTCGTCGTTACGAAAATTCCGTATGGAATAATCAACGGCGGGAGAGTGTGCCAGTGTTAGGAGAAAGGAGTGCGCCCACAAGTAGTAAATCAGCTGTATACATGGCAGCAGAAAATACATTCACTGTCAGTGAGAACAATTTAAGTAGTGTTCCGGAAATCGATTATAAAGTGGCAGCTGTAATACCCACAGCGGAACTGGAGATTGAGTTTAAGAATGATTCGCAATTGTTGAGAGAAGATCAGATGTCGGATAACACGTCCGTCATTGAGCGAGGGGATGCAGAGAGGGATGAGGTCTGGTTACGGCAGTTCGGTCGCTTATACGACGAACTAAGAGATTATAGGGGCCTGTACGGGAGAAGTGTTTATAGGGAGCGCGGCCAGGATTTGCCGCGTCTCGTCCCACAGGAGGATAGTAGTTGTGAAGTGATAGAAAGTTCTGGCCCTAACCGGCAGACTTTACTAGAAATAGTTGATGTTAATGGGGAGCACGAGCAAGATGCGTCGTGTTTCGTCCCGCAGGAATTGAATGTTGAAGTAGTAACGGAAAGTTCTGGCCCTAACCGGCAGACTTTACCGAAAGTTGTAGTGGTAGAAGTAGCCGACCCATCCGACGCAAACCTCCAGTTTAAATATTGCGAGAGTATTAAGGAGAAAGATTACGAAAATTTTAGTGATAGCCGGACACGATTGGTAGAAAAGCACGTAGATTACAGCGTGTACGAGGTTAGAGCTGACGTTATACGGTCAGACGGTAGCAGTGTGGGTTGCGCAGATCCAGAGGAAGTAATTGCAGATACTACTGGGCACATTTCTCCAGGTAGATTGGCGGATGAGATTAATCTGACCAAAGTGGAATCAACGAAGGTGACGATTAGTGAATTGATAGCAAAGCAACACTCACTAGTTGACGAGTTACAGGAAAAGGTTTCGGTATTGGAGGCGAAGCTACAGACTAAGCCTCAGGACAAACGTGTTAAAATTAAAACTGTATGTAAACAGAGGCTGAAAAAGCCGCCAGATAAATCGGATTTAGGATCAAAGCCGGATGGTTTTTTCTGGAATGACCTGGATATAGACGAGGATTTACTGTGGGAAAATAAAGAAACAGTCGAGGACAAGTGTAGACAGATAGTAGTGTCTGTTAATATGCACGACCTACAACTAAACGTGTTGATTGACACCGGTGCAGAATTGAGTGCTGTATCTGGGAAAATATTTGAGTTACTGAAAGACAGACCTGGCATCGTAGTTATGCCAGTAACAGGAGTGAAAATTATCGGTGCTACTGGGAAGGCCAGTAAACCGGTCACAAAACAGATTTTTGTCAACTTCGAGATATGTGGGGCACGATTTGAACAAGAGTTTGTCGTCGTGCCAGACTTAACTACGGAAGTAATTATCGGGCTAGATTGGCTATTACAGTACCGTGCAGTGATTAACTGCGAAAGCAAAACTTTGACATGTATGTCACTAGATAAAACAATGGTAGTTGGTTTTGACGAGGCAGGAGACGGTGTGCATAGGCAATACCAGCCTATACACATTGTTAACTGGCCGGATGACATTGACGTAGGAATGAGTTTGAACTGCCATAACATGAGGAATTTCGGCATTGACAAAAGTGTAGAAAGTGAATTGGAAGAGATAATCAAATTCCCTCCACGGATTAACATTAGTATTGGTGTGAAAAAAGATCGTTTGCGAGAAGTAATGAAGCTAAAAGCCGATGCTCGCATACGTCGTCATGACGCTAAAGCGCGTTTTGCTAAGTTTGCAATCGGAGACTTAGTACTTGTAAAAGCTCATGAGAAATCGAGCGAGATAGACCATGAAAACTCTAAATTTAAGTTTGTTTATAATGGACCATATAAAGTCATTGGTATGCCTCACACAAATGCTTACGGAATATTGTAGACTTGAAATTGTACCAACCTAGGATCGATTAATACCACACAATGGGTAATTTATACAGTATGTAAAATAGAGTGTAAGATTTAACGATTTGCTAGATTGCCATGCTTTTGACTGACCAAGGTCATTAAAGAAGTTGTAATTAATAAGTAATTAATTTTGATTAATCAATTTAATTTTAATCAATTTAATCATGATCTAATCAACTGAAAAATCCAAGCTGCTAGTTTAAGTTTTCAGCTGAGTCACAGTAGATTAAGGAATGTAAATATGATTTTGTAAATAGCTGTAAGATTTCATAAATATGTGATTTACTAGTCATTGCCGATGTACTTAGACGCTGTTTTAAGTTTCAGGCTAGTACATGCGTGTGATGATGGACAGTGTTGAGTTATCCACTGTGATAGTATTAAGGGACTCCTTGAGATTACTCGGGAGTGAGTTTTTCCTAAAGAATTCAGTGAAGCGGACGTTCTGGAAACGCCGTCACAAGGGCGAGTGAGATCAAGCGTGCCGCACACGCGGGCGCAACAATACTGGCGAGGCGAGCCGCTGTCGGCTCTTGTGCCGCTGTTGGCTCTTGGGCCGCTGTCGGCATTCTTTGTACTTGCGAGTACGGAAGGCGGAATTGTTTTTCTTCCTGGACAGCTGAAAGAATTCTACCGTCAATATTTATGTTTTTTTCGATCTGATGTGTGTTATTTTCTTGTTTAGCGTTTAATGGACTCCCATGACGAGAATATTAATTATGAAAGGGTTATGTAAAAATGTGTATTCTATGTAATTAATTATTAATTTGCGTATTTTGATCTACCTGTTTTTATGACCATGTACTCTGATTAATTTTGTAAATAGTATTCCATTTCTTGATACTGTTGGGAATTTTGACAATTTTAGAATAGCTAAACCATTTTCTAGGTTTTCTATGAATTTTAATATGTTGTCAACCTGTTTTATTTTGTGCAAGATGACAGAGTGGAATAAGATTAGGAGTGTCTCCACTCAATTATTATGGTCTAAAAATTGATTTATGCTTAATTAGACGAATGCTAAATTTTGTTGATGTTTTGAGCATATGCATTTCCGCTGTTTCTTTTTTGGGACATTTTATGAGTCTGTTTACGTTACACGAACATCCTCAGACAATGTGGGGCACGTGTAACGCCGGAAATGCATATCCTCCTATTTCCATCTATTGTACTATTATTTTTTTTCCTTGTTTTGTTACCTCAAGCTATGACGTTTCTGTCTCTTTATATATTGTAATTGCTTTACTGTTTGTATATATATATTTATGCATTTATGTCGATGTATAATTAGTTTGTTGTGTAAAGAGTATTTGTATTTTACGCTGGGTCTTGCCTAGGGAAAACTGCTATCGAACGATTACATCGATAGGTCGTGTGAAGAATCAAAGTGTGTAGGATCTTTGGTAGTGTTAACTCTGCCGCGTGGAGCGCGGGCAGAACAGAGTGAGAGTCTGGCGGGAGTAGCGAGTGGAGCAGGTGTTGTGTGACGCTCCCGCGAGTTGCCGCGCTTTCGGGGTTTGGCAGCATGTAATTGCGCTCGACTCGCGATGATAGTTTCTGACATGGTGTCGCGGACGGGAAGCATTAGCTGGCGCACATCAAGAGCCCGTTTCGCCTGGTGACCGTGTCGAGAAGAAGGCGCGCCAACATCCAGCTTCTGCAACAGCGACGGCCGACAATGAGTGACTGTCGCCACCTCCTCGATCGACGGCTTCAAACCTTCAATCAACCAACAAGGAAGACTAAAAGCACGTAAAGTTTCAGAACTGTATGGCAGACCACAGCTTTTCAAATTGTTCCATTTGCCTCGCAAAATTACAGCAACTTAGCATGAACCTTTGTTGCTCATTGTCCCAATTGCATTGCCAAGCAGGGTCCCTTCCTTTTCCGAAATGAACCCGAGTGTCGTTGAAATTCAAACGCCAGCATTAAAATAATATAATTAGATTTCACTGCTTTAATTTCAAAGTTCAGTAGCTGGCTACAATATTTAGGTTACACGAGCACAAATTTAGAGTGCGAGTTTTGTTAGCATATTTTAGCTTACCTGTGACTGCAGCTCAGCTTGGTACGTACTAAATTTTACTATTGTTAATAGTTCAGAATCATTTAATTCAAGTTCAAAGTTAAATCTCTTGTTTCTAAATTGCGTAGAGTCAAGTTGCTTTTGAAATGATTGTTGAGGTAGTCCAAGACTAACCGTATTTTACTGGATTTCGATGTGCTTCAGAAAGAAAGCTCACTATTAACTTCAGTCACTAAATTAACTTTCAGTTTTCTGGTTTTATTAATTCTTCTGCTAAATTAAGTCAGAGTGTAGGGAAATTTATTACTTCTGACAAACTTTCAGTTTTCACACTACACGTGTCAACCTTCAGTTGCCACGCTTCTAGTGCTAATTATATGTGTAATAACCTTACTTTTTCAGTTACTATAGTAATTGTCCTTAGGACTGGCGACCGTGATTTCCTCCAAATCTCAAATATCTAATTACCGCTAGTTAATTGTTAACGTAACGGCCGCACATTTACTTTCTTTATTAACTTTATCCCTTTTCAAAATTAATTTCCACCAGTTTCATTTGCATTTTTCCTTTCATTTAGATGTAACCCTTTCCTCCCTCTTTACCGACAGGTTAACTTCGGTGACGATTGCTTTTCCAAAACTCCCATTAGGTACACGCGGTTTCATTTTTCGCTGTCATTAAGGTCGGTAAGTGAGGGGGAGGTTACAATCACCACGAAAACCGTAGGAACACACATTGGTGTCTTACCTTATTTAAGTGCAGCGATGGATCCAGGTCGTCACGAATGTAGTCTTGCACAGTAATGGTTACATAGTTCCTTGCGGTACAGTTTCTCTCGTCAGTGCAAGGAAAATTTCTCAGCAGCATTCCATTCAGGTAGAAGTCGATGAACATGTGGAAAAAATATACAAAAATTAACTTCAAGTACAATACAACAAAACACAATGTAATAACGCAATGTATTTTTTTCTGTTTCTTCTATTCCCGTGGAAATGGGGCCCCACGTTGGTCGCCAATTACATTGATTCTCTCTTTTTTTCTCTTTGTACGAGGTATCGGTTTATTACTTCAGGAATGGTATAGGTGCATATATTTACAAGTCCAGACGTCGCTTATAGTTTGCACACTCGTAGTTGCGTCTAAAATATACACTAAGAGTCATGCATGTTGCTACGCAGGAAATTAATTCTGAGTAAAGGCACTACGTTGCGTTGTAAAAATTTGCTTATGTTTTCAACACACACGGCTACCTCAAAAATACGCGTGATTTGTTGGAAACTGTGTACTTAATGCCCGATAAATAAACATTGCTGCAGAGAGAGAAACGGTATAATCAACTACGTAACTGTACTACTATTCTAAAAGTTATGTAAGTTCATTGTTAAAAATTAACCTTTTATACTGTTGATTATTATCTGAATAATGTTTACGACAGTGAAAACAAGATTTTTATCAGTCAGCGATTGACTCATAAGCTAGCCTGAGTCTTGTGTTATTATTTATTACCTTTGGATTTGTCGCGTGTGTTTAATGAAAACCCTTCTGCAAATAAAAAAAAAATCCTTCTAGGAAAATATCAAAAATATTATTTCTTCGTATGCGCCATTATGACAAAAGAATGGCAGATAGCCAATGACAAAACTTGAATTCTAGCAATAATAATTTGACACTTAATTATACTCATATGGAGGGAGAGTTATGAAATGAGACTGAAAGGATAAATAGTTTTACACATATTGTGTAAGAAACTTATTTACAATTAACAGAATCGTGCGTTCAGAAGCAGCCTCTTACAAAAGCGTCTAATATATCCGACAGCTGACGCCTAAGCGACCATTCTATTCATTCAAATCATTTTCCCAAACTTATATAGAAAGTCTTTGTTACTCGTAGTATTTGTTACATAGAAATATATTTATTATTTAAATTTTTATGTTCAAAATACGTAAAGGTGTAAAGTTTTCTCGTTACAAAATTATATTTCATCATTGATAGCACATTTACTTACATAGACAAGCATACTTTTATTCGTTATTGACACAGTTCACTTGTGGTTATTGTAAAATTTTCCGACGGTATTTAGAAGGCTTTCCTGGAGACAGTATACTCCATTTGCTCCGGCCAGCATTCAACTTTTTAACTGTATATTATAGGACAATTTCTCATTTATTTGAGATGTCTTTTCTTGAATAAACATTTTTCAGCACAATTCTCTGTCGTCTACATCAACTACAGACGTTTGAATAGCACCCTTGGTATTAAATTATTCGTTTAACATTTGTTTTCAATTTATGTTTATTTTATTAACTCGCAATTCTAGTCAACGCACAGACTTTGACTGCAGGGTCACAGCTAAAGCTTATTATTGGCACTGAATTAGCTGTGTGTCATCAAAGCGGACGTGTGCATCTCTAACCTATGAGTTGAAAGAGCAATTTATTTTAAACGGAGACGAGAGTAGCCCCGTTGTAACAACAAGTAAAGACGCAACTGATTTGCTCCTATAGGATGCTGTTAGGAAGAGCAACAACACTAGCAGTAATCGTTGGGTACAGTCGCAGGCGTCTATTACAGAATTACCGTGTCACTGGGATATCTGTAAGTCTTTATTCCTTCTCGCTGAACATTAATCTCGTTTCGAAATTTTTTCTTTGTTTTTACTACTGCCTGCCAAATCTACAGATTAAATAGCATTAAGGAGAGTCTGCGACCCTGTCTCATTCCGTGCTCAATTGCCGCTGTCCCTTTCACGCCATCCAACTTTACATCTGCCTTGTGATTTCGGTACAAGTTGTGAATAACCTGCCACTGCCTGTACTTTACGGAAAGAGGTGGCGCAGTGGTTAGCACAATGGACTCACATTCTAGATGACGAGGGTTCAAATCCGCTTCCGGCCATCATGATTTAGATTTTCCGTAATTTCTCTATATCGCTTCAGGCAAACGCCGGGCTGGTTGCTTTGAAAGAGTATGGCCGACTTCCTTCCCCTTCTCTCCCTAATCCGATGTGACAGATGCCCTCGCTGTTCGGTCCCCTCCCTCAAATCAACAAACTAGACTGTACTTCATTACCCTTACCTTACGAATTTCAAAGAGTATATTCCAATAAACAGTGTTAAAAAGCATTGAACCGTAGTATTTACTTTCAAAATTTTTTTTAAGAGTTTACTTTATTTACTAGCGATTCATCAAGAACATTAACATTAACACATTTAATCACACTACGTGAGCGTGGAAGTAGTTGCCAGGAAGAAACTGATGGAAAATGAAGTTACTTTTAACACATTTGAATTTTATTCCTAAAAGCTTTTTCAAAAACAGAATTAAAATTATAAGCAGAAAAGCACCATCGAAGTATCAAGTTACAATTTTATTTAGAGGCAGAACGAACAATATTAACAGTATGAGCCTTCTGGCTGAGAAACTTGCCCGCTCCCTTTCCACATGGCCGTAGTCATGACCGCTCACAACAACCTCTGAAAGAGGACACTGGTGCAAATCTGCAAAACACCAGATTACCTTAAACTAAATTTTTTAATAACTCACACAAACACGTAAACTATGCATCCCGTAAGAGGGGTGGAAATGGTACAACATTCAAATTATTTTTTCTTTTCATTTTTTAAAGGACTCTTACGGTGGAAGGTCGGCAACCTTATAACCTAAAATGACTATTTAAATAAAACCCAGAAAATGCAGACTTACATAAAATGTACAACATGCCCTACATTCACATATACCACTTTGCAAGATGATGATGTTGTTATGGTCTTCAGTCCTGAGACTGGTTCGATGCAGCTCTCCGTGCTGCTCTAACCTGTGCAAGCCTCTTCATCTCCCAGTACCTACTGCAGCCTACATCCTTCTGAATCTGCTTAGTGTATTCATCTCTTGGTCTCCCTCTACGATTTTTACCCTCCACGCTGCCTCCAGTACTGAATTGGTGATCCCTTGATGCCTCAGAACATTTCCTACCAACCGATCCCTTCTTCTAGTCAAGTTGTGCCACTAACACCTCTTCTCCCCAGTTCTATTCAATACCTCCTCATAAGTTACGTGATCTACCAATTTATTCTTCAGTGTTCTTCTGTAGCACCATATTTCGAAAGCTTCTATTCTCTTCTTGTCAAAATTATTTATCGTCCATGTTTCACTTCCATACACGGCTACACTCCATACAAACACTTTCAGAAACGACTTCCTGACACTTCAATCTATACTCGATGTTAACAAATTTCTCTTCTTCAGAAACGCTTTCCATCCCATTGCCAGTCTACATTTTATATCCTCTCTACTTCGACCATCATCAGTTATCTTGCTCCCCAAACAGCAAAACTCCTTTACTACTTTAAGTGTCTCATTTCCTAATCTAATTCCCTCAGCATCACCAGACTTAATTTGACTACATTCCATTATCCTCGTTTTGCTTTTGTTGATGTTCATCTTATATCCTGTTTTCAAGACACTGTCCATTCCGTTCACCCGCTCTTCCAAGCCCGTTGCTGTCTCTGATAGGATTACAATGTCATCGGCGAACCTCAAACTTTTTATTTCTTCTCCGTGGATTTTAATACCTACTCCGAACTTTACTTTCGTTTCCTTTACTGCTTGCCCAATGTACAGATTGAATAACATCGGGTAGAGGTTACAACCCTGTCTCACTCCCTTCCAAACCACTGCTTCCCTTTCGTGTCCCTGGACTCTTATAACTGCTATTTGCTTTCAGTACAAATTGTAAATAGCCTTTCGCTCCCTGTATTTTACCCCTACCACCTTCCCCATTTAAAAAAAAAAAATATTCCAGTCAACGTTGTCAAAAGCTCTCTCTAAGTCTACACACGCTAGAAACGTAGGTTTGCTTTCCTTAATTTATCTTCAAAGGTAAGTCGTAAGGTCAGTTTTGCTTCACGTGTTCCCATGTATCTGCGGAATCCAAACTGATCTTCCCCGAGGTCGGGTTCTACCAGTTTTTTCCATTCGTCTGTAAAGAATTCGCGGTTTTATTTTGCAGTTGTGACTTATTAAACTGATAGTTCGGTAATTTTCACATCTGTCAACAACTGCTTTCTTTGGGACTGGAATTATTATATTCTTCTTAAAGTCTGAGGGAATTTCGCCTGTCTTATACATCTTGCTCACCAGATGGTAGAGTTTTGTCAGGACTGGCTCTCCCATCTATCTTACCCCTCATGAGATAAGCCTCCGCATCCTTACATTTGTCCTCTAGCCATCCCTGCTTAGCCATTTTGCACTTCTTGTCGATCTCATTTTTGAGACGTTTGTAATCCTTTTTGCCTGCTTCACTTACCGCATTTTTGTATTTTCTCCTTTCATCAATTAAATTCAGTATCTCTTCTGTTACCCAAGGATTTCTACTAGCCCTCGTCTCTTTACCTACTTGATCCTCTGCTGCCTTCAGTATTTCATTTCTCAAAGCTACCCATTCTTCCTCTGCTGTATTTCTTTCCCCCATTCCTGTCAATTGTTCCTTTATGCTCTCCCTGAAACTCTGTACATCCTCTGGTTCTTGCAGCTTATCCAGGTCTCATCTCCTTAAATTCTCACCTTTTTGCATTTTCTTCAGTTTTAATCTACAGTTCATAACCAATAGATTGTGGTCAGAGTCCACATCTGCCCCTGGAAATGTCTTACAATTTAAAATCTGGTTCCTAAATCTCTGTCTTACCATTATATAATCAATCTGAAACCTTTTAGTATCTCCAGGGTTCTTCCGTGTATACAACCTTCTTTCATAATTCTTAAATCAAGTGTTAGCTATGATTAAGTTATGCTCTGTGCAAAATTCTACCAGACGGCTTCCCCTTTCATTTCTTAGCCCCAATCCATATTCACCTACTACGTTTCCTTCTCTTCCTTTTCCTAGTCGAATCCAAGTCACCCATAACTATTAAATTTCCATCTCCCTTCAGTACCTGAATAATAAGATGATGGACAAGATAAAAACATATTTCAAGAATTTTTCATTTAAACAATAAATTCGTTAACACCGAATCCGACAAACATGACAAAGGCAGCAATTAACGTACGACAGACCGACAGACAGACACTAACTGTCTAACAAATGCGGACGAGAGACAGACGAGCAAGCTGGGGACGAGAGACTGACCAAGAAAACAAGTAGAATTTAACAACTAAATGATACAACACATCTCTAATAAGCTGCGATATCTGGCGATGATCTGGCGCAGCACCCCCAAAACGCTCTCCCGAACCGTCCGTTGCCAGCCGCTTCAACGGCCGCAGGAAGGCGCGCCGATCTCCCGTCTCACGGCGTCGCAGCTCGCCCCAGCCAGACCGACGTCGTGGGTTGACTCCTGTAGCTCACGTGTCGGCCGCGAAGCCACTATCCCTCGCTATACGGCGCGGCCACTGGACTCACGTGGCGACGTCACCTGTACCGACGCTACAGGCGGACAAGTCATCTGGTGTCTCAGTGCGCGACAGACCAACCAATCGACCCAACCGCCAATGGCATTACCTGACCAAACTCGACCAGACTGGCGGCCTAACACTTACTAGCACTCCGAGCGACAGACAGACAGACACTGACGGGCCCACACTGACCCGGCTGACCAACTGCCCAGACTCGCCCCCTCGTGCCGGCTTTAAAGTTTGATCCTAACGACAGACATACTAGAACTCCGAACTACGGACAGATACTAACTGCCGCACAATGACCCGTCTAACCAACTGACCAGACTCGCCGAGACTGACAGACTGCCCTGGCTGACCAACTGCCTCCGATTAACTAGTCTCGCCGAGACTGACAGACTCCCACTGCCGAGCTCATAGCGCCCCTTAATTGCACGTGAACAGGCAACGTTTCCCCTTTCCCACCAGAGGGAGACACCAAAGCTGCGATGCCACAGCGGCGCCACCGCCAGAAACGGAGGGCGACTGCTTCACGCTACGCAATGCGGCGCGCTCTTCAAAACAAATTTAACCACGGCTCAACCTCCTCCCCTCAAACTAGAACAGGCGACCGAACTTAGGGACTTCACCTGGCTCAAATGGACTCGATATTCCATACCGGTCTGATCATGTCTGACTAACAGATTAACCGGCCCCAACACATGGAGCACCGTGCATGGACCTATAAAGCGGCGTGTGAACTTCCCTACTCGCATCTCCGGCGGTACACCGCAAGGTTACCGCCCTTCGATAGTGCCATTTTCGCGCAGCAGCAGCAGCAGCCGCCGCCGCCGCCGCCCCGGCCCCGTCCGCGGCAGCAGCGTCCTTGCCTCTCGCCGTCGCCGTCGCCGTCGCCGTCGCCGTCGCCGTCGCCGTCGCCGTCCGTCGTCTCCCAGTGTGTGTCCTGTCCTTTTAGTGCTGTGTTTTTCTTTCTTCTTCTTGTCGTCATGTCCGCCCCCGCCACCACCGTCACTTCTACCACCACCGCCATCGTGTATACGTCCCCTTCCGCCGCCTCCACCACTATCACTTGGTGTGCCCAGTCCCACGCCCCTCCTTCCATCCCTCCCCTCCTCTCTATCCCTTCGCCCTCGCTCTTTGTCGCCCCCTCTCCCGCCTCTTCCTCTCGTTCTGATCCTTTCCCCCCACTCCCCCAGCCTGTCACTGCAGCTCCGGCTAGGGTGGTGGCCCGTCGGGCCACTGCCCACGCCCAGCTCTCCCCGTCGCCATCGCCATCGCCATCACCGCCGCCACCGCCACCGCCACCACCGTCATCATCGTCACCATCACCATCACTGCCACATTCGCCTGCACCGTCACAGTCACTATCTCCGGCGCCGACTGCTGCGTCCGTGCCGGGACCTGTCCCTTCCCGCCACCTCCCCATCGTTCCCGTCCCTCATGCCACCACCCGCCCATCTGCCGCTGTCAAACGCCCTAGTGGCGCCTCCACTTCCTCTGCTCCTAAAAAGGCTCCACCCCGCCCCCCATCCCCACCCCAAAATGCCATGGACGTCTCCCCACCAGGCCCCACTCCCTCCTCCTCCTCCTCCCCACCCGGTCTCTACAAATATCTCCTGTCCCGTCCCGATCCTTCCTTCCTCGAGGCCCGGAATCTCTCCCTCCTCCTCCGCCAACATTTCCCTGGCGCCCCCATCTCTCTCCTTACTCCCAGACGGGATTCTGTTCTTATCTCCTCCCCCAGCCCAACCCTCCATACTGACATCCTCTCCCGCCTCCCCATCACCCGTTTTCGTCCTCACGCCACCCTCACCCCTGCTCCCTCCCCATCTCCTACCCGCCAACCCCAACCCCCGCGTCGCCCGCCGACCCTCACCGCCGTGATCACTCGGCTTAGCCCGTCGATCGCGGAGGAGGAGGTGCTGGCGGAGCTGAAGGCCCATCCCACCCTGGAGGTGCGGGCAGTCCGCCGCATTTTCAACGCGACCGGCCCCACCCGCCTTATGCGGGTTTTCTCTGAGGACGCCCCCTCCATTGACCGTCTCCTGAAGGAGGGTGCCCTCCTCTTCAATCAACGGTACAAGGTCGACCCCTCCCGTTCCCCCCCTCAATCCCTGCGCTGCCAGAGATGTCTGCGCTACAATGCACATCCAACAGCAGAGTGCCGCGAGGCCCCCACCTGCCCGCATTGTCGGCAAGCGCACTTCCTCCGGCAGTGCCCCAACCTCCAATCCCCTCCCTCCTGTAATACCTGCAGCCTCCCCCACCCCACCTACTCCCAAAAGTGTAAAGCCCGACCCCCTCCCACCACTCCTGAACTCACCGTACCTGTCCGTCCCCTGGACGCCCCCACCCCTCCTGGCAATTCCCTTCGTCCCCCCCCCCCCACTGCTGAGGACCTCATCAGGTTCCTCACCATTGTCCTCCAAAACGTCCATCCCTTTCAGCGCCCCCACACCTTACAACAGATCTCCCTCGCCGCCCGTTCCATATTCCACCTTAAAATGTACGCCACCTTTTCCATTAACCAGGCCCATTTCACCTTCTCCCGCCTTCACACCCTCGTATAAGTCCTTATCATGGCGCGACAGCATCGTATCCTTTTCAACAATATCCGCTCCCTTCCCGCCAACAAGCACCTCTTCCTGCACACCCTTGCTACCCACCGCGTGGATGCCTTCCTCCTCAATGAAACCTTCCTCCAACCCCACCACTCCATCCACACCTCCCCCTATCTCCTCCACCGCTCCGATAATCCCCTCCCAGTTGCGCGTGGCGGAGTTGCCATTGGCCACCACCGCCAGATCCCCGTTCGGCTCCAGCCTCTCCTTCCCGACCCCACCGAACACCTGATCCTTAGTCTCTTCTTCCCCGGCCTTACCATTACCTGTGCCACCATCTATGTCCGCCCCAACGCCCCTCTTCCTTTCGACTTCCTCTCCCACATCGACCGTACCTTCTCCTCCTATGTGATCGCCGCCGACCTCAACATCCATAGTCGCTCCGCTGCCCAGTTATGGCGGTGGCATCGGTTCCTCTCCTCCCTTCAAGGCGACCTCATCCCCATCCCCCAGCACACCCGTACCGAATCCAACTCCACTCCCGATGTTATCCTCTCCTCCCCCAACCTCCTTGGTCGCATTACGGTGGATGTCCTGGAGCCTATTGGTAGTGACCATCTCCCTGTCCTCCTCACTGTTTCAGACGGCCGTCGCCCCCGCCCCGACCCTCGTCATGACCCTCCCCCTAAGTACATCCATGACTATTCCCGTGCCAACTGGAATGCCTACCGGGATACCCTCTCCACTCAGGTCGATAGCCACCCTCTCGCCTACCGCCGTCCCGATGATGTCACCCATGCCGCCTCCTTTCTCCAGCAGACCTTGTCTGAGGCCGTGGAGGCCCACGTCCCTACTGTTGCCATCCACCCCCACCGTCCTACCTTACCACCACAGGCCGTCCTCCTCCTCCGTGAATCCCGTCGTCTCTACCATGCCTTCCTCCGCACGCGTTACCCGGACACCCTACGATGCCACCGGCAACTACAGCGACACATTCGACATTTGCTCGCGGCCAAGAAACGCCAGGACTGGAGACAGACATGCACCCGTTTAAATGCTACCCTCCCTATAAACTCGTCCAAGTTCTGGACCGCCTTCCGTCGCCTTACCGGAACTAAACCCTCCCCCTACTATCCTCTTCTCCACGATGATCACCCCTTCCCTGACGCCCTTAGTAAGGCCAATCACTTTGCCTCCTACCTGTCCGCTGTGTTTTCCATCCCTGATGATCCCCAGTTCGATTACTCCCTCTTCCCAGATATCCGCGATCGAACTGACACCTCTGTCCCTCCCCTCGCTCCTGGTTTCCAGTACTTGGACAACATTCCACACACGGACCTTAATGCCCCCATCACCACACAGGATCTCATCAATACACTCCGCACCAAACGCAACACCGCTCCTGGTCACGATCGTGTCACCTACCGTCACTTTCGTGAAGCTCCTGTCTCTTTTCTCTCCACCCTGGCCAGGCTCTACAATGTAGTCCTGTCCACCGGTTACTACCCCGACCTGTGGAAAACCTCCCGTATCCTCATGTTCCTCAAACCTGGCAAACCGCCGTCCGCCGCCTCCTCCTACCGTCCCATCAGCCTTACCTCGGTCTTCAGCAAGGTCCTGGAATCTATCTTCACCCGCCGCATCCACCAGCATCTCCGCCAGCACCGCCTCCTCCCCGTTACCCAGTGAGGCTTTCGGCCGTCCTTCTCTTCCGACGATCTTCTCCTTCACCTCACTCATCTCCTTTCCGAACAGCTCAATTCCCGTCGCTCCGCAATCTTCCTCTCTCTTGACCTCGAACGCGCATATGACCGCGTATGGCATTCCGGTCTCCTCTTCAAGCTCCAAACCTTCGCCCTTCCCATTAACTACGTTCGTCTGATCGGTTCCTTTCTCTCCCGCCGTCCTTCCCATGTCACCATCCATAATACCGATTCCTACACCTTTTTCCCCTCCGCTGGTGTGCCCCAAGGCTCCGTCCTCTCCCCCCTTCTGTACTTGTTGTACACGGCGGATATGCCGCCGCCGTCACCCCCCGTCCACCTTCTCCAGTTTGCCGATGACACCGCCTTCCTTGCCCTTGCCCCCACCCTGCAACGCTCCCAACACCTTCTCCAATCCCATCTTGACCGGTTCACCGCTTGGTGCAACCAGTGGTTGCTCAAGGTCAATCCTTCCAAAACCCAGGCGATCATTGTAGGCAAAACCACTCCCTCCTTCCGCCTCCTTGATTTCTATCTCACCGTTTATGGCTGTCCCATCGCTCTCACCCCCACCCTTAAGTACCTTGGCGTCACCCTCGACCGTCGCCTCTCCTGGACTCCCCATCTCCAGACAATCCAAGCCAAGGCACGTTCCCGACTCCGTCTCCTCAAGCTCCTTTCCGGCCGGACGTGGGGTCTGGACCCCTCCACCATCCTCCACACCTATAAGTCCCTTATCCGCCCTATCCTCTGTTACGCCCATCCAGCCTGGATCTCTGCCCCCCCCTTCCTTTTATAAATCCCTCCAAATCCTTGAACGCCATGCTCTCCGCCTTGCCTATCGCATCCGTCTCCCTTCCCCCACGCGGATCCTGTATGACCTTATCCCCTTCCCCCACCTCCTCCTCTTACTCGAAAGGATACGAATCCTATACACCTCCCGTAAACTCGATCCACCTCACCCGCTCGTCTCCCCGGTCCTCTCCCACCCCCGCCCGCTGCCGCGCCTGTACTCCCATGTCCCACCCGGTCTCCATCTCTCCACCCTCCTTACCCTCTCCCAAGGTGGCTTCCGCCAGCTCCCCCTCCCTGATGATGTCCTCCTGCCCTGCATCTACCCCTCCTATCAACTTTGATCCTCCCCCACCCTCCTGTGTCCTTTCCTTCAGGCACCCTCCCTCCCCCCCCCTTTTCCCTTCCCTTCTCTTTCCTTTCCCCCCTCCCTCCTACCCTCTCCTCCGGGCTTCACTCCCCCTTCCTCCCTCCCCCTCTCTCCTTTGCCCATGGCATCTCTGCTCTCCCCTCTCCCATTTCCCCTTCCTCCTCCTCCACCTCCTCTCTTGGCAGGTCCCCGGACTCGTACACGCTGAGTGGACTTTCGCGCGCCGGAGATCATCGCCATCAGTGTCTCGTGAGTGCCGTCGTGTTTCGTGTTCAGTGTTCCCGTCATACTCCATCGTTCACCTGTGCCATCGCCATCTTCAGTGTTAGTGCGTCGTGACAACAGTTTGTAGTGAATTTTCGTCAAGTGTGAACGGCTCCGTGTTTGTCTTTATGTGTCTACTGTTTTATTACCCACCGTTATGTCACATTTGTGTCTTCTTTCTGTTCTATCTTTATCTCCTCTACGGCTGAAGAGCGGCGTACCATGCTGCTGACAGCCTGCCTGTTTGTACGGGTTTGAAAATAACGATAAAGAAAAAAAAAAAATTCCCTACTCGCCCCCCATCCCTCCTCGACCCTGAACATTCTTACTATAGACTTGATCCCCCGCTTTTCCCTGATAAGGGCGCCTACTGCAGTTGTACCGCACGGCTTGACGACCATGGGCAGCTGCTATATTGCAACGAACCCGATTCCAGTTCTTTTTAGTTACCCCCCGGGATACCCGCTCAGGAAGTAAGTTTTGCATGGGCCATAAGTTAGACAAAGGCGAATTGATAGGACAGGCCAATAAGAGAGAGGCCGGAATAGTCTTCAATGCCTCATGAGCCGCAGTGTTAAACGCAAAATTAATCCAGGGTTTCACTTGATGGTAAATTATTAAAGCTGATTTTAGGTTGCGATTCACACGTTCAGCAAAGGACTCCTGAGGGTAATACGGTGTTGTGTTTATATGCTTGATACCGTTCCCGAAACAAAAGGCCTTAAACTTATCTGACACAAAAGCAGGAGCATTATCACTAACCAGACTCTTAGGAGGCCCAAAGATCGAAAAGATGTTAGTAAGGTGAGAAATAGTTACGTTGGTAGTACTACTTCTACTGGGAATAAGCCTAGTAAAGCGAGAAATACATCAATTACCACCAAAATATACATATTTCCTCTAATGGAACGTGGCAATGGACCCACATTTGGTCATCAGTCTACTGACTGGTTTGATGCGGTCCCCCACGAATTCCTTTCCTGTACTAACCTCTTCAGCTCAGAGTAGCACTTGCAACCTACGTCCTCAATTATTTGCTTGACGTATTCCAATCTCTGTCTTCCTCTACAGTTTTTGCCCTCTACAGCTCCCTCTAGTACCATGGAAGTCATTCCCTCATGGCTTAGCAGATGTCCTATCATCCTGTCCCTTCTCCTTATCAGTGTTTTCCACATATTCCTTTCCTCCTCATTCCTTACCTTGTCAGTCCACCTAATTTTCAACATTCGTCTGTAGCACCACATCTCAAAAAATTCGATTCTCTTCTGTTACGGTTTTTCCACAGTCCATGTTTCACTACCATACAATGCTGTACTCCAGACGTACATCCTCAGAAATTTCTTCCTCAAATTAAGGCCGGTATTTGATATTAGTAGACTTCTCTTGGCCAAAAATGCCTTTTTTGCCATAGCGAGTCTGCTTTTGATGTCCTCCTTGCTCCGTCCGTCATTGGTTATTTTACTGCCTAGGTAGCAGACTTCCTTCACTTCGGTGACTTCGTGACCATCAATCCTGATGTTAAGTTTCTCGCTGTTCTCGTTTCTACTACTTCTCATTACCTTCGTCTTTCTCCGATTTACTCTCAAACCATACTGTGTACTCATTAGACTGTTCATTCCGTTCAGCAGATCATTTAATTCTTCTTCACTTTCACTCAGGATAGCAATGTCATCAGCGAATCGTATCATTGATATCCTTTCACCTTGTATTTTAATTCCACTCCTGAACATTTCTTTTATTTTCATCATTGCTTCCTCATTGTACAGATTGAAGAGTAGGGGCGAAAGGCTACAGCCATGTCTTACACTCTTCTTAATACGAGCACTTCGTTCTTGATCGTCCACTCTTATTATTCCCTCTTGGTTGTTGTACATATTGTATATGACCCGTCTCTCCCTATAGCTTACTCCAACTTTTTTCAGGATCTCGAACAGCTTGCACCATTTTATATTGTCGAACGCTTTTTCCAGGTCGACAAATCCTATGAAAGTGTCTTGATTTTTCTTTAGCCTTGCTTCCATTATTAGCCGTAACGTCAGAATTGCCTCTCTCGTCCCTTTACTTTTCCTAAAGCCAAACTGATCGTCACCTAGCGCATTCTCAATTTTGTTTTCCATTCTTCTGTATATTATTCTTGTAAGCAGCTTCGATGCATGAGCTGTTAAGCTGATTGTGCGATAATTCTCGCACTTGTCAGCTCTTGCCGTCTTCGGAATTGTGTGGATGATGCTTTTCCGAAAGTCAGATGGTATATCGCCAGACTCATAAATTCTACACACCAACGTGAATAGTCGTTTTGTTGCCACTTCCCCCAATGATTTTAGAAATTCTGATGGAATGTTATGTATCCCTTCCGCCTTATTTGGCCGTAAGTCCTCCAAAGCTGTTTTAAATGCCGATTCTAATACTGGATCCCCTATCTCTTCTAAATCGACTCCTGTTTCTTCTTCTATCACATCAGACAGATCACATAGAGGCTTTCAATGTATTCTTTCCACCTATCTGCTCTCTCCTCGGCATTTAACAGTGGAATTCCCGTTGCACTCTTAATGTTACCACCGTTGCTTTTAATGTCACCAAAGGTTGTTTTGATTTTCCTGTATGCAGAGTCTGTCCTTCCGACAACAATATCTTTTTCGATGTCTTCACATTTTTCCTGCAGCCATTTCGTCTTAGCTTCCCTGCACTTCCTATTTATTTCATTCCTCAGCGACTTGTATTTCTGTATTCCTGATTTTCCCGGAACATGTTTGCACTTCCTCCTTTCATCAATCAACTGAAGTGTTTCTTCTGTTACCCATGGTTTCTTCGCAGCTACCTACTTTGTTCCTATGTTTTCCTTCCCAACTTCTGTGATGACCCTTTTTAGAGATGTCCATTCCTCTTCAGTTGTACTGCCTACTGCGCTATTCCTTATTGCTGTATCTATAGCGTTAAAGAACTTCAAACGTATCTCGTCATTCCTTAGTTCTTCCGTATCCCACTTCTTTGCGTATTGATTCTTCCTGACTAATGTCTTGAACTTCAGCCTACTCTTCATCACTACTATATTGTGATCTGAGTCTATATCTGCTCCTGGGTACGCCTTACAATCCAGTATCTGCGGAATCTCTGTCTGACCATGATGTAATATAATTGAAATCTTCCCGTATCTCCCGGCCTTTTCCAAGTATACCTCCTCCTCTCGTGATTCTTGAACAGGGTATTCGCTATTACTAGCTGAAACTTGTTGCAGAACTCAATTAGTCTTTCTCCTCTTTCATTCCTTGTCCCAAGCCCATATTCTCCTGTAACCTTTTCTTCTACTTCTTCCCCTCAACTGCATTCCAGTCGCCCATGACTATTAGATTTTCGTCCCCCTTTACGTACTCAATTACCCTTTCAATATCCTCATACACTTTCTCTATCTGTTCATCTTCAGCTTGCGACGTCGGCATGTATACCTGAACTATCGTTGTCGGTGTTGGTCTGCTGTCGATTCTGATTAGAACAACCCGGTCACTGAACTGTTCACAGTAACACACCCTCTGCCGTGCCTTCCTATTCATAACGAATCCTACACCTGTTATGCCATTTTCTGCTGCTGTTGATATTACCCGATACGCATCTGACTAGAAATCCTTGTCTTCCTTCCATTTCACTGACTCCTACTACATCCAGATTGAGCCTTTGCATTTCCCTTTTCAGATTTTCTATTTTCCCTACCGCGTTCAAGCTTCTGAAATTCCACGCCCCGACTCGTAGAACGTTGTCCTTTCGTTGATTATTCAATCTTTTTCTCATGGTAACCTCTCCCTTGGCAGTCCCCTCCCGTAGATCCGAATGAGGAACTATTCCGGAATCTTTTGCCAAAGGAGAGATCATCATGACACTTCTTCAGTTACAGGCCACATGTCCTGTGGATACATGTTACGTGTCTTAAATGCAGTGGTTTCCATTGCGTTCTGCATCCTCATGTCGTTGATCATTGCTGATTCTCCCGCCTTTAGGGGCAATTTGCAACCCGTAGCACAAGAGAGTGCCCTCAACCTCTATCCGCTCCTCCACCCTCTTTGACAAGACCGTTTGCAGAGTGAGGCTGACTTCTTATGCCGGAAGTCTTCGTCCGCCAATGCTGATTATCTATCAAAATTTAGGCAGTGGTGGGGATCGAACCCGGGAACGAAGACTTTTGATTATGAATCACAGTCGCTACCCCTAGCCCACGGGTGTACCCACATAATAGGTATAAAGGCGATCCATCCGACAATTTCACGTTCCGAAGACAATAGACCTTGCTGTAGGGCATTGCTAGGTTTCGCGGCCCGGCACAAATGACAACCGGCTACTAATTTCTTAATGTCATTCTCACGATGAGGCCAGGTCACATACTGCTTAATTTTCTGAATCGTTTTATATATGCCTATGTGACCTCCCACCGAAGAGTACTTTTGAACATTCGCTGTCATTGTGAGTGGTAGGCCTTCCCACAGCCCATAGTTCCTGCACGCGTCCGACGTAAAATGAACAGAACTATGATATGCGTGCATCCCACTCCAGATTATGTACATGCCGTACACAGCATGGGATTACCAACCTCGCATGAAAGTGTGATATGGTAGCAAAGTTGCACTAATTTGCAACTATGCAAATTCAGATTTTAGAAATGTGATGTAGACTGATTTGATAGCTCTTAATAAGGCTATAAAGAGGCCACGGTGCCTGCCGTCATGCAGCAGCTGATAGTGTTGCGGGAATTCGGCAAACAAGGAGAATACTATATCGCAGGATTCAAAGGTTCGACTGTTGAGGACGTGACTGAACGAAAAAGCTGTTGACATGAAACTTACGTTGGAATTAATTGCGAGCGAAACTTCAACGCCATAAGCACAGAAATAGATGATTTAGAGAAAAACCCTTATAGTACTAAAAGTAGGATAAGCCATCTCTAGATATCACTCAGTTTGATATTGTGACCCCACTGAACACGAGGAAAGGAACCGCAAAGGATGCAATAGAAGAAATGAAATCAGAATTTAAGGGAAGTCAAAAGCAAACCGTGCATAAATTAAAGTCAGAATGAAAGGAAAATTAACTGAAGCCTGCGAAGTAATTAAAGTAACTAATTTAAAGCCTAAAGGAAATAGGGAAGGAAATAAAGGAGAAACTTCAATCAGAATTAAAGTCAGGAAAAAAACCGTGCTAGGATCCAGACTGTTTAATGATAGCCGAGAAAAGTTAATAGTGAACTCCCAGAAAGAACGACAGCCGGTAATCATAGAGTTCAGACAGTAACAGAAAACAAAAACGGTGCCAGATGGGAATCTTACGAAATTTTGATACAATTGCCAATACTGACTTCAGCTGTTTTTGGCATAGAAGTGGTAACTATTCCTGATGCATGAATATTTGTGCTAGACTGGGACTCTAAACCAGACATCCTGTTTATTGCAATCGGTTGCCTTAATCTTCTCGGCTACCCAAGCACGCTTCCAGGACCCGTCCAATCAGAATTTATTCACTATTGCGACAGATATTCGTAATATTACTGTCGTTTCAGATCGTCGCCAAGACCGTTCCTTCAGACAAGGATGCATTAACCTTGTTGCGAGAATGCAGATAATCTGTGAGTAATGGAACGTAGACTCTGCGGCACGTACTTGTTTGGATAGATCCTGGAAGTGTGCATGGATAGCTGAGATGGTTAAGGCAACTGCTCGTGATAAGCGGAAAATCATTGCACAAGAGATCTTCGTGTGCCACCAACAGATGTGAGTTTCATGCCTAACACAGCTGATGTCAAAAGTATTCGCAGTTGTGAAGAAATTTCGTATAATTACTACAGCTGTATATCGTCACCATTGCCTGTTCCTTCAGACATGCATGCCTGTCTGGAAGAACATTCATACAATACATATAGGAACAAGTTACGGAGACCGAAGGTACACATAGTATGAGTTTCGGCAAGGTAAAATAACATACGGAAAGGTATGGCAAAAAACAAATCGAGCTTGTAATTAGCACTCAAAAAGTGATGAAAGTACTTGTGAAATGGCAGGAAGAAGTAGTCCTACTTGTGAAAGACAAGACAAGAAAAATACATGCACTAAACACAGTAATACAACAGAATGTTGAAAGGCCGTGTTGAGTTAATGATGCTAGAGAACGAATAGAGATGCAAGCTATCCCGAAATCAGGGTGAATGGAGATGCATATGTGTAATTTGCAAATAGCCGTAAGTTCTGTAAGTAAGGTGCACCTGTTTGCTTTAATACGCAGTTTCCGTTGTTTACCACCAGAAGTGTGGAACGACGTGACAAAAGTAGATATACAACGAAGCTTAAATTTGGGAACACGGCTTGAAAAAAGAAATTTTCTTGCACAGAATTTGAGACGAAGTTGCTGTCTAAATACTGATCTAAAATCAAACGAGATCTTAAATTCGATTTGTAACTGTCCGTATACCCAAGTATATGACACAACTTACTCCGAACATTTGGAAAAACAGTTAGAGAGGAATTAGTATATGGAAGTGCCATATGAAGAACGCCACATAGTACGCTGTGTGGTGCTACGCCTGCTATGAAGTTCGTAGTCACTGATTGGCTTGATAATTATACATGCAATACAGGTGGGGCAAATATTAGCACAGACTGAGACAGAGGAGAAACAAAGACAGAAAAGAGAAAATGTCGATGAAGGAAGCGAGAGGAGGCAAGACCGTTGTCACGAACACGCGCGTGATAATTATGTCCCACGCCCCCCTTTTCCCTAAAAATATACAGGGACGCAGAACTATGTGAAGCGACAGGAGCGTTCGTATCAGATGGTGACCGTATGCTTACGGGCCGGGGAAACGTAACTAGCACAGCAGGTGGGATGCACTTCCATACGAACGGCTACAAAGAATGGAGGCGTCTCGTATTAGTTATGGATGACAACCTCTCTGCAACAAACAATAGAACGTCAATGGAGATGAACAGAATACGGAGGGTGTGTGGAATATAGATGGACGTACTGAAAGAAGAATTAATAGATGAAGAAAAAAAATACAGCGATGAACGTGAAAGTGTAATTTCAGTCTTTTTAAGTCATCAGTCTTCTGACTTATTTGATGTAACCCACCAAGGATTCCTCACCTGTGCCACTTGCAACCTAGGTCCTCAATTATTTTCTGGATGTACTCCAGTCTCAATCTTTCCCTACAGGTTTTGCCCTCTACAGCTCCACCAAGCACCTTGGAAGTCATTCCCTCATGTCTTAACAGATGTCCCGTTGTCCTGGCCCTTCTCCTGTCAGTATTTTCCACATATTCCTTTCCTCTACGATTCTACGCAGAGCCTCCTCATCCCTGACCTTATCAGTCCACCTAGTTCTCAACATTCGTCTGTAGCACCATATTTCGGATGCTTTGATTTTCTTCCGTTCCGGTTTTCTCACTGTCTGTGTTTCAATGTCATACAGTACTGTGCTCCAAATGTACATTCCCAGAAATTTCTTCCTGAATCTGAGGTCTACGCTTAACACAAGTAGGCTTCTCTTGGCCAGTGCTAGTCTACTTTTGATGTCCTCCTAGTTCTGTCATCGGTTATTTTGCTGTCTAGGTGGTAGAATTCCTTAACTTCGTCTGCTACGTGACCATAAATCCTGATGTTAAGTTTCTCGCTGTTCTCATTTCTGCTTCGCCGGCCGGAGTGGCCGAGCGGTTAAAGGCGCTACAGTCTGGAACCGCACGACCGGTACGGTCGCAGGTTCGAATCCTGCCTCGGGCATGGATGTGTGTGATGTCCATAGGTTAGTTAGGTTTAAGTAGTTCTAAGTTCTAGGGGACTTATGACCACAGCAGTTGAGTCCCGTAGTGCTCAGAGCGATTTGAACCATTTCATTTCTGCTTCTTCTCATTACTTTCGTCTTTCTTCGATTTACTCCCAATGCCTATTCTGTACTCATTCCTGTCCATTCCATTCAGGAGGTTATGTAAGTTTCTTCGCTTTCACTGAGGATAGCAATATCATCAGCAAATCATATCTTTAATTTCCTTATACATTCCATTTTAATTCAACTCCCAGCCGTTTTGTTACATCCATCATTGCGTCTTCGATGTACGGATTTAACAGTAGGGACGATAGACCACAACCCCGTATTACACCCTTTTCGATCCGAGCACTTCGTTATTGGTCGTCCGCTCTTACACTACAGGCCATTAAAACTGCTACACCAAGAAGAAATGCAGATGATAAACGGGTATTCATTAGACAAATATACTACAAATGAAATGTGATTACATTTTCACGCAGTTTGGGTGCATAGATCCTGAGAAATCAGTACCCAGAACAACGACCTCTGGCCGTAATAACGGCCTTGATACGTCTGGGCATTGAGTCAAACAGACCTTGGATAGCTTTTACAGGTACAGCTGCCCATGCAGCTTCAACACGAGGCTACAGTTCATCAAAAGTAGTGAATGCCGAATTGTGGCGAGCCAGTTGCTCGGCCATCTGTGACCAGACGTTTTCAGTTGGTGAGAGATCTGGGGAATGTGCTAGCCAGGGCGGCAGTCGACCATTTTCTGTATCCAGAAAGGCCCGTACAGGACCTGCAACATACAGTCGTACATTGTCCTGCTGAAATGTAGGGTTTCGTAGGGATCAAATGAAGGGTAGAGCCACGGGTCGCAACACATCTGAAATGTAACGTCCACTGTTCAAAGTGCCGTTAATGCGAACAAGAGGTGACCGAGACGTGTAACCAATGGCACCCCTTACCATCACGCCGGGTGATACGCCAGTATGGTGATGACGAATACACGCTTCCAATGTGCGTTCACCGCGATGTCGCCAAAAACGGATGCGAGGAGCAGAACCTGGATTCATCCGTAGAAATGTCGTTTTGCGATTCGTGCACCCAGGTTCGTTTGGGAGTACACCATCGCGGGCGCTCCTGTCCGTGATGCAGCGTCAAGGGTAACCGCAGCCATGGTCTCCGAGCTGTTAGTCCATGCTGCTGCAAACGTCGTCGAACTGTTCGTGCAGATGGTTGTTGTCTTGCAAACGTCCCCATCTGTTGACTCAGGGATCGAGTTGTGGCTCCACGATCCGTTACAGCCATGCGGATAAGATGCCTGTCATCTCGACTGCTAGTGATTCGAGGCCGTAGCACAGCGTTCCGTTTTACCCTCCTGAACCCACCGATTCCATATTCTGCAACAGTCACTGGATCTCGACCAACGCGAGCAGCAATGCAGCGATACGATAAACTGCAATAGCGATAAGCTACAATCCGACCTTTATCAAAGTCGGAACCGTGATGGTACGCATTTCTCCTCCTTACACGAGGCATCACAACAACGTTTCACCAGGCGACGCCGATCAGCTGCTGTTTGTGTATGAGAAATCGGTTGGAATCTTTCCTCATGTCAGTACGTTGTAGGTGTCGCTACCGGCGCCAACCTTGTGTGAATGCTCTGTGAAGCTAATCATTTGCATATCATAGCATCTTCTTCCTGTCGGTTAATTTTCGCGTCTGTAGCACGTCATCTTCGTGGTGTAGCAATTTTAATGGCCAGTAGTGTATTATTCGCTCTTGGCTCTTGTACATATTGTATAATACCCATCACTCCCTATAACGTAACCCTATATTTCTCAGAATTTCTAACGTCTTGCACCATTTTACATTGCAGAACGTTTTTTACAGTTGGACAAATCCTTTGAACCTGTCTTGATTCTTCTACAGTCAGAATTGCCTCTCTGATGCCTTTACCTTTACTAAAGCCAATCTGATTGTCATCTAATACATCCTCAATTTTATTTTCCATACTTCTGTATATTATTCTCTTAGTAACTTGGATGATATTTATCCGAAAGTCCGATGGTATGTCGCCAAACTCATACATTCTACACAACAACTTGAATAGTCGTTATGTTGCCACTTCCCGCGATGAGTTTAGAAGTTATGATGGAATGTTATCTACGCCTTTTGTCTCATTTGATCTAATGTCCTTCAAAGCTCTCTTAAATTCTGATTGTAACACTGGATCTCCCATGTGTTCTAAATCGACTCAGACAAATCTTCCCCATCAGAAATGCCTTCAACGTACTCTTTCCACCTTTCCGTCCTCTCCTCTGGTTTTAATAGTGTAACTTTGGTTGCACTCTTAATGTTACCACCCTTGATTTTAATTTCGCCGAAGGTAGTTTTGATTTTAGCATATGCTGAGTTTGTCCTTCCGACAATCATTTCTTTTTTTGGAATTCTTCACATTTTACAGTTATCAAAGCAGAAAAATGTGGAAGGGGGATAAAAATAGTCATGGATTCTGGGATTCAGATCTTTGGAATTTATAAAAATTTGTAAGAAGAGCTGTTGTAGTAGGACGTAAAGATACCTGTGACTCATGTTCGTGATTTTAAGATAAAAGAAGCTGTTGGAGAAAATGCGGAGTGCATTAAATGTCAAATCTTCTCAAATGTGAAGATTGACGTTGAAATAATAAGATCGATGGCGTCGAAGTACTTACTTTGCAACCGGAGTTGATCATGGAATCAAGCTGGGTGATAGAACATCAGGTAGAAATATATCACAGAATAAAAAAAGATGAGAGCTGTGGTGCTAAAGGCTGCTCAACCCTTTCCTCGTAACCAGAAGAAAGATCTTCTTGTAAAAACATTGTTTAGATACTTAGCATCTACTGAATTTTTACTGTGCACTCTTCCGACTTTGTTTTGTGCAGAGACGATGGGAGAAGACTGAGCACAGGACAGTGGCAGAGCGCGATATGATCTCGATTTCCCACCTGCAATAGAGGTAGCGTTGCGGATTGGTGGTGTTTTGAGAGGCACAGAATAAGCACTTCTGCTGACCATGTACACGCCAACAGAAAACAGTTGAAAGCAGCTGAGGAAAAATTTTATTCTCTTTCTTTCTGTTCTTTGATTCACTTCAGCTATGTTGCTCTCGGTAACAAGAGATTTGTCACCTAACGTTGTAAATGTTAACTACGAGAACAACCAAATACAGAGGAGGTCTCTAAAAAAGCAGTTACATTATTTCGTAGTGAGTCGGCGTAAATGGGAGCTCTTACAGAGCTCAACTCTCTGCAGACAGCGAAGAAGGCCCGCATCCCAATTACTTCAACTGCATCGCAGGTCGAGCGCATCAAGAAAATGCGAGATGGTGACTTCAAATCTTACGTTAGCTAGGAGTTTTCATGAACTGAAGCTGTTGTATCGGCTACAACAAATACTTTGAGCCTTTTTAACACTTCAGAAAGTGTCCTTAAGACAGAGAGACAACAGCACAGTTTCGTTGGAAGGCAGCTGGTGGATATCAGATTCACATGTACCTATTATACACCAGTTGAAGAAGAAAACGAAGAGACGAACGAAATAACCACTAACGAATGGGGAGTAACTTAAGTATTGCAGAAGGTAACAGCAACAAATCCGTCCTAAGTGGAAATAAAAGTAAAAGTACTATGGCAAGTTGAGAAACAGAGAGAGTAAGGAGGAGCAGGAGAATACTGTTTAACGTCCCGTCGACAACAAGGTCATTAGAGACGGAGCACAAGCTTGGATTAGGGAAGGAAGGGGAAGTAAATCGGCCGCACCCTTTCAAAGGAACTAGCCTGGCATTTTCCTGAAGCGATTTAGGGAAATTACGAAAAACTTAAGTCAGGATGGCTGGACCCGAGATTCAACCGTCGTCCTACGTCCTGTATATATATATATATATATATATATATATATATATATATATATATATATATCGGGGCGGTTAGTAGACCCGCAACCGAGCGCCTCCCCAGGTGGCGGATAGGGGAATGCCTCCTAGATATAGGCGGTACCGAAGAAATGAAATACTCGGGGAGGACCAAAACTACTAGTAGCGTCTGTTCCCACAGTGGGTGGCTACAAAAGGCGTCTGTTCCACATGTCAGTGGCGGCCTCAACCAACCTCCTGATCTGGAAAGTCCGGTTGTACTCGGCAGCATGCCGTGTATCCAACTACTAAACATCATGATGGTACAACGAGAAAAATCGCACTATCCCGGGCCTCAGTCAATAGACTGGGATCGTCGTGAGCATCGGATTCTGGGGGCTCACGGACATCATGAGAAGAATCGGAGCTTCTCAAACTCCCTCAAGTCCAAACGCAAACACTACATCGGCACAATCAACGTGAACACACTGATGAAGACAGAAAAGATGAAACAACTGACAGACACTCTCGAAAAATTTCAAATCAAAATACGTGCACTTCAAGAAACACGATTAGCATCTACTGAAATTTTACTGTGCACTCTTCCTACTTTGTTTTGTGCAGAGACGATGGGAGAAGACTGAGCACAGGACAGTGGCAGAGCGCGATATGATCTCGAGTTCCCACCTGCAATAGAGATAGCTCTGTGTTAACACGGATGACGTGTCACTGACCTCACTTTTACTAAGATTGCAGTCGCGCAAAGTTGCAGAAAAATGGTGACAAGACTGACCCGAACAACTACAGAGGAATATCCCTAATACCGGTCACATACAAGATCCTCTCTAAAGCTTTACTAAACAGACTAGAATGCCAGACCGACCACTTGACTGGGAAATAAAGGTATAAAAGAAACAAAAGACGCTATTGAAAACTACACGAAATCGCTTCCAAAACTGGACTACAGATCTCTTACGAAAAGACACAGTTTATGAGCACAAGGAAACTCTCATCTCTGAACACAAAGTACGGCATGATTTACAAAACGGCAAACTTCAAATACCTCGGTGAAACACTACAAATGAGCGGACATAACAGAGACTCAAACGAAGAAATAAAAACTAAACTGGACAAGGCATACAAAGGAGTGTGGAATCATTACAACAAGAAGTCCATCTCACAAAAAGCCAAATTACGCCACTACGACACGGTGGTGCTCCCCGAGGCACTATATGCAGCAGAGACCACACTAATCCTAGGGCATACACGTATCAGACAACTAGAAAAAGTAGAACGGAAAATACTTAGGAAAATATTTGGCGCAACTAATAACAGTGGAATATGGATCAAGAAACCAACAGAGGAACTATACAAACATACGGAGACAATCACAGAAATGATTAGAAAACGCAGACTACAATTCTATGGACACCTATACAGAATGCGATCACACAGACTGACCAAACAGATCTTTGACTGGGTAACCACTAGAAACAACAAATGGGCGGCAGAGGTGAAAAACGACCTGAACCAACTCAACATAACAGCAGACACAATAAACGACAGAATAAAATTCAGAAACATCATTAAGAAAAGTAAACTACATGAGATACAATGGGACAAACGAACAGTAGTAAAATGGACTGAAGAACGCAAGCAAGATCACAGCCCTAAGATGAAAGAAATATGGGCAACCAAAAGGGCATTTGGGGGATTGAGACTTCGAATTTCGCGATCGAGAAGTGTCTTCACCCTAAACACGTGACTGTGTGGTGTGCAGTGTTCAGCCACGAAATAATTGCTACGATATGATTCCATCCCCATTGCCGAAAGTGACCCTGATTTTTATAAGATGTGGTTCATACAAGACGGAGATCGACCCCAACGAAACAGGAGAATATTTTATGTTCTGGAGGAACACTCTGGGGACCGCAATCTGGCTCTGGGGTACACAGACGCCACTGTCAAAGGACCTCGATTGGCCGTCATATTCTCCGGATCTGAAAAAAGCGACTCCTTTTCACGGGGCTATGTTACAGACAAGGTGTATAGAAACAATCCCAAAATCATTACTGAGCTGAAAACAGCAATTCAGAGGCCAGAGGCAGCGTCGATGTCCAGACGTTTCAGCGGGTTATGAAGAATTTCGCTCTTCGTCTGCGCCACATCATCGTCAAGGATGGCAGACATATCGAACCTGTCATAACATAAATCCGAATATCTGTAGTGATGAAACTTCCTGGCAGATTAAAACTGTGTGCCCGACCGAGACTCGAACTCGGGACCCTTGCCTTTCGCGGGCAAGTGCTCGCAGGAGAGCTTCTGTAAAGTTTGGAAGGAGGAGACGAGGTACTGGCAGAAGTAAAGCTGTGAGTACCGAGCGTGAGTCGTGCTTTGGTAGCTCAGTTGGTAGAGCACTTGCCCGCGAAAGGCAAAGGTCCCGAGTTCGAGTCTCGGTCGGGCACACAGTTTTAATCTGCCAGGAAGTTTCATGTCAGCGCACACTCCGCTGCAGAGTGAAAATCTCACTCTGGAAATCTGTAGTGATGTTTACTTGTTGAACGAAGTGTGTGCATGCGGTAGATTGTAACGAACTGTCACACTGTACCACCTCTGTGTTAACACGGATGACGTGTTACTGACCTCACTTTTACTAAGATTGCAGTCGCGCGAAGTTGCCCCTCTACTTTCTTCCACCGACCTGTTTGGAATGCGTAAGTTCTAATTAATGTTCATCAACCCGCAATCTTCTGTAGTTTTTGTCCACTCCGCAGAAATCAGGCTCTGATCGTGAATCCGTTACCTTGAGGCTGTAACGAACTCATAGCGAGGAACCTGAGCCGTGCCTTCCTACGATGCTCTTTCCAGGATAGTTGCTCTGTCGAAGTTACGCTCTTTGCGGGGTCCTGGTTGGATAGCGTCTACTGTTCAGGACGGCCGCGATTCGCGAGAGAAGACTCGGTCGGCACAGTGACGGAGACTCGGTTGGCGGTAGTGGCAGAGGGAAGACAGCGCACGGATCATCGCGAGTAGTCAGGCAGCGCTTGGTGTACTGCGAGGACGCACTGTGTTGACATTCCGGAGCCTGGGTCTGGTGGCGAGCGGAAATGAAGTGTTGAACCAGCCATCGGTCAACTTCCTTTTTGTTGGCAACTATAATAGTGACTATTAGGCGCCTCAAACGGTGCTTTGGTATTTAAGGTTGTGTGCAGATTGTCTGGTCATTTTCACCTTGAACTAGTTGTGATTTATAAATTTATCAAGTGAAATTTCACGTCACTAGAGACTGTTTAATGAACTACTGCTTCAATACTAACAGCGATTGTCACTCTATTAGGTTTAACATCTCTTCCTGCGTTTGGCGCTACCCAGTGCTTGGCAGTTTATTTTAGTATTTTAGTGAACTGTGTATTAATACTGGGTCATTGGTGAGCGCAGGTCCTCCAGCCTGTTGTTGACTCTTGAACTCTCGAGCACGGAATTCATATACGCGGCCGATGCGAACGCCAAGCGTCGAGAATGTGCCAAATCATGTGAGGATCTTTCAGGCTATGATAACATCATGTTGCCAAATGTTTCCCATAATAGTTAATTCACATATTTTTGAGATCTTGCTATTTGAGCATTTTTTTGAAACTCAATAGCTTTTACAAATTATTATTTTTCGTATTCAGAATGCCTGATAATTGACTAGTGAGCTCAGATCTGCCGTTATTCTCTTTTCTTCTTTACTTGCAAAAATGGCTCTGAGCACTATGGGACTCAACTGCTGTGGTCATAAGTCCCCTAGAACTTAGAACTACTTAAACCTAACTAACCTAAGGACAGCACACAACACCCAGCCATCACGAGGCAGAGAAAATCCCTGACCCCGCCGGGAATCGAACCCGGGAACCCGGGCGTGGGAAGCGAGAACGCTACCGCACGACCACGAGATGCGGGCGTCTTTACTTGCATAAAGCAATTTTTTTTTTTATGAGTTTGAAGTTGGGGACATGAGGCCGTTTCTCTTTTAAAAGGTTTGAATTATTCTCATTGCTTTTATACAACTGGATAATTGGTATAGATCACCGCATTTCGCAAATACTAATTAATCATTGTGTTGTTACCAGAGCTCTGTTTTAATGAAGGTGGTGAAAACAAATTTTTGTTATCCTAATATGGCTTTAGCATTCCTCTCCAGCCACCCATGTACCCTGCTTACCACCCCAGACCTTACCAGAACTTACATTTTAGAAATAATTAAATTTCTAATTAGTTTGTTTGTGGGGGATGCCACTCACTTTTTATTAGCAAAACATGAGAAACTGCACAATTACATTCTACTTTAAGGTCACAATTTCCATTCTTCAAGAAAATATAGAACTGCATATTTCCGTAATTACTATCACGCTGTTCTCAACGACGTGTACAAATAACCAAAAATAGCTAGTAAAGTCATAACTTACACCGACCGCGGCAGACAAAATTTCTGTCCTCCGAGGCTGCCGAACCAGCTCTGTTCTTAGAGCCGAACCACTGCACCTCGCATACAAGTTAGATCACTGAAGTGCTTCGTATGCCTTTCCGTTTAGCAATTTTTTTATACCTGTGTTAATTAACGTTTTTGAAGAATTGGAATGATAGCCTGCTATTGAGAGATGCTTTTATATCAAATGCAGGTAAATACACTGTTTAGTTTTTCTAATAATAATACACTCATGCTCATAAATTAAGGATAATTGCAGAATGTGGTGCCACACAACGTGGCACTAGACAAAACTGGCGCTAATGGCATAGGCGCACAGGGAACACACACGACACAGATCTGTAAGTCCACGGTATTAGTGATAAGTTGAGAAAACTGTTCCGAAACACATTTGATACAGAGCGCCACTGTTTCCTGCGCATGTACCCCGACATCAATATGGGATATGATCACCATGCACACGTACACAGCCCGCACAACCGGTTGGCACACTCTGGATCAGGTGGTCGAACAGCTGCTGTGGTATAGCCTCCCATCCTTGCATCAGTGCCTGTCGGAGCTCCTGAAGTGTCTTGAGGGTTTGAAGACGTGCAGCGATACGTCGACCGACAGCATTCCGGAAGTGCTCGATGGGGTTTAGGTTTGTAGAACAGGCAGTCTACTGCATTCGCCTGATATCTTCTGTTTCAAGGTACTCCTCCACGGTGGGGGCTTCTGGAGCCGGGCGTTATCATCCATCAGGCGGAAGGTGCGACCTACTGCACACCTGAAAAGGTGGACACACTGGTGCAAAATGACGTCCCGATACACCTGACCTGTTACAGTTCCTCTGTTAAAGACATGCAGGGGTGTACGTGCACCAATCATAATCCCACCCTAAAATGGTTCAAATGGCTCTGAGCACTATAGGACTTAACATCTGAGGTCATCAGTCCCCTAGAACTTAGAACTAATTAAACCTAACTGACCAAAGGACATCACACACGTATATGCCCGAGGTAGGATTCGAACGTGCAACCGTAGCGGTCACGCGATTCCAGACTGAAGCGCCTAGAACCGCTCGGCCACAGCTGCTGGCAATCCCACCCAACACATCAAACCACGACCTCCATACAGTTCCCTTTCAAGGACATTAAGGGATTGGTATCTGGCTTCTGGTTGACGCAAGATGAAAACCTGGCGAGTCTATATCTGGACTCGTCCTTGAACATAACATGTGACCACTGTTCCAGTGACCATGTACTGTGTTCTTGTCACCAGGCTTTACGGGCTCTCCTGTGACCAGGGGTGAGTGGAATGCACCTTTCAAGTCTCCGGGCGAATAAACCATGCCTGTTCAGTCTCCTGTGGACTGTGTGTCTGGAGAGAACTGTTCCAGTGGCTGTCCCGAGCATGGCTACCTGCAGTATTCCGAGGCCATCTGCGGGTACTAATGGTTAGATATCGGTCTTCTTGTGGTGTTGTACACTCTGGACATCTCGTACTGTAGCGCCTGGAAACGTTTCTTGTCCGCTGGAATCGTTGCCATAACCTTGAGATCACACTTTGTGGCACACGGAGGGCCCGTGCTACGACCTGCTGGGTTTGACCAGCCTCCAGTCGCCTAAGAATTCTACCCCTCATAACGTCATCAATATGTGTTCCTTGAGCGCCGGCCGTTGTGGCCGAGCGGTTCTAGGCGCTAGAGTCTGGAACCGCGTGACCGCTACGGTCGCAGGTTCGAATCCTGCCTCGGGCATGGATGTGTGTGATGTCCTTAGGTTAGTTAGGTTTAAGTAGTTCTAAGTTATAGGGGACTGACGACCTCAGCAGTTAAGTCTCATAGTGCTCAGAGCCATTTGAACCATTTTTTTGTTCCTTGAGCCATTTTCAACACACAGTTACCATTAACACATCTGAAAACGTCTGCACACTTACTCGCTGCACCGTACTCTGACACGCACCAACACACCTCTGCGTATGTGGACCGCTGCCAGTGTCACCGTGCTACGACGGCAGGTCGAATGCACCGTGTGGTTATTCCCCGAGGTGATTTAAACCCGCAAACCGCCCACCAGATCGTTGTTTCATCATGTATCAGCATTATCCTTAACTAGTGAGCATGAATATAGAGTTTATCATTTTGGCTCGCAACTTCCGAACACAGCAGCCAATGACGGAGAAGGACCACAATGTAGGCGCTCTTTCCTACGATACCCGTATGGAACAAATCATCTGTCATCGGTACCTCTCATGAAATGACGATCTTCCTACTGCTGCCTTCTCAACTACTCTGAAAAGAGCATGGAGAAGTTGAATATCATGGCTGTAAAGAAAGAAGTATTGACGTCTTCCATCCCTCCCCTTCCCCCCCCCCCCCCCCCCCGTTCTGAGGTTTCCAAAAATTGGGATGTTATCGCGGACAACATTCAATTTTTGAAATAAACAATTTTTTATTCGAATTTTTATAAGTTTTTCAGCTATCATCCCTCAATAGCCTTATCATTCTAATAAACTTATAATTTCTAATTGTTTCTAAAAAGTTGAATGTAGCTTATAATTTTTCGTTCTCAGATTATTAATTTACTGATGCTATCACAGACGTAATAGTTTTGTGTTTAAAAAATAAATAATTGTTACCCTCAATAAATTCTTGCGTAACCTTATGTACCAAAATCATTCATCTTAATTACGTTTTCAATACTAATAACGTTTTTCTTATAACTGTAAAGGTTTCCATAGTACCATTATTCTACATGTTTATATTGTTGATAGACTTTTGTCAGCTTAGTCTACAATTTCTACTAGAATACTCTAAAGCAGTCTACTACCTCCAAACCAATTTTCAGTCATGTAATTTTATACTGCTGTTATACTATTATCCGCTTATTGCCGTCCTTTCAATTCGATGAAACATTCTTTACACTTTACACGTTTCCTCATTATGTCGAGACCGTGCCGTTCTACATTTATCTATATTTGAATGCGACATAAAGATGTCCACTTCGCATGGTTACAAATAAAAAAAACACAACACCTACACATTTTACTAATTTGTGGAGACGGAAGAACATTATACTCACATCTTTTACCAGAACGTACGCAAGCAGCTCACGACAGCGACATATTTTGATGATTCTGTTGTCCACTATGTGTTCTTGCATTCTGAAACTCCAGACTTTCCCAACTGATGTTGAGTTCAACAACTGTCAGTCCATTCCCTCTGCACAGAGCTCCATAACAATTCCATGAATCAATACAAAGTGCCTTGATTTAGTTTCCTAATAATTTCAAAGAAATTTTAAATAAACATGTTTTGATGCACTATTAAAATATAAATGCATAGTACCCAATGTATTGTTTTGAGGTTGGGTGTTTATAAGCAATGCCACTGTTTACTCGTACTACGACACTGGTTCATAACTTTTTTTTTTTTTTTTTTTTTTTATCAGAGCTTTGGCTACTTACAGCCGGGGCATTGCCCGTCGCACTCTAAAACAGCTCTGTGTTTGCTCGCATCACCTATTACTAGTGACTTGCTTCGGTAATGACTCACGTCACTACCTGGTGTCACCTGCTGTGCTCTTTAAATCTTACCAGCGGCGGCTAACAACTGCGATTCACTGGTACACTGAGAGGACCTTTTAGAATATTGCTTCGAACAAAATACACACACTCTTTAATCAAAATGTTGCTTCATTGCACAGTATGAGACATTATTCCGTCTACATCTGAGCTTCATTGTTGCAACTAAAAGTAAAGTGGCCCTCTGTTCGTAGAATGACTGTGTATTTTGTAATGATTTTCATATGCAAGCAGACTTTGTAATATGTAGGTGCTAACTACCTTATCCTTAGCCAGACCTTTATTCTACCTTCATTTCATATTTAAAATCAGTGTGTGGCATTACTCTCTAGCCTTCATGTTACATGGCCTCCTATTTGGACGAGTTTTTATTTCATTATTGTCTTTTATGAGGCTTCCATGTCAGTGTTGTGTCCTATGTCGAGAATATTTCGACAATATGTCTACTACTTGTATTTCATAAAATAGTTGGCGTAAAACACTTCGCCCATGAATACTACTGAATGGCCGATTAACACGTTGCTTTTTGCATTTCCTCTCTTACTGTTCATAACTAACTGTTCGACTTTTCTGTTGCGTGATACCAGTCTTCCCCTTTCTCTCTCTGAGTACACAATTGGCCAACTTTCCAGCCGCCTAATCTATAACTGCCAAATTAGCTCTTTTCTGTCTTCGTAAATAATTGGCAGACTTTTGTCGCCTGGTAACCATAACTCTACATTTACCATAAACCTCTTTATCATGACTGTACCTAGCCTATCAGTGTATCATAACTCATTGCACTTCGCCATTTCAATTCATACTAAACGGAAACAATATGACTGTTCTGACACAACTTTTACGTCATCTCAAGACAACATTTAGTGATTTACATTGATTTTGCCATCACTGTTTCTTCTAATGTACATTGTCATATTCCCTTACCTGATTTAGCGTTGTCCTCTTCTTCTGCATTTTCTGCTTATTTATATACGTTATTTCATCTGAATAGCCCTTGTCTTGCTTCCTATTGTAAGAATGTTTTCAGACATAAAAGTTGGTGTAGTGCCGTTAGAAATATTTAAAAATTATTCCACTACACACAGTATAAAATGTTTTTTTTAATATGTATTACTCTGGTATTGTTGTCTTGTTGTACTTGTATACTGTGTCCTCTTATTACTGTATCTGTAATCGTATAGGTAAACGTAAGATTCAGCGGCCGTTGTGACAGTCAACAAAATTCTTCTGGGTTTGTGACCGCATTGTCAACTATAAAATCCGAACGTTTCGGCGACTATTGAAAGACGCCTTCCTCAGGGTGTTTAATTATTTATAGACTACGGGGGAGTGCTGTCATTGGATATGACGGTCAGGAGGAAGGCTTTTCGGTGGTCTTTAATTGGTCTTTGCATTGCGTATTGTCGTTGGCGGACATAGGCGTGCTCAAATGGAGTTTCCTTTAATGCTTGCCATAGTTGGAAATCGACGAATAGGAAAATTGAGCGGCGACTGTCGCAGCAGACATTTTTATGCAAGCGTTAGAAGAAACAGCACTTCAGTCCGCACCATTACGCCCAGAATGCTGGCTACGATACGTTGACGACACCTTTGTAATCTGGCAACACGGAGAAGAAGAGCTTCATATCAATCAACCAACATCTCAGTCAGCAGCACTGCAAAATTCACTTCACCATAGAGGTAACAAAGAACGTTGTATAGTCTTTTCTCGACGTGGAAATTTACCGTAAGCCTGATGGGAATCTTGCACACAGAGTTTACAGAAATCCCACGAACACGGACAGGTATCTGTATGCATCCTCCCACCATCGTCCTACGCAAAAGAAATTGGCTTTGCAAACTTTAACTAAGAGGGTCCACAGGATCAGCGATGAACGAAAAAAAATGGTTCAAATGGCTCTGAGCACTATGGGACTCAACATCTTAGGTCATAAGTCCCCTAGAACTTAGAACTACTTAAAACTAACTAACCTAAGGACATCACACACACCCATGCCCGAGGCAGGATTCGAACCTGCGACCGTAGCAGTCCCGCGGTTCCGGACTGCAGCGCCACAACCGCAAGGCCACCGCGGCCGGCTCGGCGATGAACGCAGTCTCAAAGCTGATCTACGGAACCTCAGGTATGTTATGGAGGTTATGGCTACGACATGAAGATAATACATAAAACTATAGCGCCAGAGGAGGAGAGCAATTGGTAAATGCTGAACGAAGCACGGAACACCGTCCAGCTACCATATGTACAAGGAGTCACTGAACGTCTGGGCAAAATTCTCCGTCGGGCAAGTATTAAGTCGATGATTCGTAGCAACAACAAAATAAACGAGACCTTCGGCACGAAGAAACACACAATTGACAAGTTTATGAAAACGGGAGCGAATATGGACTAGTGTATGTAGGCGAGACTGGGCGTCCAATAAGCACAAGGTTATCTGAAGGCGAGAGATGCGTACGTCTCAAAAAATACACAAATCAGCGGCGGCAGAACACCAGGAACAGTGCAGGATGAAGATTGAATTTCGAGACACCCGCTAATGCCGAAGCAACCGTTTAGCTTGAGGAGGAAGGTCAGAGAGGCTATTGAAATAGCCAAGTGACCCGACAACATGAATAGAGAAGACGGGTACAGACTCCCAACGTCTCGGCTGCCAGCAGTGACAGCCTTGAGGAAGGACAGCTATCGCCAAGCATCAGGCGCGATACGCCACAGCAGCGGAGCGTACACAGAGTGCTGACGCGCCCTAGCCGACACTAGGCAGCAAACAGCGCTATTCCGCAGCCCCCGCTCAATTTTCCTATTCGCCTATTTCCAATGTCAAGCAACAAAGGAAACTCCAATGGATAACGCCAGTTTCCGCCAATAACAAGAAGCTATGCAAATATCAATAAAAGGACACCTAACGCTTCTCCCTCTCGCCCTCAAATCCAGCCACAGCACTCCCCTGTAGTACATATATAATGAAACTATTCAGTAGTTAGCAGTACACGCTGAGGAAGGAGTCTTGCAATAGTCGCCGAAACGTCGAAATTTTATAGTTGACGATACGGTGACAACAACACAGAATTTTATTGACTGTAATAATCCTATACTTCGTATATTCTAACCTGTCTACATAATTCCTGTAAGCGTCTGTTTTTCACCCTTACAGTGGAAATGTTTATTTTGCTGAGTTACTTTGTTTGTGTCATAGCTTGGCTCAAATGGCTCTGAGCACTATGGCACTTAACTTCTGAGGTCATCAGTCCCCTAGAACTTAGAACTACTTAAACCTAACTAACCTAAGGATGTCACACACACCCTGCCCGAGGCAGGATTCGAACCTGCGACCGTAGCGGTCGCGTGGTTGCAGACTATAGCGCCTATAATCGCTCGGCCACCCCGGCAAGCTATCATAGCTTGTTTCGTTGTTGTCGCGCTCAGCGTAAGGAAATTCTCTCATGTTAATGTTGATAGTGAAGAATGTTAAAGAAGACAGCTATAGTTCTGAATGAAAGAAGGAGAAGAACTAACAGCAGGAAAGAAAATGAAGCATTCCGTCAGTTAGCGCGGGCACAAGGTAATTGTCAGTTACCTAGCAATACAAAGAACATTATTGCAAATGGTTCAAATGGCTCTGAGCACTATGGGACTTAACATTTTAGGTCATCAGTCCCCTAGAACTTAGAACTACTTAAACCTAACTAACCTAAGGACATCACACAACACCCAGCCATCACGAGGCAGAGAAAATCCCTGACCCCGCCGGGAATCGAACCCGGGAACCCAGGCGTGGGAAGCGAGAACGCTACCGCGCGACCATGAGATGCTGGCGAACATTATTGCCACTGAGGTTTAGTAGTCATAATATTTTTTAATTTCACTGACTGACATTTCATCTAATAATTGTTGTGGCGGCATTTCCATGGTGGAATGAGGCAATTCGTTAAAAACTTTCTCAAATTTACCAGGTGATCTATCCTCTTATGATGCTTCTTCGACCTGAACTGATAGCTTTGTCTCCGATGGACGAATGCGGAACACTTTTGACCATTTTTTTGCTAGTGGCCTCCGATAGAAGCGACAGAAGCTGAGCCGGCCGCGGTGGTCTCGCGGTTCTAGGCGCGCAGTCCGGAACCGTGCGACTGCTACGGTCGCAGGTTCGAATCCTGCCTCGGGCATGGATGTGTGTGATGTCCTTAGGTTAGTTAGGTTTAAGTAGTTCTAAGTTCTAGGGGACTGATGACCACAGCTGTTAAGTCCCATAGTGCTCAGAGCCATTTGAACCATTTGACAGAAGCTGAAAGGTGGCTACACTGATTCACAGTGCTAAAGATTATTATTCCGCCGCCTCCACTGGTGCAGTAGTAGTTCAGAGGATGTCGAGGCAGTTGTTGTTCTGTTGGGCGAGACAGTAGACGCTTTTCGGTTGGTGTAACGTATAGATGGAAGAAGTTGCAATTCTCAGAATAAAGTTGAGAAAGCAGATGGGCTTTTGATTTTTGATGCTGGTGTAATGGAATATTTTCGTCAATATATAATAAGGTAAAAAGGTATTACAGTTTTCTTTAATAGCAATTCCTCTTGTTCACAGGTACAGTCAACAAATCATCTGGCTTGTGTTCATTTATTAGACTTGTAAATCTGGTTTCTATGTGCAGTTATAGTACTTCTGTCGTATTGAGAAAGAACCGAGCCAGATACATGTACGTTGAGTCACACCAACACACACAGAACAGTTAAATTTGTGCTTTTTGTTTCGTAGCTTTTATAGTTGCAGGGGACTTCATTAATCAGTTGTGTCAATGGAAATTCCTTGTCATTCTTTATTTTTATTTTATGCAGTCAGATTGCAAGCTAATACTAGTCAGGGCCAACTGGTTACGAGAATTCGTAACCGGTCACACAGCTACTAAAATTATTGCATTTATTCATTAATATTAGTCATTTTTCTTTTTAATTAAGCCCCCATGCTGTCAAATCCATATTTATTACTATCTTGACGCCACTGAACTTCGGTACAGGGCCTTCCAGTACCTTACTCCTATCCATTTCTTGACTAATGACTTTTGCACCATCAAATGTTTTCAAGTTCAAAAACAGTTCAAACTCATTTCAAAGCCTACTTATCAAAGTTCCCATGTAGTTCTCAGGCCATTCAGAGTTCACTCATATCACAGACCTTACACAGTTCACTTATCGGTTACAGTTCACCGTTCTCGCTATTAAAATGTAGTCTCATAATTCCAAAACACTTCGACATCAAAGATTATCCCTACAAGGGATGCCATGTATGGCAAGTTGTTTTATCACGTGTGCGTGTGGTAGAACCTAAAGAAGACTTGCCTAAAGGCACCGCTGTGGAGCTCACCAACATATAACTTCAAACAATTTTTGGTCGCTAAAGCCAAGAGCGGTACTAGGATTGCCCTACAAAATAAAAGTGAAATACGCTCTATTTCACACATCCATATCTGATTCTTCAAGCAATAAAACGCCAATAAAAAAGGAATTGCAAAAGTTTTCGCAGCGAGAGTTATAGAGTGTGGTCGCAGTCTATACAGCAGTTCGTATTTTGTTGTATGTAAGGAGGGAGGAGACGTCCATGTTGTAGTAAATGTGCGGAAGCTGTTTCAGATTTTCTAAGATGAAAGAGTTTGAGCGGAAAACCTCGAAGAGTTACTGCAGAAGTGTTGTGGCGCTGAAATGTTTACAAGTCTGACATGACTTCAGGGTGTCACTCGGTGATACTGGACCCCCACTGCAGACAATACGCGAACACTGCGGTCGCAGGTTCGAATCCTGCCTCGGGCATGGGTGTGTGTGATGTCCTTAGTTAGGTTTAGGTAGTTCTAAGTTCTAGGGGACTGATGACCTCAGAAGTTAAGTCCCATAGTGCTCAGAGCCATTTTGCAGACAATACACTGCGTTCCTAACGAAAAGCGATGCTGCCGATATCGAATGCTTCTCTTTGAGCTAAATGTGGCCACGTAAGTATTTATTTAGGCACTGGACAGAGTTCTCAGTGAGGATCTAATGCAACACATCACCTTGTATGTAGATAACAAACTGATCACGAGTAGTAGGTCGAGAGAACATTTGACAACGTTAGAGAAAATGTTACAGAAATTTGAAACAGCGGGAGCTAAATTGAACTTAAGAAATTCAAAATTTTGTAGTCAAGAAACAAAACTCTTAGGGTGTGTAATCACACTAGAAGGTAAAAAGGTACAAGAGTTCTGAATTTCTTGACGTCCAATGGCAAGAAGCAACTCAGGAGTCTCTATGGGCAATGCGTCTTCTATTTCTTTTTCGTTGACTAAACGCTAAACAACGAAGGCTTCCACATCCTGCTTCAGAAAAATAGTCTTTACTCACGGACAGAAAAATGCGAAGAAACATATCAATGGATTAAAATAGTGTTTATCAGCACGTCGTTATTGTCTCTCCCAGAACTTAACAAAACTTTTTATTTAGCCTGTTATGTCACCAATTACTGCGTGGGAGTGGATCAGCATGAGACGGATGAGGAACAGGAATATGATAATCTCAAGGTGTTCGCTTTCGGAAGCAGAATGTTGACGAGTTGTGAACAAACGTACTCGGTAACAGAGATGGAAGCACTGGAAATACTCTTTGGCTTCATGAAATGCCGTCATTATCTAGCTTACCGGAAACATGCAGTGGCAAAAGTGGACTGTTCGTTTTAACAAATAAACTAGTATGAAAAAGATTATCGACATGTACTTTAACTCAGCAATAATATGAAGTACAGTTGTGTACCAGGAGAACAGAATTTGGTGCCCGACGCACTCTTGCTATTACAAGTGTGCCTAAAAGGACGAGAAGCATGACTACTGGCATCGGGAAACTGGATACTACTCATTAAAGGTCTGGTTCCGAAAGAAACAATCCGCAAAATACTGAAAAATATGCCACTAGCAAAACACCGACGAATGTCAATGGTTGCTGAAAAGTTTGTACGGGTGGTCTCGGAAAGAGAAAATCCGAGCTTATTACGTAGCATATAGTCCCGAAGAACGAAGAAAAGCGGAATAGAAATCGTGCGTACAAGAACAAGCCATAGAACACCTCGTATGGGACACCATTTCTAGCTGTGGGCACTTTGATCCCAAGAAGTGTCTGAAAAAATTTTGGCAAAATTGTTTATTTTTCAACATGGCCAAGAGGATACAACCTTTATTGAGGACGTGAGAAATATTCCAGAAATCAAAAACTACCACCATTAAGCATGAGAGATTTATTCACCCATTGTTCACAAAAGCTCTTAAAGTGTCAATATCTCTCCGTCCGAACATCCCTTGGAAGGCCCAACGGTAGCGACATACCGCCGTGTTATCCTCCGCCGATTGGCGTCACTGGATGCTGATATACAGGGGCATGTGGCCAGCACGCCGCTCAGCCTCCCGTAGTCAGTTTTCATTACCACAGCCACTACTTCTCAGTCGAGCAGCTCCTCACCTGAGGCCGTTGGGGAAGTATCGATATCAGTCGATCTAATAGGTCAAGTACCTAGCTCGACAGGAGCAGTATGATAGGATGTTCTAGTTATTGAGCTTTTCTCAGAATACGTAAAATTTAATCCACTGAAAGAGAACACGAGCAATAAGATAGTTGGGAGTATGGAAAGAGACTACTTCATAAACGGTTGTACCTCGAAACGAATTGTTAGCGATAAGAAAAGGCAGTTTACATGCAAGAAATGGACTGATACTTTAAGAGGACGCAATGTAAGACCAATATATATTTCACGCTGCCTCAGACCCTACAAAACGGATTGGGAATGTGTAAAATAGCATGTGTCGGGTGTACTGCCATTATAGACATCTGACAGATGTCTTGAGGATCTAAGCAACAATGAGTCATGCATTCATGTATGATGATGTGTGGCAGCAAAAATTCTGTTTTACAGGAAGCCTGACTGTCTGACTGGAGAAAGCCTGAATTTCCTCACGAAGCAGAAACATGGGAGGAGAATATCACGAAGAGGTAACAAACGCTAGTGCGAAACACTCATGTCAAAGTAGCAGTATCTCATGTTGGGACATCCGATTATGTATAGGAAGAGATACATCGTTTCTCTCAGGACAAAAATTCACTACAAAAATGACCACGAAATGAAAAACTTCCATAATTTATGCGAAGGCCACATGATTGTAGAAAATAGACACTCGAGTACCCTAAAACCTGAAAAAATATACAAATTCTGAGCGATTGTGGAAACCTCGAAAACCTACAATTATCCTACGATGTCAGAAGATGGCGGGGATGTCGGCAACGATGTAGCTGAACATGATCTAGGCTAGCATGAACCACGAACGCTGAGTGCAACCAAAAAATAAAGAAACGGTCGATTTTTATTAACAGTGATTTGTATAGTGCTTCTTTTCTTTGTGACAATATATTGTATTTGTAGCACTAGTAGCGAAGTAGGCTGTCATTTCTGCGAAATGTGGACATTTCTATCCTTTCTTTTGGTGTTTGGCATCATGAAATGTAATGCAGTTTCCCTTTTATCTTGCCGTGTCCGTTGCTACATATCGAGGCAACGTACGAAGCTGAAGCTACAAATCGATCCGCTCATCCGTGGTAGATGCATGGAAAGGGGCAGCGCACAGGTACGCTATGCGATCGTCCTGATTCACTTTCCACATTCTTCTGGGCAATCTAAAGGTAATCGACGTCACCCGCACTCACAAAACAGTGCGAGCGACTACTTGGCATACCTTCTGGTTGGGCGACACCAACGCATGATCGTTGCACCCTAGCAAATCCGGTAGCAGACATCAAAATCAGGTGTTATGTACCGTGCCCACGGAGAATCTTTATGGTTTAACGCGTTGCATGGTACACAAAGAAGAGAATTTTGTGCAGAGCAGTGCCGCGTTTCCTGTATTACTTTAACAAGTTTAGCAGCTATAAATATATTATGTTTTACATTACACAAAAGTAAACTTTTTGCCTATTTCTTGATGTCACGCTAGTTAAGACTGGAACACTGATCACACCATACACATATATGATTTCTTACATTGACGAAAAAAATATCACAACACAAAAAAATTATTAATGTAATGTAATGAAATGTAGAGAATAAATTTGTCTAGGTAACTTATTTAAGTTAACGTTTACATATTAACGTGACCGCGAATAATCCATTGGAAATCTCAAACAATGGTGCATTAATAGCCAGTGTAACCGCCAGAGTGCTGAATGTAAGCCTACACACCGCTTATCTTATGTTAGTTTGTGGGATGACGTTCCATGCCTGTTGCACTTGGTCTGACAGTAGGGGGACAGTTAAAGCTGTTTGTGGATGACGCTGGAGTTGTCGTCCGTTGATGTTCCATATGCTCGACTGGTGATAGATCTGGTGATCGAGAAGGCCAGGGCGACATGTCAACACTCTGTAGAGCATGTTGGGTACGGGGGCGAGTGTAATCCTGTCGGAAAATATCTCCTGGAATTCTGTTCATCAATCGCAGGACAACAGGTCGAATCAACAGACTGACGTAAAATTGTAGTGTCAGGATACGTGGGATAAACACGAAATTGCCCCTGCAATCATACGAAATCGAACCTCAGACCCAACTCCAAACGTAGGCCCAGTGTGTCCAGCACGCAGACAGGTTGGCTGCAGGCTCTCAACTGGCCTCCTAATCAACATACGGCCTTCACTGGCACCGAGGCAGAACCAGCTTTTATCAGAAAACACAGACCTCCATCCTGCCCTCCAATATGCTCTCGTCCCATTGAGCCACTGAGGTCGAAAATGGTGGTGGTTTGAGGTCAGTGAAATACACAGTACAGAGCATCTGGCTCGGAACTCGCTTTGAGGTAACCGCTTTGTCCCTGTGGTCCCAACTACTGTTTAAATTTTTACTGCAGATGCAGTACGATGTGTCAGAGCCATACGCCGAACACAATGGTCTTCCCTCTCGGTAGTGTCACGTGGCCGCCCAGAGCACGGTCTTCTTGCGACCGTATATGCTCTATGCTCATGATCACCGCTGGAAGCAATCATGTACAGTGACTACATTCCTGCCAAATCCTTCTGCGGTATAGCAGAAGAAACATTCTGCATCTCGCAGCCCTAATACACGACCCCGTTCAAGTTCAATGAGGTGTTGATATTGGCGTCTTTATCGCCTTAAAGGCATTCTTGACCAGCATCAACTCACCACATACGGGGTTTTACAAAAAGGTACGGCCAAACTTTCAGGAAACATTCATCACACTCAAATAAAGAAAAGATGTTATGTGGACATGTGTCCGGAAACGCTTAATTTCCGTGTTAGAGCTCATTTTAGTTTCGTCCACCTACGCTCAATGGAGCACGTTATCATGATTTCATACGGGATACTCTACCTGCGCTGCTAGAACATGTGCCTTTACAAGTACGACACAACATGTGGTTCATGCATGATGGAGCTCCTGCACATTTGAGTCGAAGTATTCGTACGCTTCTCAATAACAGATTCGGTGACCGATGGATTGGTAGAGGCGGACCAATTCCAAGGCCTCCACGCTCTCCTGACCTCAACCCTCTTGACTTTCATTTATGGGGGCATTTGAAAGCTCTTGTCTACGCAACCCCGGTACCAAATGTAGAGGCTCTAAGTGCTCGTATTGTGGACGGCTGTGACAATACGCCATTCTCCAGGGCTGCATCAGCGCATCAGGGATTCCATGCGACGGAGGGTGGATGCATGTATCCTCGCTAACGGAGCATATTTTGAACATTTCCTGTAACGAAGTGTTTCAAGTCACGCTGGTACGTTCTGTTGTTGTGTGTTTCCATTCCATTATTAATGTGATTTGAAGAGAAGTAATAAAAGGAGCTCTAACATGGAAAGTAAGCGTTTCCGGACACATGTCCACATAACATATTATCTTTCTTTGTGTGTGACGAATGTTTCCTGGAAGTTTGGCCGTACCCTTTTTGTAACACCCTGTATAAACCCTAAGATTACTAATGCTCGCGACCTTTACAGCGTGTGTTTAAAGCAAACCTGATCTGCATCCTGGTAGTGGTGCTACTAGCGACTGCCGACCGCTGTGACCGAGCGGTTCTAGGCGCTTCAGTCTGGAACCGTGCGACCGCTACGGTCGCTGGTTCGAATCCTGCCTCGGGCATGGAAGTGTGTGATGTCCTTAGGTTAGTTAGATTTAAGTAGTTCTAAGTTCTAGGGGACTGATGACCTGAGATGTTAAGTCCCATAGTGCTCAGAGCCATTTGAACCATCTTATGCGCGAAATGTGAAAGGACACCATCTTTCAGACGTAGAAATGTGGGTACCAACTTTCTTTTTTCGGTCAGTGTGTTTATCCTCCAGTTATATATATATTATCACTCTTGTTTGTGTGTCATTAGATGTGGTAATAGAAAGTAAAAATAGTCCTCTCTTTGAATAGTAGCTGCAGTGACGCATAACAGCATATATTTTTTGTGCTTTGTTTTCATTTTATCCTATCCACATACTTCAATAAATTTATTTCCATTTCATTTGGAAAAGAATGACACATTTAAAGTATAGTCTTAAGATGATTTTGCTGTGTCTGCCATAGAAGGGACTAAACGTCATCGATATTCGTCAATCTCTTTCTGCTAGGACAAATCAATAAATAAGTACGTTGCTGTGAAAAGGTTCCCTCTACTACTTCAGTTTAACACTACGCACAACGGATTTATTTGCGGGACCTTTTCGTAAATACCCTAAGTTGAAAGCTATGTCGATTCTGCTTGGCCCAGTGATTGACATTCAACCATATAGTAAAACCATTAAATAAAATTTCTTTTCCTCAACAGACAATAAAAGGGTTGTCTACTGTTGTAGAAAGCACTTCTTTCTTCTTTCTTTCTTTCACTGGTGTCATGTCCCGCACTGACGCAGGGTCGGCATTTTTACGAACGGACTTGGCAAGGTTAGTATGACGGTGCGGCCAGATGCCCTTCCTGCCGCCACCCCGTACCCCCTGGGACGGAATTAGTGTAACCCTGCTGTCTGTGTCCAGTGTAAGTCATGGAATAGTGCGAACGTCTTCAGATGTCGGCGAGTCGTGTAAATGAGGCTGAACGTGGAGACCATCCCGGTATTTATCTAGCAGGATGTGGAAAACCGCCTAAAAACCACATCCAGGCTGGCCGGCACACCGGCCCTCGTCGTTAATCCGCTGGGCGGATACGATCCGGGGCCGGCGCGCCTACCCGAGTCCAGCAGGCAGTGCGCTAGCGCTCTCGGCTATCCTGCCGGGTTCTGTTATAGAAAGCACGTTACGACTCAAATCTGAATTTTATGTAACAAATAGTTTATTCATCAAACATTTCAGATAACTATAAGAACAAAGAAATTCACTTCTTTAAATAAATCTTAACGCATCTGATCTTTACACAGCATGAAGTATGCATCAGATTCCACAATGTAAAATAAACGTATCTTTCTTATTAACAATGTAAAATTTAGCGCGTCTGACCTTGTATTCAAATTTATCGTAAACGCAAAAAAATGGTTCAAATGGCTCTGAGCACTATGGGACTTAACATCTATGCTCATCAGTCCCCTAGAACGTAGAACTACTTAAACCTAACTAACCCAAGGACATCACACAACACCCAGTCTTCACGAGGCAGAGAAAATCCCTGACCCCGCCAGGAATCAAATCCGGGAACCCGGACGGGGGAAGCGAGAACGCTACCGAACGACCACGAGCTGCGGACTCGTAAACGCATCTGACGTTTTACTAAGACTATGTTCTCCTACAGAATGGTATCTCTTATTACCACAAATACCCACTTTTGGATCGGAAGAAAAGGATATTCCACAACTGTATCCATTAATCAACATGCTCACAGAACTACTGCATCAACATGTGTACAAGAGAAAAGCAAAGATCGACCCGTTAGCAGTTCCGATATTCACCATTCAGTAACTGTCACTACTCGAAATTATCCCACCGAAAACCAAAATTATCACTTACAAATTCCGAACTTATTTGATCATTCATTTTAATAGTCACATTTGTACTGCTACCTACTCCCGACACAACTTCACCCACTGAAATATGAAAACCCCTCCAAACATTTACACAAAAAAATGGTTCGAATATCTCTGAGCACTATGGGACTTAACACATGAGGTCATCAGTCCAATAGAATTTGAGCTACTTAAACCTAACTAACCCTAGGACAGCGCACACATCCATGCCCGAGGCAGAATTCGACCACGCGATCGTAGCAGCAGCGTGGTTCCGGTCTAAGTCGCATAGAATCGCTCATCCACAACGACCGGCTACAAAATACACACACTCAAGTTGAACTACTTACTTAGTTGTAGTCAAAGTTCATGGCTACGTTACCAGTTTGCTAATCTATTTCCCAGCTTTGCAATAATAATTATTCAGAAAATTTCCCCACGTGACTCTACATTCCAATAAACATGAAAAAGCAAACATTATCTTTACTTGGTTTGCTAAAATTCGACTCACGCTTTCACACGAGATGCCACGTGTCCTTAACAAAAGGAGCCACGTTACTAAATCTTTCAAGATTGCTGATATGTAGGAAAATCGGAAAATTGTGACAGTACTTAATTCCACACGCATATTTCATGTAAGAGCACACTTCCTATTTACACGCTACAGGTCCCTATCGTGCCTCCACTAGTTATAAGATTCTTGATCAGCCCCACGTGGTGAGTGCCAGGTGTAAAACTAAATAAATTGCCACATGCACATAAATAATTCATTTTTCCTAATGAACATGCTTGCTCAACAAATTAAGATTCACCTCGAAATTGTTATAAAACCTCAGAATTGCGAATTACTATCAGAAAGCAAAGCAACATTTCTACATCACATACTACTGCACATTACCTACCTAAATAAATTTCGTTCTCCCAAAATATTAATATTACTTTACGTCTAGCTGCAAAAAGAGGGTTGCTCACTTAATGTGAAACCGCTGAACATAAATATAGCACATTTCCCACACTCAAATGAGCATCGCCCCAAGTGTTCAGCAGCAGTACCCGACTCGGAACCAGGCTACTGCTTTCTGACCTTTCGGTCTCACCGTCTTAATGTAAGGGTAAATTTGTTCTGTCCTACAATGATGCCAATCCAGTGACATCATTTTAGTACACGTTCAAGATGTGGCGGTGGCACTTGAAGTCCCATACCAACCTCCGACGGCCGGCCGGTGTGGCCGTGCGGTTAAAGGCGCTTCATTCTGGAACCGCGTGACCGCTACGGTCGCAGGTTCGAATCCTGCCTCGGGCATGGATGTGTATGATGTCCTTAGGTTAGTTAGGTTTAATTAGTTCTAAGTTCTAGGCGACTGATGACCTCAGAAGTTAAGTCGCATAGTGCTCAGAGCCATTTGAACCGTTCTGAACCAACCTCCGACGGTGGAAGTTCATGGTAGCAGGTAATAGGTATCAGAACTATTTGGGTTCTAAGCGCGACAGTCTTGAACCGCGCAACCGCTACGGTCGCAGCTTCGAATCCTGCGTCGGGCATGGATGTGGGTGATGTCCTTAGGTTAGTTAGGTTTAAGTAGTTCTAGGAGACTGAGAACCTCAGAGGTTAAGTCCCATAGTGCTCAGAGCCATTTGAACCCATATAGGTACTGATATTGGTGGTCGACATATATAGAGTTGTCGTATCGACTGTGAGACTTCATTAGTAACCGTAACAGGGATATCGTTAGCCATGTTCTGAATCTGATCTCTGAAAAACGGTGAGAGGAACTGGCTGGGGGTGGCCTTCTGGCTTATAAGGCCGGTTGGCGGATGGATCTTCTAGGACTATTCTCGATCATGTCAGTGGTTTAAGAAAAACAGTCCGCTTGGTGATGGCAACTTCTGGCGCTGCTGTCGATCCACGATACTCGGACAGATGAGTCTGGTGGCCGTTGGCTGAGATGCAAGGCTTTTTTTTTTTTTTCTTTCTTCAGTGATACCGTAAACATCTGCTTTGGTTTCACTCAATGTGATGAAGGCTTTCCGCATCTCTGCCCTGTCATGCGGGTTGTGGATGTCGCAGGCGGACGGGACGGACTCTGCAGTTTTACTATGTTGGGCGTACCACATAAATTAATTAGCTCCCGACATGTGTTGCAGTATTTATAACGGCTTTATATTTAGTAATTGAAAGTAACATGAGAGCGGTTTCAGCTAATCCGTTTTTTTAGTCTTTAAGCTTAACTGACTTCCTTGTATGTCCTACATGTACTTAATGCCATTCATTTATAAACGTATTATAACATCAGGTCTAGGGATGGGAGAATTTGGAGCGTGTCCGATTTTTTTGTTGTGTTACTGTTAGAAGCAGGGTTCCATTGCTGACTTGTCGAAAGTGTGCTGCTACATATATTTTTATGCTTCCAACATCGTTATTGAGTCCAGATTTTCTACAGAGATTTGCCGTTTGCTTTTGGGCTCTGAAAACACTTTTTTCGAATTTTAATGGAAAGTCTGGTGGGGTAGTACGCAGCAGAACATCGCACATAATCCAGTCGCTAGTTCTCTAATATTACGGAAACAGGGAGCCTGCTGTCCGACAGGGGCGCTGTGAAACAAGGCCAAGCGATACGAGTCACACCAGTCACACTCCAGTATGAGAGGATGAAGTTGATGTACGGATTTTGTGTGGAACGGTCGCATGTTGTTATGTCAGACGTAAATCATTTGAAACCAGTGAACGAAACAGTATCACCATTCTTTGGCAGCAGCTTCTACTGGGAACCATACTATTATATGAGGGAGCTATAAAAAGGCTACCATGGACACTTATTCGGAAATACAGTCTAGCGAGAAAATAGAATAATTAACAATTATACAACAAAAGTTATTTCTGAAGATGACGACCACCTACTATCTGAACTGCAGCACTTGCGACACATGCTCAGAGAGAAAGGTTGTAGCAAGAGAGACATTGCTAACGGTTTCAGGTTCGACCGAAGAAGAAGAACCTTGTGAATCAGGAGAACAGCCGGCTCCTCTCCTGCCATGGTGTGGGGGGACGAGCAGCAATATAAGACGTGTGCTACAGAGACGTGGACTGAACCAGTGTTCCGGACCGGCTTGCAGTATACGGAATGTGCTGAGCCCTGTTAAGGACAACATAGCTCTTCGTGTGCCCGGTGTATATGTTGTACTTGCCAATGTGGCAGCATCTATATAGGTCAGACAGTTCGCAGGCTGCAGAGCGTTGTACCGAGCACAAAAGACACGTTAAACAAAGGGAGTTCGACATGTCGACCACGGCTGAGCTTGACCTCGTAAACGGATGCAAAATACTGCTTGAAAAGACAAGAGTCTTGACTCATGCGTCAACATATTATGATTCCGTTATAAAATAGATGGCTGAGAGTAGAACGAACCAAAACAATTTCCACAGAGATCTGGAGTAGACATTCAGTAGGGCGTGAGCGTGGGTGTGGGCGCGAGCTTTGGATATCGAAAGGAAGCGACGACGGATGCTTGACACTTGTAGGGAAACGGGAGCGACATGTTCAAACGTGGATCTGGCCCCTCACACCATCTGACGTCACTCGGTCCCGCTCGAAGTCCACGAGAAAGACGTGCTGCAGCTAGAACGTCACAAGGGTAGGAGTGAGCTCGCTCGCTCGCTTAACTCAGCTGGCAAAATGCGTTTCTTTACCTGTCAACTCGCAACTGGTTGTGCACGTATTAATTAGAACTGCACCCTCTATTGGAATTGATATTATGAAGTCTTACTGACTGCTAGTCCTACAGAAAAATTAAAAATCGATTCTCGACATAAATGGTATAGCGGATTGTCTATAGCATTTAGTCCCTTCTGCGTAGCAGTCTTCATTTCATAGAAGATGTGATACCTTATGCAACTGATAATCATTTTGGCATGATGTTAACTACACTCCTGGAAATGGAAAAAAGAACACATTGACACCGGTGTGTCAGACCCACCATACTTGCTCCGGACACTGCGAGAGGGCTGTACAAGCAATGATCACACGCACGGCACAGCGGACACACCAGATTACCGCGGTGTTGGCCGTCGAATGGCGCTAGCTGCGCAGCATTTGTGCACCGCCGCCGTCAGTGTCAGCCAGTTTGCCGTGGCATACGGAGCTCCATCGCAGTCTTTAACACTGGTAGCATGCCGCGACAGCGTGGACGTGAACCGTATGTGCAGTTGACGGACTTTGAGCGAGGGCGTATAGTGGGCATGCGGGAGGCCGGGTGGACGTACCGCCGAATTGCTCAACACGTGGGGCGTGAGGTCTCCACAGTACATCGATGTTGTCGCCAGTGGTCGGCGGAAGGTGCACGTGCTCGTCGACCTGGGACCGGACCGCAGCGACGCACGGATGCACACCAAGACCGTAGGATCCTACGCAGTGCCGTAGGGGACCGCACCGCCACTTCCCAGCAAATTAGGGACACCGTTGCTCCTGGGGTATCGGCGAGGACCATTCGCAACCGTCTCCATGAAGCTGGGCTACGGTCCCGCACACCGTTAGGCCGTCTGCCGCTCACGCCCCAACATCGTGCAGCCTGCCTCCAGTGGTGTCACGACAGGCGTGAATGGAGGGACGAATGGAGACGTGTCGTCTTCAGCGATGAGAGTCGCTTCTGCCTTGGTGCCAATGATGGTCGTATGCGTGTTTTGCGCCGTGCAGGTGAGCGCCACAATCAGGACTGCATACGACCGAGGCACACAGGGCCAACACCCGGCATCATGGTGTGGGGAGCGATCTCCTACACTGGCCGTACACCACTGGTGATCGTCGAGGGGACACTGAATAGTGCACGGTACATCCAAACCGTCATCGGACCCATAGTTCTACCATTCCTAGACCGGAAAGGGAACTTGCTGTTCCAACAGGACAATGCACGTCCGCATGTATCCCGTGCCACCCAACGTGCTCTAGAAGGTGTACGTCAACTACCCTGGCCAGCAAGATCTCCGGATCTGTCCCCTATTGAGCATGTTTGGGACTGGATGAAGCGTCGTCTCACGCGGTCTGCACCTCCAGCACGAACGCTGGTCCAACTGAGGCGCCAGGTGGAAATGGCATGGCAAGCCGTTCCACAGGACTACATCCAGCATCTCTACGATCTTCTCCATGGGAGAATAGCAGCCTGCATTGCTGCGAAAGGTGGATATACACTGTACTAGTGCCGACATTGTGCATGCTCTGTTGCCTGTGTCTATGTGCCTGTGGTTCCGTCAGTGTGATCATGTGTTGTATCTGACCCCAGGAATGTGTCAATAAAGTTTCCCCTTCCTGGGACAATGAATTCACGGTGTTCTTATTTCAATTTCCAGGAGTGTATATTGTACTTCAGTACATCCGTAGCAGATCATTAGTAGGCCTATGTAGGACTAATAGCAATAAGATTCCATAATAGTGGATTCCAGTAGAAGATGCAATTCTCGTTTGTACATACACTCCTAGTTACGAGTTAACAGGTGTGGAAACGCAGTTTGTCTGCCGAGTTGAGCGAGCTTGGCCTATCTTCGTGAAGCACGCGCCGCAGACTGTCTTTCTGGTAGGCCTCGCCTGGCCGGAATTGTTATGAGTTCCCCAAATCACCTTCTGCGCACACGTCGTTTCGGCCCTCTCTCATTGGCGCCAGAGGCAGCAATCTGGCCTAGATAACCGGAAAACCGTGATAGCCCCGTAACCGCCAGTATCAATAAGCCAATAAATCCCACAAGAACAAAGACTTATAAGATTATCGGTAAACTCTGACGCATCAGGACTATCACTGGAAACAAAAATTTTGGAGTTCTACACAAACTGCTGATCAGATTAAATATCCCAAGGTATAAGTACTCTTAGCCACCCACCGCCGTATCAAGAGTGATTTAAATAACATATCTTGATTCTTATACACTATATGATCAAAAGTATCAGGACACCTAGGCGAAAATGACCTACAAGTTTGTGGCGCCCTCCATCGGTAATGCTGCAATTCAATATGGTTTTGGCCCACCCTTAGGCCTGATGGCAGCATCCACTCTCGCAGGCATACTTTCAGGTGCTGGAAGGTTTTTTGGGGTTAGGCAGCCCATTCTTCACAGAATGCTGCAGTGAGGGTAGGTATCGATGTCGGTCAGTGAGCACTGGCATGAAGTCGGCAGGTCAGGACTCTGTGCAGGCCAGTCCATTACAGAGATGTTATTGTCGTGTAACCACTCCACCACAGTCAGTGCATTAGACACACGTGCTCGATCGTATTGAAAGATGCAAACCATAACACCACCGCCTCCGAATTTTACTGTTGGCACTACACACTCTGGCAGATGACATTCACGGGGCATTCGCCATATCCATATCCTGACATCGGATCGCCACATAGTGTACTGTGATTAGTCACTCCACACAACGTTTTTCCACTGTTCAGTCGCCCAATGTTTACGCTCCTTACACCAAACGAGGTATCGTATGGCAAATACCGGCATGATGTGTGTCGTATGAGCAGCCGCTCAAACATGAAATCCAAGTTTTCGCACCTCCCGCCTACCTTGCAGTGGATCCTGATGCAGTCTGGAATTCCTGTCTAATGGTCTGGATAGATATCTGCCTATCATACTGTACGATCCTCTTCAACTGTCGGCGGTGTCTGTCTGTCAACAGACGAGGTCGGCCTGTGCGCTTTTGTGCTGTACGTGTCCCTTCACGTTTCCACTTCACTATCATATAGGAAATAGTGGACTTCGGGATGTTTAGGAGTGTGGAAATCTCGCGTACAGACGTATGACTTAAGTGACACCCAATCACCGTACCACGTACGAAGTCCGTGAGTTCCGCCTCATTCTGCTCTTTCACGATGTGTAATGACTACTGAAGTCGTTGATATGGAATACCTGGCAGTAGGTGGCAGCAGAATGCACATAATATGAAAAACGTATCTTTTGGGGGTGTCCAGATACTTTTGTTTACATAGTGTACCTTCGTGGGAATCATAGATGGAAAGGATATAACGCGACATCTAAAAGAGCCTGAAGGTTTGTTGAAATCCATCCCGATTGCAGTTTTTAGGGGAGATTTTCCCTCAGTTGCAACGTGTGCCCCAATAAAAGTCAAACCAACAAATTAAATAATAACAGGAAATAGAAGATAGTAACCTATTCAAATTTGAATAAAATAAAGAGTGTCACCACAGTAGAACCTATAACATTTGGTCCGAACGAACCAAACGGTTGTTCGAAAATGGACACGCCATCCCTGTCAAGGATGGGGAATAAAGTAGTTTTGCCCCTGACGACGAGTGCTTGAAATTTTTTTCGAGTTCTCGTGACTTAAAAATCGAGAGGAATTTTTTCAGGACATGTGTTACTTGCAAAAAGTCTATAAACGAAAAGAAATCAAACCTATTATCCCTTATAAGCAACATTTTTCCACCTAAATTTCATGAACTTTAATAATCACAGATTAGAGAACACAGTCAAATTTATTTTGCAACAACTCTGTCCCTGTTAACCATTGTGCAACGAAGTTCGATCACTGCAAAATTAATAGTAATGGAGGTATGGGAGGAGATAACATAGCACTAATAGATAGGAACTAGTTATTTTGTGGTTTTTTGTTGGTGACTTGGACCTATGGTAGGAAATAAATTGTTATTAAACAAAACAAACGATTGCTGGATTTATTTCTCTTTCGGTCAGGATTTCAGCAGGTGCGACGTTTCAAGTGATTTCTCGCAGTGAGGTATATTAGCATATTTTATTTATTATTAACAGGCAGTCTATGTCCTGTCCACGAATATTTTCATACATCACTTTTCACTTCACCTGTAGAATGCATTTTACTGAACACCCTGGACAGTATTGGCCCCTAAATTATCACAACGAAAACTCGTCGTTGATTTACATGCCTGTATCGTTCTCTTGTCTAATTCTTTAAAATGATAGTATCACCGAAATCGGCGAGCACGGTATACATACATGCACAACTCATCTTCACCTACAGTAACGAAGGGCCATCCTGTGTTAATGCGGTCATTCACTCTACTTATATATATTTTTTTTTTTTTGTCCTCAGTCTTCTGACTGGTTTGACGCGGCCCGCCACGAATTCCTCTCTTGTGCCAATCTCTTCATGTCAGGGCAACACTTGCAACCTACGTCAATTACAGCTTTTGTCCTCAAAGCTCCCTCTAGCACCGTGGAAGTCATTCCCTGATGTTTTGACAGATGTCCTATCATCCTGTCCCTTCACCTTGTCAGTGTTTTCAAGATAGGAGTTGGAGCTAGACGCATGGAACATTCCATTTCGGATATCGTTAGGGAATTAAATATTCCGAGATGGACAGTGTCAAAAGTGTTCCGAGAATACAAAGTTTCAGACATTACTTCTCACCACAGACAACGCAGTGGCCGACGGCTTTCGCTTAACTACAGAGAGCAGCGGCATTTGCATAGAGTGTTCCTTTCCTATCCGATTTTCCGGAGAACCTCCGCATTCCTTATCTTGCCATCCATCAAATTTTCAACATCCTTCTGTAACACCACATTCTCTCCTGTTCCGGTTTTCAAGACTGTATTTCGCTGGATCTTAAAGTCATCAGTGAATCTTACCATGATATTCTTTCACTTTGAAATTTAGTTCCAATCTTGAACTTTTAATTTATTTTCCTCATTCCTTCTCCGATGGATAGATCAAGCATTAGCGGTGAATGCTTACGTCCCTTTCTTTTAATCGTAGTACTTCGTTCTTGGCCTTCCTCTCTTATTGTTCTCTCTTGGGTCTTGTCCATATTGTACATAGCAGTCTTTCCCTAAAGCTTACCCCTATTCCTCTCAGAATTTCGAACATGTTACACCATTTTATATTATCGAAGGCTTTTTCTAGGTCGACAAAACTTATGAACGTGTCTTGATTTTTCTTTAGTCTTACTTCCATTATCAGCCACAATGTCAGAACTACCGCTCCGATGCTTTTACCTTTCCTAAACACAAACACGTACTCAGTTTCCTTTTCCGTTATTCTGTATGGGAACTCTTTGTCAGCTACTTGGATGCATGAGTTGTTAAGCGGATTGAGCGATAGTTCCCGCACTTGTTGGCTCCTGCAATCTTTGGAATAGTGTGGATGATATTTCGCCAGACTCACACATGCTACACACCAACGCCGGTAGTTGTTTTGTTGCCTTTCCCCCAATTATTTGAGAAGTACTGGTAGAATATTGTCCATCCCTTCTGCCCTATTGTGTCATAATCTTTCCAAGGATCTTTTAAATTCTGATTCTAATACTGCCTTCCGAATCTCTTCTATATCAACTCCTGTTTCTTCTTCTCAGACAAGGCTTATCCTTCATAGAAACCTTGAATATACTCTTCCCACCTATCCGCTGCCTCCACTGCATTTAACCGTGGACTTCCGATTGCACTCTCTTTTAATTTCATCGAAAGTTGTTTTGACGTTCCTGTATGCTGAGTCAGTCGTTCCGACAATCATTCCTTTTTCGATTTCTTCATATTTTACGTGTTAAAGCTTCGCCTTAGCTTCCCTGCATTTGATATTTGTTTCATTCTTAAATGACTCGTATTTCTGAACTTCGCTGAACCCTTATACACTTACATCTAAACGCTATCGGCTTCTGCTAAATTGGTCAGGCCGGATAATGTTACTCCTGCGCAGAAATACTTATTTGATCGTTATCGTGCGTAATGGAAAGGTGTCGGACTATTTTTGTTTCTCTAAAGATATGTGTAGAGAAGAGTCAACAGCAGAACAAATGGAAATCGAGCCACAGCTCTATCTAAACTGCAATTTAGTAAAAGCAAACGGTCACCAATCTAATTAGGCAGTGTTGTACCAAATAGTAGCAAAGCCCATTTGGGACTGACTTTATACTAATATTCTGTTTTCGTGCTAAGATACGAGGCAGTAGTGCAACGTAGCAAGTAACGTATTATTGGTCTGATATGAACTACATGGAAGAAGGCCGCCAATGCCTATTGATAAACAATAGTGTAGTATTTCGTGGGCTATGGGCTGTGCAGCTGCTTGTTCGTACCACATGTCGCTCCTGGTCTGCAGGGAAACGTCTTCTAGCAGCCGTGGAAGACGATCTGTTAGGAAACTGCAATACTTGGTGCGTTCAGTATTCCGTCTACGAAAAACAGGTCTATTCGCTGATGGTTCACTACACCACACGTTTATACTCCATTGACGCTGACGTTCCACCTGATGAAGTGAACGGGGATTGTGAACAGACCAGTTGCGCTTGTTTCGGCGATTTATCTGGCCATCATTGGTAAATATGGCTGTATCACTAAACCAGATACAAGAGACGTCTGGAGTATCCTGTCTTAATGTCCATACACAGATGTGAACATGATGCCTTAATCGTTTTCATGCAGCTTTTGATGGAGAGAGATGTGATAGGGATGGAATCTATGTCGATGGAGAATGCGTAGGTCACTTTCCTGACTCAAGTCACTTCTTCGTGCGATAGCGCGGGAGCTAATGTGCAGATCAACTGCAACAGCAGCTAGAACATTAATTCCCCTCCACCCTTTCTATCGCCAGTTTTTTCTTTCTGTTACGTTTTCTAGGTGTGCCGCTACTCCTTCCGCTTAACTAGTTGAAGAGGTTGGTAAGTAATTGCCTAGATGGTTGACGTGTGTTGCGATATCATGCCGTTTAAACCGTACAAAAACGAACTGCGTTCTTCCTACACTCTTCACACACCATTTCCCCCCGGCGGGACCGTGGGGTTAGAATAAGCCAAGGTATTCCTGCCTGTCGTAAGAAGCGACTAAAAGGAGTCTCCTACTTTTCGGCATGGAGGAAGATCGTGAAGTTCTTCATCCAGCAGCATTTGGCTCCTCTAGCCACTGGCAAGTGTCCGCTGTGGCACTGGAAGAACATTGGAAGAGAGTCCCAAGGGACCCCTTCCACACGAGAGGAGCCGGAGGAGGCTGTTGCAGGTGTAGCCACGATGAGAAGAGGTTCAGGAGATTGAATCTAGTGGCACTATTGATAACTGGTGCACCACGTAAGGCGTTCTTCTCCATATGGCCGCACTTCGGTCGAATTTGGGCAGCAGACCTCTGGTCTCCGCAGCTATAGTGGATAGTACAAGAAATGTAGCGAATGTAATTGTGTCAGGTGGAGTTTGCGTATGTGTCCTGAACTCGGTATGAATTGAACCTGTGCCCTTCAAACATCTCTTGAAGCTGTGGCTGTCAGGATAAGGACAACACAGGAAATAACCAACTGCCACGTATATCTTTCTTCAGATGGTGCAGCACCCCTGAACGTATTGGGTGCACTGATTCATCAGCTCCCTAAACCTATCTTACTTTTGGGAGATTTTAACCCACGTAACCCCTAGTGAGGTGGCACCACGCTTACTGGCCGAGGTAGAGACGTCGAAAATTTACTGCATCGACTCGACCTCTGCCTCTTAAATACTGGGGCCCCCACACATTTCAGTATGGCTCATGGTACTTAATCAGCCATTGATTTATCACTCTTCAGCCCAGGACTTCTCCCATCTGTCCACTGGAGACCCGGCCGAGGTTGCCGAGCGGTTCTAGGCGCTACAGTTTGGAACCGCGCGACCGCTACGGTCGCACGTCGAATCCTGCCTCGGGCATGGATGTGTGTGATGTCCTTACGTTAGTTAGGTTTAAGTAGTTCTGAGTTCTAGGGGACTGATGACCTCAGAAGTTAAGTCCCATAGTGCTCAGAGCCATTGGAACCGTTTTTCCACTGGAGAGCCCACGATGACTTGTGTGTTGGTTGAGAGATTCCCCATCTTCCTGTCACTCCCCCCAGATGGGCTTTAAATAAGGCAGACTGGGAAGCTTTCACCTCTGCTGTCACCGTTGAATTTCCCCCACACGGTAACACCGATGTTGGGGTAGAGCGAGTCACCAGGAAGATCGTTTCTGCAGCGGAAAACGCGATCCCTTGTTCCTTAGAATGCCCCCGGTGAAAGACAGTTCCTTGGTTGTCGCCGGAAATTGCTGAGTCAATTAAAGAGCGTAGGTGGGATCTACAGCGAGATAAGTAGCACCCTTCCCTGGAGCACCTAATAGCTTTTAAACAGCTCCGTGCCCGCGTTCACCAGCTCATAAAAAGATGGAAACAGAAGTGTTGGGAGAGGTACGTCTCGACCATCGGGTGCCATACGTCACCTTCCAAAGTCTGGACGATGTTCACACGTGTTTTTAGGGACCAGACCCAAACAAGTGTCCCAGTCATTCGTATCAATGAAGTGTTAACTACCGACGCAAATTCACTTGCCGAGCACTTTGCTGCGCACTATGCTCTGGCCTCTGCGTCGGAGAATTATCTCCCAGCCTTCTGGACCCTCAAACGGCGGATGGAAGGGAATCTCCTATCGTTCATTACACGCTACAATGAGCCCTATAACCATTTACTGAATGGGAGTTTCTCATCGCCCTTGCTCATTGCCCCGATACAGCTCCTGGCTCAGATTGGATCCACAGTCAAATGCTTAAACATCTCCCATCGGACTACCAGCGACAAATCCTCGCAATCTTCAATTCCATCTGGAGCGATGGCGTTTTCCAGTCGCAATGGCTGGAAAGCACCATCATTACGGTGCTTAAACCGGTTAAAACCCCTCAATCGGCCCATCAGCCTCACCAACGTTTTTTGTAAGCTGCTAGAACGTATGGTAAGTCGGCGGTTTAGGCTTCTGGACTCACATGGCCCATTGACTCGATGACAGGGTGGTTTCCGCCAGAGTTGCTCGACCTCTGATAATCTAGTGTCCCTCGAGTCTGCCACCCGAACAGCCTTTTCCAACCGCCAGCACTTGTTTGCTGTCTTTTTTGGTTTACGGAAAGCTTACGACACGACATCATATCCTTGCCACATTGTATGAATGAGATCTCCAAGGCCCGCTCCCTATTTTTATCCAAAATTTCCTGTCACTCCGTACTTTCCGTGTCCAAGTTGGTGCGTCCCATAGTAGCCCCCATATCGAGGAGAATGGGGTCTCGCAGGGCTCTGTATTGAGTGTATATTTTTAGTGGCCTTTAATGCTCTAGCAGCAGCTGTAGGGCCGTCTGTCTGACCTTTTTCAGTATGCAGACAACATTTGCATTTCCTACTGCTCCTCTAGTACTGGTGTTACTGAGCAGCGCCTACAGGGAGCCATGCACAAGTCGCAGTCATGGGCTCTAGTCCCAAGGTTTCCATATTTCGGCTGTGATATCTTGTGTCATGCACTGGAACCCGAACTTTACCTTAAAGACGAACCACGTACTGTAGTGAGGACATATTGATTCTTAGGACTGGTTTTATACGCCTAATTGACTTGGCTTCCTCAGCTTCATGAGCTTAAGCAGAAGCACTGGCTGCACCTCAGTGTCCTCCATTGCCTGAGCAACACCAGCTGGGGTGCAGATTGCTCTACAGCCCTTGTTCAATCCGGCCTTCATAGTGGAAGCCTGGTTTATGGTTCAGCCACGTCCTTGGCGTTGCGGTTGCTTGACCCAGTGCACCACTGTGGTGTTCGACCAGCGACGGGAGCTTTCATTACGAGTCCGGTGACCAGCCTACTTCAGATTCTGGAGACCCTCCAGCGCAGATCAGACGTGCACAACTGCTCGCCAGTTACGTTTCTTACATTCGAAGTTCTCCTGCGCATCCAAATTACCGTCTCCTTTTCCCAAGCATGGCGGGTCATTTCCCACATCGGCGTCCCAGGTCCGGGACTACGATTGAAGTTCGCATCCGATCCCTTCTGTACGAACTGGAGTCCTTCCCTTTACCACCTCTACTCCAGGACCATTCACACACAGCTCCATGATGTTACCCTAGTTCTCAGATTCGTCTGGACCTTCCGCATGGCCCTAAGGACTCAGTTAATCCTGTGGCTCTCCGCCGCCACTTCCTCTCGATTCTTGACGAGTCCAGTGGGTCTGAAGTGGTTTACACCGACGGCTCGATGGCTGATGGTCACGTTGGCTTTGCCTATGTTCACGGAGGACATATTGAGCAGCACTCCTTGCCAGAGGGCTTCACTGTTTTCACTGAGGAAGTATAACCATACCTCGTGCTGTTGAGCACATCCGTTGTGCTCTGGCGAGTCATTTCTTATCGGTAGTGACTCCTTGAGCAGCCTGCAAGCTATCGACAGTGCTAACTTCGTCATTCTTTGGTAGCGACAATCCAGGATCCCATCTATGCGCTGGAACGGCCCAGTCGTTCAGTGCTGTTTGTATGGACCCCAGGACACATCAGAATTCCAGGCAATGAGCCTACTGACAGACCGGCCAAATAATCTACGCATAATTCGCTGCTGGAGATGGGCATCTCTGAAAGTGACCGACGTATATAACTATGCGGCAAGGTTCTTCGGCTTTGGGAGACGGAATGGCACAAATTTGGTATGCACAACAATCTACCTGCCATTAAGGAGACTATGAATGTGTGGAAGTCTTCCATGTAGGCTTCTCGCAGGGACTCTGCGGTTCTCTGCCTTCTCCGCATTGGCCACGTTTGGCTGACCCACAGCTATCTCCTGTTCCATGGAGACCCACTTCTCTGTCAGTGCGGCGCCCGGTTGACAGTGGCCCATATTATGTTGCGCTGTCCTACTTTGGCTGCCCTACGACGAAATTTCCAGTTACCGGTTTCGTTGCCGTTAATTTTAGCAGACAAAGCCTCATCGGCTGATTTAGTTTTACGTTTAATAGCCTTCTATCTAAGTTTTAGCGCTTGTAGTTTGCTCCTCTGTGCCCTCCACCCTAGTTCTTTTAGGCTGGATGTTTTAATGTGTTGCAGAGAGGCTGGCTTATCCTTATTATTCTCGTAGTCAGTCATCCACTGTCATCTGCTCTTTTGTTTTAATCCCTTCTACCTGCTTCTTGCGACTCTCTCTCTCTTTCTCTGGTTTTCTTGTCCTATTTTGTTCATTGTAGTGTTTGTCACCCTTCTTGAGGTCTTTTTTCCTTTCTCCCTGTTTTGTGCTGTGAGTGTCGCTTGTTTTATTCTTTCTCTTGTAGAATTAATTTAATAGGAACAACGGAACGATGACCTAGCAGTTTTGTCCCTTCCTCCCTCTTTAAACGAAGCAACCAACCAGCGCCATGAGTATGCCGGCTTCTTCTGAACTGACAAGTCCGACCATCCACTCAGGACGTACTGCTTGGTCTGTCACACACTAACTGACTAGTAAGTCAAGGAACACATGAGGACGTAACAAACAACATCGTATATGGCAACTACGCAGGTTGAATGGAACAAACAACTTTCGGTGTGGAAACTTCTTAAAATACTACATCTAGTAAACGACTCGCGCTAGAATTCTGCAACGAACGTCTCTGACGTTCAGATTTAGGGGCCTACCCTTCTTTTAGTCTGGTAATGTCAGAAGGCATTGTTCCATTCATAAAGTGCATGTTCGCACTAAAATATAATTTCCAGATCTTTTCTGTTTATCCGCTAACAATACGAACCCCTGATTACCAATCCATTTTGTGAAAACTGCAGATCAACAGCACTTTCCATTTCCGGAATATTTGCGGGTCAAGTATCAGGTGATTCAACCTGAAAAACGGCCTTTGTTTTAACGGTTGACACCGTAATTCGAGTAGCATATCCGTGGCCCTTTTTCCCTATTTCGCGATAAAATAAAACGTGATGCGAATCTTTAGACTTTCTGGACGTCCTCCGTCAACCTATCTGACGTGGATCCTGTATCGCACAGCAATACTCCAGAAGAGAGATAACAAGCGCCGTGCAAACAACCTCTTTAGAAAACTTGTTGCATTTTCTTTCTTCCAATAAATCGCAGTTTTTGATTTTCTTACTCCACGACATCGTTCCAACTTACGTTATTCGTAATTGTAGGCCTAATGAATAATTACTGTATTTATATTTTTGTGACTTGTCTGTAACCGAAATTTAGTGGATTCGTTTTAGCACTCATGTGGATGACTTCACACTTTTCATTATTTAGAGGCAACTTCTACTTCTCGCATCATGTAGATATCTTGTCTTAATCATTTTGCAATTGGTTTTGATCATCTGATGACTTCACGAGACGGTAAATGATGGCATCATCTGCAAACAATGAAAGCGGCCTGCTCAGATTGTCTCCTAAATATTTTATGTCTATCGGGAACAGTAGAGGGCCTATAAAACTTCCTGGCGGAACGCCAAATTTGTTCGATGACTTTCCATCATTTAATACAAACTGTGACCTTTCTGACAAGAAATCATGAACCCAGTCGCTTTCAGAGACGGTACTCCGTGGGTTAGCTTTTGAAGAACGTTTTCAAAACCCTTCAGGAAAACTAAAAATTTTGAATCAAACTGACATCCATGAAAAACACGTAAATCGAAAATGTTTTATACAATGAGAAATTCATAGCTGACAGAAATCAACCCTTATTCGGCTTGCACAGATGAGAGCTAGATATGTGTCATCTCGTAAGGATGTAACTGAACATACGTTTCAGTGCTTGATAGTGTAATTCCATTTTTTATGAACTGTAATATATAATAATTTGACTTAGACCAGTGTTATATCATCGCCTTAATGTGCAGTCCACCATATGAAAGCAGTATATTAATCTCTTTACACTGTGATAACTTCGTGTACGTTTGTTGAAAAGAGGTTATTAGAAAAGTGATCAATCAGCAACAGACACAAAACATCAGGTAGGTGTTTAATAAACAGCTCTCAAATGAATTTTACGAACATGACACGTATTACTGCGAAGCTTGTCACTTTTTATCTCACGGCAAGCATCTAACAGTCGACCCTAAGTGAAATGTAAGTTTTCTTTTATCTTTTCTCGGCAGCCGCAAGAACTGAGGAAATTGGATCTCTGATTCTCTAAGAAATACAGGCACCTCTGATTCCTTCCTACAAGCGACCTCATTTCAGTGTTCTTTGCTCTTTCGCTCCCATCTGCGCTCCCCCCACCCTCCCCCACCCTCCCCCCTTCCGTCACTCTCTCTCTCTCTCTCTCTCTCCTCTCTCCTGTCTGTCTTCTCCCGGCTGAATCGAGGGATAAAAATCTCTTTTCAAATTAATGAACATACGTTCCTGCGAGGGTTAAATTTCCCCAGAGATAGCGGCCGACGCATCCCTAAGTCGCCCTGCCACTCAGCTTACGTAAAAGGCGCTTAATGCTTGTGCACAGTAGAAGATTTTTTCAAGTTTGCTTCTGAGAAGACCGATTTCCATTAAGGAAGGGGTGGAAGGTCTGGCTATCGAAATTTTCCATTGCGAGGGACGTTCAAAGCAGATGCGCGAATCGATCGCTAGTGCGGGACAATTTTGAGAAACTTGCATAGCTGCCTCCTAGGTTCTGCATTGTTGCATTATTCATGAAGTGTCCTACTCACTGAGAGCGCATATCCCTGCTGATAGTGAGGGAAGTTTTACTGGAGTACAGAACTGGACAACTCCACGAACATTGTATATGCTAACCATCATGTTGTAACCTCCCAACAGTTTATTTACCGTAACCTCGGAATAATAATATGACTAACTTCTAAATAAAATTGTGGTTCACATATAACCTTTCAATAATTAACTGACTGCGAATTTAAACTGGTAAATTTTGGACGTCAGTAGTGCTGCGTCATGGCCCTGAAAGATCATTCTGAAGAAATTGAAAATTCTTACCTCAGTGAAGTCGCCGGATAACGCGTATACAGGATGAGTCACCTAACGTTACCGCTGGATATATTTTGTTAACCGCATCAAATACTGACGAACCGAATCCACAGATCGAACGTGAGGAGAGGGGCTAGTGTAACTGTTTAATACAAACCATTAAAAAATGCACGGAAGTATGTTTTTTAACACAAACATACGTTTTTTTAAATGGAACCACGTTAGTTTTGTTAGCACATATGAACATATAAACAAATACGTAATCAGTGCCGTTTGTTGCATTGTAAAATGGTGATTACATCCGGAGATATTGTAACCTAAAGTTGACGCTTGAAACCTCCGACGTTTAGTTGCGTGTTGTAACAAACAGCTGCAACATCGCGTTTCTACAGAATGATCAGCCAACGTTGCTCGGAAATGTCCCACTGGAAACGCGTCGACGTATGTGGTATCAGCATGATGGTGCACCTGCACATTCCGCAATTACCACTAGGCTGACCCTTGACAGGGTGTTCGACGGGCGTTTCATAGGACGTGGAGGAAGCATAAATTGGCCAGCCCGTTCTCCTGATCTTACACCTCTGGACTTCTTTCTGTGGGGTACGTTAAAGGAGAATGTGTACCGTGATATGCCTACAACCCCAGAGGATATGAAACAACGTATTGTGGCAGCCTGTGGCGACATTACACAAGACGTAGTGCGGCATGTACGACATTCATTACGCCAGAGATTGCAATTATGTGCAGCAAATGATGGCCATGGCCACCACATTGAACATCTATTGGCCTGACATGTCGGGACCCACTCTATTCCACTCCGTAATTGAAAACGGAAACCACGTGTGTACGTGTACCTCACCCCTCATGGTAATGAACATGTGCGTCAGTGAAAAAGACCAATAAAAAGGTGTTAGCATGTGGACGTAATGTGCTGTTCCAGTCTCTTCTGTACCTAAGGTCCATTACCGTTCCGTTTGGATCCCTACGTAATTCGGTGCTCTCCGATACACACGATCGAACAGCAGTGGAGTGGTACTCAAGCGTCAACTTTAGGTTACAATATGTCCGGATGTAATTAACATTTTACAACGCACCAAACGGCACTGATTACGTATTTGTTTATATGTTCAGATGTGCTGACAAAACTAACGGGGTTCCATTTAATAAAACGTAGGTTTGTGTTAAAAAACGTACTTCCGTGCATTTTTTTATGGTTTGTATTAACCAATTACACTAGACCCTCTCCTCACGTTCGGTCTGTGGAATCAATTCGTCAGTATTTGATGTGGTTTACGAAATATATCTAGCGGTAATGTTAGATGACTCACCCTGTATATCTCCTCCTATAAGAAATTTTTCTGGCAGAGCCCAGTGCAATGCTGGCCACTAGATTTGTTATGTATAAAAAGAAACAACTGATTTGTCTTTACGATAATAGGGATGACCATGGATAGGAGAAATTAGTAAAATAAATTCAGATGAATGATTATCAAAAATTATCTTTATAAGAAAGATTATTATTAAAAGATTAAAAAAAAACATTTACATGGTACTTGATATAACAAGAGTACAAAATCAGTTGTTACAAATTACACATGATCGCGGCTGCTTTTACCTTATACTACATCGTTCATGCACGGCCATCGCTCTCCACGCCCGACCCAACCGCCCGACTGTGAGCTACGCCCACTACAGCAGTCGACACTGCTCTCTGGTCTGCGATTCTATTGCAGCTTACATATCGCAGGCAACGCGTGAGCAATCCATCGAGCGCTAGCAATAAATTCCTTTGTCATTGACCTCTTACTGTGTACCTATGTAATTGAAATACCGTTATAATCAACCTGCAAATCAAGAACATGCCAGTACTGAATTCCAGCCATAATAATACAATCATTCTCAGCTGTGCATACGCTTGATATTAACTTATGCTTCATACACGACATGAACTGAAATTAATAGAATAATTGCCAACAGAGACCATAAATAAATTTCTTAAGATTAAACAAACCAAAAATAATTGAAAACCGCATATTTCATCTAAGAAGAAATACTACACCAATTTTTCAGAGGTGTGCTACTTGCTATATCATTATTACTGACAACATCGTTCTTCGCGTATATGTCATCGTGTTCTTTAAAATCAAGTTTGTATTCAGTACCTATGAACGCTTCGAATCCTTTATTGTGAGAGCGCTGTTGCGGCATTGTCTCATTATGTTGCAACTAAAATATTTATATGTGACGGGGAATAATTGCGTGTTCACCATTATCAATGGAAGTAATTGTCACGTGCGTTTTTGTAAATAGATGATGCTACATTTCGCAGCTCTAACAAACAATACTCTGTGTATATGGAATTGTTCACAGTAGACTACATAGTACTTTTTCCGAACTGCTTTTGCACCAATATGTGATTGACTCACAGTTTGATCGTCGCATAAATTGACTATAAATCAGTGGACTCCGGGAGGATGACTGTTCGAATTCGTGTTCGGTCACAAGATTTTAGGTTTCTCCTCAACAGCTTAAGGAAAATGAGATTTCCTTCTCCATCATATCAGAGCCCGATATCTTATTGCAATGACACCGATATCGATAGGACGTTGACCAATATGTGATTGACTCACAGTTTTATTGTCGCATAAAGTGACTATAAATCAGTGGACTCCGGGAGGATGACTGTTCGAATTCGTGTTCGGTCACAAGATTTTTAGTTTCTCGTCAACAGCTTAAGGAGAATGAGATTTCCTTCTCCATCATATCAGAGCCCGATATCCTATTGCAATGACACCGATATCGATAGGACGTTGATGCTCAATCATAATCATAACAGCAAAATTTTCCTGTATTGTACTTCTTATGGCAACGGTCATTTTTCAATAGAAATCCGCGCTTTTAACAATATGTTCCGTTGTCGTCGTGAGAAAAGAAACAGACTGACATGGACGAAAGTCATTACCTTACATCTTCGACATTTCTCTGGTGATGACAGTGGTGGCTAATGACGAAATCTCTCATTTTCACAGAGTAATAATGCGACGCGTGCACCGAATACTTGATATTGAAAAGTGTCGCCTCTCCGTTCCAACTTCTGTCATGACTGCCAGTATTCTGTTAAGTTCCAAAGAATGGTTGGTCTAATAGTCTATGATAATCTACAAGCCTGGCTGGGTGCGATATTTACACTGCTTGACAGTTTATGAGGAACAGACCAATTGTGGGAGAGGAACAGTTACAGGTAATGATGGACGACATGAAACACAGTATATACGTAATAGAGGTGAGTGGTTTATTTACACAGAGTTGAAGAAAGGCACGAGACAGCATGTGCACTTATACGGAAGGCGGTAGTGTCGTGTACGCGAGGTATAAAAGGGCAATTCATTGGCGGAGCTGTGATTTGTACTCAAGTTACCCATCTGGAAAGGTGTCCGACGTGATTATGGCCGCACGACGGGAACTGACAAAATTTGAAAGCGGGATGGTAGTCGGAACAACCCCGCATGCCGCACTTCACTTCGGAAATCGTCAGGATATTCTATATTTCGAGATCAACAGTGTCAAGAGTTTGCCGAGAATACGAAATTTCAGGCTTTACATCTCATCAAGGACAACGCAGTGACCGACGGCTTTCACGTAACGAGTGAGAGCAGCTGCGTTTGCGTGGAATTGTCACTGCTGACAGAAAAATAACACGCTGTGAAATAACGGTAGAAATCAGTGTAAGACGTATGATGAACGTATTCGTTAGTGCAGAGCAGCTTCATTTGGCGTTAATGGGCTATGGCAGCTGGCGACCGACGTGAGTGCTTTTGCTAACAGCATGACATCGCCCGCAGCGCCTCTCCTGAGATCTTGATCATATCCGTTGCACCCTAGACGACTGAGAAACCGTGGCCTTGTCAATTGAGTCCCCATTTCAGATGGTGAGAGCTGTTGGTAAGGTTCGGGTGTGGAGCAGGCCCCACGAAGCCAAGGACCCAGTTGAAAAAAAGGCAGTGTGCAAGCTTTTGGTAACTCCATAATGGTGTGGGCTGTGTATATATGGAATGGACTGGGTCCTCAGGTTCAACTGAACCAATCGTTGACTGGAAATGATTGTCTTAGACTACGTGGAGGACATTTGCACCCATTCAGTGATGGAATGGTTATAGATTACGCTAAGCCATGTTACTAGGCGATGATTGTTCGCGATTGGTTTGAGCAACAATCTGGACAATTCCAGAGAATGATTTTGCCACCCAGATCGCCTGACAAAAATCACATAGAACACATGTGGGAGATAACTGAGCTGTCATTTTGTAAACAAAACCCTGCACCGGCAGCACTTTCGCATATACCAGGTGATCAAAAAGTCAGTATAAATTTGAAAACTTAATAAACCACAGAATAATGTAGATTTTGTTGTGGTCTCCAGTCCTGAGACTGGTTTGATGCAGCTCTCCATGCTACCCTATCCTGTGCAAGCTTCTTCATCTCCCAGTACTTACTGCAACCTACAGCCTTCTGAATCTGCTTAGCGTATTCATCTCTTGGTCTCCCTCTACGATTTTTACCCTCCACACTGCCCTCCAATGCTCAATTTGTGATCCCTTGATGCCTCAGAACATGTCCTACTAACCGGTCCCTTCTTTTTGTCAAATTGTGCCACAAACTCCTCTTCTACCCAATTCTATTCAATACTTCATCATTAGTTATGTGATCTACCCACCTAATCATCAGCATTCTTCTGTAGCACCACATTTCGAAAGCTTCTATTCTCTTCTTGTCCGAACTATTTATCGTCCATGTTTCACTTCCATACATGGCTACACTCCATACAAATACTTTCAGAAACGACTTCCTGACACTTAAATCTTCAGAAACGCTTTCCTTGCCTTTGCCAGTCTACATTTTATATCCTCTCTACTTCGACCATCATCAGTTATTTTACTCCCCAAATGGCAAAACACCTTTACTAATTTAAGTGTCTCATTTCCTAATCTAATCCCCTCAGCATCTCTCGACTTAATTCGACTACATTCCATTATCCTCACCCTCCTTTCATGACACAGTTCATTCTGTTCAACTGCTCTTCCAAGTCCTTTGCTGTCTCTGACAGAATTACAGTGCCATCGGCGAACCTCAAAGTTTTTATTTCTTCTCCATGGATTTTTATACCTACTCCGAATTTTTCATTTGTTTCCTTTACTGCTTGCTCAATATACAGATTGAATGACATCGGGGAGAGGCTACAACCCTGTCTCACTCCCTTCCCAACCACCGCTTACCTTTCATGTCCCTCGACTCTTATAACTGCCATCTGGTTTCTGTACAAATTGTAAATAGCCTTTCGCTCCCTGTATTCTACCCCTGCTACCTTTAGAATTGAAAGAGAGTATTCCAGTCAACATTGTCAAAAGCTTTCTCTAAGTCTGCAAATGCTACAAACGTAGGTTTGCCTTTCCTTAATCTTCCTTCTAAGATAAGTCGTAAGGTCAGTATTACCTAACGTGTTCTAATATTTCTACGGAATCCAAACTGATCTTCCCCGAGGTCGGCTTCTACCAGTTTTTCCATTCGCCTGTGAAGAATTTGTGTTACTATTTTGCAGCTGTGACTTATTAAACTGATAGTTCGGTAATTTTCACTTCTGTCGAAACCTGCTTTCTTTGGGATTGGAATTAATATATTCTTCTTGAAGTCTGAGGGAATTTCGCCTGTCTCATGCATCTTGCTCACCAGATGGTAGAGTTTTGTCAGGACTGGCTCTCCCAAGGCCGTCAGTAGTTTTAATGTAATGTTGTCTACTCCCAGCGCCTTGTTTCGACTCTGGTCTTTCAGGGCTCTGTCAAACTCTTCACGCAGTATCATATCTCCCATTTCATTTTCATCTACATCCTCTTCCATTTCCATAATATTGTCCTCAAGTACATCGCCCTTGTATAGACCCTCTATATACTCGTTCCACCTTTCTGCTTTCCCTTCTTTGCTTAGAACTGAGTTTCCATCTGAGCTCTTGATATTCATACAAGTGGTTCTCTTTTCTCCAAAGGTCTCTTTAATTTTCCTATAAGAAGTATCTATCTTACCCCTAGTGAGAGAAGCCTCTACATCCTTACATTGGTCTTCTAGCCATCCCTTCTTAGCCATTTTGCACTTCCTGTCGATCTCATTTTTGAGACATTTGTATTCGTTTTTGCCTGCTTCATTTACAGCATTTTTATATTTTCTCCTTTCATCAATTAAATTCAATATTTTTTCTGTTACCCAAAGATTTCTACTAGCCCTCGTCTTTTTACCTACTTGATCCTCTGCTGCCTTCACTACTTCATCCCTCAGAGCTACCCGTTCTTCTTCTACTGTACTTCTTTCCCCCATTCCTGTCAATTGTTCCCTTATGCTCTTCCTGAAACTCTGTACAACCTCTGGTTCTTTCAGTTTATCCAGGTCCCATCTCCTTAAAATCCCACCTTTTTGGAGTTTCTTAGATACAGAGGTAAAAATTGACACACATGCTTGGAATGGCATGGGGTTTTATTAGAAGCACTCCATATTGCTAGACGCGTGAAAGATCTCTTGCGCGCGTCGTTTGGTGATGATCGTGTGCTCAGCCGCCACTTTCGTCATGCTTGGCTTCCCAGGTCCCCGGACCTCAGTCCGTGCGATTATTGGCTTTCGGGTTACCTGAAGTCGCAAGTGTATCGTGATCGACCGACATCTCTAGCGATGCTGAAAGACAACATCCGACGCCAATGCCTCACCATAACTCCCAACATGCCTTACAGTGCTGTTCACAACATTATTGCGACTGCTACGGTCGCAGGTTCGAATCCTGCCTCGGGCATGGATGTGTGTGATGTCCTTAGGTTAGTTAGGTTTAAGTAGTTCTAAGTTCTAGGGGACTGATGACCACAGCTGTTAAGTCCCATAGTGCTCAGAGCCATTTGAACCATTTGAACCACAACATTGTTCCTCGACTACAGCTATTGTTGAGGAATGATGGAGGACATGTTGAGCATTTCCTGTAAAGAACATCATCTTTGCTTTGTCTTACTTTGTTATGCTAATTATTGCTATTCTGATCAGATGAAGCGCCATCTGAACTTCAGTATTTTTTTGGTTATAATAAATCCCTATGCCATTCCAAGCATGTGTGTCAATTTGTAACTCTTTATCTACATTATTCCGTGATATATTAAGTTTTCAAATTTATATTGACTTTTTGATCACCCAGTACAGATGGCTATAAAGGCATCTCGGGTCAATATTTCTGCAAGACACATGCAACAACTTGTTGAGCCTATGTTACGTCAGGTAGCTGCACAACAGTGTACAAAAGAAGGTCCAGCACGATATTATTAGGTATCCCATGGTTTTTGTCATTTCGTACAAAACGAAAAATGGTACAGATTTCGCCACATGAGGAAAAGGATAACAGACATAGGTAACGTCCACGTTTCACACGTCAGACTCTCAATAATGGGTATGCCTTCCTCGGGCACTAATGCTCGTTTTGCATCTGTTATTCATCCTGGCTACCAGTCTGTTGAGGACTCCTTGTCCTTGAGTGGCATTCTCCCACACCTCTCTCAAGGCGGTGTTCAGTTCCTGCACGGTTCGAGGAAGGGCTGTTCGTTGAGTAACACGTCTGCCAAAAGCATCCCAGCGTGCTCTATACAGGGTTCAAGTTTGGGGAGTATGTAGGCCATTCTATACGTTTCATATTTTCAATGTATCCTTCACCTCATCGGCCCTGTCGTAAATAAATTGGAAGTCGAGACCCACTGCACCCCTAAACAGTCGGACATGATTGAGAATAATATCCCGGAAATGCTGCTATGCTGTATTAGTACGCTTGCAAAAATATGCAGCGGTGTTCGGCCATTCTGCATAATGCGTGCCCACACAATACTGCCTACGCCATACCAATGACGTTCGTGAACATTCTGTGGCGTTTAACTTGTTCCCCTCCCTCTTCACACAAAGTAGTGACCAGAATCACTTGCCACAATGTAGCGGGATTCATCGGAGAAGAACACTCTTCACCACTATTCCTTACCCCAACATGTTCACCACACGAACGAAATTTATCTCGACCATGGCGTGGCTGTTTTCTATGCACAAACCCAGTGTGATTAATTTTCTGTGAAATGGATCTGGCAGAGATACTTACACTACTGGCGGTTACAAGATCTGCACAATCTGCCTCTTGCGATGTGGTGGTCGGTCTACGCAGCCACTATCGTAAGCACTCGAATAATGTCTTGCAATCATGTTGCCGTACCACACAGAATGTTGCACTGATCGATTTCACAACAACCATCGTCAAACACAGTACTGCATGGACTGTCGAATGCATACAGTACGTCCGAGCACAGGCTTCACTGAAGTTAAGACATCCTATCCTCTTCATTTATTTTTACTGTCATTGGATGAGTGATCCGTAACAATTTTCGGTTGTTCCGTGAAACAGGCAGTTGTTTCTTAACAAGTGTCAGTTCCACACGTGGAATGTGTGCCCGTCTTCAAGGAACTTAGCCTGTGGGAGCCAATCATGTGTTCGGCGCTCAGATTTAACGTGGTCGCAATAGGAAGGCCTTTTGGGCCCGGCTTTGGTGCCGTTGCGACACTCAGGTGCCAGTTTTGGGACGATTTCTGCGGTTACAACACGCTGTTTTACGCACTTGCATGATGTCGCTGCATGCTTCAAACTTACACTGTAAATTTCACGCGTATCAGTTACGTTTCTAGCGCATCATATTGCTTTTCACTCAGTTTATACAGAATAAATTCTCGCATCACATTTTTGTTTATGTTACAACGAGAAACATTTCTTTGCGATCAGTTCGGAACCGTGTGTTTAAGTAGACGACGATATCAAATTGCGAATAATGCAAATGTGAGCGGTAGTGGCATTTAAACTCTCTTTCTCCCTGATAACAGTAGAAAGGACGATTTCACTGTATGACTATTTTTATGATGAATTAGTTAGTGAGGAAATCAACAGCGTGGTTATCAGCGCCAGTTCAGAGTCCCAATCTGCCCAGTCTCGCCATTTTGATGAAGTAATGAGGACAACTCGAACACTCCAGTCGCCGGGAGGAGAAAATACCCGATCCGGCCGGAAATCGAACGTGGGACCTGTGATCCAGACGCAACAACGCTGATCACTAGACCACGACCTGCAGACAAAACTTCTGCCAATGTCGGGACTTTAACCCAGGTTTCCTGTTATCTGGGTAAGTGTGTTTTTCACTACATTTTGATTTTTTGGTCCTGTTATGTACAGACGCTACTGACGGTTAATGAGCTGTATCCGAGAATGCGTACTGCATAAAGAATCTTCTGAAAAATTAACATATGTTTACAGTGCAATTTGTCTCCCGTCTTTAATTGTATTAAGACGTTTCCTTTGCTTTAAATGACATACACGTGGTTTTCTATATTTGCTCCAGTGCTGTGTTTCCTCACAGGGTCTAGTCCCTTTCAACTCTTTTATGTCGCCATCTACCCTCCCAGCATCTTTTGTAAGATTTACAGCTATTGGGTAAACTGACGTGATGCAATTTGCTGATGTACGCAGCTCAGATCAGCGAAATCACCAGAATAGTCTCTTAAACATAAATTTTGTTATTTTTTGTTAGCATTTGAAAGGTCTACTACCGATAGCTTAGTTGCAGTACGTAGAAGTCCAAGCTGAAGGATGAGAGATGGTGCGCGTAAAAAAGCAGGAAGATGTGTGCAGCGCCTAACATCGTTGACGGGGCTCTCCTGCACGGCCCCTCTTATCCACGGGGATGGACATCAGACGACTGAGCGGCTCGCGGCACAACACCGAAATAGCAGGAACCACGGAATCAGACCATGGAGGAAAACTAGTCCACACCAGCGCCATGGGTATAGAAATCGCCCTTTGTTTTCGATCGCACAAAAATGATAATTTTATTGTGTATTTTAATTTTGAAGAGTGCAGATTTTAACCTTGACAACTACAGATTTTAACTAAGTATTTCTAAAGATAAAAGTAAATTGTAAAAATCTACTTAATACAGTATGTGCATATGCAATGTAACAAATGTACCAGACGCCACCTGTCGGTAGTTTTATAATTCATATAAATGAGGGCATTCTGCCAACCAATTTAATGTGAAGCAGCATGTGAAGGTTGCTGTGTGTGGACGGGTTACTCCTGTAACCGATATTGCAGGTACGTTCTGGTACATTTGATGTTGATCGGATAGGAGGAAGAAGGTTTGCATTTGTGAAATAGCAAATTAGTGTCATTGTCTTTTCAGATCTGACGATGGTTCTAGAGGAACCGAAACCGGTCATGTGAATAAACATTTTTGCAATAAAGACGGATTATAGGTAACATTGTATAACCAGTGACTGCGGTATCCCATCAGACATTATGTCTGTTTTTGCAAAATTTAAGTTTTGTGAACATGATGAAACACTTCCATCAACGAGACTTAAAATAAAATTACAGAATAAGTGGGACAGTTAAAGAATAAATACCATGGATCCAACAAGTTAAAGGAATGCGTCGAAAAATTTAAGAATATACTATAAATCAAACAAGTCAAAAATGATCTGGAGAAAGCCAAAATAAAAGCAGTGGAAGTGGTAGATGGGGATCTCTTCAGTCCAAAGAAAATTTGTTGGTTAGAATGAGACCAAAAAATACGAAAGAGAAATAGCATACGGAGAGAGAGTGAGAGATATATGGAAGATGAGAAAAATGAATCTAAAAGCACTGCGTGATACAACAGGGTCGTAATAACAATAATAATAAAGAAGCAATTTTCTTTGTGCGTACATTACTGATTAGAAGTAGAAGAAAATATCTATAATTAACAGATGAAAAATTGCCCTTTCGACAGTTATGTTTGTATTGTAATTTCACTTTGGATTTCTTTGTTTTGAGCGAAGAAAGCTCAATGATTATGACATCAAAGGGGATTGTAACAACTGTGTCGCCCCTACGGACAAGATGTTAACAGTATGCTTTCCCCTACTACACTGCAGTCCCTGGCAAAGCTGTTTAGACAGCTACATTCAAAAGTCTTCAAAATATTCAACGTGGACCCCTTTCCTAAGCTTTTGCTCTGCTCCTTCATTTAGAATTTGAAATCAGCAGCTTCTATAATTAACTATGTTGTAACAATGAATCTGATGTATTTGGCACCAGTATCAGTTGCAAGTTTTTATAAATAAATTGCAGAGCTCTCATTTGGGGTGTTTCTTGACAGGAGAAGTCAGATGAAAAGTTGTGATGTATGTGAGTTCTGTTCTCCATTACAGTTATTATTGAGTTAAATACCTTGGAGCACTGTAGAAAGCTAAAACTTTTTAATTCCAGTCCTCATTCGGCTAATGGATGCCTTCAGTCAAATAGAATAATAATTAGAGGTCCGACAATGTCATAGCGCAGTAGCCGCAAGATGATGATGATTATGAGGTCTCATACTCCGAGGAGCGTAGCGAACGATGCGGGAGACCCCCACCGCCGACGAGGCAAGGTCCTAGCGAAGGTGGTTTGCCATTGCCTGCCGCAAGAGCTCCAGTATTTAACACGAGCGAATCATATAACCGGCACATATTTGAACCAAGCACACGGTTGCCACGTGAAACATCTTAGTGACATGCGTCTTTTCGGTAGTAGTCGTTATTTCTTGGATGAAATGACATTGTAGAAATGAGAGTGTAACAACCGTGTAGGAGACTCCAGTCAATTCTTCTAATTTCGTTTCTGTTTCATTTTAATCCCGCAATCTAGGCGCGTGCGCGCTTGTGTGTGTGTGTGTGTGTGTGTGTGTGTGTGTGTGTGTGTGTGTGAGTGTAGTCTCAAATTGTATTCCATGCTCAGCAGGCTGTTCATTTAATCAGTTCTATCATTCTTCCTCGCATTCACAGAGGACAGTAATGTGAACATCGAAGTCCGCAGTTCGTGGTATAGTGGCTAGCGTTACTACCTCAAAATCACGGGGTCCCGGGTTCGATTACCGACCCAGTTAGAGATTTTTCTCACCTCGGGGACTGGATGTTTGTGTTGTCCTCATCTTACCATCAGCATCATTTGTGACTGGCTAGATTGGACTGTGTAAAGAAAGTTGGACCGTGTAAATATTGGGACTTTTTACGGGCGCTGATGACGCCGCAGTTGAGCGCCCCACAAACCAAACATTATAGACATCGAATATTGCCACTGACATTTTTTCACCCTGAAATACAATCACGTTACTAAAACCTTCTGCTTCTTACGGCGTTACTTTTTCCATACAAATTTTGAAGTTGTACTACCAGCTCTCTTCACTAGTATTATCTATATTCAAATGATATCTGAACGTAAACTAGGTAAAATTTACAATAATCTGTGGCATAAAAAGAGTTTTTTCTGTCTGAATCATAAACCTCGGCCAAAGGACAGGGAAATGTGCACCACAGTATTTTATTTCAACAAGCATTCCTATGTGTCACACTATTTCGTCCTATCTATACCTTTTCTAATGTGTATGAGGGTATGATATGAGAGTTTAATGGGATGTAGGCAGATGAAGGACTAACCCAACGATAAGAGAAAGCAGTAGGCTTGTCAAAGCGCAGGATGAGAAGTATAGAGTTTGTCTCAAGGGGCTTAAAGACCGATTCGGAAGAGAGTGGAGGGCGTAGATTGGCCTTCAGCCGATGAGAAACCTGCAGTTTGAAAAATCGACCATGGCCTCCTGAAAGCAACTGTGTTCCTGCAGTTCTGCTAGCACGGTCGAGCTGAAGAGACGTGTTTTTAGCTGAGCTGAATCTGGTATGTGGTAGGCAGTTTAAAAAATCAGTTACATAAATGGCGATAGGACTTGCGATGTGCTATCTAGGACTGATTTGATTACTGAAAAGTCAAATATTGATATAATGATTATCATTTTTTCAGAATAAAATGCTGAGTGAATGATAGTTGCAACCACCTTTGTACCAGTGCTGACAATCTGTCTTGCACCTTGTACGAAAAGCTTCATAGTATTACATGGTGTTATTTATGTAAGAGGGTGAAGATATTTCCTTTGTAAGAAAACTTTGTGGAATGGAGGTAAATTTCAAAGCAGTTTTCTTTGAAGTGGGACCTAGGCCACCGGTTAGCACCGTTCCTGGAATGTCACAGTAACTGCAGAAAATACATACGTTTGATATGGGCCCATAGCAGCAACATTCGGGAAAGACAGTAGAAAGCGGAATGGAATGCCTTCAGTTAATTTTCGGACGAATTCGTGGCTATTTCGTTGTAGCTTGTGTCCGCGTAACTTCCGAAAGACAGCAATAATGGTCAGAAATCATGATCGGTGAGTGTTTAACTGTGGTAAGGAATTATTAGAGGTAACATGAATTGCAGGATAGATTATTTTACTCCATTAACTTCAGTGTTGAGTCGACTCTTTGTGGTTCGCGCTAGATGCATTGTACTCGCCGCGTGTATGTAAGTGGTAGGCAGTGTCTCGAACAATGCAGCTAGGTAATAACACAGTCTCAAAAAGCGGGTTTAATGTGGAACACTCTGATGTTGGTTTCGCGTGAATTTAATGTAATTTTGAATTTGTTTCTTTGTGAAGGAGAGATAGCAATGTGCTTAGCAGGGTTCCATGTGGTGCTTGTTCTTTCAATTTCAAAATCAGAATTATAACGCCTTCAGCCAAGTATATGGCAACATTCATGAGGATTTTGCGTGAATGATAGCAGTTCTGAGTGTTCCCACCAAAACGCGTAGTACCTTCATGTCTGTTCACGTCATTACGTCAAGTTGTAAAATATTTTCTGTATTATTAATGGCCATCAAAGCCTCCCTTTGAACGTGGTTTTGCTCATTAACTCAATTTTTCTCACTCACTTCACCAGCTTACTTAAATAAGGCACTTTGACGCAGAGGTTTCGCGCGATGTATGCTAACGCAATTAGTCCTATCACTAGCGTACTGCTGCTTTCGGTGTGCGTATCTACAAGAGTCATTACATGAAAAGGTATGTTATTCTTAGAGCGTTTCCCCTTCTTGCCTTCATGATATGCGACCAAGATGAAGTTTATGGTTAAGAGACTGGTTAACACCCTTTCATTTACTAGTAATGCCATATAACTAAAGTGTACATTATTCCAATTCAGAAATAATGTTGATTAAAGTCCATGTCTTACCGGCTGACAAAGGCAATGCCACAGTTGTTGTCTCCCATGAGGACTACACTGATAAGATGCAGAGCCTGCTAAATGACGATTCCTACCGGAAGATCAGCGTTGACCCTACAAAGAAGGTGGAGAACAAGACGAGGGCGCTTCTCAAGGACGCAGATTTACCGGAGGGTGACGCTAAGAAATTGTTACCCCAAGGTCCGGTACCGCCTAGACTATATGGACTCCCGAAGGTTCACAAAGAGGGGGTACCATTACGCCCCATTGTCAGCAACATCAGGGCACCTACATATTTGTTGGCCAAATACCTGACGGGAATATTAAGTCCTTATGTGGGTAAATGCCCTCATCACATCCGTAATTCCGTGGATTTTGTTAAACGCCTTGATAGCTTCAGGTTGGATGAGTCAGATATCATGGTGAGTTTTGACGTCGTTTCCTTGTTTACGACGGTACCCCTGCGAGAGTCACTAGAATTGATTAGTCAGAAGTTTGACGAGAAGACCACTGAACTTTCTAGGCATGTCTTGACTTCCACGTATTTTCTTTTTAATGAAGAATACTACGAACAAACGGAGGGAGTCGCCATGGGTAGCCCACTCTCACCGGTGGTAGCGAATTTGTACGTGGAGAATTTCGAGGAGGAAGCCCTGCCGTCATCCGTATGGAAACCTACTTGCTTTTTCCGTTACGCGGACGACACGTTCGTCATCTGGCCACATGGTATGGATAAACTCCTTCACTTCCTTACACATCTAAACTCCATACACCCCAACATCAAATTCACTATGGAGACTGAAACGGAGGGTAAATTACCTTTCCTTGACGTCTTGGTCAAGAGAAGGGCTGACGGCACCCTAGGTCATGGGGTGTATCGGAAGACTACTCACACTGATCTGTATTTGCACGCAGACAGCTGCCACCACCCATCACAGAGGAATGGGGTACTTAAAACTCTAGTACATAGGGCGCGCACTATCTCTGACGCAGAGAGTCTACCCCAGGAATTGGAACATCTGAGAACTGTATTTCGAAAAAATGGGTACTCAGAGTGGCAGATTCAGCGTGCTCTCCGCCCAACCACTGCAGCACAACCTGTTGAGATGGATGAAATCACGAGGGAGGTGGTAGGCACTGCATTTATTCCATACACAGGCGCACTCTCGGGGAAAATCGCCCGCATTCTGAAGTAACACCGGGTCGGAACTGTGTTTTGTCCTCCAAATAAAACTCGTGCATTGGTGGGGAGCGCCAAAGATGACCTCGGTTTGAGGAAGGCCGGCGTGTACCAGATTCCGTGACAATGTGGCAAGTCGTATATTGGTCAGACGATGCGTACCGTCGGGTATCGATGCCGTGAACACCAGAGGCACACTCGACTGATGTATCCGAGCAAGTCGGCGGTCGCTGAACATTGTTTGTCGGAAAATCACGCCATGGAGTATGACCGCACGAGGATTCTGGTACAGACGTCGAGATACTGGGGCAGCGTTGTTAGAGAGGCCATCGAAATTCGCACCAATGACGACCTCATAAACCGTGACTGTGGCTATAATCTTAGGAAGGCTTGGGAACCAGCGATCGGGTTAATCAAGAGTAAATCGAGCAAACGTATAGTTGTGACGACCACGGCGGACAGAGCCATCACACCGACGTCATCTCAGACGCCGTCGCAATCTGTTCCACCGCGCGACCGTGGCGCGGGGCGCGGACGGCGGACGGAGCGCGCCGCGGGCGGAGGGTGTTTAAATCTGCCGGCGTCGCGACCGAACCCAGTTCCCTCCGAGCAGCCATAGCGTACGGATCTCCGTGCCGGCACGTTCACAGGAGCTCAGTCCGTCAGTTCACCTGATGATGGCGACAAGTATGATCGCCGAAATATTGTGCCCGTTGGACACTATAGACCGGCAGCATACCCGTGGATATTTTGAAAGTCCATGTAGTTCAGATTAGGAGAGAATGTTGTGTGATACAATAAAAGAAGTTAGTTCGTTCTTATTATGTGTTGCTCATTGAAATTCCTGAACCCATCTTTATTAATTGAATAATGCAAATCAAATATAACTTCCATAAGAGGAAAAGTAGCAAGAATATTAAATGAAACTAAATCACATATTTAATAAAATTCTGATTTTTCAGTTTAGTGTCAGCTTGATTAGGGGCATGTTTCAAGCAAGCGGTTACGTACCTCTAAGTTTAAAGTCGGGCCATTGAGAATAAAGAGAGTCTTAGCAGCACAACCTCATCAAAATTTCTCTTAATAACGTGCCGTACGATAGCAAAGAGGCAGTACCGATAGTAAAGAGGCAATAACGGCCGCACAAACTTATTGCTTCATGTACTCGGAGGAACGCCAAAAGGAAACTAGAACACACCACTCGGATAACCGTGCAACGTTTTGCAGTTTGGAAGAAAGGTTCCATTCCAGTAAAACGCCTTTTGAATCGATCAGTTCAACTTATTCCTCCCTTTTCATTACTTCCTCTTCATTCTTGCACCAACTGTGTATTATTCGCCATTCCCTATATCCAATATTAATTTTTCTGCACGATTTTTTTTAAGTCGACAAATTCCAAGCAAGGGTCTTGATTTCTCTTGCACCTCCCCTGTATTAGCAGATGTAACGTCAGATTTACCGCCCTGGAGCATGTTACCTTACTGATGCGTTTACCTTCCTTCACACCAACCTCATTGTCATCAAACAATCCCCACTTTTCTTTTATGTTGATCATACTCTCATAAATTCTACGCACTAACTTGAATGGTCGTTTATTTTCAACTATGCCAGGAATATTAGAATTTCCGAAGGATAAATATATTTTGCTTTTATCTTATTTGATCGCAAATCTCTCAAGAACTGCCAGAGTGTGATTCTACAACTGCATCCCCTATGTCTTCCAAATTAACACTCATGTTTTCTTCTGTTAAACTACAGCGTACTTTCTTTTATGTGGATTATACTCTCATAAATTTTACTAATGTTAATAGTTGTTTGTTTTCCACTGCCGGCAAGGGTTTTAGAATTTACAGTATAAAGGAATAGTATATTTCGTCTCTGTCTAATTTGAACGGAGATCTCCCAAAGAACTGCCAGACTGCGATTCTAAAACTGCATCCTCTGTGTCTGCCTAATCAACACTCATTTTCTCTTCTGTTACGCTACCAGCTAGTCTCTCTCTAGGAGTCCTCAGTAACCTATTTCCAACTATCTGCTACTTTTAAAAATGGAATTATTCGTAATTCTGCGTTTTGGCGTTATTGTTTTAAAATTGTCCGAAAATTATTTTAACACCTCTGTTCCCCCAATCTGTGGTTCCGACTTCCATGTTTTGCAGTTACATAGACTTCCTATTGATTTATTTTATAACTGACTTATTTCTGTATTGCTTTCCTATCCCGAAAATTTTGATATCAATTATTTATTTCTACCCGATTTTCTTTGGTTACCCTAACTATTCCTGTGCATGTCTGCACCAATTCAATGTTTACCCATTCTTGATATTTCCAATCGTCCCCAAGTGGATTATTCACTGAGTTACCCAGTCTCAGACAATGACGAATAATGTTTCATCAGTAATTTAAAGAATACGTTTATTCATCCTGACAGTCTTACACAGTACATAAATACATAGAAATATAATTAAATAGAATTAGACATGTACAGTAATCTAATTAAAAAAATGTTGTAGGTCAAAGACAAAGTAGTGGAAAGGTTATGTTAGCAACACTACAAAACACAAACCACAACACATACTTGAAGTACAAAAACAGTGGTGTGCATAAAAATGTGTTGTAAAAAACGTAAGACGTAAGAAATGCGTAGTGCTTCGGAACATCTAAACATTAGACTAAAATTATCAGTGTCTAATGCAGAAAAACAACGATGTGCTAGCAGACGACATTTCCCGATGCAAGCGAGAAATCCACCGAAATTCACAGTAAGTACAAATCAAATTTATTCTTAACGAACTGTTTTTCGATCTAAAAAACGGTTCAAATGGCTCTGAGCACTATGCGACTCAACTGCTGAGGTCATCAGTCGCCTAGAACTTAGAACTAATTAAACCTAACTAACCTAAGGACAGCACACAACACCCAGCCATCACGTGGCAGAGAAAATCCCTGACCCCGCCGGAAATCGAACCCGGGAACTCGGGCGTGGGAAGCGAGAACGCTACCGCACGACCACGAGATGCGGGCTTTCGATCTAAAAGCAAATAAATAGTAAATAACGTAATTAACAGACCACTGACGACGCTTTACTTCAATCAAGTGAAACGCGTCTGGTGAAAAAAAATCACGCATTTTTGTAGTTCCAACGATAGAACAAAAATACCCTCAAGAATAATAAAGTAAGTACGGACACAAATGAAGAATTATGAGGAGGAGGTCATTGGAGCAGAAGCTAGGATTAGGGAAGGATGGGAAAGGAAACCGGCCTTGCCCTTACAAAGGAACCATCCCGGCATTTCTCTGAAACAATTTAAGGAAATCACGGAAAACCTAAGTCAGGATGGCCGGAGATGGGTCTGAACCGTCGTCCTCCCGAATGCGAGTCCAGTGTGCTAACCACTGCGCCACCTCGCTCGGTGAAGAATTATGATTCACCCCTGTAAACAGTACTGTCAAAGAAATATCTGAGAGTAAATAAGATCTGAGCATAAAATGGTAAACCAAGTGGCAGGCTTACCTTAATTGATAATAACCATCTACGAGTGGGAGTGCTTATAAAATACATACGATGACAGTAAGTACACTAGTCTGCTGTTTGTAGTCTTTATCAAACACAACTAAATTGCATTGTGGGTACAAAAAAACGATTTTTAAGTTGCAATAAAAGCCCATGTTCTAATGAACAGCGTCGATGGTTCTACATCATAGGGTCCTGGGTTGCAGTTGCGGCCAGGTCGGAGATTTTCTTTGCTCGGGGAGTGGATGCTCATATTGCCATCCTTTCGTCACATCTTCATCCACAAGTAAATAGCCAAAGTAGAATGACTTGCACCTGGCGACCGAACTACGCCAGATGGTGTCTCACGGCGAATAATGTCTTACAGTTATTTACTTTTGGTTCAATTAAAATTATGAAAAAAGAGTTACGCTGTTTTTCTACCAGTCTTCAGGCTTGGTTCCCTAACTAGTCATTTTGACACTGAAATTCCAATAACAACGAGAATTTGATTTCAGATTTTCGAAAATAAGCTTGCGTTAAAGGACAGCTGAGTAATAATCTTTGTATTACAGACGAAACTCACGCAAGACAGTGTCTCTTAGGTGAAAAAAGTCATCCGATTCCTCCAAAGATCGTGTCAAATCTTCTTTTGCCTGGCTTAGTGTAGCAACTCGAAGTGGCATAGGCTCTATCCGTCCATAATAGTGAAAATGTCACCGGTGTTGGATTTTGTGCAGGAACTCACCTCTCAGTTAAATACCATAGATGTAGATGGGATTCATGTCGGGTGATATGAGTGGCCAAATGATTTGCCTGAATTGCCCAAAATGCTCTCCAGACCACTCGCGAACAACTGTGTCTCGGTGGCGTGACACATTGTCATCCATAAAAATTTCGTCTTTGTTTGGGAACTTGAAGTCCGTGAATGGCTGCAAATGGTCTCCAAGTAGCCGATCATAGTCAATGTTCTGTTCAGTTGGATCGGCCAGTCTGTTCCATGTCAACACAGCCCACACCCTCATGGAGCCCCCACCGACTGAATTAGTGCCTTGTTGACATATTGGGTGTAAGGCTTAATGGAGTTTGCGACACACTGGAACGCTACCATCAGCTCTTACCAAATAAAATCGGGACTCATCTGACAAGTCGATGGTCTACACTGTGGACGTGCAGATCAGCGAGAAACATAGGAGGGCAGGCCACCGCCAGTATCTATGGCGATGGACGAGGATGAAACCCGCGAAATCTAGGCGCAGCCGCATTTAGGCGGCAGAACTTCTGGCCAAGGAAAAAATATGACTAGCTTCCTATGGCAGGTGGGTGAGGAGGTAAACATGAGGTCGATCGCCGCATCCGAGCACCACCAGTAGACGCATTGTAGGATTGACACTTGCTGAGAAACACGAACCAATGCGCTACCTGCAAGGGAGAAAAAACGCACCTTGCTAAGTACTCCACGAAACACTTGGCCCATGGCAGTGTGGAGCGTGACAAGCTTGACATACAGCGTAAGGTTGGCCATGTGTACCTCTGTAGCGGTTTCCAGGTGAGAGAAGAATTCGGGTTCCAAGCCGAAGGCAGGCTCGTGGCTTGCCCAGGAGCATATATGATTACCAAGTCAGGTTGTTGAACTGTACTAAATGTTTCAAACGTAACTTGAAAAACGCAGAGCCAACCACTGAGGGCTGCATGGCATTTCGGTGAGAAATTTTGACGACACCGTGGAAAGAGGGAGATTCATTGGAAGAATCCTAAGGTAATGCAATCCCAAAACAAAGGAATTAGGTTACAGTACGCTTGTTCGCCCACTGCTTGAATACTGCTCAGCAGTGTGGGATCCGTACCAGATAGGGTTGATCAGTTAGTAATCGCGAAAGCGTTACGGAGATGATTGATAAACTCCCGTGGAAGACTCTGCGGGAGAGACGCTCAGTTGCTGGGTACCAGCTTTTGTTGAAGTTTCGAGAACATACCTTCACCGAGGAGTCAAGCAGTGTATTGATCCCTCCTACGTATATCTCGTGGAGAGACCATGAGGATAAAATCAGAGAAATTAGAGCCCACACAGAGGCACACCGACAATCCTTCTTTTCACGAACAATACGAGACTGGAATAGAAGGGAGAACCGATAGAGGTACTCAAGGTACCCTCCGCCACACACCGTCAGGTGGCTTGGGGAGTATGGATCTAGATATAGATAGACGTAAAGGCTTGTGGTCTGTGAACAGTGTGAAATGGCGGCCGTAGACATAGTCATGAAACGTGGACAAAGCCTCTTTTACTATCTCAATGTAGTCACATTGTGCAGCAGAGAGAGTCTGACACAAATGCAGTTGGTTGCTCCACCCTGTCGATAACATGTGATATGACTGCCCTCAGCCCATAGTGCGATGGATCAGCTGCCAAGATTAGGGGTTCGACAGGGTTGTACGCTATGAGATTCGTGGAGCGGATGAGGTCTATTTCCATTCCCAGAAAGTTCCATCACATACTAGGATCCACAGTCAGTGAACGTTTTTGCGTAAGAGTTGGCGAAAGGGTTTTGCAATGGCTTCTGCATGCAGAATAAATGCACGGTAATAAATGAGCTTCTCCAACACTGATTTCAGCTGACTGGTATTGGTGGAGGCCAGAAATTTTTGCAACGCCTCCTTATCTTGAGGAGTAGGGCAGATGTCGGACACTGAACCTGTGACCTACCAAGAAAATTTATTGCATTTTAAGTTGGACTGTTGAAGGAATGTGAAAAATGCTTGAAGGTTATTAGGGAAGTCCTGTATGTCCTTGCCTGCAATAAAAACTTTGACTAAATAGTTCGCCATCCCTGGGGCACTGCGGGTGAAGTGCTCGATGTAGTTCTGAAAAATAGTAAGAGCACTGACAATGCCAAATGGAATTCTGCTATACTGAGACAGGTGCGATGCCATGGGCTAAGAAGTATTGTCCATGAGCGCAATTTATTTCGCCCGTGGCTCGACCTTAATAACGAACTACTGCGACGGTGGGGCCGCCGTCAGGAAGCCCATGGCACTGGCGATGACACTGGAGTCAAGGCGGGAGCGAAGTTTGAAGAGCTCCAGAGGCCACATGGAGATGACTGCCAGCCGCTTAATCATGAGTTCATGGGCGTGCTCCATCTGCTGAAGCAGTAACAACATCTACGTCGAGATGTCTTATCACTTACGTCATGCTAGAAGCAATATCACAGTAAGTGGCCTTGAAAGTGTGACTGATAATCATTTAAAAATGGAGATCTATTCAATAGGCGTCTCATGAAACAAAATTCTAGTCCCTAAATTTCTTGCTGAAGTTATACTGGTAACAGAAAACTGTGTGGATACAATCGCCTTTGATGTGCATGGTTCAGTGTTCTTGTATAAAAATGTTATTTCGAAGCATGTCAGTGTTTTTACTCTATCACTACAATGGCCCAGATGATCCTAACAGTTCTCAAGCACTAAAGTAGTGCATTTTTCAAAGACGTTAGCGGCTTTGCTTACAGTAGTAGAAGTCATGTGCACGAAATTAATTGCAGTTATGCTTTGTTAATAGTTTGAGCCTCATTTTCACGTAAACAATTGTATATGTTTCCTCTGTTAATTAACCCCATTTAACTATCAACTCCAGAATAGCTAATTTCAGGAGTCGCATAATTGTTTTGGTGTTGGCCGCTGTGAATTACGACCGTCGCTTATGTATGACGTCACGATACGTTTGTTTGGGCTTTCATACTCATAATACAACCTCTGGTAGCCACACCGTACGGATCATTCAGGTGTGCAGGCATCAAAAGATGCTCATAGGGGCAAACATTCCAAACAAACTGCCATTTCACATGATTCATGTGTCTTCCTGTGTAGGTGAGAGTCCACAATATTTTGACATTCGAAGGAGAATGTGATGTGATTTTGTGACCAAATCGAAAATCATATCCTGGTCACTCTCTCCCCTGTTATGCCATGATACTAAACAAGGTTCTGTTCTTTCATGTTTTTGATATCTTCGTCAGTCCTATCCAGAAAGGATCCCACATGGAGCACACGTACTCCATAGGATGACGGACAGTTGTATCATAGGTAGCCACGTCAGCACATTTGTTGCACCAAAGAGTTTTGCAAACAAATCTCAGTCTTTGTTTCGCTTTCGATAAATCTGTTTTCTGTTTGGAGGTTCCAGCTTATCTCTTTGGTAATTGTAAATATTTAGTTGAAAGGACAAGCTTCAAATGTGAGACGTTACCGTGTAACCGAAATGTAACGATGTTCTTAGCATTCGTATGAAGGAAATCAGAATTTTTTACTGCGATTCTTCAGCTTCTCCCGGCGTATTTCTTGCTCGAACAGTCCACGGGTGTACTGCCGGTCCATAGTGTCCTCCGAGTACAATATCAGGTGCGCTGACAAACTGAGCTCCTACGCTACGCAAATTCACGGGGCTTTGTACTCCGGTGTGTTGTAGGGTGAGCGGATCACGCCTTCCCTACTTCTGAGTGTGTTGGAAGTTGTCCTCTCGTCAGAATCTTCCTCACGGTTGCGTTGCTTCTTTTAGTTCATCTGGCTCATGGTGCGGCGTGCCTTTACTGCAGCAACAGGTCTGGCCACCTTGTGGTCGGGCGCCAGTGCACTTGGTTTCCCAAGTTGCGTATGAGGTCGTTCTCCGACATCTGGGCGGCCGCGTAAAAACGATGTGCCGCCTGCCGGAATCGGTATTTGAGTAGCGGGACTCCTGCTACTCTGTGTAGTTCTCCGATGCTGAATTCTCGTGGCAGGTGAAGCGCTAATCTAAGCGCCTTGTTCTGGACCGTCTGGAGCTTTGTGATGGACGAGCCGGCCGCGTTGCCCCACACCAGAGCAGCGTACTTTAACACTGGCCTGATTTGTGTCAGATACAGAGTTATGCCACAGTGTGAGGGCAGAGTCGTCGCTGGGTTGAGTAAGGGGTACAACAAGGGCAATCTGCGAAGCGCTTTACCCCTTACTTCCCCGATGTGCGCCTTCCACGTCAGGCGCCGGTCCAGAGTGACGCCTAGGTAGCGTCCGGTGTTCTACCATGGGATTGGGGAACTGAGCTCCTGACGGCGAGCGGCCGTCTTAAATCCCTTCCTCCTGCGATGCATTCTCTCCGCAGTCCGCGCCCGCTGCCGCTCGTCGGCGGTCGCTGAGACGCTGGTGTCGGCGTCTGTTGTGGCATCGGTGTAATACCCCCGTCCGGCGTGGTCGCTCGTTCGTTTTGTTTGCTGAGCGTCTTTTTAATTAGAATCGATGCTGGTTCCCATGTCTTGCTGAGGTTATAGCAGCAATCTCGGTTTATGAGTCCGTCCCTGGCAGGAATTTCGATAGCCTTTCTAACGACGCTGTCCCAGTATTTAGATCTCTGTGCAAAGACCATTGTATGTTGGTAGTCCATTTCATGATTTTCGGACAAACAGTGCCCTGCGACCGTAGAGTTGTTAGGGTACCTAAGTCGTGTGCCTCTGATGTTCTCGGCAACGATCTTCGATGGCACGCACCGTCTGTCCAATGTAAGTCTTCCTACACTGGCACGGAATTTGGTATATGCCGGCATTCCGCAAACTAAGATCGTCTTTGACACCTCCCAATAATGTTCGTGTTCTATTGGTTGGGCGGAATACAGTTCTCAGTCGGTGTTTCCTCAATATTCGTCCTGTTTTCCCCGATAGTGCGCCAGTTTACGGTATATAGGCTGTGGCTATCTCTTCCTTTGTGACTTATTCCATCTCCACACACTGTACTGTAGAGGTGGGGCGGAGAGCGCGTCTGATCTGTCATTCCGAGTATCCATTTTTCCGAAATACAGTTTCGAGGTGTTCCAGCTCATGAGGGAGACTCTCTGCGTCAGAGATGGTGTGCGCCCTGTCCACCAATGTGTTTAGCACCCCATTCCGCTGCGAAGGGTGATGGCAGCTATCCTCATGCAAATACAGATCGGTGTGGCATATACAGATCGGTGTGCGTTTTCTTCCTGTATACCCCGTGGCCCAGTGTGCCATCCGCCTCTTTTTTTCACCAGGAGGAATGGTCACCTGGCGATGGCGACATGTCTGATCGCCGAAATAGTGTGCCCGTTGGACACTATGGATCGGCTGTACACCCTTGGACTGTTCGAGCACAATTTTTGCTGTTTATTGTCAATTGACACTTTTCACACCGAGCAGCTATCTAAACCATTTATTTCGATCTTTAGTTGAGTTTACTAGGAGGCAAACGGCAGCACCATCTGCAAACGATCTAAGAAGACTGCTTAGATTTTCTCCTAACTGGTTTCTGTAGTGAAACGTCTGTGTTAAGAGTAGCGGAGGGCTTGTAACACATTCTTTTCTTATACTGATTCAATTTCGCCAGGTAACTTACTGTCACCTACCACGAACCGAAACCTCTCATATAGTACATCACGAATCTAGCTTTGCAACTGAGATGACACTCCATAGAAACGCAATTTGATTAAATGTGGCGAATGGTGTGGAAAGCCTTCCATAAATATAAAAATATGGAATTAACTTGCAATCCCCTGTCTATAGCACTCATTACTTCCTGCGAATAAGGAGCCACTTCCATTTCACAAGAACGATAATTGCGTTGATTGCTTGATTACGCATGCTGCTGTACTATGTTGCATTAGAGCAAGAGTCGAAAGAAAGCCTTTCAGTAAGCAATAGGCTACACTGATCCTCCCATGACAGTGCAGACGAGCCGAAAGCTTACGTGCAGACGGCAGGCGAAGCAATTAGCGAGGTGCGGACGACGTATCCGGGACGGCAACATTTTTCAGACCAAGAAAACGAGAGAAAAATCCTTTCCCGTCTGTATGAATACTTACAGAATAATCTGTCTACTTAGCAATGTAAAGAGAGCCATTTATATTCGGCCGCTTCGTGCAGATTTTTTTTTCCTCCACCCCTGTCCGCGCGGGGCGTGACGCCTAGCAGCTTTACATTAGGGGCTCTGGACTATCTCCCGCGGGGGCGGCCACAGGGCCCTGGGCCCGCTGTTGTTATAAATGACCCTGGAGGCGCCAGAGGGAGGCGGCGAGAAGGAAAGCGGCCGCGACCTGGTCGATCGGCCCCCCGCGGAGATAATGGTTCCCGCCCACCTCTTCGTGCGACTGCCGCGTAGGGCCCACGTGGCGTCCACCTGCCAGTCCGGCGCTTCCCAGAACCACTCCACCGGACCACTGTTGTCGGCGCCATCTGCGTCGCATTCATGCACGACAAAAAAGTAACATTATTCCTACACCCAGCCACACCGCCCTCTGTAGGTTACTCAGGGACACGACATTTGATGGATGTGCTCCACTCCTAACAGACAACTTGTCGCGTTACAGGGATCGCTACGTAATTACCCCGTTATAACTCGAAATTTCATAAATTGCATATTTTGAATTTGTTGTATTCCATTATTAAAAATTCATTGGGATTAAACAATGTGGAAAACAAGTCTTACATACGAGGGTCTTTCCGAAAGTAATGCCTTCTATTTTTTTGTGATGACTTTGGATATCTGCGCCAGATGTGGTGTAGTACCAATGCTTGACTCTTCCTCTTTCATTTTCAGGTGGTTTCGTTGATCTGCGGTTGTTGGTGCCAGCAGAGGTGTGTCCCAAATTGGAGTCTGATACGGATGACCGTGCAGAACAGCGATGTGTGATGGAATTCCTCGCTGTTGAAGAAATGCACCAATTGAAATCCAACGACGCTTGCTAAAGGTGTATGGAAACGATATAATAGAAAACAGCAATGTGAGGTGAAAGGCACGGAATTTTCAAGATGGTAAACAGGGTTAGCACAACAATCCACGGCCAGTTCGACCCTGCACCCTCGCAATGAAGAGCGTCTTCATCAACTCATCCATGCTGATCGGCGGATAGCAACCAGAGAATTTTGTGCAATGCTGAATGTCAGCTTTAATGCCTAGGAAGCAATGTTGGAACATCTTGGTTATCGCAAAGTCTGTGCGAGACGGGTCCCGTGGATGCTCAGAAGAACAAAGAACTCGTCGAATGGAAGTTAGTCGGGACCTGCTGCACCGATGTGAATCTGAAGGTGACAGTTTCCTGTACAGAATCGTCAGCGGAGATGACGTGGTGTCACCACGTCGAGCCGGAATCCAAGAGAGAATTTATGGAATGATGACATGCGAATTCTCCGTCAATGAAGACATTTAAGACACAGCTGGCTGCGGGAAATGTGATGTGCCCAGTCTTGTGGGATAGCGAGGATGTGGTTCTTTTGGATCTCCTGGAGCCTGGCGAAACTGTCAATCCAGCTCGCTACAAGACGACACTGACTAAGCTGAAAGCCCGAATTTCCATGGAAGAAGACCAACTTCCACCTGCAGCACAACACGGTCAGGCCAGATATCAGTATTTCAACCTTGTAACTCATTCCAAAATTTGGCTGACCTGTCTTACCACATCCACTGTACAATGCCGATTCAGCGCCTTCAGACGTCCATCTCTTTGGGCATCTGAAAGTTGTAGTACGTGGCGAACATTTTCAAGACTTAGATGCTGTTGCCAGAGTTGTAAGGAAATGGTTAGACTCAGCTGGTCCCAATTTTTACAAGTGCGATTTGCAGGCTCTGGTTCATCGTTGGCAAAAGTGCATAACGAATGGTGGTGAATATGTGAAGAAATGACAGTCTGTTGCTGAAATATTGCTCTACGTAGCTGGCCTGTTGTGATTTATGTACCTGTATCTCTTGTCGGATAGACCATCAGTGACAGAGCGCCTCGTGTTCCTGCTGATAAGAAGGTGAGTACACAGTTTGTTTGTTGTACACTTTTACGAGCTCCCAGAAGGAGCGACTAATTTATTAATTTACAGATGCCTGTTTAGTTACAAGATTATTTTTGTAATTTCTTGCATGTTTGAGTGCCTACTAGGCACAAGCTTTTATTTCGATAACAATGTAGCGTACCGTACCGCCGTTGCTATCGACCCTTATATCGACCCTCGTATCGTACAGGCTTGTGTTTGTTTTGGTTAGTATAGTTCAGTGTCGTTTAGACCGTTAGTAACAGAGCACTTCGAATTCCTACTACTAATAAGCCGAATACATCGTTCGTTTGTTGTATATTTTTATCAGCTTCAAATGGGAGCGACTGCAGTAATGGGTAGGAACGGTGATTGCTGTGTACAGATGCGAGCTGAGTTGGCTAACCTTCGCTCACAGGTCCAGCCTGCGTTGGCTTCCGTCACACAGCTTAAGGCTGCTGCCAAGGGGCATCACTGTGGGGGGTCAAATGTAGGGCTGCGAGAGACGTCGAGCACGTCCCACGTGTCCGCCGTTCGGTCTGCTGCTGTGGCCGCCCCAGGAACTTGCTGCACTGAGGTTGACCCCTCACCCACGGTCGCGTGGGAGATCATTCCAAAGTCTGTCAGGCAATGAAAAACTTTCCGAGGGGTCGATCGTAGGGTCTCCCCAGTTCGTTTGACGAACGGGTTTTGGGCGTTATATGTGGCTGAAAATCTCTCTGAGCCGCATTCAGTCGCCCACCCTGTTCCAGTGGAAGCTTCTCAGCCCACAAGGTCTGGGCGTTCACAGAGGGTGGGTTTGCTGGTAGTAGGGAACTCCAACGTTAGGCGCGTAATGGGCCCCCTTAGGAACATGTTTGCCAAGAAGAGAAAGGATGCCAGTGTGCACTCAGTCATTCCGAGTGTGGAGAGGCTGCTTCCGGATGCCATGAAGAGTACAGGGTACAGCTAACTGCAGGTCGTGGCTCATGTCGGTACCAATGACGTATGTCGCTTTGGATCGGAGGAGATTTTCTCAGGTTTTGGGCTGCTAGCGGAAATGATAAAGACTGCCCGTCTTTCTTGCGAGATTAAGGCGGAGTTCACCATCTGCAGCAACGTCGATAGAACCGATTGTGGTCCTTTGGTGCAGAGCCGAGTGGAGGGTCTGAATCAGAGGGTCGGGAGGTTCTGTGACCGTGTAGGCTGCAGATTCCTTGACTTGCGCCATCGGATGGTGGGTTTCCGGGTTCCGCTTAATAGCTCAGAAGTCCACTACACACAGGAAGCGGCTACACGGGTAGCGGGGGCTATGTAGAAGGGACTGGGCGGTTTCTCAGGTTAGAGGGCCTCAGGGAACCACAGAAACGGCGCCCGTCTAAAAGCGCGCAGGTAAAACACAGTAAGGTAGTTGTAGATACGATCGGTATTGTAGCAGTGTTGGAAAAGAACGAGAGCTCCAAGCCCTAATAGAAAGCACAGAAGCTCAAATAGTTATGGGTACAGAAAACTGGATAAAGCCGGAAGTAGGTTCAGCAGAAATTTTTTCAAACGGTCTGACAGTGTTCAGAAAGGCTAGATGAAATACAATTGGTGGTATTTATTGATATCAGAAATAGTTTGTCTTGTAGTGAAACTGAAGTAGAAAGGTCTTGTGAAATAGTGTGGGTAGTTATACTTGGCAAAAGGACTAAACTATTGATTGGGTCGTTTTACCGACCACCCGACTCAGGAGATGTACTCGTAGTTGCTGAACAGTTCAAAGAAAACTTGAGTCTCATTTCAAGTAGATACCCTACTCATATAATTATAGTCGGTGACTTTAATCAACACCACACACGCTGGAAAAATTATACGTTCAAAACCAGCGGCAGGCATAAAACGTCATCCGAAATTATACTGAATGCTATCTTAGAAAATTATTTTAAACAATTATTTCATGAGCCCACTCGAAGCGTAAACGGTTGCGAAAGCATACTTGACCTCTTAGCAACAAATGACCCTGGACAAATTGTGAGTATCGTGATAATTACAGATATTAGTGACCACAAGGCAGTACCAGCTAGGTTGAATACCGTGACTGCTACAACCATCAAAAAGAAACGCAAAGTATATGTATTTTTTAAAAAGCTGATAAAAATGCTCTTAACACCGTTTTAAGAGACAGTCTGCACTCCTTCCGGTCTGATCATGTAACCGTAGAAGGATGGAGTAATGATTCCAAAGAGATACTATCGACTACAATAGAGACACATATTTATGAATTAATAAATGATGGTACTGATCCCCCATGGTACACAAAGCGGGTCAGATCGCTGTTGCAGGAGCAGCGATAAAAGCATGCCAAATTTAAAAGAGCGCAAAATCCCCAAGACTGGCAACGTTTTGCACAAGTTCCAAATATAGCGTGTACTTCATTGCCAGATGCTTTCAATAATTTCCACAACGAAACTCTGTCTCGAAATCTGGCAGAAAACCCAAAGAGATTCTGGTCATACATAAACCAGTGGCAAGACGCAATCAGTACCTTCACTACGCGATAAAAACGGTGAAGTTACTGATGACAGTGCAACTAAAGCAGAGTAATTAAACACGACTCTCCGAAACTCCTTCACCAAAGAAGACGAAGTAAATATTCCTGAATTCCAATCAAGGACAACAGTCAAGATGATAAATATAGAAACAGATATCCTCGGTGTAGCAAAGCAGCTTAAATCACTTAATAAAAGCAAGGCTTCCGGTCCAGATTGTATACCAGTCAGGTTCCTCTAAGAGTATGCTGATACAATAGCTCCATATTTGGCAATTATATACAACCGCTAGCTCACAGAAAGATCCGTACCTAAAGACTGGAAAATTGCTCAGTTCACAACAATACCCAAGAAGTTCAGTAGGAGTAATCCGTTGAGTTACAGGCCCATATCACTGACGTCGATTTGCAGTAGGGTTTTGGAGCATATACTGTATTCGAACATTATGAAGTACCTCGAAGAAAACGATTTATTGATACGTAGCCAGCGCGGATTCAGAAAATATCGTTCTTGCGAATCACAACTAACTATCGACAGGGGCTGTCAAATTGATTCCATATTTTAAGATTTCCAGAATGCTTTCAACACTGTGCCTCACAAGAGTCTTCTAACCAAACTTCGTATCTATGGACTATCGCCTCAGTTGTGCGACTGGATTTGTCATTTCCTGTCAGAAAGGTCACAGTTCGCAGTACTAGACGGAAAGCCATCAAGTAAAACAGAAATATTCCCCGGCGTTCCCCAAGGAAGTGTCATAGGCCCTCTATTGTTCCTGATCTATATTAACGACTTGGGAGACAATCTCAGTAGTCGTCTTAGATTTTTTGCCGATGATGCTGTCATTCACAGTCATCAGATGACCAAAACGAATTGCAAAATGATTTAGATAAGATATCTGTATGGTGCTGAAAGTGGCAATTGACCATGAATAAAGACACATGATTACTAAAAGAAATCCGCAAAATTTTGATTACGCGGTAAGTCACGCAAATCTGAAGGCAGTAAATTCAACTAAATACTTAGGGCTTACAAATAAAAATACACTTAATTCTAATGATCACATAGATAATGTTGTGGATGTTTGCGATTCATTGGCAGAACACTTAGAAAGTGCAACAGGTCTACTAAAGAGACTGCTTACACCACGCTTGCCCGCCATATTCTGGAGTATTGCTGTGCGGTGTGGTATCCGCATCAGGTGGGACTGACGGATTACATCGGAAATGTACAAAGAAGGGCAGCTCGTTTTGTATAGGGGAGACAGTGCCACAGGCATATTACGTGACTTGGAGTGGCTATCATTAAAACAAAGGCATTTTTCGTTGCGACGGCATCTTCTCACGAAATTTTAATCACCAGTTTTCTCCTCTGATTGCGAAAACATTCTCTTGGTACCCACCTACATAGGGAGAAATGACCATCACAATGACATAAGAGAAATCAGGGCTCGCGCAGAAAAAATTTAAGTGCTCGTTTTTCACGCGCGCCGTTTGGGAGTGGAACAGTAGCGGGATTGCTTGATGGTGGTTCATTGAACCGTCTGCCAGGCACTTTATTGTGAATAGCACAGTAATTACGTAGATGTAGATGGAGATGTAGTTTCCTTGAATGAAGCTGTATCACAGACACAGGCCCTTTCACTGTTCAGATATGTCACTAAACCCGCCCAAACATATAAGCAACCTTGCATGAGAAGCGCCTTTTAAACAGAGTGGTCCGACAGCCGATCAGTACCAGTCATTCCAGCAGGAACAAGGTACACGGATCGTGTTGTCTCTAGTTCAACAAGGCCTAGACAGTCAATACCACGGCTCGATCGCATCCGCATTGTTGCTTGCTGCCAGGAAGGGCTCTAACAAAATGGCTCTGAGCACTATGGGACTTATTTTCTGAGGTCATCAGTCGCCTAGAACTTAGAACTAATTAAACCTAACTAACCTAAGGAAATCACACACATCCATGCCCGAGGCAGGATTCGAACCTGCGAGCGTAGCCGTCGCTCGGCTCCAGATTGTAGCGCCTAGAACCGCACGGCCACTCCGGCCGGCGGCTCTCAACAAGGGAAGTGTCCAGGCGACGGGGAGTGAACCAAAGTGATGTTGTTCGGACATGGAGGAGATACAGAGAGAGACAGGAACTGTCGACGACATGCCTCGTTCAGGCCGCCTAAGGGCTACTACTGCAGTGAATGACCGCTACCTACGCAGGGCACATCGCCGACATTTTCACCCTTGTGAAAATATTTTCTTTGAAATAAAATTACAAAGATGAGTTGGGTAAAGGAAAGATGCGCATTGCGATTACTGTGAAAGGAGCTAACGAATACTTCGAGCACCTGAAAGAAACGTACTCTGTACTTACGAGACGCTCGTGCACTGACTTAGTTTGAAATTACAGTCTAAATGTTCTGTTAAGAGTGTGAGTAACTTTTATTTAACATATTTAAATGTATCTGATGACATATTCTGTTGGTGTGTTCATACTCCCGGCGCTCTGCTCATAATATCTCAACGTTAATCTCGTAGTTACCGACAGCTCTGTCTGTTTGTGTTCTTAGGCCAACCTAGATATACGCTTTCTCAGGCTGTAGACTTTCCTCACCAATTCCAAGAACACTTAAAGCGTACACGCCATTCTAATGAACCCCAGGTGTTGGTAATAAAAGATTGATATCCTATTGCCGGACGTGTTTCGTTGTCAAGCCGAGTAAAACAGAAAGATTCCTAACATCTTCGTTGTTGGGATGTGAGCACTACCTCGGTGCCCCAGCTGTTACTTAAATTGGATTGAATAACTAATCATACCCTAATATTCAGTAACGTACTGAGATATTAATTTTGTTTTGAGATTTACACAAAATACCACTTTTTATGAAATCTTCATTTATTAAGTTTTAAAAGCGCAAAACATATTTGCCTATAATTTACGTCTCGACATGTAGGATTCGAAAAATCCTTGACAGTCACTTTAGTTTTAATATGAATACCGTGTTAGATGCATTCAAAGATAAAATGGTTCGACAAGTAAGACAGTTATGCTTAGATCTTTAAAAGATTTTTTCGTTGTACGTCATGTTCCATCGTGCGTTCATTACTCATGCCTCGTTAACAGTTTAGTGGGGAATACATTGCAAATTCCACAAAAGTTCGTAAAAAACAAAATTGCAAACTCAAGTAAAAATGCACACAGCTGAAAAACATTTTCTGGAAGTTGGCGTCTCTACATATGTAGCACTCTTTCATTTTTGTCAGTGTTTAATACCCACAATATATATTTAAAATGTGTACATTTATGCCAATATTTATATTTACATGGCGAATGAAGCACATCTCGGCACTCCTCACTCGAAATATGTAGTGAAACTGCATGGCACTGATACAAAGATACGGCATTCGAAAATGTGCTTCACTCGTCATGTAAATGTATACATTGGCATACATGTGCACTTTTACTATATATTGTGGATTCTAACAAATGACAAGCATAAAACGCGTGCTACGTATATAGACATGCGGAGTTCTACAAGGAGAACTTCAGATGTGCACACTTTTACCTGTAACAAAGCGGATTGAATGGCTCTGAGCACTATGGAGCTTAACTGCTGAGGTCATCACTCCTCTAGAATTTAGAACTGCTTAAACCTAACTAACCTAAGGAAATCACACACATCCATGCACGAGACAAGATTCGAACCTGCGACTGTAGCGGTCGCGCGGTTCCAGACTGTAGCGCCTAGAACCGCTCGGCCACTCCGGCCGGCAAAGCGGATTGAAATTTTGTTTTGTGCAAACCTGTATGGAATGTGCAATGCACCCTCCACTAAAACATTAACAAGACATGAGTAATTAACAAACGATGGAACTTGACGTTCAGCCAAAAACATTTTTAAAAACTTGAAGACAGTCTTACCTGTCTAAGGCTGCCAGTAGTAAAAAGTTTTGATAGTGGTCTCGGTTATAAAAAATTACTTAGTCTGCTTTGTGCCATCGTTGAACTGAGAAAATTCTGTATTTCTCGGCATCAGTTTCGGCTAGCCTGCCACAAATGATATTTCTTCCCCTGTCCGTTCTCAACTAGAAGCTAAAACCACTAGGGGAAAAGGTGAGTTCGTGTATCAGAATTACTGATTGGGAACCATTTAACATTTCAGTCACAAGTGTTCCAAATACCCTGTCACTCTATCACATGTGAAACGAAGTTAATGATACAGTAGGTTTTAGCACACAATAATAATTCACTTCGTTACGAATTCCGAGCATGCTTGAGTAGTTGCTGGGCAGCAGCTTATGTTATTGAGTAAAACCGCAAAAACAGTCAAAGTTGCAAAATTCACTTTTATTTACTTGATAACGAATTTCGGTTTGAGACCTTTTTTCAAATTATCCTGCATGACAGAAAACCAAAGCTGCAACCTTGTACAACACAGATGTTTAAAAATTATTAAGCAATCTTAGCAAATACAGAACGTATTGTTTCAAGATGTACGTAGCAGATTGGCTAAATAGTATTTTCCAGAATATAAGAACCATGTCAAGATAACATACATACACGTATACTAAAGTGTAAAGAAACAGCATACAGATATCAGGCAATCTACTACTTCCACTGCCATAAAGAAACCTCGGGAAGTGGCGCCCTATCAGGATATAGGAAACATTTTTGTGTTTTTTACAATTTTCTCCACTCATAAAAAGACAATTAATGCAATAAAATTATAAGTCTACAATGAAACTAATATTTTTAAAATTTCTCCAAACACAGGAAAATACTTAAAATTACCGAAGTCTGAAGCATGTTAGCACCACTTACGGCACTTATGACAAAGTTGTGCGACATTGTTTCATCTTCATATAATTCTGTAAAGTTTGTTATGGTTAAGTTCTTACGCTTTAAAAGGATTGGAACTGATGAAGTATTTTTTAATGTCCTGTTATTATTATTTCTTTAATATGGTTCAAATGGCTTTGAGGTCATCAGTCCCCTAGAACTTAGAACTACTTAAACCTAACTAACCTAAGGACATCACACACATCCATGCCCGAGGCAGGATTCGAACCTGCGACCGTAGCGGTCGCGCGGTTCCAGACTGAAGCGCCTAGAACCGCTTTAATACTAATGTTGTGAATCACATTAAATGATATTTACTTACCGTCATGGCATACACATTTTTGCGGTGCTTGACTGTTCGATGATTTTAAGTATTTTACAGCTTTAGGTAAACGTATTAAAAGTATTAATTTTATTGTTGACTTGTACTGGTATTGTGCATTTTCAACTTCTCGCGGCGTAATGAATAGTCCATTACATTTCTGGCATGCAGCAGCGCAAGGAACCTACCAACAAGGTGACAATAAGGACTGCTGCCTTGCTGAACGCTTCATCACTACCAAAGGAAGTCTTAAGAAATTCCGAAGTGCAAGGTGCAATATCAGGCTTCCTAAAGTTCACAAGATGGATAAAGATGAGGGTCTAGAGGATTTGTCTATGAAGCCTATAACAACAGCTATTGGTTCACCAACGTATTTTTCTGTGAAATATTGTCGCAGCAGAAGCTGAGTAGTGCCGTGCTTATGATACTAACCTGTTGCATGGACGGTCGTGAGTTCAAAATTCACCTTGGACTGTACTATTTTAATTTCTATATTCGGTTCGGGTACATTCTAGAAGTATTCACAAATGTTGAGAATCGTTGTACTGGAATGTTTCGTAACTGTATATATACTGTAAGTGTAAAGGACGGAGGCACTTCGCTTCGCGCTCTTGTATGTGCAAGTGCTGAATATACGGTCGTTAAGTGAAGTTAGTGTTCGTTATTCATCTAATTACTACTTCTTCTACGTGACATCATTCTGGTTGAGGCGCTGGGTATTGGAACCTGTGATACCGCACATCATCAACGACACAGTGGCTCCCATCAGGCCACAACGAAGCCACCATTTACGTGGCGAGAAACCCGAGTTCGAGCCATATTGAACAGATCGCAATCCATCGGAGATAGGAGAAGAAGAGGACGTTACGATGACAGCAACTGTGTGTCACTATATCCTTCCTGGTTCTCTGGTGACGATGGCCAGGATGCAAACAAGTGGCTGAAGGTATATGAGCATATAGCGTAATTTAACAAATGGGATGACACCGTGTGTTTGGCTAACGTATTTTTAAACTTCGAGGGCACTGCCAAGCAATGGTATGAGAACAACGAGGAGAAGTTCACAAGCTGGGAAGTATTCCAGGCCGAACTGCGCAAGTATTTCGGCGACACACAACGACAGACGTGCAAGGCTGAAGGTAAATTAAAGAGCAGGGCACCGCATCCAGGAGAAACTACAGCATCCTACATTCAAGACGTCTTGGAGCTGTGTAAAATAGTGGATCTTAGAATGGAAATGAGCGTTTGGCGTCAGTGGCCGGGAGGCCCCTCGCGGGGCAGGTCCGGCCGCCATATCGCAGGTCTTATTACATTCGGCGCCACATTGGGCGACCTGCACGCCAGATGGGGATGAAATGATGATGAACACAACACAACACCCAGTCCCTGAGCGGAGAAAATCTCCGACCCAGCCGGGAATCGAACCCGGGCCCAGAGGACGGCAATCCGTCACGCTGACCACTCAGCTACTGGGGCGGACATCTTAGAATGATGGAGGAAGATAAGGTTGCACATCTCATGAAGGGTGTTGCTGAGGACATTTCTCAAGCCCTACTCCTGAAGGAGATTTCGACAGCAGACGACTTATAAAATGGTGCCAGTATATCGAGACAATGCATCAAAAAAGAATTACACGCAATAAGTTTGAACGAGTTCCAAACTTCGTATCGATGTCTGTGATGGAGGAAGAAACTGATTTCAGAAGTGTTCTTCGTCCGATAGTGGGAGAGGAAGTTCAGAAGGCACTTGGATTGCACGGCGAGCAAAAAACCGAGACGTTTCTAGAGGTCATAAGGGAGGAAGTGGAACAGACATTGAACCCAATCTCTCGTCCTTCATTTCCCTTTAAAGCGGTGAAAAAGTGAAGACCCAGTCGGAGTTATGTTCCTACAAAGTCGCATGAGGAACCTGTTTGGGCACTAAAGAAGACTGACGTCTGGAGGACCCAGGATAACCAACCTGTATGATTCCACTGCGGATGACCGGGATATGTGGTGCGCTGTTGTTGAGAAAGTGAGCGGATATTTGATGACGTCCGCGGCAGAAGACAGCAGACTGTTCTTAGCCGACGCCAAATCCGGGACGACGAAGATGAACAAGAAGATGTTGGACAAGGAAGGTGACCATCGCCGCAAGCTAGCCGCTGGAGGGGATGCTCCCCAACACGCAGATCAAGGTCTCCAGCGCCACTTAGAAGCTCCAGCTGATCACCTAGTCGCCTCAACCTGGAAAACTAAAGGGTGCGACCTTCCTTGGAGGTGAGGCCGCTGAAGAGAAAAATTCTCCTCCGTCGATCATTATAAAAATGATAGGAAACTACATTGATACCCTCATGGATGGCCGACCAGCCGAAGCTCTCGTGGACTATGGAGAATCATATTCTGCCATTTTGGAGAAGTACCGTCGCCAGTTGCAGAAAACCGGATTCTTCGACAACAAAACATCTCTGCTGAAGGTGGCTAATGGGAAATATGTAAAACCTACAGGAAGAAGTACCATTCGTGTGGGTATAAGTGGCCATACACAGCCCTTACAATTCATCGTCTTACAAGAGTATTGTCATGACGTCATTCTCGGATTGGACTTTTTGAAAGCTTCTCAAGCAATTATAGATTGTGATCGCTGGAAGATTATGCTAGACGAGATGCGATACTGTGGACAGCAAGATACGCATCCGAATGTGTGGAGACTGTGTGGTGGATGAAGTGAACATTCCTGCAGTCAGTTCTAGAAAGGTAACTGTTGATGCAATGCATCAACCCATGGATCTTTTAGTGGAATGTAAGAGAAGCGTAGCACTGAAGAATGACTTCGTAATCCCAGCCTTTGTTGTCTCATTTAAGAACGGATTCGGCGAATTGTGGATAGTTAACTGTCGCCGAGAACCGCAGATCCTTCCAAGACGCATGTGCGTAGCAAACGCTGAGCCGTTAATTGAAGAACAGCTGAGGGTCATAGAAACCTCCCATGCCAAGTCTGTGGGTGAAATTAACGCTACCACTACAAGACTAGATCTTCTATCTCGGCTATCACCAGATCTCACTATGGAACAACAGAGGAAGCTACTTGCCATTCTTCAAAAGTTCTCTGAATGTTTCAGTCCATAGGTGGAGGGCATATTAGACAAATCGACGGCGTAGTACCGGATTAGCACTGGAGACCATCAACCAATAAGCCAGAGAACATACCGCGTATCAGCAACCTAACATCGAATAATTCGCGACGAGGTAGAGGAAATGATGAAGAATGACATCATTCAGCCTTCGCAGGGGCCATGGTAGTCGCCAGTGGTCCTCGTCTGTAAGGGGGGTGGCAATTGACACTTTCGTGTTGATTACAGGAAGCTTAATAACTAAAAAGGACATTTACCCTCTTCCACGAATTGACGATAAACTAGATTTTCTAAACCATGGACATGTACTCGGGATACTGGCAAATCGAAGTAGATGAGGCTCATCGTGAGAAAACTGCATTCATCACCCATGAGGGCCTGTATGAGTTTAAGGTAATGCCGTTTGGTTTGTGTAATGCACCAGAAACTTTTGAACGGATGATGGATAATCTTCTAAGTCACCTGAAGTGGACGACGTGTCTTTGTTATTTAGATGACATTACAGTGTTCTCAGAGACGTTTGATTAACATGTAAAAAGACTGAGGGCTGTTCTAAAGTGTCTCTTACAAGGCGGACTGAAACTTTATCCAAGAAAGTGTCTCTTTGGAGCAAACGAAATCAAAATACGTGGATACCTTGTGTCAAACGCAGGTGTACGGACAGACCCAGAAAAGGTGAGATCTATAACGGAATTTCCTATTCCTAAAAGTATTACAGATGTGAGAAGCTTCCTTGGACTTTGTTCTTATTATCGTCGATTAATGAAAGACTTTTATATCAAAGCCAGGCCACTCCAAGAGTTGTTAAAAGCTGATGCTAATTCTATCTGGGGTGGTGCTCAACAAGATTCTTTCGATATGCTGCGAAAAGCTTTGACGACTAATCCTGTACTTGGTCCGTATGATGAGAGAGCACCTACAGAACTACACACAGATGCCAGCAGGTATGGTATCGGTACTGTTCGGGTGCAAATTTCGGATGGAAAACACAAGGTTATAGCCTATGTGTCTAGGACACTTACAAAAGCCGAGAGAAACTTCTCAACTACAGAAAGAGAATGTCCTGCTGTGATCTGGGCCATGTGCCAATTTCGACAGTATCTCTATGGAAGGCCATTCACCATAGTTAAACTTTGTTGGTTGACAGGTCTTAAGGTTCCAACAGGACGACTCGCCAGGTGGGCACTAGGTCTTGAAGAGTATGACATTACCATAGTGTACAAAAGTGAATGAAAACACCAAGATGGCGACTGTCTCTCAAGAAACCCTTTGCAAGACCATCAAGACGTTGATGAAGATAGAGAATGTGTCGCTGCACTCCAGGATCTCTCTGCTGAGCAGAAGAAGGACGCCAAGATATCTCAAATTATGCTTGCCTTAAATCGGTCAGAGAATGTGACACGACAATTTAGGGTTGTTACTGGATTACTTTGCAAGAAAAATCCGTTTGGAAAGAGGTGGCTACCAGTGATTCCTAAACACATACGCTTAGATGTTCCACAGAAATTCCATGAGACACATGAGGCCGGACATTTGGGATTTATTAAGACATACGATAAAACCCGCAAGAGATTTTTCTGACCAGGTTTATTTAGGAGTGTCCGTCACTATGTGTCGCACTGTCGAGAGTGCCAGAGGAGAAAGGCATTTCCTCAGAAACCACCTGGCCGACTCATACCTATTCCACCAGGCGAAACGCCTTTCCAGCGTGTTGGGATTGACCTCCTCGGACGATTTCCAACGTCTGCTAGTGGCAATAGATGGATTATTGTTTGCACTGATTATCTGACATGCTATGCCATTATAAAAACCGTGAAAACAGCCGAAGCATTCGAAGTAGCCCGATTCATCGTGGAAGATATTGTATTAAAACACGGTGCCCCAGGGTCGTTAATTACGGATCGAGGGAAAGTTTTTCAATCGAATCTTGTGACAGAGATAAACCGTCGTGGAACGTGACTCATCACATGACGACTGCCTAACACCCGCAAACTACCGGGCTTACTGAACGCCTTAACAAGACCTTGACCGACATGATATCAATTTTCGTCAATGTTAAGCAGAACAACTGGGATGAGGTGCTACCTTTCGTGATGTTTGCCTACGACACCGCCAAACAAGACACCACCGGGCTTACGCCATTTTTCCTGTTGCATGGGCGTGAGGTGACTAAGACGATGGACACAGTGTTTTCGTTACATGCGGATGACGTGGACGACGACTGCATCGTCCAGCTGTTAACCAGAGCTGAGGAAGCTCGGCAGTTAGCTCGACTCCGTACGCTGCAGGCTCAAGGAAACGATCGCCGAAGGTATGACGCGAGTCAAAGCCCTGTTGTCTGGCAGCCTGGTGACCTCGTCTGGATCTTCACTCCTGTTCGGAAGGTTGGTCTCTCTGAGAAGCTCCTCAGGCGCTACTTTGGACCTTATAAGGTAGTAAGACACTTGTCTGATATTACTTACGAAGCTGAAGATTTCGACCCTGACACAAGGCGACGAAAGATCAGAGATGCAGCCTACGTCCTTAGAATGAAGGATCCTGCACCCAGCGTAAATTCGAAGCTCCAGCGACAAGCAACAAGGGAAAGGTGACGAAGAACGTAGCGGCAAAAGAAGTTCCAAGAAGATTACTGCCAGGACGAGAATCAGTCATCGGGAGTCGGACTATGCAGGACCGATGACTCGTTCGCGGACTAGGACGGCGTAACACCGAGACGATGTTCTCTTAAGGAGGGAGCAATGACGCAGAAGAAGCCGAGTAGCACCGTGATGTAGCGGTTATGATACTAAACTGTTGCGTGGACGGTCGTGAGTTCAAAATTCACAAGGACTGTACTATTTTAATTTCTGTATTCGGTTCGAATACATTCTGGAAGTATCCACAAATGTCAAGAATCATTGTACTGGAATGTGGCGTAGCCGTGTATATACTGTACGTGTTCTGGCCGGAGGCAGTTCGCTCCGCGCTCTTGTATGTGCAAGTGCTGAATAAACCTTCGTTAAGTGAAGTTAGTGTCCGTCATTCATCTAATTACACCTTCTTCTTCGTGACAATATTTAACTTCCTTATTAAATCCATTGGTTGGAAAATGTAGTCACCGCACTCGTAATTCGATGGATTTCATTCAGAAAATTAGCAAAGCCAGGCTAAATAGTACGGATGTGCTCGTTAGTTTCGACGTGGGTAACTTTAAAGGATTGTTTATCTCTCTTTGCCCAACATTTTGATAAGAACATCACGGCCTTATTTGAACATGCGCTTTTGTCATCTTATTTTCAGTCTTATCGTGAATTTTATGAGTAGAATGATGGAGTTGCTACGGGAAGCCCCCTCTCCTCTCTGGTAGCTAATTTATTCATGGAAGAGGTCGAGGGCATGGCACATGTTTCAAACCAACGGTCTCCTGGAGGTACGTGGACGACACATTTGTAGTACGGCACCCAGGGATGCATAAATTATATCGATTTCCTGAGCTTTTGAATTCTATCCATGCTAGTATCAGATTTACTATGGAAATAGAAAAAGACGGTCGGCTCCGCTTTTTGAATGTTGTCGTTGACCGTAAAGTTAATGGCATATTAGGACATGCCATATATCGTGAACCAACACATACAAATCAATATCTACATGACAGTACCTGCCATCGCCCTTCACAGACCACAGCTGCCCTTGCGACCTCAGTGCATAGGGCGCACTGTATATCCGATAAAGATAATTTGCAAAAAGAGCTCACATACCTCAAGAGCATTTTTAAAGCGAATGGGTTTCCTGCGCAACAAATTCTTAGAGAATTCAATGTAAAACCTAGAATGCAGGTATGTGGTGGGGAAGAGGATAGTAACTCCTTCGGATCAAGAGCGTTTTTGACCTAAGTGTCTGCTCCTTCCTCGAAGATAGGTCGTATTCTCGAGAACCACTGTGTTAAGGGGATCTTCCGGCCTCCCATGAAAATTGCAGCTTTATTCGGCTCTGTAGAGGACGCTTTATTGGTTCGTAAGGCACGTGTGTATCAGATTCCTTGCGGGAAATGTGAGAAGTCATACACAGATCGAATAACACGCGCCGTTCATTAGAGACGTGTGGAACATCGAAGATACATACGCCTTTCACAATCAGACAAGTACAATGGGGCCAAACATTACATCGATACAGGGTATTCCATGAACTACAGTGATGTGAATATTTTGAACATCCGCCTTTTCGTTTTGGGAAGCTGTCTTCAGGGAAGCTACAGAGATTAGATTAGCTAATAATTTAATAAATGGAGATAATGGTTTTAATGGGCTCTTTGGGAAATTAAACTGCAGAGAAGTCGTCATGATGTCACCGCCGCCGAAGGTACATCGATAAGCGAATCGAGCGTCTGTACGCCTTCGCCACAGGTGGCGCGTGTGTAAGCATATATCTTTGCCGCCGACCAGCGAGCGTTTGTGAGCCGCATGCGCAATACCGACGCGGTGGAGCATGTAAGACAGTACTTGGCACCTTGTCGTCAGTCTTGCGACTCACTCTGAGGACGGCCGGACGATACGCAGACGAAATATCAGTGGAAGAAATTTTATTTGCGCCGCTACATACCCGAAATTTATTGGATTATATTGATACTATATTAAGTGTTGAGATTTTAATGATTGGAGAATATTGTAATAAATACTAAAGACGTTTCCTGTATCGTGAAAGGGCGCCAACTTCGCGGGAAAGTGGAGACTACCAGTTGTCTGTACGCTCAGTAACTGTCCATTTGCGGTTTCTTATAGGTATATGTATGTTATCATGACGTGGTTGTCATTTTTGGGGAAATACCATTTTGACAACCGGAAACATACACTACTGGCCATTAAAATTGCTACACCACGAACATGACGTGGTACAGACGTGACATTTAAGCGACAGGTATAAGATGCTGTGTCATGCAAATGATTAGATTTTCAGAGCAGTCACAGAAGGTTGGCTCCGGTGGCGACACCCACAACATGCTGACATGAGGAAAGATTCCAATCGATTTCTCATATACGAATACAGCAGTTGATCGGCGTTACCTTGTGAAACGTTGTTGGGAAGCCTCGTGTACGGAGGAGAAATGCGTACCAACACGTTTCCCACTTTGATAAAGGTCGGATTGTAGCCTATCGCGATTGCAGTTTATCCTATCACGACATTGCTGCTTGCGTTGGTCGAGATCCAATGACTGTTAGCAGAATATGGAATCGGTGGGTTCAGGAGGGTAATACGGAACGCCGTGCTGGATCCCAACGGCCTCGTATCACTAGCAGTCGAGATGACAGGCATCTTACCCGAATGGCTGTAATGGATCGTGCAGCCACGTCTCGATACTTGAGTCAACACATGGGGACGTTTGCAAGACAACAACCATCTGCACGAACATTTCGACGACATTTGCAGCAGCATGGACTATCAGCTCGGATACCATGGCTGCGGTTACCCTTGACGCTCCATCAGAGACAGGAGCGCCTGCGACGGTGTAGTCAACGACGAACCTGGGTGCATGAATGGGAAAACGTCATTTTTTCGGATGAATCTAGGTTCTGTTTACAGCATCATGTTGGTCGCATCCGTGATTGGTGACATCGTGGTGAACGCACATTGGAAGTGTGTATTCGTCATCGCCATGCTGGCTTATCAACCAACGTGATGGTATGGGCTGCCATTGGTTACACGTCTCGGTCACCTCTTGTTCGCATTGACGGGACTTTGAACAGTGGACGTTACATTTCAGATGTGCTATGACCCGTAGGTATACCCTTCATTCGATTCCTGCGAAACCCCATATTTCAGCAGGATAATGCACGACCGCATGTTGCAGGTCCTGTAAGGGCCTTTCTGGATACAGAAAATGTTCGACTGCTGCCCTGGCCAACACATTCTCCAGATCTCTCACCAATTGAAAACGTCTGGTCAATGGTGGCCGAGCAACTGGCTCGTCACAATACGCCAGTCACTACTATTGATGAACTGTGATATCGTGTTGAAGCTGCATGGGCAGCTGTAACTGTACACGTCATCCAAGCTCTGTTTGACTCAATGCCCAGGCGTGTCAAGGCCGTTATTACGGCCAGAGGTGATTGTTCTGGGTACTGATTTCTCAGGATCTATGTACCCAAATTGCGTGGGAATGTAATAACATGTTAGTCCTAGTATAATATACTTGTCCAATGGATACCCGTTTATCAACTGCATTTCTTCTTGGTGTAGCAATTTTAATGGCCAGTAGTGTACATCTTGAAACGAGAGGTTCTGTATTTTTTACGTGCATCTAACAATATGGTGACACCTGTATTGTTCATGATTGTAGTTTTGGGTTAGTGTCCTGTAAGACGATTTGAAAATGTGTCCCGAACAGAAACATCAAGTAAATAAAAGCGAAATTGGCAACATTGACTGCTTCTCCATTGTATTAATTCGCCTAGTGCTGAATTATTTACTTTACCTAGGTACCCCCTGGGAGTGGCATTTGGATACAGAGCACCCTTTGCATGCCTGAGCAGGGCCGCCTCTGTAAACAGATGATGAATTTACTGCGCCAAACGGTCGCGTCAAAAATCATGATAGCTGCCCCCTGCTGCCGACGGCGTTCCGCAAATGACGGAGAAAACAGTGAGATAGTAACGGTAATTAGGCGAGCACACACGCAAACAAAGGTGGGGATATCGCGCTGGCCTTAAACGCCGCCTGCGGTCCCCCCCCCCCCCCCCCCCCCCCTGGATGGGTTCTGGAGCGGCGAAGCGCCGCTGTCGGCGCTGAAAAGCACGCTAATAACTGCACGGCAGATAAGGGCGGCATTATGATGCAAATTCGGCGGCGCGCTGGCCGGCGCCGGCAGATTGGGGCAGAAGTTCACCGGAAGGCCTTTCAAGAGCAGCGCCGTCCTAATGGAGTTTGCGTGTCTGCGCTGGCCGCGACCGCGTGATTTAATGAACCCGGTCTCGGCGCGGGGCCCGGGGGGGCGCAGCCGCGGAGGCGCCCTCGCAGACGTCCCGCGACAGACAGCCGAGGAATCTGCCGGCAGAAAACTGATCTCGCCCGTGTCTGCCAACTTGGGAGGTTGTCGCAGCTGGCGGGGTGCTGCAGGTTCCGCACGGCGTCTAAATTAAGGTCTGGAGATGCGGCTGTCAGGAGGTATTTGCTTCCGTTCAACGTACAGTACCAGCACCACACCACAGATTCACTGTCAAACTCACTTCGCTGCAGATGAGTCTCCCAGATTGTATGGCTGTGGTCTGCAAAACCAGAGCAGCGCCGGACATCTTCAGGGCGGCTCGTGGTTCCGCTGAACCTTGCTGACGGACAGGTTAGACGTTGGAAAATGTCAAGCTCAGCTGTGGACGTCGCGTTAGGAACGGAAAAGTTTCGTGGACTGCGGCCGAACAACTAGGAATACTCACGAGCAGGGGCGACAACGAGCCATGAGAACCTTTATTGCACACAGAGCTGACAGAATTCGTGAGATACCAAATAATGCCCGAGGTAGTGCATCAGCTCGGCATGAACCCAGCAAATCCCCTGCAAAAATATTGAGCCGTCAATAATTGCAGCATTTTGTGTATGAAGTGACCTCTCGATTACATTCAATAAATGTTCATTGGGATTCATACTGGGTGATTTTGTGATTTTGGTGCCTATATCGTTCACTTGTCCTGTCCTGAATCTTCCTCAAACCAGTCAAGAACAATTGTCGCCTGGTGACGTGACCCATTGTCATCGATAAAAACTCCATCATTGTTTGGGAACATGAAGTCCATGAATGGCTGCAGATGGTATCAAAGTAGCAGAACATAGACAAACTGCCTATTGGCTTCTGTCTCGGGTTTTTCGGCCGACGTTCATCTAATTATTTTACTGACGTTTCACCAGAAGGAGTGGCTGGCATTGTCAAATCTTGACCCTCCACTGCCGGTGGTGAACTGGAGCCGAGCTCGCGGTCGCAGACTATATGTACCTGGCGCGCCAACGTCCGAGGGCTTCTCTGCGGTCATTTCCGGAGCGGTTCTCCTTTTGCTACCTGCTACGGTCGTTCGCTTCAGTACGGGAAGCCAGGATCCGTTCACCTTATGGTTTTTCTCTTTCTTGTTGAAACTGTTCGCGTGTTTTTGTAATTCTACAGCTTCTCTGAACAAGCGCGTGTGATAATGGTTCTCTACAGCCGGAACTTCCGTGTCGACGAATTTTATTACGTGGTCGGTCTCACTCAGTGCGTGCTCTGCCACGGCCGATTTCTCCAACTGCTCCAACCTGTAATGTCGCTTATGTTCTTTGATCCTGGTGTTGATCGATCGTCCAGTCACTCCGACATAAACTTTTCCGCATATGCATGGTATGCGGTATATTGCAGACATTGCATGTGGGTCCCTTTTTTCCTTTGCCGACCTCAGACACTCTTTGATCGTCCTTGTCGGTTTGAAAATCGTCTTTACGCCATGTTTGCGCAACATACGGCCGATTCTGTCCGTCACTCCGGCATTTTAAGGTAGAAAGGCCGTACCCGACATTTCTTTTTCTGATTCCTTACTTCTCCGAGTGTTTGGCTCTGTTACACTTCTAATATAATTTGTGGAGTACCCATTGCTGCTCAGAACACTTACAGGTGCTGCATTTCGCGACGTACATTCTCAGACAATTCTTCCTCAAACTAAGGCCGGTATTTAATATTATAGACGTCTCATGGCCAGGAATGCCGTTTTTGCCATTGCTAGTCTGCTTTTGATGTCATCCTTGCTCCGTCCGTCATTGGTTATTTTACTGCCTGGGTAGCAGAATTCCTTCACTTCATCTGCTTCGTGACCGCAGATCTTAATGTTAAGTTTCTCTCTGTCCTAATTTATATTACTTCTCATTACCTTCGTCTTTATTCGATTTACTCTCAATCCTTACTCTGTACTCATTAGACTGTTCATTCCGTTCAGCAGATCATGTAATTCTTCTTTACTTTCACTCAAGATAACAATGCCATCAGCGAATCGTATCATTGATATCCTTTCACCTTGAATTTTAATTCCACTCCTGAACCTGTCTTTTATTTCCATCACTGATTCCTCAATGTTCACATTGAACAGCAGGGCCATAAGGCTACATCCTTGTCTTACACCCTTTTTAATACGAGCACTTCGTTCTTGGTCGTCCGCTTTTATCATTCCCTCTTGGCTGTTGTACATATTGTATATGACCCGTCATTCACTACAGCTTACCCCTACTTTTTTCAAAATTTTGAACATCTTGCTCCATTTTACATTGTCGACGGCTTTTTCCAGGTCGAGAAGTCCTATAAATGGGTCTTCATTTTTTAAGCCTTGCTTCCATTATTAACCGCAACGTCAGAATTGCCTCTCTCTTGGCTTTAGCTTTCCTGAAGCCAAACTGATCGTCATCTAGCGCATCCTCAACTTTTTCCGTTCTTCTGTGTATTATTCTTGTAAGCAACTTGAATGCATGAGCTGTTAACCTGTTTGTGCGATAGTTCTTGCACTTCTTAGCTCTTTCCATCTTCGGAATTGTGTGGATGATGCTTTTCCGAAAGTTAGGTGGTATGTTGCCAGACTCAAATATTCTACACACTTACGTGAATAGTCGTTTTGTTGCCACTTCACCCAATGATTTTAGAAATACTGATGAAATGTTATCTACTCCTTCTGCCTTATTTAATGTTTTAAATCCTCCAAACCTCTTTTAAATTCTCATTCTAATACTGGATCCCCTATATATTCTAAACCGACTCATGTTTCTTCTTCTACCACATCAGACAAATCTTCCCCCTCATAGAGGCTTTAAATGTATTCTCTCCATCTAACCGCTCACTCTTCTGCATTTAGCAATGGAATTTCCGTTGCAGGCTAATGTTATCACCCTAACTCTTAGTGTCACCGAAGGTTGTTTTTACTTTCCTATGTGCTGAGTCTGTCCTTCCGGCAATCGTTTCCTTTTCGAGGTCTTCACATTTTTCTTGCAGTCATTTCGTCTTAGCTTCCGAGCACTTCGTATTTATTTCATTGCTCAGCGACTTCTATTTCTGTACTCCTGAGTTTCACGGAACATTTTTGTACTTTCTTCTTTCATCGATCAATTTAAGTATTTCTTCTTTTATCCATGGCTTCCCTGCAGTTACCTTCTTTGTACCTATGTCTTCCTTTGATGGCCCTTTTTAGAGATGTCCATTCCTCTACAACTGTACTACCTACAGAGCTATTCCTTATTGCTGTATATATAGCCTAGAGAACTTCAATCGTATCTCGTCATTCCTGAATACATCCGCATCCCACTTCTTTGCGTATTGATTCTTCTTGGCTAATGTCTTAAGTTCCAGCCTACTCTTCATCACAACTTTATTGTGATCTGAGTCTATATCTGCTCCTGGGTACACCTTAAAATCCATTATCGGTTTTCGGAATCTTAGTCTGACCATGATGTTGTCTAACTGAAATCTTCCCGTATCACGCGATCTTTTCCAAGGATACTTCCGCTACTTGTGATTCTTGAACAGAGTATTCGTTATTACTAGCTGAAACGTGTTACAGAATTCAATTAGTCTTTCTCCTCTCTAATTCCTTGTGCCAGGTCCATATTATCCTGTAACCTTTTGTTTTACTGCCCGCATCTCGTGGTCGTGCGGTAGCGTTCTCGCTTCCCACGCCCGGGTTCCCGGGTTCGATTCCCGGCGGGGTCAGGGATTTTCTCTGCCTCGTGATGGCTGTGTGTTGTGTGCTGTCCTTAGGTTAGTTAGGTTTAAGTAGTTCTAAGTTCTAGGGGACTGATGACCATAGCTGTTAAGTCCCATAGTGCTCAGAGCCATTTTTTTCTTTTACTCCTTCCACTACTACTGCATTCCAGTCCTCCATGACAATTAGATTTTGATCCCCCTTTACATAATCCATTACCCTTTCAATATCCTCATTTACCTTCTCCATCTCTTCATCTTCAGCTTGCGACTTCGGCCATGTATACCTGAACTATCGTTGTCGGTGTTGGTTTGCTGTCCGTTCCAATAAGAACAATCCTGTCACTAAACTGTTCACAGTAACACTCTATCTACCCTACCTTCCTTTTCATAACGGATCCTACTCCCGTTATACCATTTTCTGCTGCTGTTGATATTACCCTATACTCATCTGACCAGAAATCCTTGTCTTCGTTGCACTTCACTTCACTGACCCTACTGTACCTAAATTGAGCCTTTTCATTTCCTTTATCAGAGTTCCCCACCACGTTCAAGATTTTGACATTCGGCGCACAGACTCGTAGAACTTTATCTTTGTGTTGATTATTGAATCTTTTTTTCATAATAATCTCCCCCTTGACAGTCTCCTGCCGGAGATCCGAATAGGGGACTATTCCGGAATCTTTTGCCAATGGAGAGGCCATCATGACACTTCTTCTATTACAAGCCACATCTCCTGTGAATACACGTTACCTTTCTTTAATGCACTCGTTTCCATTGCCTTCTGCATTCTCATGCTGTTGACCATTGCCGGTGCTTCCACCTTCAGGGGGCATTTTCCCACCGCTAGGGCAAGAGAGTGCTCTGAACCTCTGCCCACTCCCCCGGCCTCTTTGACAAAGTGGTTGGCAGAATAAGGATGACTTCTTATGCCGGAAGTTTTCGGCCGCCAATGCTGACTATTAACCTAAATGCAAGCAGCTTCAATTTTCGAACCCGGGCCCAAAGAATTTTTGATTACGAATCAACGACGCTACCGCTACACCAGTCTATGCAAACTCCGCTGCTGTCGGTTGTTACATGTGGGCTGTGGGCCACAGCGTGGTGAGAAGTAATGCCTGAAATCAGGTATTCTCGATACACTCTTACCACCGTTTATCTCGGAATGTTGAATTCCCTAACGATTTCCTATATGGAATACCCCCGCGTCCAACTCCATCACCATCAGCGTTCAAAGTCTATTAATTCCCGTTGTGCGGACATAATCACGTCGGAAATCTTTTCTAATGAACCACCTTATTGCAAATATCAGTTCCGTCATTGGACTGCCCTTTTATACGTCACGTCCGCGATACTATCGCCATCTACGTATGTGCACATCGCTATGTCATGACTTGTCACCCCGAGTACAGTCACACCTACACTCCTGGAAATTGAAATAAGAACACCGTGAATTCATTGTCCCAGGAAGGGGAAACTTTATTGACACATTCCTGGGGTCAGATACATCACATGATCACACTGACAGAACCACAGGCACATAGACACAGGCAACAGAGCATGCACAATGTCGGCACTAGTACAGTGTATATCCACCTTTCGCAGCAATGCAGGCTGCTATTCTCCCATGGAGACGATCGTAGAGATGCTGGATGTAGTCCTGTGGAACGGCTTGCCATGCCATTTCCACCTGGCGCCTCAGTTGGACCAGCGTTCGTGCTGGACGTGCAGACCGCGTGAGACGACGCTTCATCCAGTCACAAACATGCTCAATGGGGGACAGATCCGGAGATCTTGCTGGCCAGGGTAGTTGACTTACACCTTCTAGAGCACGTTGGGTGGCACGGGACACATGCGGACGTGCATTGTCCTGTTGGAACAGCAAGTTCCCTTGCCGGTCTAGGAATGGTAGAACGATGGGTTCGATGATGGTTTGGATGTACCGTGCACTATTCAGTGTCCCCTCGACGATCACCAGTGGTGTACGGCCAGTGTAGGAGATCGCTCCCCACACCATGATGCCGGGTGTTGGCCCTGTGTGCCTCGGTCGTATGCAGTCCTGATTGTGGCGCTCACCTGCACGGCGCCAAACACGCATACGACCATCATTGGCACCAAGGCAGAAGCGACTCTCATCGCTGAAGACGACACGTCTCCATTCGTCCCTCCATTCACGCCTGTCGCGACACCACTGGAGGCGGGCTGCACGATGTTGGGGCGTGAGCGGAAGACGGCCTAACGGTGTGCGGGACCGTAGCCCAGCTTCATGGAGACGGTTGCGAATGGTCCTCGCCGATACCCCAGGAGCAACAGCGTCCCTAATTTGCTGGGAAGTGGCGGTGCGGTCCCCTACGGCACTGCGTAGGATCCTACGGTCTTGGCGCGCATCCGTGCGTCGCTGCGGTCCGGTCCCAGGTCGACGGGCACGTGCACCTTCCGCCGACCACTGGCGACAACATCGATGTACTGTGGAGACCTCACGCCCCACGTGTTGAGCAATTCGGCTGTACGTCCACCCGGCCTCCCGCATGCCCACTATACGCCCTCGCTCAAAGTCCGTCAACTGCACATACGGTTCACGTCCACGCTGTCGCGGCATGCTACCAGTGTTAAAGACTGCGATGGAGCTCCGTATGCCACGGCAAACTGGCTGACACTGACGGCGGCGGTGCACAAATGTTGCGCAGCTAGCGCCATTCGACGGCCAACACCGCGGTTCCTGGTGTGTCCGCTGTGCCGTGCGTGTGATCATTGCTTGTACAGCCCTCTCGCAGTGTCCGGAGCAAGTATGGTGGGTCTGACACACCGGTGTCAATGTGTTCTTTTTTCCATTTCCAGGAGTGTATATACGCTGTATATCGGATGTCAGAGGTGGGGAGAGCAGTACTGCTAAAAATGTTTGAAATTGTCATGTGAACCAAACTTTGTCTGCATCTGTTCCATCGATTATTTATTTCTTTTTCCTTACTGTTTTTTCATCTCTCTTGACACACAGAAGCGGCGATTGGGTTGTCAGCATTACAATATGCCGCTCTTCAGCCATACGATTTCAAAATTTTAATATAACGTTAAAAGGCATTAAATATTGTACGTTTTCACCAAAATGAAACACAAATGTTCAGTTGTTAATTGTGGAAAACCCCCTGTGGGTGGAAACCTATCCGGTGCCAGAAAATGTACTGTGAGCCAGGTACGCCTTTAAGACCTAAGTTAAAAATTTTAATGTGTGCAGTTTTAATGGATAACGCCATTTCTAAGGCCCTAAATATAAATCCAAAAGTGGAGATCTACACTAAAATTTTTAGCATGCGTGAAAGTTTGAGAGGTGGCATGAGCCCCGTCTCATATTTCTATCTTACTCTGAGTAATTCGATTTTCCTCTCTGATTGCATGAAGTGAAAAGTTGCTATTCCTTCACACGTGGACTTCCCAAGCAGCATCTCTCGTCACCCAGGTGGTCCGGTGACAGGCGAGTCCTCCTGAGCTTGAAAGGGTTAGGCCGACGGATGTAAGGGAGTCGAGTGGATGCTTTCCAGACGCCGAGATTGTCATAAGAGCGGGAGCGACACGCCCAGATGGGCCGGAAGGGGCGGCTGGGCTAGAGATTCCGTTACTTCGCAGAAACTTAGTGAAAACCGTTTCTGGCGGGCTACCGGCGAGGTGTGGGAGTGACTTGTGTTCCCAGGCAGTCTTGGTGGGCAAATTCCCGCGTTTTATGCAAAATCGTAACTGTGATTGGCTTGTTCAGGGCACAGCTCCGTGACGTAGCAAAATCGGCGCAGAAATTGGAGCCAAGAATCTCCATTGGTGGAATAGTAGTGCGTTGGCAATAGAGTGGAATTTTCCGCCGGTTTTCGAGTTGCTGATTGGAACGTTTAACCACGGCCACTGTCGTGGGGGCGGGAATGTTCTGTGTTCGGCTTGTACAGGTGCTCCTGAGGGAATCGGCTCTCGCCTTTAGGTCGGAGTAGGTTACAAGACTGAGCTCTCGCTGCTCTGGACAGGCTGACTTCCGTTGGCTGTCTGATATACTTTTATTTGATTGTAACTGTTTGACGAAGTTGCTGAAGTTTCGACTTCAACGTAACTTTCCGAATACAGTTGGCAATTGAGCGTTCTGCGTAGAAGCGGCCTATGTTGTCTGTCTTGGGCAGGTTTGGCTAAAGTTGACTGTATCGGAGTTACTGTGTGACTTCGCTTGTTGAAATCGGTCACTGTACCGTCAGTGATTGTGTGGCCAGCCTTCTTTGTCTCCCTCAGAGGCGCATTTGTATTGATAGGAAGACTTTAGTCTGAAACAACCAGACCAGGATAATTTGTTTTGGGCTATACTCGCGACATTATCATCACCACGACGGGACGTCGAAGCAACCAGCCATCGCTTCCGGTACGCCAGATTGTGTCCTTGCAATTAAGAAGACAGCTTGGTAATGTATGTCCGCAGCATCGTCAGATTAGGGAATTTGCACTGTGATAATCAGAGCTCAGCAGAGCGCGCCTGTTCCCGTCTTTTCTTACGTGGTTCTGTCCTGGATGTTCATTGTCTGAGTTCTCACTACTGTAGCAGCAATTAATGTTGGGTTGGCTGGGTGTTTCTCTTAAGATTTGAGTTGTAAGGGATTGGCTCCACATACCACTTCATCATAAATGTCACAATCTAATTTATGGACAACTTCACCTTCACAGCATTTATTTGAGTATCCAATTTGATGTATTGTAAATGTTTCATGTGTTTTGTTTATGATTTTGAGTTTAGTCATAATAAATCAAACTGGACAGAATTTTCATTCTGTTAATTGGTAGAGCAACCCTTTCATTTCTCACTACGTTACTGAAACTTTCCTTTATTTAATTAATGTCTCTCAAATTAAATTATTGCGGGTGCCAAGCTCTTTTCTACTCCACTGCAGGGTCGATTACAGTCAGTTAGCGTTTCTCTTAATCCATGTGCAACAGCAAAAGTAGGAGTTAGCAAAGGTGGGGCTTAGAGCATCATTTCCATATGAAGATTCGAGAAGAATTTAGTGTTAAATACACTGCTAACCCCGGAACCTCGCAAGGTGTGTAATAGAGGTATTCTATCAGTAATCACAATAACTTATTCTATAAAATACAGTAAAAATAAGGAAGTATTCAAGACTGCTGAATAGCTTATAAACGAAATGCTTATAACTACTGGATTTTGAATGGTTTAAGGAGTTAGTTTCCCCACAGAGATAACTAAGCCCTTCTAATGCAAAATATCATACAGGAAATTTATCTGAAACGAACACAGCAGCTGGACACCTGTTGTTGAAGCTAGAGGCTCATGTACTCTATACAGCAGCTATGAATCTGAGACAAGTTATCCTAGAAAATTCTCCAAGTGACGACCAAGAATGCCCTGACACATAGGTGCTGCAGCTTAGACTCACCATAACTGTTGTCGGACAGCTGTGGTGGACGCCGGTGACATGCACAGGGCAACTCCGAACCCCGGTCGCCTGCCACTTCAAAGTCCCGGCTGCATGTTCTGAACTCCATGCACTGCGGACATTAACGACGCTGTTCCTATGCGGAGCAATATTTTCCCAGCAATCTCTACACATCCACCAAAACCAAAACGTGCATAGAAGGTGCCCAATTGAACGTATTCCCTCTGGCACACATTATCCCACCAAGAGGATCCGTCACAATACTAGTACAAATAGTATCGAAAATCGCCTTGTCACACCTAGAAAACAGTCGATTCACATCCGGCTCCATAATGTCGATAATTAATTAGCCAATGGCATGTTTTCACACCCTGCATTAGCATCGCATCAGTTGTTGAAAGTAGAGTGTCCTGGCTCGTCACTTCAGCATTCCGTGTTTGTTTGGGAAAGCGAGCAATGGCTTTATTCGAAACAATAGGAATGCAGCGCTCCTCTGCTGTCTGCAGTGCGACTCGGTCACAATTCTGCTACTGTTCAAGTCCCGGTTGCAAACTACACAATAGCGGCTGGGACCCTCTTTGCGAGCTGGCGACCCGACTTCTGTGAACACAAGATGCAGTCTATGCTCATGGCAAAGGCTTCCTCGTTTCTAATAGCCATCTGTCCATCTTGTGCCAGATCTGAGACTCTGCGCCCTGCCACACTTAACAAAAGTCATCCAGAAAACAAGTTGTTCCAACGCGAAATTAAATTGAAGAGAAATGAGACTTAACTATGTCCAGTTCTTGGAATTCGATATACACACATCAAAAAAAGTTTTGCATCACCTCGGTTCAGATAGTTCCGGAACCAGTACAGAAAACTGGAATAGAGATCAATATAAACATCATTTCCGCCCTTTGTATTGCTCATAAAAACCACATGTTGCATGTTGTACTACCACGCAGCGAGACATTCAGAGGTGGTGGTCCAGATTGCTGTACACACCGGTACCTGTAATACCCAGTAGCACGTTCTCTGTTGTTGATGCATGCCCGTATTCGTCGCGCCATACTACTCAAAAGTTCATGAAGGAGTTGTTGATCGAGATTGTCCCACTCCTCTACAGCGATTCGGCGTAGATCCCTCAGAGAATTTGGTGTGTCACGTCGTCGATAAACATCCCTTTTCAGTCTACCCCAGGCGTGACCGATAGGGTTCATGTCTGGAAAGCATGCTGGACACTCTAGTCGAGCGATGTCGTTATCCTGAAGGAAGTCATCCACAAGATGTGCACAGTGGGGGCGTGAATTGTCGTCCACGAAAACGAATGCCTCACCAATATGCTGGCGATATGGTTGCACATCGGACGGAGGATGGCATTCACGTACCATACAGCCGCGCACGGCGCCATCCATGACCACCAGCGGCGTACGTCAGCCCCACATAATGCCACTCCAAAACAGCAGGGAACCTTCACCTCGCTGCACTCGCTGGACATTGTGTCTAAGGCGTCCAGCCTGACAGAGTTACCTCTAACCGACGATTGTCTGGTTGAAGGCATGTGCGACACTCATCGGTGAAGAGAACTTGGTGCCAGTCCTCAGCGGTCCATTCGCACGTTGTTGAGCCCAACTGTACCGCTCTGAATGGACGTCAAAAGTGAAGTTGCGAGTCATGCAGGCTATTGCGCACGGTTTGAGTCGTAACACGACCTCCTGTGGCGGCACGGAAAGCATTATTCAACATGGTGGCATTGCTGTCAGGGTTCCTCCGAGCCATAATCCGTAGGTAGCGGTCATCCACTGCAGTAGCAGCCCTTGGATGGCCTGAGCGAGGCATGTCATCGACAGTTCCTCTCTCTGTATCTCCCCCATGTCCGAACAACATCGCTTTGGTCCACTCCGACACTCCGAAACGCCTGGACACTTCCCTTGTTGAGAACCCTTCCTGGCACAGAGTAACAGTGCGGACACAGTCGAAACACGATATTGGCCGTCTAGGCATGGTTGAACTACAGACAGCAAAAGTCGTGTACATCTACATCTACATCCATACTCCGAAAGCCACCTGACGGTGTGTGGTGGAGGGTACCTTGAGTACCTCTATCGGTTCTACCTTCTATTCCAGTCTCGTGTTTTTCGTGGAAAGAAGGATTGTCGGTATGCTTCTGTGTGGGCTCTAAGCTCTCAGATTTTATCCTCATGGTCTCTTCGCGAGATATACGTAGGAGGGAGCAATATACTGCTTGACTCTTCGGTGAAGGTATGTTCTCTAAACTTTAACAAAAGCCCGTACCGAGCTACTGAGCGTCTCTCCTACAGAGTCTTCCACTGGAGTTCATCTATCATCTCCGTAACGCTTTCGCAATTACTAAATGTTCCTGTAACGAAGCGCGCTGCTCTCCGTTGCATCTTCTCTATGTCTTCTATCAACCCTATCTGGTACGGATCCCACACTGCTGATCAGTATTCAAGCAGTGGGCTAACAAGCGTACTGTAACCTACTTCCTTTCCTTCCGGTTTGAATTTCCTTCGGATTCTTCCAATGATTCTCAGTCTGGCATCTGCTTTACCGACGATCAACTTATATGATCATTCCATTTTAAATCACTCCTAATGCGTACTCCCAGATAATTTATGGAATTATCTGCTTCCAGTTGCTGACCTGCTATTTTGTTAGCTAAATGATAAGGGATCGATCTTTCTATGTATTCGCAGCACATTACACTTGTCTACATTGAGATTCAATTGCCATTCCCTGCAGCATGGGTCAATTCGCTGCAGATCCTCCTGCATTTACCTGCATGTACCTGCTTCCTGGTCGAATGACTGGAACTGATCGACTGTAGGGCCCCCTCCGTCTAATAGGCGCTGCTCATGCATGGATGTTTACATCTTTGGGCGGGTTTAGTGACACCTCTGAACAGTCAAAGGGACTGTGTCTGTGACAGAATATCCACAGCCAACGTCTATCTTCAGGAGTTCTGGGAACCAGGGTGATGCAAAACTTTTTTTCATGTGTGTACAGTAATAGACATCAGCGATGTAATCCTTCCTTGAGGGAAGTTTGGAGCCCTATCCCGACAATGTTAAATTTACTGACTTGGCTTCCCCGTATTTCAGGAACCACTGTAGCCATTTACATTAAACTTTTACAGGACATTAAACTGTATGTTCTGAATCTATTGAACTACAATAACTGTATTTCAGCCACTGCTTTCTGGAAATACAATTGCCGGACTGAGACTAAAACCTGTGCCCCGAGTTCGAGTCTCTGTCCGGCACACAGTTTTAATCTGCCAAGAAGTTTCATATCAGCGCACACTCCGCTGCAGAGTGAAAATCTCATTCTGGAAACATCCCCCAGGCTGCGGCAAAGCCATATCGCCGCAATATCCTTTATTTCAGGAGTGCTAGTTCTGGAGATTCGCAGGAGAGCTTCTGTAAAGTTTGGAAGGTAGGAGACGAGATACTGGCAGAAGTAAAGCTGTGAGGACGGGCGTGAGTCGTGCTTGGGTAGCTCAGTTGGTAGAGCACTTGCCCGCGAAAGGAAAAGGTCCCGATTTCGAGTCTCGGTCCAGCACACAGTTTTAATTTGCCAGGAAGTTTCATATCAGTGCACACTCCGCTGCAGACTGAAAATCTCATTCTGCATACAATTTTTTAATTACACGTTAAGATTTTCTGTACTTTTATGTACGTTATCCTCAATAATTTTAATAATACGTAACATTATGTTGTTCTTTTGGTTCAGTTGGCTCAGGATACGTATGTGATTACTCCCTGAAAATTTGAATACTCTACTCAAGGTGGTTTCTGAGATTTAGGGAAAAATGCAACAGAAAATGTAAATTTTAAGGAATGGCTTCTAAAGTTTCAAAAGACTGTAACTGAATATATGGTTAATTTTTTATTTTTAGTCACTCAGAAGCACCCTGCACCATGCTGTATATCATCCTCTTGATCTTTTTCCAAGTGTTTTCTTTTTTCTCGACTCCTTAGTGGTCAAATGTGCTGCATACTCTGCATTATAAGTGCAAACCTTGTCCATCCGTTCAAATTCACTGACGCAGTTTGCTCCAGGGTTAATTCCCATATTTCGTAGCGCTTTTACCCTACCAATGTTGTCATCATTAAAAACAATAACAGTATCACTGACCTCCCTCTTTAGTGTCTTCATTCCAACAAAAATGTTTTTTGGTAAGCGAGTACATAAAAGACTATTGAATGACTCATTGGGATTTTGAGTCTGACCATACAGACACTTCTTCAGTAATTCAGGATTTGTTAGGTCTCTGTAAATATGTTTTATGATAACCATGACTGCTGACGGGATGGAATGCTAATGGCTATGTGAAATGTTTCAGTACTGGGCATTGTGATAGTTGCACCATAAATCTGGTCCAGGAGGGCAAAGGTGGTGTACTGGTTTTTCATCAGTTGACAGTCTCTGGAAGAAGGTAGCTCATACTGCCTTCTGCATTTTCAACAAATCGTCAGTATTATTTCTAATGGTCATCCCATAATACAGCTGTAGTTAATCAATCATTTGGTCTGCCAGGCTGTCTTTCATGGTTTTTAATATCAGAAAGTTTCTTGTCTCTCAAACTTTGTTTCAACTTCCTCAACCAGGTGCCCATCCTCTTCAGGAATAACCAACATATTCCAGTTTTGTAATTATCTTCTCATCGTAAGGCTGAGCGGCTACAACACTGTTATGTGCTTTTGAGTCTCCATCATCTAAGAATTTACTGTAACATACTCCTCTTTCTTTCACAGATCGACTATAAATTTCAGTAACTGCAGAGGCCTCCATACCACCACTTGTTACTTCATGATTTCTATCATAAATATGTTCTTCTGCATTCCTTGATTTACACTTATAACAATGTTTGATTAAAATCTGCAAATGTACTACCTTTCTAGTATCGACACTGATCTCTGTAGCAACAGAATTCTTAGAACTGTAGCCGTGCTTCTGACAAGTGCCGTCAAAAGCTACTGGTATATCAGTCATACCATCATTCATTTCAACAGCTTCGTTTGCAGCACTGTTCATTGACTCCCATGCAACAGATTCCAAGCAGCACCAATAAATCCTGCATAGTTATCGATTTTACAGGGTGGGCGCGACATTTTCATCACAGCACAGATTGTTTCTGCTGCAGTGTGTCATTTGCCAATAGCTCTCAATCCATAAAGCCCCCTAACATTTACTTCAAAATAATTATCTTTACACTTATCAGAATTCCAAAATGAATCAGTATATTTACAACTGGCACAATTAATGATGAGTTTCCTGGCTAGTCCATTTGATACCTCTCTGTATTCATGTAAACTAAAGGGTCTTCCTAATATTTTACAACACACACGTTCACCTAACGCCATTGTTAGGATGTGTAAATATATCAGAATATAACGTAACCTACCATTTACAACACTTGTGTTTTGAGAGAACTGTGCATCACAAAGTTTTATTTTAATCTTAGTAGCACTAACGGGTGTTTCTCTAGATACTGAAAGTTTGCTTGTATTTCATTGTCTGTAACTTGAGACACCACATGTTGAACACAATGTTTCCCTTTATTCAAAAATCTGATGCCATGAAACCCACGTTTCTTAAAAACACTTCGTTTTGGCGTCATGCTTTACTTTGTGAGAGATTTATGAATCTATTCGCCACTTTTCCTCGGAAAAACGTTAGCACTTCGACATACAGCGCTTGTTTATACTATGAAATGATACGATACTGTTTCTGACAGTGCTACCGATACAAACACGTAATTTAACCTTTAAAACACAGCAATACACAGCCTTCTGTATACAAATTACCAATTTTTTTAGATCTTGAAGTATTGCACGTAAAAATTTTACCATTTTCAACCAGTTTAGATTATATTTAAAAAAATTAAATTAAATACTTCGGGTGTGAGTTTATAAGTGGCATATATAACATTTTATTCGGAAAATTGCAAATTTTATAATGAGGTTAAAATCCCTAAATGTGAAAAAGAAAAAATTATTTCCATTCTATCTCCCTTTACCGACTTCATACTCAATGACAAAGTCATGTGATATAGTATGTGAAATAATATGTTTTAAATGTTTAAAATACTGACAAGTAAAAGAATGGTGTGATGAGCTTATGTGGATTAGCAGGGTTAATGGTACTATGGGGACTGTAAGATTTTGGGTGTTGTGCAGATGGATTTTATACACGTGGGTGCTTAGTTGAGCAATTTGGGATGATGATGAGGGAGAAGTTCTGAAACAAGTCTGAGAATGTTGATTGAAGTGAATAGTGAGGGTAGGAGCAATGGTAAGGTAAGGAGAGATGGGTTATGGTAGACCTGTTACGATCTGGGCAGATTTCATGATTATGTAAGGGGAAATGTAAAAGTTTCATTGGAAGAAGGTGTGGAAAATATGTAGGCGTAGTATTGGAGGAATGTGTTGGTAGAGGTGCAGCAGAATACTAGGATCAAAGAGCGCCGCGCGCGATTAGCCGAGCGGTCTTAGGCACTGCAGTCATGGACTGTGCGGCTGGTCCCGGCGGAGGTTCGAGTCCTAAGGATAATTTAGCTTATGTAGTGTGTAAGCTTAGGGACTGATGACCTTAGCAGTTACGTCCCATAAGATCTCTCACACATTTGATCAAAGAGCAGTGACACGGGAAACTATATGGTGGTTAGATTCACCGTCGTCAGTGTTCATAACGGAAAAGAAGGGAAGTTAATTTTATAGGTCGAGGGAAGCTTTCTGTAGGGGAGAGTAAGCGAATCTGAAAGGCTTGGCAGACTGCTTTGGAGATTTGGATCGGTAGGGACTGACAGAAGTTTAGAGAAGTGGAAACACGTGCTATCTTTGCATAGTAGGGGCGGATAAGATGAGGGATTTATAGATATGTAGGATTGAGGAACGATGTAGTGTCCATGAATGACTGTTATTAGTTTTAATAGTTCAGTCTGTTGTGTGATTTCAGTTGAATGGTTAGTTAGGGGGGGAGGGGAATAAATGCAAGCTGATGGTCATGTGTAAAGTTGAGGTATTTTAATGTAAGATTTAACTGGATAAGACAGTCGCAAATGGTAAGGCACGAGTTTTGGGGTCGGAAGCAGCAGATAGTTCATCCTATAATTAATTAATGGTTCAAATGGTTCAAATGGCTCTGAGCACTATGGGACTTAACATCTATGGTCATCAGTCCCCTAGAACTTAGAACTACTTAAACCTAACTAACCTAAGGACATCACACAACACTCAGTCATCACGAGGCAGAGAAAATCCCTGTACCCGCCGGGAATCGAACCCAAGAACGCTACCGCACGACCACGAGCTGCGGACAATTAATTAATGGGTTTTGGATTATTTTATATTGAGTTGTCACTGGTAACAACAGGAGCTGAAATGTTTGAGATTGATCAGGAGTGACCCTTCGGTTATTGGTAGGGCAGAAGGCTATCTGGATACTGGAGGGGATGTACTGAGGACACGGCTGACACTTATCGTCTGTCTGCAGGACATTCCGGAGTGGAGAGAGCATGAAGGCTTGTGGCACACTTGCAGTGGGATAGATGGTAAGCAAACTGATGTTGACGATGCTGTTATAAAAAGAGTATTTGGATAGTAACCCTCGTGGAATTCACAGCTGGTTTTCAAAGCGACTTGAAAGCGAGTGGAGTGCATTCGAGTACTCCAGTGGACAAGTAGCTACCGCTTTAATATTCCACAATGATAATGTACATTCGGGGGCGTAGACCTTAGCGATATCTGAGTCAACACCTCCAGATCACGTCCTCGCGAGTCGCCAGAAGTGGTTCAATGAGGACCAGACCTCTAGTGTGTGTGACCTCTGTCGAGCCTTTCTACGGCAACAAGCGTATTGTCACAACGCCAATTTCTCTCCGTATGAAGCCTCCGATCATACACCATTACAGTGCCAAAACAACGACCCAGCACTATTCTATTAGGTTCAGCACACTGTTTTAATCTGCCAGGAAGTTTCAGTGTAGTTTCTAGTTTTCAGTTAATCTACTCATCTTCATCGGCATCTTACATGCTGGCGGGATTGTCTGTAGCTCCGATATATCTCGTTACCACTTCAAATAGAAGGTTACTTACCTTCGCTGCTCTGTGCTCTTCACCATATACAACTATCGTGGACGACAGAGGACGTACTATAGGCAAACTTTTTCATTAGTTGAAATGGCTCTGAGCACTACGGGACTTAACATCGGTGGTCATCAGTCCCCTAGAACTTAGAACTACTTAAACCTAACTAACCTAAGGACATCACACACATCCATGCCCGAGGCAGGATTCGAACCTGCGATCGTAGCAGTCGCGCGGTTCCGGACTGAGCGCCTGAACCGCAAGACCACCGCGGCCTGCTTTTTCATTAGTGCATAATATGATGATGCGGTATGCATTAGTGTTCCACCTAACACAGAAGAATACAGTAAACTACTTCTAGGATATCCAGTTCCTTACCGTAGCGATTGTATTGCTGTGTTGTTTTACTCGAATGACGACTTCAACAAAATACGCAAAATACATTTTTGTGTTTCAAAATCACACACAGATGATAACTGTCTCCGTTTCATGATTTTCTGAAGACGTGTATGGATAATACTCCATACAAACAGCTTATACACCTGCCAAAAATAATGTGTCAGTACATTTACGTTCAAAACATTACCGTTCGCCTCTAATTTTGTTCCTGGCTCAGTACCTATCGTGATGCTGATTTTGTTAATAATGTTTACAGAGGAAGTCACATTTAAACAAGGTAGAATCAATAACTCAAGAAATAGCCATCAATGGTCACGTTATCATAATTCACCAATGTTGCATTAATGTAGCCGTGCTTATCTATTTCTCCACATCTGGCAACAATTGAGGCGTTCTCCGGAATAACATCTTTAAGTATATAAAGTCGTTTTTCCGTTTCCTGCAGATACTGAATCTCTAGTGAAAAGTTTTCCTGTTGACAAAATACCATCACTCTCCGGCAGACGCAACGCGCCCTAGAAACACTTGACAGCCGTGCTGCACAAAGTTGTTGTTTCACAGACCATTGAAGACGTGGAATGTCCGCCAGCTTATTACAGTGCTGCCGAATCCAGCACTCTTCGAACTGGTAGAAGGAGTGCACGTTGTTCAGAACTGAGTATTGTCATTATTACTATTCATGAAAAAAATCATGAATTCTAAACATGAACGTAGAAGACTGCTTCCGCAAGAGAAAAGTAACGCTCAGAATCGCAAATAGAAAAAATGATCGTCAATACGCGTTCGAAGACTACTGAAGATCGTTTGAGAGGAAGTCATTTTGTGCTTTTTACTTGTTTATTTATTTTAAACTTGTTTATTTACTTCACATTGTTACTTATAGGTTTTTAAAGACAAATGTTCTGTGTTACATTCAATGACTGAAGAAACAACTTTAAAATATCCGGTTACTTTGAAAATTAAGATTATTTGTTTCATAGAAGTACGTCTTTTATCGGATTAAGGTCCGAGGATGTTACTTTTAACTTCAACAACTGTTGAATAGTAATATAAGAAAAGTTTTTATTTTTTATATTATACAATAATCTATGAAAGAACAACTTAAGTTGGTACTATGCCATCACATCATATCAGTAAGTCTTCCATGCTGTATTAAAGTACGTCATGTATTCTGAAACCAGAACATTTCCTTTATGTTTGAACGTAGTTTATCCCACGTGTGAAAGAATGAATTGATTACAAATATTCTATGTTTAATGCTCTTTACCTTACATTCAGTATATTTCAGTTAAGTCGTTGTTCCATAGAAGGCCTTAGTTTTTCCCGTGGGAGTCCAATTCCTGTTCACACAATGTGTTATAGAAGATCCTCGCATAAAGATTCCGTCAAAGATTTCTTAAGTTTCTAGTGGCCAACTGGGCACCTAGAGAAATTCAGCTTTTTGTTTCTGTAAGATGCGATTCCTTATCTGCTTCACGAGTTGTTCTTGTAAACCTGGCTCCTGTAGTTTTCTCCTATTTGTGACGTTTTTGTAACTTTCCCGTATCCACCCCTCTGTATTGCTATCACCTCTCATCCAAATGCCGTCATATTTTAGCATTTATAGCCAGAGCCTGTGCCACTCCAAACAAATTTCTACCATACTTCTTGATTAATACGGTTGCTGATTGTTAAATTACTTTTTTCTCTTAACGTCTTATTTGGTCATTGGTGTCCTTCTTTTAATTTCTATCAAACTTCAATTTATCTTAGTTACTGTACTACATAACTCCAGAATACATTTAGCTGCTTTAATGTTTGCTTTGTAATATAGCTATCCGGTTAAGATTATGTAACTCAATCATTTTTGTTCTATTTGAGTTTATCTCAGCTTACGGTTGATTAAGACATCAGTCGAAAATCTTAATAAACATTCCATGTCCTTTCCTGTATATACATAGATGAGAACTATGTTCCGAGATAAAGAATTTAATTGTAAGACTCCTCAGGAGTAGAGAGCACCGAGCTAGAAGTAATCTTTCTAGAAATGTGTGGAATAACCAAGCTTCGGAAGCTTCGATGTGCCGTACGTGACGCGGTTTTTGTGAGAAGAGGAAAGCGTTCTGAAATTCCGAAAGTAGTGGTCACAGCCTAGCTCCAGATGGTACACTTGCTAAATACGTGCTTGTATTCCACCAAAGTTATGGATGGTCCAATCTAATCCCTCAGTACTGTGGGCGTCTTTGCACTCCTTAGAGCATGAGTTTCTCTCCCGGGACACTATACCTCAAGAGACAACAACGGACATATGACAGATATTCACAGGACCTATACTGGAATACCTAACTCAAACTCATACACTTGATAGATGAATTATTTAATTTAAAAGTGGTTTCCTAGGAAAGCTGAACACCTTATCCTTAAATATAAAAGAAACCGCAAAGAAAAATAAAAACTCAGCAAATACACATATATTTAGTCTTCCTCGCCTTAGTGTGTCGACCAATATTGCAATCTTGGGTCTTTATCTTGAAACTATTGATGCAATCAAATCTCTCTGTTTGGCTCAGACGCAAAATAAAACTGAACCCTTATCAACTTTCCTATACAGTGTGGTCCATTATATAAATGACTGAACTTAGCTAACTTCCTCTCCAGGACATCTCACTTTTCGTGTCTTCTAAATGGGATCAAATCTCCGTGTGCAGCTGGGTGTACTTTCGCAGTTGTTCACGAAGTTCTTTGCATTTTCTTTCCTTTTACTTACCACTTCTACAGCTAACGCAATCTGTTTTCCCCATGCTGGCTCTGGAACAGAAAATACGTGTATCATATCTTCTAGTGCTACCTTACCGGGTCATCCAAACATTAACTCATTCTGCTGGAACATCGTAGAGGATTGCACTAGTGCGTTTATGACATCTAACTATGGCTTCGCTTAGGCTACGTTTCACAGGATTTCCTACGGTGTGGTAATAGCTCGTTCTCCCTCTCCTTACCAAGTTTCTGAAACGAGCATCGGGCAGTTGCCCAAGGAGACCACATGTGTTTTCAGAAATATTTTACTTACCACCCACAGCACACAGTGAACACTATATCGGTCGTGACTCTCACTGGATAACACTTGATGTGTTTAGTGAATAAATCGAGTGCTGCAAGCATACAATTAATATGAGAAGCATTTGTGAGGACAGTGGTAAGGAATGCGAATGCTCGATTCCAATTTATTGGGAGAATTTTTGGAAAGTTTTGTTCCGCTTTGAAGGAGACCGCATATAGAACGTTAGTGTTCTTGAGTATTGATAGAGTATTTGGGATCCGCATCAGGTCGGGTTAAAGGAAGACGTCGAGGCAATTTAGAAACGGGCTAATAGATCTGTTACTGGTAAGCTCGAACAAAACGCAAGTAGTACGGAGATGTTTGGGGGACTCAGATGGGAATTCCTGGAGGGAAGGCGACGTTCGTTTCGAGGAACACTACAGAGTTAATTTAGAGAACGATTTTGTTCTCGCCAACACACATTTCACGTAAGGGCAGCGAAAATAAGGTACGAGAAATTAGGACCCAAAAGAAGGCACACAGGCAGTCGCTCTATCTGCGAGTTGAACAGGAAAGGAAACAATTAGTAGTGATACAGAGCACCTCCGCCACACATCATACGGTGGCTTCTGGTGTATAAGTGTTTACGTAGAAGTACACCCTATTCGTAATTTACCCATGACGTCGACGAATACTGGCTCTTCCATTGGGTTCGTGGTGCAACCTGCCATACAGCGTTTCCTCTGTCGGCTTCGCCCTCTGGCACTAAACACAACCGTGCAAGCTGCTTTGCCGTCTTTCACGACATACCGTTAAAGTATGTGTTCCTGCCGGCCGGAGTGGCCGTGCGGTTCTAGGCGCTACAGTCTGGAGCCGAGCGACCGCTACGGTCGCAGGTTCGAATCCTGCCTTGGGCATGGATGTCTGTGATGTCCTTTGGTTAGTTAGGTTTAATTAGTTCTAAGTTCTAGGCGACTGATGACCTCAGAAGTTAAGTCGTATAGTGCTCATAGCCATATTTGTTCCTTTTCAACGCCTCCAGATACTTGGCTGCGACCTAATAACCGAACAGTAAACGTGTCCAGTGAAATATCTCTACTTTCATGGATTCAGGAATACACACTCCTCAATTTTTGAGTGGCACTAGAGCACCTATGATCTTATAATGCACCGAGATCAGGTCGTCTGCATAATCTCCGAGAAGATTCACCTAACTAAAGGCTAATTTCTGTCCTCAGAGTGGCGTCTAGCTATCTCTTTCAGGCTCTTTTCACTGCTAGAGCCCAATTGGACCTCGCGGATCGTTTACACATCTGCCTATTGTCTCTTAAATAGTAACAACAACTGTGCAAAATGTAGGATACTTTCGTTTGCTTTAAATAAGTACTAGACATAAAAATTTAGATTGTTGGTTCAAATTGATTTAAATACTGGTTAAACAGATTGCCAACAACACATCTTACATCGTTAAGTGATCTAAAGAATTAAATATCCTCGTACTTGGGACACGACATGTTAAAATTTTACTGGCTGTTATTAAGAGAAATAAACCTTATAATTTTTAAGGAACCTAACTAGGAAGCAGAGTTCTGCTGCGAGGTACAACAGATACAACTTAAAGAAATCACTGAATATTTGTTTCTTAACTATAAACATACGAGGATATTAAATAAAACACAATTGCTTCCGATGGTGGCGCTCAAAATTCGACACATGGCTCCCTATCTATCGTAAGAACACAGCCTCCCACACGTGGACCCAAATCTCCTAAATAACGCCTTGAATTTACTTGATGCCCACACGAACGTTCACACTGACCGTCCATATAGAGTTTGGAAGAATGTCTCCATATTCTACGTTGGAGCAAAGAGTAACTGGTTTGACGGTCAACTTCTGAGGACAAAGGCCTGGTCGAGGAATTCGGCATGAAGTCACTACTTTCAGTGTACACACACACACACAAAAATCTACTCCGTAGTGAAATTGAGGATACAATCCGATCACAAGCAGAGATTACGTCGTATCGTACTCCCACAATGTATGAGAACGCACGTGGTGCATCAGAAATTAAGTAACCAAACTCACGAAGATAAAATACCAAAGGGATGGTAAATCAAATAAAATTTAGTACAAACACACAGAAAACATGCAAGACATTCATACATGATACACAAACCCTGAGGTATTGCGTCATTTGGCGTCATCGCTCGCCACCGCCAAGTTGCAACTGAAGAAAGGAACACATTAGCTAAACTGAATATTATTAACAATTACATCGTTCCCTAACTGAAACGTTTTTGTGGTTACCGATGCCTAAATTGAAGAAAGACTGCTAGAAACTATGACAAAACTAAGATTCACACATTTCACGTTACGCTGCTAGAGATGACTATTGAGACCAGCCTTACGCACCGGGAATCCAGGAACAAACAAAAGCTTACACGCAACGGTAGCTGGGGACCAAGCAGAAGCCGGAAACGCTCAGACAGCCTATGCAGTTTCAGAATAGCTGTTGAATAATTGCCAGTATTGGCTCTTTGAACCAACGTAGCTCTATTCAAACTTTATACAAAATTTGACTAAACTGCTCAAATCGTCCGCAGGAACCTCCTTCCAACCAAAGAATTCTGAAGTACCACACATAGACAACTGACACATTCACTCAAGTAACGAACGCAGGAACAGGAATGATATGGCATGGATATACGATAAACAGCTTATATGGGCATACACAAAACACGATGCACAAACTAGAAATTGAGCAAAAACTCTCTCTTAGTGCTGAACTCCCCCTGAGGCTATTAAATCACGTACTCTCCCGTTCCTCTTTCTCTCAAGTTTCAAGCACAGACGCACCGAACAGCGAAGGTGCGATAAGATGTTGCAAAATCGCAGACTGTTTGCAAATTCTGTGGAATAGCTCACACGGAAGCGCTCCAAGAGGTACCAATCGAACTAACTGACGACGTGTACTACCGTCAGTTGAGTAGAAGCAAACAATTCCACGATATGGTCGATACAATTTGCGAGCTGAAACATCTGAATTTGTCACACGTGATGGATGAATCACTCGGGTGATTGTGTCCGCATATATACTGCTCGCTACTCTAACACTATTCAGCTAGCTACTGGCTAGAAGGCTCACTAGGGCCGCCAGGTCCGAACCGACTCGGAGATTGTGTTGGCAGCACTGAGCGAGCTCACCCGCTGCTCCGGTCCCGAGGTGCCATTGTCTCTCTGCAAGGCGCGCCACCTGCCGGCGCCCGTGGCTCAGCTCTCGCCTCAAAGTCTCCCCGGCCTTTGCCGGCACCTCCCTAACCTATTGAGCGCCGCCGCTTTGTCAGGACTCAGCGGGGGATTGACGGACCTCGCTAGCAATGTCCTCCAAACTTTGCAAACCTGACACAATAGGGCCCAGCTTCTCTCTCGGCTCAGCACGACGTGCAGTAAAACGCTTGTCTCACAAGGTACTGAGCTATCGAAATTTAACAATCCTATAGTTGCTGTGATAACTACATTTAACATGAATCTCGATGTCTACTTTTTCTGATGGGAGTTAGCTGTCGACATTACTGGTTACAAACGCTAACCTAGTTTCTAACCTCTTCCGTTTGTTTTCCCCTTGTGTAGTATCTTGTCCACGGACAAGCCCTGACCGAATGGTCGGCAAAACAAAAGCAGTCTGCTGCTGATTAAACCTAGTGTTGAAGCCTTCAGTTTTTTTCTGAACTGCAGATATAATTTACTGTTTATTGCTTGAAATTTTTGAAACCACTAGATTGTTCCCTTAACTAAATGCCAAGTTTCCTCATTCTGTATCCTGACTTCTACTGCATGCTTCTCAGCTTTACTGTTCAGCCTGAAATGGAATGGGGTTACATTTTACTTTCAGAGGTGTGCTCAAATGTAATGCCTCAGGACCTTTTATGTGAAAACTCTTACAGCATTCTAAATAAAACAAACTTTATTAACGTTCTGCCCTTTATTCTCCATTTCTACATGTTTATTCCTCAGCATAGTCATCCTGAGACGAATACATTTCTCCCTACTGCAGACAAGTCTGTAGATATCGCCACTGTGGAACATTTTACTTTGTCTCTGTTGGACCACAATGGACACGGGACATCGCCTGGATAAGTAATTGTCAATGCCAATGAAATTCACAAACAGCTGTGTAGCTTAAGATGTTACTTTATTTTATTTTGTAGGTTAGCAGTTTCAGCATTTCACTATGCCATCTTCAGGCCCCATATGCATCTCTCCAAATAAACTAAAATGTCATATGGAGCCATAAATCTCAGGATGTCATGAATTCAGTCGTTACACTAATGATTCATTCGAAGACTTGAGTTGCTATAAAGTCTTCGAATGTAGCACTACTGTAAAGATTGAATTCGTGACATCCAGAGATTTATGGATGTATATGAAACTGGTAGCCTTCAAAATAAAATTAAATAACATCTGAAGCTTAACGGCCGATGGTAATTTCATTGATACTGACAATTTTACTTCGTTGATGGAGCCAGAACCTTATCTCTGCTTCATCACTGTCAGAGTATGTCCTCGTAGAGATTTCTTAGGTTTTGGAAACAGATGAAACTCTGATGTTTCATAGTCGGGACTGTATGGAGATGATCACAGGCGGAGAACTCAAAGGTTCCCGATTGCTGCAGATGTCGCAGTGGTCGTGTGTGGTCTGGCATTCTTGGAATTTTCTATTACGAAAATTATAAATTTCTGCGAAAGTGCTGAGAACGCCATTAAGCTTGAGGACGGCCAAACCCGTCGTTCCATTTTGTGTTCAGTTTTTCAGTGAAAGAAAAAGGGCACTAGGTAGGCCCAGTGGACAGCGCCGAGACAGCATTGCAAAGTGTGCCTTGTTTCCTGTTTTTGTGAGCTCGCATCATGTAGAACGAAGTCTACTGCCGACTGGCTAAACTGTAGGTAGAAACTTGCTAACAGTGTTACAGTGAGGTCATAGTTATCTGAACAAGACTTTAGATGTCGCTGACAAAATTAGCACTAATTATGGAAGGAGTCGATAGTTATCACTTCTGCGAATGATAGCTGTGGGCTTTTTCAGGCAACAAAATACGGTGTTGCAGGATTTATACCATCTTGCTAAAATAATTTTTTCGAAAAGGAAACATTATGGAGACTGGTATATATAACTAATAAGAGACGTGAACAATTTGCAGGAGTATTTGTGCAGCCCATTCTCAACTTCACTGCTTCCGACAAGGCAAGCTGGAGGCAATGTAATTCGTTGTTTGTGTACAGGAATGTGAGGTGTGTTAATACAGGCTTTGTTGAAATGCGCTTTGGGTTCAATGTATGGACAGCTAATTTAAACTATTTTACTCTGTCATAAAATTATTGTTTATTGCGTGGAAAAGTCACAACAATGAGTGCCTTGTTTGTATGATTTATGAAAGTAAGGAAGTGGAAACGCACTGCTTTGATCTGTCACATTTGCTGTATCCTTAGTGGATAAGCAGAGCAAAAGTATGGGTTCAATTTGAGGAAGTTTTCCAGGATGTGAGGATATGCAACACAAAGCAAACAATTAGTAATAACTTGTATTAAGAGATAAACAATTACATAACTTCTGATATGTTGAGCGAAGCAAAGCGCAAGATACAATGTTCATAGATAATTTGTTCTTCTCCGCTGGCTTACCGGTGTACGTCTGCTGTATGGCTCGTGTTCTCAGCAGGAAGACTCGGTGCTCTTCATCTATTGGCTGCCGCGTGGCGGGGCCCCCTCGTAGCGGCCCGCAGCAACTTTGCTGCCAGCCTGCGTTTCTTCTCGTGGCAGGCGCAGTATCGCAGCTATCGATACTGCCACATTTTTATCGCACTCTGTTAAATTTTATTTGCTTAAATTAATTCAATAAAACGCTCAAACGTAAAGAAACTTTAGTGAAATGAAATTTTGCTAAATTAATTTTTGTTTTGCAAAGTTCGCTAATTAATGTTTAAAAAGAGACTCATTAAACATCTTGGTAGCTTCAGAATGATACAAAAAGTAATTATTATACGCGGCCAGAAAAAAATTAGTACACCATTTTAGAGATTTCCAATTAACTAAAAAGTTATTGTTGCAATAGTCCATATGAAGCTCATGAAATGGTTACATTTACATATCAATAGCACCAGTAGTTCCAAGATACCAATGCTGAAACAATCATATTTTTGAGGTGTAGCCTTCCCAGGCGGAAATTCGGGACCTGACTCTGGTATCCAGTCGATTGTACATATGGCGAATACTGTTTTGCGACACGTTATTAACATTCAGTTTACTTAATGAGTTCCTTTCTTCAGTCGCAACTTGGCGGTGGCGAGCGATGACGCCAAATGACGTAAACCCTCAGTTAGTTTTGTGTATCATGTATTTGAATGTCTTGCGCGCTTTTCTGTGTACGAGCGCTAAATTTTATTTGAATTACCATCTATAGTTTTGTAACTTGAGTTCTGATGCACCACGTGCGTTCTTATGTACGTACGTTATGGGACGGAGCAGTTAAGGCTAAACGCCCAGGGAAACTGCGACAAGGAGTGCTTCTGCTTCTTGATAATGCGTAGGATACTCGAGCACACGCCCAATAGTCCTTATCTCCCTTAACCGATCATCACGCTTCCAGTCCCTTACAAAATGCCCTGAATGGACGACGATTCCCATCAGTAGAGGACGTCCAGCAGGCAGTACGGGCTTCTTCACAGAGTTGGACATTGTTTTTTGCCAAACGGGTATCTTCATCCCGGTGTGTCGTTTGAATAATTACCCCAATACTCACGGATATTTTTCCTGATTGGCATACCTATTTTCGATATACGACCTTTGAACGGAAAATTTATGATCATCCCTTATACAAGCTCAACTAGTTCTCCACCATCTGCACCACACCGACCACAGGTTTTTATAAAGTACAATAACGCATAATCTGAAGAAACGCCATTTAGTTTTGATACTTCAGATCAATGCAACTAACACCGGTGTTAATCAAAAGTGATCTAGATATTCCTTGGAATAATTTGAATCTTATCTCTGTCGTTTATGTATAATGAGATGTTAGACATTCGCAGGCCATTATAACCGACTGTGTTCTGTCTTCCAGCATAATGAGTGTGTGTGGCAGGAGTATTTGATTCTTCTACTTTTGCTTGAGGATGTATGCATCTCATTATGATGGCAGTCTAATACATTCTGTAATGGTAAACTGTGTGCTATTGCCCATACAGTGATACAAATATGTATGGAAGAATCGCAGGCAATGCCCTATTATCATACACTGTATTACAATTTTATAGCAATATTCTCTGTCGCATCTGGTATACTTCCCAAACGAGACAAGCAAAAGAATTCCTTAGCACCGAAAGAATTTCATCACAAATGATTTATAAACCCTATGAAAACATGTGCTATATATGTGCTGACCGGCCGTTGTGGCCGAGCGGTTCTAGGTGCTTCAGTCTGGAACGGCGCGACCGCTGCGGTCGCAGGTTAGAATCCTGGCTCGGGCATGGATGTGTGTGATGTCCTTAGGTTAGTTAGGTTTAAGTAGTTCTAAGTTCTAGGGGACTGATGACCTCCGATGTTAAGTCCCTTAGTGCTCAGAGCCATTTGAACCATTTCGTATATGTCCTACAGCTAAATGACTCCACATCATCTACGGCATTTCCGAATAGATATACTGCGCTACCACCTTTCTTCGTCCGTTAACTTCGAGACCTGTCATCAAACTTTCATGTTCGAAATACTTAGGGTCTGAACTCACAAACAACACGTCTTCTAAATTCTTACGGTTTTCTTAATAGAAACAATACAATACCACAGATCTCTAGTTTCGCGAGATCAATGCATAAAGCACCTGTGTTCTACTTACAAAGACATAGACGTAGATGGTTCACAGGTCCATATGTTGTTAAGCCCAAAAAGACAACACAATAAGAAATGTCCTACGTACAACATAAAATACATAATATATGTCAGGAATAGCTTAAAATCGCCTAAATACTGACTCGCTTTCTGTTTATGGGATGATAGATGACTGGAGCTTAGTGTGTCTTGCATGCATAACATATGGACCTAAGAACTAGATGGCGTTAAATCACCAGCAGCATGATCGCAATGTCTCTTCTGCAGTCGCATTTTGTGTGCATACGTCGGATTCAGTAGGAAACCTTTCCATCTGAATATATTCCACTCAAGATAGACGATAAATACTAACAAGTTCAAACCTGCTCATTTTAGTCCCTTTCAAGCTATCAAGTACATGTCCGATCCCTGTAACATAGAATCACGACAATGTACTGGGTGCGGTAAAACAAGGACGAACAAGATAGAAATGAGGCCTTCCCTTTTCCAAGAACTGTCATCGAGTTCATGCAAGCAACTATAGATGTATATCATAAACTTTGGCTCATGGTGTTCTTGTCTCTGATAATTTTGAAAGATATCTGTTGATTCAGCTATCATTATTTGAATCACATATTTTGCGCGTAAAATACGGGAGGGCTCTTTACCTTTATTTTTCGATCGTACGTTGATCGATTTCGATATTATATGCACTGTGTGATCAAAAGTATCCGGGCACCCTTAGAAAACTACGTTTTTCATATTAAGTGCATTGTGCTGCCACCTACTGCCAAGTACTCCACAACAGCGACCTCAGTAGTTATTAGAAACCGTAAGAGAGCAGAATGGGGCGCTCCGCGGAACTCAAGCACTTCGGACGTGGTCAGGTGATTGGATGTCACTAGCGTCATACGTCTGTACGCCTCATTTCCTTGGTCCACTGTTTCCGATTTGATATTGAAGTGGAAACCTGAAGGGATACGTACAGTACAAAAGTGTACAGGCCGGCCTCGTTTGTTCACTGACAGAGACCGCCGACAGTTGAAGAGAGTCATAATGTGCAATAGTGAGACATCTATCCAAACCAACACACAGGAATTCCAAACTCCATCAGGATCCACTGCAAGTAATATGACAGTTAGGCGGTAGGTGAGAAAACTTTGAATTCATGTTCGAGCCGCTGCTCATAAGCCACACATCACACTGATAAATGCCAAAAGACCCCTCGCTTGGTGTAAGCAGCGTAAACTGAGGACGATTGAACATTGGAAAAACTTTTTATGGAGGGACGAATCACGGTACACAAAGTGGCAATCCGATGGAGGGTGTTGAGGGTTTGGCGATGCGTGTTGAACGTCATCTGCGAGCGTGTGTAGTGCCAACACTAATATTTGGAGGCGGTGGTGTTATGGTGCAGTCGTTTTTTTTCATGGATTGGGCTTGCACCATTTGTTATTGTTCGTGGTACTACCACAGCACAGGCCTACATTGATGTTTTAAGGACCTTATTGCTTCTCACTGTTGAAGAATAATTCGGGGATGGCAATTGCATCTTTCAACACATCGAGCACCTGTCCATAGTGCACGGCCAGTGGTGAAATTGTTACACGACAACAACACCCCTGTAATGGACTGGCCTGCACAAGGTCCTGACCTGAATCCTACTGAACACCGACTTCGTGTTACGCCTCACCGACCGACATCGATACCTCTCCTCAGTGCAGCACCCCGTGCAGAATGGGCTGTCATTCCCCAGGAAACCCTCCAGCACTTGACTGAACGTATGACTGCGAGAGTGGAAGCTGTCATCAATGCTAAGGGTGGGCCAACATCATACTGTATTCCAGCATTACCGATGGAGTGCGCCACGAACTTGTAAGTCGTTTTCAGCCAGGTGTCCGGATACTTTTGATCACGCAGTGTGTGCTGCATGGAATGTTCTTATGTTTTCAGTTTTGAAGGGGTAGCTCGGCCAGTCAACAGCTATGGCGTGGTCACGCCATGTGAGCAGGAAGAATTGGAAAGGAAGAAGTGGAGAGGCAGTTGTATGGAATCTGTCAGTATGTTACCGTCAGACTGGGGTTGCTATGTAATGCAAAATTGTGGCTGAAAAAAGTAGCTGAAGGAATAACGAAAAATAAATAATGTCGGAAACAGATTTACAAGCCAGAGTATTTATGAAATTGTTGCTGATGCAAGCGGCTCTAGTTATGAAAAATCGAAGATACTGACCAATGTTGTGGACCGGTAACCTCCATTATGCTGATCTTAGAGGTAAATGAATTCTGTTGCTATCCCTTATAGTAATTATATAATGTTGCCGACAGAATTGTATTTAATTCATATCAGCCTTACGATTGCAATCGTGAACTGCAAAAAGTTTATTGTTTTGTATAAGATTAAAGAACGGCATGTCGTAACCGTCAGATTGGTTTGGACGAGTTGAAAAACAGGCAGTTTACAACACGCTAATGGTTATTATTGCCTAAGGAACTGCACAGTAACATCTGAAAATAATAACTTGGGTACGATCGATTTGAACTACTGTTGTTTAAGGAACACTTCGTTGCCTTAAAAATTGGTGAGTGTAAAATAAGCGCCACAGGAAAAAGCAGATAGCCGCAGCTCACCTGATTAAGCACAGGAAAAGAAATGTTTGCTGACAATTTGCAAGTGCAAATAAAATGTTTGTTGACAGTTTGCAGGTGCTGTAACGGCTAGGACTAGATTGTGCAGCAGCTTACGATTTCTTTACAAATTTCCGTAGACAGTGATGGAAAAGAAAATTTTGCCTTTTTTCAACTGTTGTAAAATAAGACCCCGAAACCAGTACTTTTCGGAACATAGTACTGTGGATTTCATTTTGCCTTTTCGAGGAAAATCTAAATTCGGGTGTATTACTCTTGTTGTCCACGTTGGTTACCACGACTACGCCTTGAGTCTAAGTTCGTCGAGTCCCTCAAAGGCCTTTGTCCTCTGCTAGTTTGCATTTCCTTTGTCTGATGTCCCTTAATTAAGTTTTGACTAACCGGGTAGTTGGTATAGTGTCTGTTGGTGTCTGTACATGGCCAGCATTTAATTTGCGATGTCAAACGGTCCTGTCCAAATACAATTTAGCACTTCATGTACGCAGCTAATGTGCAATTAGTTTAATACTCTACGTATCAATTGTATGGAACAGAGAAATTATCAGTAGAGCGAGTGGACTGTATACGCATTTAAATTTAGTTGCTTTATTAACAGGAGGCCCAGCAAGAAGAGAAGGATTTTAATGCCCTTAATCAATTTGATTTTGAGTTAAATGAGTAAAACTGTTTGTAGGATTAAGTTAATCATACCTACTGGCTTGGTCATGATGAAGGGCCTTTGTCTTAAGTTGTTTTGAAATAGACGACATTTTCATACTGTATCATACGTATATAAAACAGTACTTGTCAACAGTTTTTCGTCGGATCTAGAGCGTACAATCTGTTAATTTGCTATTCATACCGGATCACTTTAGATAAGGTATAGACAACTTATCATAAAGGTGAACCACCAACGTTTGTTGAGTGAGATTACATCAGCATTGCACGACACACTCTGATGCGAGACACCAATCTAAGAAAACTTATCATTTTCGTAAACAGCATTCTTGCAGGAGAGAGAACAGTCAGTAGATATTTTTCAGTCACCTTCGTGGTAACTCACTTAACTGTCTCTTAGGTATTAAATTAATCAGCGAAAGGATAACGTTCTACGAGTCGGGGCGTGGAATGTCAGAAGCTTGAACGTGGTAGGGAAACTAGAAAATCTGAAAAGGGATATGCAAAGGCTCAATCTAGATATAGTAGGGGTCAGTGAAGTGAAGCGGAAGGAAGACAAGGATTTCTGGTCAGATGACTATCGGGTAATACCAACAGCAGCAGAAATTGGTATAACAGGTGTAGGATTCGTTATGACTAGGAAGGTAGGGCAGAGGGTGTGTTACTGTGAACAGTTCAGTGACCGGGTTGTTCTAATCAGAATCGACAGTAGACCAACACCGACAACGATAGTTCAGGTACACATGCCGACGTCGCAAGTTGAAGATGAACAGATAGAGGAAGTGTACGAGGATATTGAAAGGGTAATGCAGTATGTAAAGGGGGAAGAAAATCTAATAGTCATGGGCGACTGGAATGCAGTTGTAGGGGAAGGAGTAGAAGAAATGGTTACAGGAGAAGCGCGTGCGTCTTTCGTGCCACCGTCAAAATCAACAACCAGTCACGACGCAAGTGTGTCTATGACGTCAAAGATCTACAGAGCCGAGTGCGAGATCTACGTTTCCGAGTGTGCTAAACACTGCGCATGTTCAGAAACGGTAGGCTATGACGGGTTCTGCTAACATCGGCAGTAAATCAGTACTGTGCAAGATCACTGCTACTATAGAAGGGCGTGCCACGAGCCGAGTGTGTGGACTACGTGCGGACTAAGGCACTACGTGGTTTGAATTTGCGAGACGTTTCATTGATTACTACGGTGTGACATTTTTCGGTCGGCTCAACTCTCTTCAGTTCGTCAGAATCTTGATATCAGTGCTTATTGCCCTTCGCTATTTATTTCGCGGTATGAACGACGTCCACAGGTCCATTGGCTTTTTGCACAAAAGAGGCAATCGAACGATCTACGGTCAAGAGCCTCTAAAATGAGTGGGAAAGCCAGAAGCACGAGAATTCTCATTATATATTACACAGTGTCATAGGTGTCGGGTACTGCGAATTTGCTATGACACAATGTTACAGCACCTTGCAGAAGTAATTTAAAGATTAAGTTCTTAATGAAAGAGCAAAAAACTACAATGATCCGTGGACAGGATTCATTGTTCAGTACATCAATAACCACTTTGAGCTAAATTCGTAGACATGCAGCATGTGAAGAAATTCGTGGCACGCTTACCAAAATTTCGGGTCACACGCATTATCACACTGTCAGTTGCAACAGTTTTCGGTGGCAATGAACGAAGAGCATATATTACTTTGGTTCAGACAAGAGGTGCGCCTGAAAAGAATTTTGGATGTAAAACTCGCTATAGTTGCATTCATGAAGGAAAAAGTAATGCAGAAACGAAAATTAGAACATCCCGAACGGATTGCAGATCTTGCATTTCAAGTGGACTTGACTGCATGCTGCTCACAATAAGACCTATTTCTGATTTGATGGGAACACATTTAAAAAGAAAACCACGTATACAGTTTGACGGACACAGTCCAGATCCTTCAACTCAATGTCGTTACAGGAAGTGCTAAGTTTGAAGAATCCAGTGTGACCTTGAAAGAATTACAAGGACAGGTTCGTAAAAGTTTTGAAAGCACTCTCAATCTTATATCTGTTTTCGAGACCGGCTGCCATTTTAGTTGAAAGCGCCCTTGTGCGTGTCCAGATTTAAGTGATTGACCTGCAAAGTAATTCCCGTTTTGATGATAAAATCTTTGTATGTTAAAACTGTGCAGGACGCCTACATTGCCTTCCTCAGGTGCAGTTTCGCGTCTCCATAATGAGGTTAAACAGTGCTACAGTATTTCAATCGACATATTTGTGTGAAAGAGTATGGAACTAAGTGGCAACTTGAGTAAGAAAACCTGTGGAATTGACTGTGTATGTCTGCTTGACAACCAGATAAAAATTAGGCTGTACTAGATCTTCAGCGCCCCAAAATTAATTAAATGCTGCCGACAATTTATTTTGTTTGTGATCTGTGAAGTTGCGAAACGTGAAATATAAAACCATGTCGTATACAGTGCGACTACACTCCCGTTTAAATGTGACACGTTCCAGCTGCTCAGACGGCGAGGCTTGGCGGTGGGGGAAATGTAAAGCGAGGCTTGCCGCTATGGCACTCGTGTTAGGGCACGGTTCTGAGCCCAAATCTTGGCTGTTTCCTTATTTTGGACGTGGATTTCGTCCTTTCGTGTCTCTTAATCTAAATCATGTTATTTGCTTCGTTTTCATGGCACATTGAAAAGTTACGTAAGCTGCTAGTATATTTTGATACTACTGCTCTCCTACCACAGAGGTGAAATAACTGAAACCAAAAAGATATTGAAGTTTTACTGCGAAAAAGTAGACACTGTGCATAAATAACAACTTAAATAGATAAACGTGTTTTAGTGACAATTATTTCAACAGTGAAGAAGTCAGTATTATCTGACGAAAAAAATTAGGCGAAGTAGTAATGATTCGGTGCTATAAACTGCTGTTTTAGTAAGACTATATACACTGAAGCGCTAGAGAAACTGGTACAGGCATGGGTAATCAATTACGGAATACGGAAATAGGCAGAATACGGCGCTGCGGTCGGCAATGACTATATAAGGCAACACTTGTCTGGCGCAGTTGTTAGGTCGGTTACTGCTGGTACAGTGGCGTATTATCAAGATTTAAGTGAGTTTGAAGGTGGTATTATAGTCGGCGCACGAGCGATGGGGCACAGCATCTCCGAGGTAGCGATGAAGTAGGGATTTTCCCCTACGACCATTTCACGAGTGTACCGTGAGTATCAGGTATCCGGTAAAACATCAAATCTCCGCCATCGCTGAGGCCGGAAAGAGATCCTGTGAGAACGGGACTAACGGTGAATGAAGTGAATCGTTCAATGTGACAAAGTGCAATCCTTACGCAAGTGGCTACAGCTTTCAGTGCTAGGCCATCAACAAGTGTCAGCATGCGAACCATTCAACGAAACATCATCGATATGGGCTTTCGGAGCCGAAGGTCCACTCACGTACTAATGTGACTGCACGACACGAAGTTTTACGCCTCGTCTGGTCCCGTGAGCACCGACATTGGACTGTTGACTGGAAACACGTTGTCGTCAGTCGAATCTAGTTTCAAATGTACAGGTATGGAGACAACCTCATGAACTCATACAGCCTGCATGTCAGCAGGGGATTGTTCAAGCTAGTGGAGGCTCTGCAATGGTGTTGTGCGTGTGCAGTTGGTGTGATATGGGACCCCGGATCCATCTAGATACGACTCTGAAAGATGACACGTACGTAAGCATCTTGTCTGATCACCTGCATCCTGGGCATTCATGCCAACTGTGCATTCCGACGGAAGTGGGCAATACCAGCAGAACTATGCGATACCCCACATGTCCAGAATTGCTACAGAGTAACTCCAGGAACACTCTCCAACATAAACATTATTCAGGGTATCTGGGATACCTTGCAACGTGCTGTTAGGAAGAGATCTCCCTCCCGTCGTACTCTTATGGATTTATCGACAGCCCTGCAGGATTCATGTTGTCAGTTCCCTCCAGCACTACTTCACACGTTAGTCGATTCCATGGCACGTCGTGTTGCGGACCTTCTACGTGCTGACGGGGCTCTACACGTTATTAGGCAGGTGGACTAGTTTATTTGCTCTTCAGTGTAACTGTCTTTTACAAAACGTATTGGTAAAATGAAAGTTAGTTTTATTTTTAACTATTTTATGTATGTAAACTACACTTAGCCCGCATCTCGTGGTCGTGCGGTAGCGTTCTCGCTTCCCACGCCCGGGTTCCCGGGTTCGATTCCCGGCGGGGTCAGGGATTTTCTCTGCCTCGTGATGGCTGGGTGTTGTGTGATGTCCTTAGGTTGGTTAGGTTTAAGTAGTTCTAAGTTCTAGGGGACTGATGACCATTGATGTTAAGTCCCATAGTGCTCAGAGCCATTTGAACCATTTAAACTACACTTATGTAGACTTTCGGAAGACAGTCGTCTGTATATACATCGCAAAATTGGTTACGGACGAACAAATGATTTGTTGTGTTGTACTTTATTGTAGATGTGACTGGTTATGAAAGGCGCTGTACTGACCACTATTTTAATGCGATGCGCATATTGGCTGTGGACATGCACTTGAAAATGAAATGCTTGTATTCTGTTCAAATACGCGACGAGCACATTACACTAACATTTGTATTTGTGTAATACCTGTACATTTGTTGTTGACATTCGCTGTATTGATGTCAGATTTAATAAAGGTCCTTAGACGCATCCTGCTTTTAAAACGCGACGTGCCCATTGGGTGGGAACATGCGCTTGTACGTGAGGCACGACGCTAGCGCCGTCGAAAGTTTCATGGTGCTGTTGGCAATGTTGACCTCCAGTTTGATTCTGATTTGCTATGAGGCGTGTGGGGATTGTGATTTCATCCTCGTAACGTGGGATTTAAAAATTACCTGGCTTTCATATTGTTCCACAAAATTTCGGGATAACTGCCGGATGTTGTAACTCCCTGCCACAACATTTCGGAGCGAAGTCTTCTGGCCATCTTCAGGTGATACTGGCGAAAACGCACTGAGCTCTGGTATTTAAGGCCCGGCCGGCACATGCATGGTGGATTCACTTGGCGTTGCGCGTGCGCTACCTGGGCGCGCTCGATTCTGCTGTGCCGCGCCGCTCCGTGGCGAAAACTCGCAGCATCCATATCAATTCGATTGTCTTCCCGCGCTTCCATCACAGAACTACGCCGGCTACGGAGGTCACGAAGTTTTTTCAACGATTGGACTCCATGCCGGTGGGACCTTAAATACCAGCGCTCAGAGCGTTCTCGCCAGTACCACCTGGAGATGGCCAGAAGACTCTGCGCCCAAGTATTGTGGCAGGATTATTACAAACATCTGGCAGTTCTCCCGAAATTATGTGGAATATCCTCCTCACATTTATAGAGCGTGTGTTGCCACTCAGTGCTCAATATGAAGATCAGGCACTGTCGGTGCAGGTATGTATGTATTCTAGTAATTAATTTCTGTTACAACTGAAGGTTTGATTGTAACACCACTTTTGTTTTCACTGCTCACTGCCAAATATGTACTGTTTTTGCAGCCTCAATGGGTCAGGTTTGAAAATGAACTGCAACTGTTGACATACCCATTAATACAGGCCTTAAAGAAAATTTGTTCGACGTTATTTGGCACTTAGCAAGAAAACAAGACACAAACGATAAAGCAAAAGGACGCTACTTACTGCGATCTAGACATTGTTTCATGTGCTTCAAAGTCTGTATTATCTCTAACAAATAAATGTATATGTTCTGAAATGTTTTGGTTGATACTTTTCTATTTCTTTCAGTTCCCTGGAGAGTAAAAAGTTTACATGACGATACTTGATCAGGACTCCACTTTGAATTCTGATTTGGTTATTAACAAACTACTATCATTGCTTTTTACTACATTTTGTTACTACTTTTAGACTTTTTCGTAAAAGTATAGTTCGTCAAAATCTCACTTTCATCATTCAGACGTTGCAGCAGACCGCTCTCAAAACGATCGCGGTTATGGCGCTGACGTGTAAAGGAAAATTACAAATCGAGACAAACGAGACTCAGTACAGGAATGAAACGCCATGGGAGCCCCCTTGTCTCGAGTAGTCAACTGAGGCAAGAAAGTCGATAGCGTGAAAGGGACTTCATTTAAATGGTATTGTTTGAAGGGGCATTTAAGTATACAGGAAGTGAAATGGCAAGAGTAAAGCTATGATATGCTGTGTAAACAGCGATAAGGCTCATTGTCGTCAGAGTGAGACTAGTGTTTTTCATTAGACAGTTCCACATTGGCAATCGCTTTCCATAGGGATGAATTATTTCAATGGGGCGGTGGCAACAGCATTGAAAGATTTCAACAGCAATAAGTTTCCATGTACAGGTATTTGCAGAAGAGCATTGGCTTAACGCTGCTGAGGAATATGTTGGCATATACTTATACGCCAAAGTATAATTAACTAACTACTTATTCTAGGAATGCGATTCTGAAAATTTATTTATCAGTAGAGGTGAGGAACAAAAGAAACTGTTTCAGGAATTTCTCTCAGACATTACGTCCACTGATATCTACATAGCCATTGTTACTCCTCATGTACACTGATGATTTTAATTTATTAAATATTCTACGGCGGTGCAACGAAGTGGCATAACCTTAACAGGCTGTCTCTATTACAGCTTCGCGTTGTTTGTGAACAAACCGAAATTATTCACTAATGTAGAACTGCACAGGCTCTATCGCGAGGTTAGGAGAATGAACACTGACGAATAGTTAAAGATACAGCCTCCTTTAAAAAAAAAAAAAAGAGAAAAAAAAGAAAAGAAAAGAAGAAAAAATAGGAAATTTACGACCAGCCACGTCTGTTGTTGACTATATACGGCGAAATGACAGCAAAAGTACTTCAAATGAAAGTTCTGAACGAAAAATAAGAGATATCATGCTGAAGCTTGGCACGACACATTCTACTGTTGTCTAGTTCACTATTGGAATACTATATAATAATACAATGATATAAATGATTCTGAAACGTACGGCCAGTCATAACGACCTGTGAAACTTCGTATTACTTAGCTGATTATTTATTCGACAAGTAGTAACAGAGAAATGTGGTGCTATCCTACTTGCTCTTAGGCCATTCCAGACATCAGGATAGTCTTTTCCGCTTTATTTCATCTAATTTAGTTGACAGTACATGTACGATAGTTGCCTGAAATAGCTAATTCCTTATCCATTCGGTATTTTCTTCAAATTTATTCTCCACGGAATGGTTTTGATACTAATGTTAATAATACTGCATTTGGTTTTTATGGGAACATTCTCTTTAAGGTAAAATACACGATTTATGATAGATAAAAATCAGGTGAGGGTGAAAGTTCCTATGAGCGATTAACTGTTTCCTTCGAAATGATTATAGTTCATTTAAAAGTCCTCAAACTCCTCTTTTTAACGAAGTTTTAATTTTTCCAAATACTTCATATTCCTAACTTTAGTGTACTAGAGTTTTCCTGTCTGTCTTAAATTGTGCTTGTATCCAAAATTCAGCCCTGATTTCTTCCGATTACAAAATTGCCTACTATCATTAAAATAATGCGATAGTTTATCAATTATTCAGATTAGAAAATTTCTCTTTCTCAAAACCTTATGGTGGACTTTGGGAATCCCAGTCTACCTTAATATCACCTCGAAAAATAGCTCCTATTATATTTGCCGATTTCTAGTTATAACGACCTTAGTTAAAAGATATACGTCACTGCTATTGTATCTTTATGCTATTAAAATTTTCATGATTTTTATATTACTGCCTAACTATTTAAACGAAATGTGATTTCTGATTTTAAGTGCCCCTACAAAAATGATGTGGAGTTCAAAGGCTGAGAGAGTCACTATTATCGTTCATTTTGTTTACAGTAACTGTATTAGTCTATCAAGGACTAGGATTCATTTTGTAGACAGCATGTAGTTTTTGCAGTTTATGTTCAGAGGTAATTATTTTAACATCGTGGAGGCCGCCTGTATTTATATGTCAAAATGTGCAGTGTCAATTACTGTATTTGTCTGTCACAAAGAGAACTTTGTGATATCGTGCTATTTGGTGTAATTTACTAATCTGGTTCAACGACGGAAAGTCCACATTATGTTATAAAGGATGCCAAAAAGGAGAGATAAAGGAAACAATTTAAAAACTGAGTAAAAGTAAATTTACAAAAGAATTAATTAGAAAGAAAAATCTGTCAGCACATCAAACAATAAAGCAGCGGGTAAGGGCATTTCTTGGTTTGCTTCTTGGCATCAGATAACACAAATGATGAAGTTTGTGGGTAAACTGTCATATCGTATCGTGAGTTACATCTCTTCGTAAATTACAAGAATTGTAATACACAAGCATTTTTGAATTCACAGTTTGTGACATACAGATGGACCCTGGCGCGCATATTGCATTTACAGTGTCGATTTAACCTTTGTTCTCGCGAAGTGAGTGACGTAATTTATTATTGCCATTAAGGTATTTGTAAGTACACTATTCCAAATAAAGCGAGTGAACTTAATTTTTAAGCATATTTTGTGTTATGACAAAAATCTGTTAAAAGGGAAATCCAGAATCCTTTAGAAGCAGTTCAGCCAGTAGAAAAAAATGAAGTTAATCATATATACAGGGTGTTCCATTGATCGTGAGCGGGCGAAATATCTCACGAAATAAGCGTCAAACGAAGAAACTACAAAGAACGAAACTTATCTAGCTTGATGGGGGCAACCAGATGGTGTAATGATTGGCCCGCTAGATGGCGCTGCCATAGGTCGAACGGATATCAACTGCGTTTTTTAAAAATAGGAACCCCCACATTTATTACATATTCGTGTAGTACGTAAAGAAATATGAATGTTTTAATTGGACCACGTATTTCGCTTTGTGGTAGATGGCGCTGTAATGTATTACAAAAGCTACGCGGCAGTGCGCACTTCCGCTTCCTATTCCCCGACTCTCACTGGCGTCATTGTTTGGCATGTGGGTGTCTACATTCACTGACTGGATGTCCGGTTTGATGACGCGAAAAAGCGTCTTCTCAAATTGGTACTTTGGATCATACCGACAGACTGAAGGAATTCTATTTGCGGTTAGCTGGTCAGAACACAAAATATTGTCACACATAGTAACCGCAAGTCTAACATTCTGTGTTATCGAAATTACAAGAAGTAATTCGTCTGAAGAAATTGATTTTTCACAGAACACCAACACACTGCGATCTTGTGATCGTGTTCCTTCTAAAATCAGATGGGTCACATTGATTTCGGGTCAATCTAAATGTAAGGTAGCGCAGGATATGTTAATGCTTTCAGTATACAGGCTCGAATCCTTGTGTACTACTTGAACCCTAAAACAATATTCATGCGGACTCCTACCCTTCTTTAAGAATTAATTTATGAACCTCTGAAGTGGTATTCCGTTTCAGAACAGCATCCGCCAGTAACATGTGCAACTGATCTTTCGCAAGTGGGAAAGTTGCTGGCAGTATAAATGACTGAGATAATTGCATTACCATAAACTGTTCGTCCAGCTGCACCATCAATCGCTAGAAGGTTATTATGGCAGTAATAATATCGAATGACAGTGAATCATGCTGACTTAAAATGGACAACGAAGGAAATGATAATTTATTGAAACCTTGCCAGAACAGCAGTAACGTCTTTCAAATCGAAAAAGTCAGTCTCAAGAAAGTAACAGTATTATTGGCCTTTCTATGGCTTACTAATTTAAAATGCTGACGGCGAAGAAATGACTGTAGAGTTACTAAGATTAAATGCGTAACTTGTCGGATACTGTGTGTTAACGATGTACGAGGGTGAGTCAAATGAAAACCTTAAATATTTTTTAAATATTATTTAATGATCAAAAGTGGTACAAAGCTGTATCACTTTTCAACATAATCTCCCCCACGCTCAATGCAAGTCTACCAGCGCTTACAAAGTAAATAAATTCCTTTTGAAAAAAATTCTTTTGGTAGTCTGCGTAACCACTCATGCATCGCGTGGCGTACCTCTTCATCAGAACGGAACTTCTTTCATCAAATGGTTCAAATGGTTCAAATGGCTCTGAGCACTATGGGACTTAACATCTATGGTCATCAGTCCCCTAGAACTTAGAACTACTTAAACCTAACTAACCTAAGGACATCACTCAACACCCAGCCATCACGAGGCAGAGAAAATCGCTGACCCCGCCGGGAATCGAACCCGGGAACCCGGGCGTGGGAAGCGAGAACGCTACCGCACGACCACGAGCTGCGGGCCTTCTTTCATCCCATTGCGTCTTTGAGTGGTCCAAACATATGGAAATCACTTGGGGCAAGGTCTGGTGAGTATTGTCGATGAGGGAGACACTCAAAATGCAGGTCTGTGATTGTTGCAACTGTCGTACGGGCAGTGTGGGGCCTTGCATTGTCATATTGCAAAAGGACACCTGCTGACAGCAATTCACGTCGCTTTGATTAGATTTCAGGCCGAAGGCGATTTTTTAGGAGATATATGTATGGTGCAATGTTGACGGTAGCTCCTCTAGGCATGTAATGCTCCAAAATGATTCATTTTTCGTCCCAAAATGGAGTCAGCATACCCTTCCCTGCTGATGGTTCTGTTCGAAATTTCTGTGGTTTTGGTGGTGAGGAATGACGCCAATCTTTGCTCGCTCTCTTCGTTTCCGGTTGGTGGAAGTGAATCCTGGTTTCGTCCCCAGTAACGATTCTTGCAAGGAAGCCATCACCTTCTCGTTCAAAGCTCCGAAGAAGTTCTTCACAAGTATCGACACGTCATTCTCTCATTTTAGGAGTCAGCAGCCATGGCACCCATCTTGCAGACTCTTTGAGAAACTGGAGCACATCATGCACAATGTGGTGTGCTGACCCATGACTAATCTGTAAACATGCTGCAGTGTCATTCAGTGTCACTAGGCGGTTTTCCTTCACAATGACTTCAACTGCTGCAATGTTCTGTGGAGTCACAACTCGTTGAGCTTGACCTGGACTAGGAGCATCTTCCACTGAAATCAGACTATCTGTGAACTTTCTACTCCAGTCGTAGACTTGCTGCTGTGACAAATATGCATCACCGTACTGAACCTTCATTCGTTGATGAATTTCAATAGGTTTCACACTTTCACTACGCAAAAACCGAATAAAAGAACGCTGTTCTTCCCTGGTGCAAATCTTAAGTGGTGCGGCCATCTTTATACTGATACTGCGACGGTATGCGTGCATCTGCACTATGCTGCCACCTACAGGCCATTCTGCACGCTGTTTGTAGCACGCTCACCAACTTACGGGATAACGGCGTGAAATTTCGATTTGTTATTACAAATTTAAGGTTTACATTTGACTCACCATCGTATAATGTCACTGTGAAATTTAACGCGTATCATAGTACAGTAACACTTCGAATGTGGAATTAAACAAGGTCCTCAATGCAACAAATTGTCAATGTGAAAATGAAACGGTATTATACTACAGTTTAACACTTCGCATGTGGAAGCAAACAAGATCCTCAACGCAACAGAGCAAGCTGATTTAATCAATTTACTCAATACATTCACGGAAGTGTTCTCAATGAAAAAGGAATAATCAAGGGACATCAGTGTAATATGGATATGTTAGTCCACAAAGCCTACTATTCTTCAACATGCCCCACTCCCGCCATGCATCGCTCTCTTATTAAGAGTAGTAGGAGTATTTTTTGAAATATTTGTTTGTAGATGGAAAGCTGTGTATGCCTTTAAGATACCCCTTATTTGCAGATAAGAGCACGATTTACTTTACTTCCAGTTTTGCTATTTCACATACGTGAAGTTAATGGATCGGCGCTGCAGTACGCACCGAGTAAGGAGCGAACGATAGGTTCCCACGCTGGCTGATAAAGGCAGTTGGCCATCTGGCGCTTTCAGAGCCAGAGAGATGACGTGCCGGTGCAGAAATCGCTCATGATGTCAGCAAAGAGATACGTAGGGGTAGTAAATTTATTCTGACGCTAATCAAGTCATAGTCATTAACAAATTTTTGCTATTGGCCACTCATACATTAGGAGGCTTCTACGTGTGACAAATACAATCTTTCACTAATTTCACAATGACAGGAACCGTTGATATTAATAAATGAATAACTTCGTCGTAAGCGAAGATGTATGATCTCACACGAACTATACCGATTGTGCTGGGCACCATAGTCAGCAGTTGTCGATACGATGCCTTTCTATCTAGTCATGCGGTATACCATGCTCTCGTACCGTTAGTGGTTGGCTTATAATCAGTGTGGCCGAGCGGTTCTAGGCGCTTCAGTCGGAAACCGCGCGACCGCTACAGTCGCAGGTTCGAATCCTGCCTCGGGCATGGACGTGTGTGATGCCCTTAGGTTAGTTAGGTTTGAGTAGTTCTAAGTTCTAGGGGACTGATGACCTCAGATGTTAAGTCTCATAGTCCTCAGAGCCATTTGAATTTATAATCAGTGTGAACAAGTTCATATTACGGTGCTCCTTAAATAAACGCTCCATAACGGCATCCCATGTAAAAATTATTAGCACAAAAATACTTCTGCCTGCTAAATTACGTAAAACGTAGACAAGACTATTGCACTTTCTGTGAAAAATAGGGGTCATCTATAGGGAGAGACGGGTAATATACAATATGCACACGAGCCAAGAGGGAATAATAAGAGTGGACGACCAACAACGAATCACTCGTATGTAAAAGGGTGTAAGATATGGATGTAGTCTTTTCCCCCTACTGTTCAGTCTGTACATGGAAGAAGCAATGATGAAAAGGTTCGAGAGTGGAATTGAAATTGAAGGTGAAATGATATCAGTGATTCGATACGTTGATGACATTGTTATCCTGAGTGAAAGTGAAGAAGAATTACACGATATGCTGAATGGAATGTAATGAGTACATACGTGGATTGAGAGTAAATCGATAAAAGACGAAAGTAATGAGAAGCAGAAGACACGAGAACAGCGAAAGACTTAGTATCAGGACTGAAGGTCACGAAGTAAATGGAGTTAAGGAATTCTACTACCTAGGCTGCAAAATAACCCATAAGCAAGTAGGACATAAAAAGCGGACTAGCATTGGCAAAACGGGCATTTCTGGCCGAGAGAAGTCTACTGGCATCAAACATGGGTTAAAATTTGGGGAAGAAATATCGAAGAATGTAAGTCTGGAGCACAGAATTGTGTGGTAGTGAAACCTGGACTATGGGAAAATCGGAACAGAGGACAATCGAATCATTTGAGATGTGGTGTTACAGGGGAACGTTGAAAATTAGATGGACTGATCAGGTAAGGAATAAGGAGATTTTTATCAGAATCAGAGAGGAATGGAATATGTGGAATACACTGACAACAAGAACGGACAGGATGACAGAACATCTTTTAAGACATCAGGGAATGAGTTTCATGGTAATAGGGGGAGCTGTAGGGGGCATAAGCTATAGAGGAAGACAGAGATTGGAATACACCCAACAAATAATTGAGGACATAGTTTGCAAGTGCTACTTTGAGATGAAGAGATTGTCACAGGGGAGTAATTCGTGACGGACCCTATCAAACTAGTAGGAAGACTGATGACCCCCCACCCAATAAAATGAACGTAATTTAACTAGTCATGGGTAAAGCTGTATAAAAATGGGCTACGATAAAAATTTTTGATATCTACTACGATTTTTAGAGTGAAACTACTATTAGCTGCTAAAAACACTACTTGGATATCCTCCGTATTGAACTTTACCTTTGCTTGGTCGTTCTACTGAGCCGGTTGTAGCTACGAGTGCCAATCTTGTACTCTGATTTATTCTGAACAATAATCACTTATTTGAAAACGTTTCTGCAATTCATGTAGTCACCTATACATTCATCTTACGTATTTTCTGTTCTAGAAAAGGTATTTTAGCAAGGATAATGCACATTGTTCGAAAGCCATCATACAGATCACGTATCGCGTACTTCTGTTTGTGCAATTTTTGTCAGATAAACGGCGCATCTTTTTAGTACGAAGTCCGAATCAGTACTATTACACCTAATTAATGTGGAAACTAAACTAACAATTTACACGGTCAATGGCACGTGCAGCAACACCAACGACCCGATACAGTCGTCAATCAGACAAGCGGTGGCTATTTTATTTTACAGTAAAACAAGTCAGTAATTAACAGTATAATTAAATATTTGTAGTGTGGATTTAAATTCAGTGCGTTATACCACTGCTTTTGTAATGTATCATTTAGACGGAAAACCTTTTCTTTCGCACAGCTACTGACTAGCTGATTCACTTATCTCTATCATTTTTATTTGCTCTTTGCTGACAAAGGATATATTACCATGAGAAAGTGTGAAGTGACGATGTTGTGTCTTCCCCTGAGCCACATAATTCTATATTTGCACTACTCGTAAGTAAACGTTACTTTGAGATTAAGTAATACACAGACCGCTGCAACATAACATAGGTTACTCTCAGTGGTCAGAGAGCTATGATATTTTGGAAAACTCGTTAACATGCCGAATAAAATAATTCTCACTTCATAGGAATTTTAGTTATCAAGTAACGCATAAAGGTTGTTAGCCACTGTTGTACATGTCTGAAATAAGGAATGGATCATTGGCCCCTTATGCTGCTGAACGCGTCGTGGCAGTAAATACAAATATAAGTGAAGCAGAAATGGGTTTTTATAATTACTGATAACTACGCTCCTTATTTTTTCTTTAGTACTTCGTTTATTGCTAACAAAATGAACTAAGATTTCTGCATGAAGGAAGATGCTGAAACAATTATATAGTAAAGGGACAGCGAAGAAACTTCAGTGAGACGTTGTTGAAGGTCTTTGCTAATTTTCGTGTTCAGCATTCGATGTAACTGAAGAGCAGAGTATGTAATCAGTATAAGCAAAAAGAGACAGAGGTGCGCCTTTATTGCGGTAGACTTTCGCAAGCCATGGACGGACTAGCGATAAAGGGAAAGATGTGTGTTCAACGTTCCTACGAGCGACTGGAAAACAAACAAATAAATAAGGGAGCAGCCTATAGTGACTGAAATTGTGACTTTAATGGAAATGGAGATGGCCCACACGTTAAATTTTAATCTGGTAGAGGATCCCGATAGATTTATAAGTATATATTTCACAGTGGATCATTATCAAATCGTGAATGATTAATAGAGTGTCGTTTGGAAAATGCTCCTCTTTTCTGAATTCAAGTACGTAAGAATGGATCCAGACGTCTGCCCGACGGGGGATAGGTGCAACACGATGACGTAGCAAGTGGAAAACGAAGACCGCAGTGCAGGGGAAAGTATAGATGAGGCCTTTACCTAACGGTGAATGTTGGGTTGGTTTATGGCAACTATGATGATGATGATGAAGCATAGATGTCACCAGCGGTGCTCGCAACAGTAATAGCAAGATACCCAGGAAGGGCCACCGCTTGGTCACCAGGTAAATAATTTACATCTAAAGTACCTCTCAAATTGATCGCTGAAGGCAAAACTGCGTGCAGTCATCCCTTGTTTCCTTTCATTCAATCGATGAAACTAAAATGGAATATATGCAACGTATTGACATTGTGATTAATAATGCATGCTGTCTCTCTTGCGAAATGTAATTTACCTGTATATCCGACTACAAACTCCCGTATAGTCGACACCAGCCGCATGATTGGATTGCAGTGGGAATCCTCGTAAGCCTAGCACTACCTAATATAGACAGCTGCCACTACGGTATTCAAAAGTAGAATGACATAATGCTATGAAACTCTGTCTTCGTTTACAGTACGAGTACAAAACGGTAAGTATTATATCTCCAAGACATTAATTTACGTTTGTTAACGGATATTTTTTCGTAACAACTCAAATAATGCGTTATTACATTATTATTTATTATTGTGGAAGCGGATGAAAGTACCAGGCTCATGATACATAGTTAACAATCAGATAATGTCTATATGTGAATGCAACCATGTCTAGAAAATTGCATGTAGTGAACTTCCTTGTCTTAACACGAAAAGGCCTACCTGAATTGAGCTCCTGTCGATGGGACGTTAAATCCAAATATTCCTTCCATCTATCTGCGTTTTTGTTAAAATTTAGCTTTTAGTACTGCCAGCCAGTTCCAATATTTATCTGGTAGTATACAGGGCTCAAAAGAATTGCGGGAATACGTGTATCAACGTCTGGTATATCAAATCTATTTTGATACACCTGTGGTCTTGAGACCTTCACTTTCAATGTAAGCAACAATTAAAATCATTTGCCATCCACTGACCTGTGTTACGCGTCACACTGTCACGTGACTACTCAGGAGGAATTGAATACTGGCATAGAGCGATTTCTAGTGAAGTACAGAGATGGCAGTTATCATCTGTGGACGTTGTATTCAAATATGCCCATTTTAATGCAGTGCGACATCTTAATGCAGTCCAAGTTTCAAGGGCTGTACAGTTCATCCAAAAAGGATCGACTTTCCGTCTCGTTGCTGAATATGCCAATGCTTCTCCATGTGTCGTCCATATGTTGCGGACACGCTGCAAGGAGACCAGTGAGTACATAAATCAGTTTGGACAAGATAGCCGACGCATTACAAACACACGTGAAGAACAATATCAGGCCATCGACACTTTTCGGTTTCGTACGGATACCACCAGGGCACTGCAAGGCGATCTCAGAAGTGTTACTGGAACCGTTGTGTCCGATTAGACTGTAACGAAGAGATTACGGGAAAAGACTTTACGAGTCAGACACTTTGTTTGGTTACCCCGCTTGACACGGCAACATCTTGCAGCTCACTTTCAGTTCTGCCGATCCTATGTCAACAGACAAGTTCGTCATGGTGAAGCGTATTCCAGATATCCTCTGACTACAAGTGATGGAGGTGTTTTTGTGCTGAGACGCTTGGTGAGCAGTACCTGCCAGATGTTGCTCGGGAAATCGGCAGGTTTCTAAGGTTCTGTGACGTCGACAGCCATACGCATCTTGTAGCTGTCCATTGTCGCCTTATCGCCAGGCAGTACATGGAACAGATCCTGTTGGACCATGTGGTGGCCGCTAATGCCAGGGCCTACGCGGCGGGCGTCAGTGCGCAATGGGAATTCCGCTGTTAAATGCAGAGAAGAGAGAGGATGGGTGGAAAGAGTAAGTTGAGGGTCTCTGTGAGAGGGAGGACTTGTCTGATGACAAGTAGTGAGAAACAAGAATCGACAGGGACCAGTGTTAGAATCAGAATTATTGAAGAACTTTGAAAGACTTAAAATTAAACAACGCAGAAGGGACAGATAGAATTCTATCGGAACTTCTGAGCTCATTAGGGGAAGTGAGAGCAAAACGATTGTACAAGTTGGTGTACAGAATGTATGAGACGTTCGGAAAAATATTTTCACAAAATTCCCAAGATTGAAAGAGCCGACAAGTGGGAGAATTATTCGCACAATCAGCTTAACAGCTCCTTCATCCAAGTTACTGACACCTCAACTGAAAGTATATGCCCAAGAAATTGGTACATGAACATCCGAAAAAATCTCCTGTGGTTTCACCTTCAGGCCTGCCTTGTTTAATCGCTCAAAATCGTTCCACAGCGGCGGTATATGTTCCTGAATCGAGTTGCTATATATCACCATATCATCAAGATGATGGTAAACATAGCTAAATAGTATGCGCCTATAACGAATCCAAAGCGGATGCAGTCAAACTCAGATGTATTCCTGTCTGTTACGCACGCTGTAACCGGCTTCCAACCCTTCTCCAACTGTTTCAGGTAATGCGCTTGACTTATATCCAGGGTGGTATTGGCTCATGGTAAAGACTCACATTCCATTAAACCATCGAAGCAGTAGCATTGATCTCAATATTTCTTATTTAATTCACAGTCGCCCACCATGGGGCGATACTAGTCATTATAGGGTGAAGCGAAATTTGTGCACTTGGGCTCCGCAGCGCGACTCCTCACACGCCAGAGGTAAAAAAATGTCTCTCGCAAAACTTCGTCCAGCGAGTACATCAGGTAGAAAAAGGACGGTAAAGAGCGAAAATCTGGTAACATTTTAACCACATGTATGGTAACTACCTCAGTCAGCACGCTTTAGTCGTACTGTGCAGTTGGTGCATTGAGTACAATTTTGGATTAGCGTGCAGGAAGTCAATGGTTCGATCCTGGGTTGACGCATATGTTATTTATTTGGTAAGGAATATGTTTTTTATTTGGTGAATGTAGTCCAAGTGGTACGGTATCTGGCATCTTAATGGTGGACAGCGATTTCAGTGGGTCCTCTAGAAAACATTTGCACTTAGATGCTACAATCGTAGAAATGGAAGATTCGTAGCTTTGAAAGAAGCCCTCTCCACGTCATGGGCGTGAATTTATTCGCAACACTTCATCTTCCAGATGCGAAACTGGTTTTCTTTGTCCACTCCTCCAGTAGCCTCATAGATCAGTCCAACTATGCCGGCCGCGGTGGCCGTGCGGTTCTAGGCGATACAGTCCGGAACCGCGGAAGTGCTACGGTCGCAGGTTCGAATCTTGCCTCGGGCATAGATGTGTGTGATGTCCTTAGGTTAGTTGGGTTTAAATAGTTCTAAGTTCTAGGGGACTGATGACCTAAGATGTTAAGTCCCATAGTGTTCAGAGCCATTTGAACCATATTTTTAGTCCAACTATTATTCTTGCCTTGTTCAAGTCCATTACATTTCGTTAGGGCCCTACGTTACCAATAGGACTAGCAACGTGCTTTGCGAATAATGTGAAAACTCGGTTATTCTTCGTATGTGTTATCGCCGTGGTCTCACTAATTATGTCTTTCAACATTGAATCTGCATGCGATTTCGTACATATCTCAATGCATTATTATTACTATTATTATATCGATGGGATTGTGCAAGCATCACATCTATTACCGTTAGGGAAACAGTGTAATTAGAAACTTGACATTTCACAATTAGCGGTGTCGGAATCAATCACGCAGAATAATATCTGTCAGAGGGGTAACGTGCATTACGTGGAACAGCGCGCAGAACTGACGTCATGTTTATACTGTGCTCTGTGAACTAGACAGGGACTAGCTGCGAGTGGAGTAATGCGCCCGTGACGGGCTCCATTGTACGTGCTTACATGTATCGAATTTTCTCATTGTCAACCCCTAAATCAGTGTGGCAGACGCATGGCATACACAAATGGTGAATATGTGGATATGGTTCTGGTCCTTGGTTCATCTGGTAACCGCGCCACTCGAGAATACACTGCTAGATATCATCGTCGATGCCATCCAAATAAAAATGTGTTTCATCGTCTGGAGCTGTGCCATCAGTAGTCAGGTTCTCTCCTTCCACCATCGCGTGACAGAGGTCGTTCACGGACTCGCCGTACTTCAACTAATGAGGAATCTATTCTGGAGATCATACACCTCATACACCAAGAACCTCAGCGAAGTACATGTAGCGTAGCAAGGCAGTTGCATGCCTCGCAATGAATGGTCGTTAACGTGCTGCACGAGCATGGGCTGCATTAATATGCTTTGACGCAACACCTGCATCCTGCAGATTGCCATCAGCAGATGCAACTTTGTGAATGGTTCCAACAACAACAGGACCCAACAGTGACTTCGTGAACACTGTAATATTGTCAGATGAGGCAGCATTCATTCATGAAGGTGTCTTCAATATGCGCAATGCCCACCATTGGAGTGATATTAACCTGCATGTCGACTGTGACTATGGATATCAAGTTCGAAGAATTTTTAACATGTTGCAGCCCTGCCAGCAACTGTGATAAATTAATATGTAAAAATTCCGCCTCAGTTGCGAAATGTTACTGATCTTTACCCAGGTTTCAGCTAGAGCACTCTATCCTTCCTCTGGCAGATATTAGTTTATTTTATGCTTCTGAAGAAGGCTAGATTACTTTAGCTGAAACCTGGGTAAAGACCAGTAAAATTTCGCAACTGTGGCGGATTTTTGACATATTGACATATTTATATCAAGTTCGCTTTGGTATCAACGTCTGGGCCAGAATACTGGGTGACAGGTGTTTGGGACGCTACATGTTGCCTGACCGGTTCACTGCACGAAGTTATTATGGATTCCTCTCAAACCATTTGCATGATGCGCTGGAAAATGTTCCTCTACATGTGTCAGCAGAGGATATGGTTCCAACATGATGGTGTACCTTCACACTTTGGAATTAATGCACGACAATATTTGGCCAGAACATGTCCAGGAAAATGGTTTGGACGTGGAGGTCCAGTCGTATGGCCACCGCATTCACCTGACTTAAATCCCCTGGATCTCTTCCTGTGGGGACACCTGAAGGAGCACGTGCACTCTACTCCACCGACGAGTGTGGAAGAATTGGTAAAGCGTGTTCATGCTACTGTTGTTACTGTGGACGAAGCTTTTCTGCGAGGGATTCAGAGCTGTGTGATCTGTCGGGTTGCCAATGTTTGGACATGCAGGGAGGTCGCTTTGAAAGTCTGTTGTTCTGAGGACAAATTATTCTGCTGTGAAGGTCTGGCGGTCATTAACATGGATTTTACTATTGTCACTGGTTGCTAATATATGACATCTGAGCGCTCATATAACATATAGTATAAATGACAAGTAGATGTTGTTGTACTGTGCTATCATCTGTAGCAGCTCGAAATTGATATTGTTTTTGTAGTTATTCTGTCCTATGATGGATCATTTGTTTCAACTGTCTATTTCTTATTTGTCTAACCACATATTTGTTATGTTAGCACTACAAAATGTTGTAAATTTAGAATACACGTGACCTAATAAACGGTGCATACTACAGTATTAAAAAAAATGTTCCCTAGCCAAGATTGAACACTCGACCTCTTGCATGCTAACCCGAAACTATATACACTGCACAACTGACGTGTGCTCAGAAAGATACTTACCATATAGGTAGTTACAGTGTTGCCAGATTGTCGTTATTTAACGCCCTCTTTCTGCTGGATGTACTCGCGGAACTAAATTTTGTAAGAGTCATTTTTTTATCTCTGGCATGTGAGGAGTCGCGCTGCGATGCCCGACTGCGCGAATTTCACTTCACCCGGTATTTAGGAGCAGTGTAAGGAGATTCAGAAGATCGACTCATTCTTTGTTCTAAAATCTTCCCTATATGTTCCCTTAGTATCTTTACCCCCGATGGTGACAATTTTTAGCATGATCTCTTAACTAAAAAGTGTTCAGTAATGTAATATGATATTGTAGAAATCTGGCAACTCTCAACTCATTGGTCAACACATCCAGAAAATCAGCACACGCGTCTTTTCTTTATTTTCATATGTTCATCTAAGTGAGCTAACTGTTCATCTGTTTCCCACACAGCCTGCTTTCGTACTGGGTTTATCATATGCCACTACCATCGTCCTAGCATATGGCAGCAAAACTGCCTTGGCACCCGTGGCTTGTACTTAAAATTGTCGCTGAAAGGAATCAGGAATCAGTTCCACGTCAACAATGAAATACAATTGGTGTTCAAATTCTCTAAAATCTTAATGCCAACCTACCAAGCAATATCACCACCTGTGACCTTGACCTGTATAAACAACGTTTGATAATCAAACTCCATTCATCTGGAGTCAAACGTAGCCCCACATCTGCTACCAACCTTTCTCACTTGCAGATTTGTTGATGCTCCAGAAACAATTTGTAATCTACTGCTATCAGTGCTGAATCTCAAACAGAGAGAAAATGAGGAGTTACTTTATTTTTAATTGCACTAATTAACCAGGTCTGCCCTTGTTATAATTGTGAAAATTCTTTTCTCAGGCTTTTCTCCCCTACACATTTTCATTGTACAGACTGGGGCTTGGTAGACTTGAACAGTTTGTTTCAGATGGAAACCCTGCCATGTGTTCTTGTGAGGTAGTGTTTCCTTGGTTTCCTTTTCTATTAAAGTCTTCCTCCTACTGTCTCCCATTTAAATTTTTACTCTCCCAAACAGCCTCTCATGACCTGGCTATCCCTCCATGAGTCCATAAATTTCGCAGCCTGGGTTTCGTGGACTACCTAGCCTAATTAAGACAATAATTTGGGCAACCACGAAAATACCGTTCTGTGTCTACTCTCAGGAATTAGCCAACCTAAAATATGACCTAATACTTGCTTTTCAATATATGTCACCTCCAAGCGCGCCTGGCACCTTTTGACTTGCTCAACGTAAATTGTTAATTGTTTGTGAGTTCCGTGCAAGTCGACATTGATGAGATATTGCCCCTGTGGAGCTCTTGGAGTAATTATTCGGAAACTTCTAGCTTTAAATAGTTTCCAAGTGTTATTTACCCTTGTGTTTAGCAATATCTGTTCACATAAATTATCCTTCACTTTTACAGCGATTAATGTTAAACCATATAAATGACTCATTTGCACGGGCCTTGCTCTATTCTGAATCGTCGCAGTTTAATACAAAAATTCCACTATTTGGTCAACTGAATTCAAGGATAAATGAGAACAATAATTCCAGAAATTATGTAATTGGGTCTGCAACCTTGCAACAAAGTATCAATGATTGTTTACCCAGCCTCACTAGTACGACATTTCTGATTAAAAATCACTGCCAAAGTCATTTCGTTTGGTATTATGGGCCTGTATCCTTTCGTGAATAGTTTTACCACAGATTTCTAAGCACTGATTCTGTTTCTTTCCCACAACAACTAGGTCACTCATTGTATCAATGTAGTGGCTAAAACGGCCCTGTAGTCTCCCTAACTGATCAGATGTACAACTATCCTCACAGACCATAACCTGTGTCATTTCTTCAACCGTGTCACAAATTGTGGCAGTAGCAAAACTTAACTCATTGAATTCAATTATCATTTCAGTAACTGGTAAATTACTGTTCTGGCATACTTCTCAAACTAGCTCATGGAGAATATCTTTACGCATCACATACTTTCATTTTAATTCTTATATTAACTCATCTCCTCCCAGGAACGCCAGATCCTTCATATTGCCAGACTTTCCGAAAACTATCAGACTACTATAATCAAAACTGAAAATAACATTAGATCAGAAAACACCCAGGCCTTTAACATCAACTGGAGGAATGGATGGTTCTTTTTTGTTATTATTTGTCCTTTTTTCTTTTATTTTTTTAAAATATTTGTGGATAGAATGAGTTTGTGTTACCAGTACAATATTCATATCCTTACTGTCAACATAAATAAATAGTATCATAGAGACATAAATTTGACTTGACCAATACTACTGGATTCATAAGCAGAATGTTTCCAAGACCTAATATCAATACACCAATAAACTATTAACAAAGACTCAGAGTAAAGTAAATTCAAATCACTTTAGCACAATACTTAATACCGCATCAGAACAACAGGCTGCAGCCACAAGCTTCATTAACAGAAAGCTCCCAAAGCTAAGTAATGATATATTAACCCAAATTCATTGTCAACATAATCTATGATCAAATGAAAATTAAACCAATTTTGCATCATAACTAAACAGAACATGAGGAAATATTTAACCTAAATACTATAACAATTATAAACATTAGCATCCCATTGAATGACCGTAGGTGTCTGTCATTTCAGTACTGCTACACATATGGTATACCACAGAAACCAACCTTAAACAATTCAGTATTAGAAACAGATAACACTCGTGCCCGTGCCCCATTCTATCGTTAACAAGAGCTACTCATGGTACACACAACAAGTGTAACAGCACCATTAATCGTAACATGTACAAACATCTAGCAAACAAACAGTCCGACTGGTAACAAGTAAGTGGGAGATTATCCTGTAACCTATACATCAAACTTTATACAGTATAGGCATCCACCTCACATCTTTAGTTACTAATTCAGTCTAATGATGCACTATTTGTCGGTAGTTATAAGACAACGTCGGTTTTAACAACCAATAAATTATAGTATTTAACTATATAATGCTGTTCTGCACCGCTAGATACATACACAACTTTAAGGTAACATAAGTACGCGTGTCTGACATGTATGGAACACTGACACGCTACTAGAAATAGCTATAAGCCACAGTTTAGAGCCCAGCCTGCCCAGTGCAACAGGTCCGCGGTAACTGTCGTGAAATAATTAACTGGCTTTCGACTTGTAACCAGAGCCGGCCGAAGTGGCCGCGGGGTTCTGGCGCTGCAGTCTGGAACCGCGAGACCGCTACGGTCGCAGGTTCGAATCCTGCCTCGGGCATGGATGTGTGTGATGTCCTTAGTTAGGTTTAACTAGTTCTAAGTTCTAGGGGACTAATGACCTCAGCAGTTGAGTCCCATAGTGCTCAGAGCCATTTGAACCATTTGTAACCAGACTTCTAAATGCGGCTGATCATCACCATCAGCAACTGGGCTCCCCTCACAGTCCTCTCTGTCATTTCTCTGTGAATGCAAGCAAACATTTCCTCTCCCAGACAAACAACAAGAAGTGGTGCCGATCTAGGAAATCAAGGCAACATAGTGACACACTTGACTCCCAGCAAATAAAACATCGTTGTATGTGTTCAAACCTGAATCACCAGCAGCGCTGCCAAACCACGTACAATAGCAGGAAGTAAATTTCTGAAATTAGGGTCAGGTGTAGTATGTCCATGTACAGAGGCCGTTATTTTTCAACGGCTAAGTGTGCAGTACACTTAAATCATGCCAGAGATGACTAACCAATAGGTAAGTTTTCAAAGATTTCAATAGACAGATGTCAGCATTTTACTGCAACAGCCGGCCGGAGTGGCCAAGCGGTTCTAGGAGCTACAGTCTGCAACCGCGCGACCGCTACGGTCGCAGATTCGAATCCTGCCTCGGGCATGGATGTGTATGATGTCCGTAGGTTAGTTAGGTTTAAGTAGTTTTAAGTTCTGGGGGACTGATGACATCCGCAGTTGAGTCCCATAGTGCTCAGAGCCATTTGAACCATTTTACTGCAACAGTGAGCCTAATAGCAGAAATTTTTCATTAAATCAGTATTCAAGACTTAGTATAGGACACTGACTGTAAATAATTTGTTGCCCATTGTAATCAGTCACTGGTCATTCTGTGAACCAGGGGGGGGGGGGGGGGGGAGTGTAGTGTAGCGTTACAATTTTTTTTTACGTTAAGATGCAACTGAGATTATATGCAAATATTTTCGATAGTTGTAACGTGTATAGTGCTGAGCAAGCCTCTTCTCTATAAGCTTTAGAAGAATGAGGAGAATTACTCAACCACTGTTCAGGAACAGAAGCCATTTCGTCCTTAAAAGTTTGGGGACCGCAGACACGTTTATTGTTACTAATTGTTCGAAAACTGACGTTTAGAGGCACTGGATGTGTACAAATTACAGGATAATTTTCGCATAGAGGAAACAGCGACCAGCCATTTCTAATAACTCCATTTACTAACATAAATATCGCCTTTGCGGGTTCGAACCGGCAGGTTCATTATCGGATGGCTGTTAATGTTGAGACACACGTAGCAATGTTAACTTCTCGCGTTCATGCATCAGTGAAAACCGTAACAATATATATATATATATATATATATATATATATATATATATATATATATATATGTGTGTGTGTGTGTGTGCGCACATAGTGTAATGCAACACTCACACACACCAAAAGGTTTGTAGTGTGCAGTGCGTCAAGAAACCCTGAATATCAATCAGCATAGTAAGGTTGAGTCATTATATGTCATTTCTTTCCCACCATCCACATGGGAAAGAAAAATCTCTTCTCGTGGCAGTTCCTAGGGGCTGTCACTTTTCATTGTGAGATATGCCAACTCAATAGTTTATGAAGTGCAGATCATAACTCGAGGTCTTGCACACAGCACATACAGGCCGTCCCAAAAATATTGTGATACACTATGAGGGGTGTGGAGGGTGTCTTGATGAAAAAAACGAAGATAGGATCACGCATCTGGAAACGTCATCCACCAACAACGCTACAGAGCCTCACAATTATAGGCCCCAGAGTCAGCCTTTAGGTCAACCGTTCATCCACGAATGTGATTTTGTGTGCTGACGGACGGTAGGTGGAATATCTCCCAATGTTGTTAGTTACTCAGCGATCACGACTGATTGCCAGAATCTCCAATGGAGAAGACTGAGCTAGCTGCTGGGTTGAAAGGCCTTATATTATGTGAATGAGACGTTTTGCATTCTTGGTGGATGACTGTTTTGGGCACATGTTCCCATTTGCAGGTTATACCGAAAAACGGAGGATATTTTACAGTGTTCTGAGAGAAAAATAAATTTCAGACGGAACCCAGTGTCTCAAACCGTCATCCACTAAAGCAACAGAGCATTGCATTCATAGGAGACATGGACTTACTTACAGCAGCTCGCTCCATCTTCTCCACTGGCGATCAAGGCAATCAGTCTCGATCACTTAACAACAAACAACATTCCTAGACGTTCTGCCTACGGTCCGTCAACGTACGAAGTCAGGTTAGCTGCACATAGGGTGGCATACCGGCAGGCGGCGACTGACGAAGGGATGGCCAGGGCAGGTTCTGGAGTGTATAACTTTGAGACTGTGAAGCGTCGTTGAATGACGTTTGCATTCTTCATTTGTTCGTCCGGACACCCTAAACAACCCCTCGGATTGTGTCACAACTTTTCTGGAACATACTCTACCAAACTGAAAGGATGTAAAACTTACTCCTGTAGCTCAAACTGGTACCCGAAATTAACTGAGGGCCTGTTTTAAAGACAGACGACGCTTCCTCAAAAGATCTGAAAATACTTCATCATGTTGCACGAGAAATGGCAAAATTGTTTTCACATAGTTGCCATAGAATGACAGAAATTCACTATAAATTAGTAATCTGTGAGAGTGAAGTTACGTAGCTTTGATTTTGGAACTAAAAAGTAGTTGAGAATCCTACTGCTTATCCACCTGGGGCTCCTGCAATTAAATTTGACAGTAGTGAGATTCTTACACTGTTTTAAGCAAGCAGCATACAGGTGTTCTCTGCAAAAGTACTTGTCATTCTTGTTAACGTTTACTGAGAATAACTTAGAGAAACAGAATAAAAGACTGAAGAATGGTTTCATTTTAGAGTGGGCGAAGATACGACAGTTAAAATACTATCATTACATCTAAAAATCGAAGCAGATAATAAATAACTCATGGAATTCACGAATCGCGAAATAGCCGTAGACACTGAAGCAAATATAGACAGTGAATAATCTGAGATAAACGGAAATAATGGTATTGAAAGAACAATGTACAGTACGTACAAGAGCAAAGTGGCATCAGTAATTTTGGAAATCGGGAAGCACAAGGCTGTGCTAAGAAGGGCGAATGCTAAAGCACAAAGGAACGAAATTAAGGAACACAAATAAAAGATAAAGGCAACAAATTTAAATGGTAAAATTTCTTTGACGTGAAGAAAGTTTCAGAAGAAGGAGAAGTCCAATTAAACATACAAATTAGAAAGATTAAGATAAACAAAATAACTGCCTCCTTCTTTAAACTTTGAGTCAGAAACAGTAAAAGATATGAAATAAATTTTACCACGAAACAAGAAAGATCGCGCAAGATGGAGAGCACAATCAGTAAAACAGAAGAATTTATGCTACAGATGAATTGTTCTTTCAACACGACAAACTAACGTTGAAATGAATACGTGATTTTGAATCAGTATTTTCAGATCATGGCTTTGAATGAATATGACATGTGACCCGTTAGGAAACGTACGTAGAACAAACTGAAGTAATTTGATAACATGGCGTAGAACACCATTTAAAATTATTCCTACACATCATACACGGTATAAAGCTCTAGTAGAACAAATGAAAAGAAATCTATGTTAGTGAGACATTTATTAAGGCTACCTGAACTGTTAACTGTAGATCAGAACTGTAATGGAGGCACTGGGTTAGTCAGAAAGTAAGTTATTAGCTAATGTGAAGCACACTATCGAGTCTGGTGTTCCTTATTACTTCCAGCAATTCGTTCCCGGTTGTTCCGAAATGGCATACTTCTTGAAATGCCATTCTTAATTAAGTTTCTATGTTCCTAATCTATGATAGCAACTTAGTAATTGTACTACGAGGTGTGGCTAGAAAAAAACCGGATTAGTACTGGTGAAACAATAAAACGAATGCAATAAGGCTGAAAGTCGCGTGGCCTGTCACGTGACTCTCGCTCCGCCTACTGCTCGAGTTTCATCTGCCTCCTGCACTCAGTCTGCCCGTGGCGTCTGTTTTAAGTAGTTGACGTTTTGTCTGTGCGTCGGAAAATGTTGAGTGTACAAAAAGAACAGCGAGTTAACATCAAATTTTGTTTCAAACTAGGAAAATCTGCAAGTGAAACGTTTGTAATGTTACAACAAGTGCACGGCGATGATTGTTTATCGCGAACACAAGTGTTTGAGTGGTTTAAACGATTTAAAGATGGCTGCGAAGACACCAGTGATGACACTCGCACTGGCAGACCATTGTCAGCAAAAACCGATGCAAACATTGAAAAAATCAGTAAACTTGTTCGACAAGATCGCCGTTTAACAATCAGAGCAGTGTCTGATTTAACAGGAGTTGACAAGGAAAGTGTTAGGCAGATTCTTCCTGAAAGTTTCAACATGAACAAAGTGTGTTCAAAAATGGTTCCAAAGTGTCTCACAATTGAACAGAAGGAACGCCGAAGAATGATTTGTTCTGACATCATGGAAAACATTGAAAGTGATCCAACCTTCTTACATAATGTTATTATTTGCGATGAATCGTGGTTTTTTACTTACGATCCCGAAACTAAACGCCAATCGATGCATTGGAAAACTCCTGGTTCTCCACGACAAAAAAAAGCACGAATGTCAAAATCGAAATTCAAGGCAATGATGATTGTTTTTTGTGACATCAATGGGATTGTGCACATTGATTGGGTACCAGAGGGACAAACAGTGAATCAGCATTACTACATTAGCGTCCTGGCTACCCTACGTGAGCGAGTACGGAGAAAACGGAACGATTTGTGGAGAAAAAAGTCATGGATCCTTCACCAAGACAATGCTCCAGCTCAAAGTGCGTTGTCAGTGAAGACGTTTTTGGCAAAACACAACATTCCCATCCTAGATCATCCACCCTACTCACCTGATTTGGCCCCCTGTGACTTTTTTCTTTTCCCTAAAGTCAAGTCAGCTTTGAAAGGAACTAGATTTGAGACTGTTGAAGCAGTAAAAGAAAAAGCGACGGAAGTAATGTATGGACTTACCGAAAATGATCTGCAGCATTGCTATGAACAGTGGAAAATTCGTATGGAGCGGTGTAGAGACCGAGGAGGAGAGTACATTGAAGGAGATAACATGAAATTGTAAATAATTGTAAATAAATGTTTTTTCCAGCATCAGTCCGGTTTTTTTCTAGCCGCACTTCGTATGTTACAGTATACAGACTTTGTAAGAGATGGAAAGTAACCGTCTGCATTAAATCACGTTCGTATGTAGAGAGAGGAATTAGAGAGGAATGTAGCGGATGACATCGAACAACATGAAGTAGTAGCTAAAAATGTTGTCTCAACGTATTGAGGGTTAACGTAGTAAGTGGGAGAGTGACAGTTCAATTACACAAGAAAGCAGCTATGATAAATATTCAGCGAATGTTTTTCGCTCTCTAGTCTCTATATACGTATTTTTGTTTTCATGATGTGTGCGAAAATACAACGGGTACGTCTCTTTTAATGAGTGTAGTGTATGAACGTTTGTAAGTTGATGTATCCCATAAAACCTGAAAAAAAGTATTCGCAAAGGTTCGTCAGCATTCGATATATGTACATTAATTATTACGGCCTTAAAACGTTTTATCGTATAAGATTACGCTGCAGCAATGGAATAAATCACAGGACTCTTACGTTTAAATATAGCTGTAATCTGCATACACGTAAACTAAAGGTCGAAACTCATCGCGCGCAATTGTCAATGTGCGTGTATACTTTGCCATTATTTAAATTTGTTTGCTGACATGATACGCACAGCAAACTTGCAGTCAAATTTGCGCTCTGTTTCCACCTCACCATGTTTGTTTTCCGATATACAAACTTACAAATAAGAACTGTTGTTCAACGATATTAACGTACAATACGTACTGCACAGAATAAGTCATCAAAGAATGTCTGTTTTGGATAAATAGGCAGTCACCTGTTTACATTTTTCTGCTTCTTATTTACCCTAAAATATCAATGTGGAACATTGTGAATATAGATTTGGCGGTGTCGTCGGAAACTTTACACTGTGAACCCTAGGCGGTTCTCTTTATTTCCATAGTGAAAACACAAAAAGGTGAACAAGAATATCGCTACGTTAAGTAATTTCTCAAAATAAGTAGTTAGAATGAATTTTCTAAAGATATGTTTCAGTACATTTTAATATATTTCTTAGTGTATATTTAACTGGTCAAATGTTTAACCGGAGCGGAGTGAAAACAACACTCCGTCAGAAATTACACGACAAATTTTACTCCGAATTTTCATAGACAAACGAGGCTTGGGAAATGAGCAAATCGGTGTTAAAATGAACTTAATAAGGTGAAGTTTTGGAAGAAGTATAATTTATTCTAATAGGCAGGGCAATCAACGCCTGTAGATGGCGTTATTGTAGTTGACGTCAATTTGACTTCATTTATTGAGGATGATAGACTCGTTTTTGGCCTCTTCTTTCCATCAAACGCGTCCACAATAGGATGGAGTATCACTGTTTTGACAAATATGGAAAATTAAAACTGTAACTGAAATCAATGCACATGTTACATTCTTTCCAAAGACTGTATCATATGTGAAGCGAATTTATAAACTTGCTTGGACTCCAGACGGTAAATTAGTTACATCCAAGGAAAATTCATGTACTGGGACTGCCAAGTCTTCTTCAACTAAGAATTAAAAGGTAATGTAACACAATATACAACGAACCAGCCCTAAAAAGAGAAAAGAAGTTAAAAATGAAGCTTCTGTGCTCTAAATATTACTTGTAAGTAAACTAGACATTACGACTAAAATCAGGACAATATAAGCGAAGTTATAATTTCTCCTATTTTTGACAATAAGAGCTTTACCATCGAAAGATACAAGACTTTTCATAATTTTAAGAAAATGATTCTGCTATGGAAAAATCAAGTCTGTTTGTAATTGAGATATATTGTTTCCACCAATATTTGGAACAAAAGGTTTTTTTATTTCCAAATAAAATTTTTAATTTTTGATTACTCAAACCCTAGCGCACTAACTTATGGTTAAGAAAAACTTGATTTGTGATTTGATGGAAAGTTGAAACATTCACGAAAGGCTGTTGACAGTTACATAAATAAAATGTAAAAAAATATCAAGTCATATCAGAAATTAAAACCATTCCGCATTTTCTTGTTCTATATATATAGGGAGTCCCATTCATCTTGACCACGCTAAATAATTGTTTGTCCAGATGCAAATTACAAAATATTTCAAGAACAAGTTCTTTATCCGTCAGGGGGCCATAAATCAGCATGATTTCCATCGTTGTAGCTTTGTTTTTACAAAGATATCAAGAGCGGTATGACTTTTTTAAATAGCAGACTGTATTTTGTATTAGGTAATTTATTTCCTCGCCTAAAGATCTATTCAAAAATATGTCACAGTGTACCATTCACTGAAACACAACGCTACTAATTACAAAACACAACATTGACTTTGAGCCCGGGATCGCAAACTCGTGCACTTGCTGGAGTTGTCAGAAAACAAATGAAAACCAAGTAAAAACATACCAAAAAATTGACTTTGACTCTCCTGTACCATTGCCCAGGAGCAGAACATTCAAAGGTGCTCGAAGTGGTGATCCTGGACACAGATACACTGGTGCACTCGTTCAACGAAAGAATTATTTACTGCTTCCAGTGTTGTCTGCTGAAGAGAATTACAAGCAAACACGATACGTTCCTGCATGTCCTCTGGAGTTGTTGGAATATGGTGATAGACTACGCCTTTAATGCATCCCCAAAGAAAAAAGTCCAGAGGATTTAAATCAGGAAACCTAGCAGGCCAAGTAGCTGTTCCTCCTAGACCAGTCCATCTGGTAGGATACCTTCGGTTCAGAACACGACGTGCTGGCAAGGCATTATGTGCTGGACATCCATCATGTTGATATCAAATAAGCACTCTGGTTCTTTGCGGTACTTCAACCAGAAGAGGAGGAAGAATTCGTCTGAGGACGTAGGCACACGCTGTGCCGTTTAGACTACCATTGATGAAACAAGGACCAAGAATTGTAATACCAAGCATCCCACACCAGACGTTAACTCGGCACTGACGCTGATGTTCCACCTGTCTAAGCCATCGTTGGTTGTCGCTGGACCAATAATGCATGTTCCTTGTATTTGCCTGTCCTTTGTTTGAGAAGGAACATTCATCGGTAAATAGAACATTGGAGAACAACTTCGGGTTGGCGAGGATTAGCTGCTGTGCCCACTGACAGAACTGTTCACGATTCTGGAAATCATTTCCATGACATTCTTGATGTAGGAGTACATGGTAAGGATGGAACCAGTGACGTGTAAGAATAGGATGTACACTGGTTTTAGAAATGTCAGCCTCGTGGGTTGAAACTTCCCGTTTACTGAAGCGTCGCAACAAGACGAGAAGATCGGGAAGGTGGGTTCGTGTCAGGATATCGCTCTCTGTACAATTACGCTGCCTACGTAGCTTTTCGCCTACCTTCAACAACAACAACAACAAAAGAAGCATTACGTCGATGCAGTTTGTAAGAAGAACAGCCTGTACTGTATGCCTAACCTACACAACAGTATTTAAAAGGACTAAACTACTGTACTAAATGTACCAGTATATAAGAAAACAGCTTTGCAATTACTGTTCTGGTAACTTACATTCCCCATAGATGAGTAGCATTCCTCTTCATTGATGTACATCCTACTCACACGACGCTTCAACTGACGGAATGACGTGTGTGCGTTCTACCTATGTTTACATTTGCCCTCTGTCAACGTCAGCACGTGGATGTGTTCCATTACCCTGAGTACCTGCACTAAGCGCAGGGAGCGTCAAAGTCAGTGTTGTGTTATGTAATTAATGAAATGAAAGGATCGTATGGCATTGTTGGCCGGGAGGCCCCATGCGGGGATGTTCGGCCGCCGTGGTGCAAGGCCTTTGTAATTGACACCACTTCGGCGACTTTGCGCGTCAAAGATGATGAAATGATGATGAAGAACACACAACAACCAGTCATCACGAGGCAGAGAAAATCCCTGACCCCGCCGGGAATCGAATCCGGGACCCCGTGCGCGGGAAGCGAGAACGCTACCCCAAGACCACGAGCTGAGGAGATGTAATTAATAATGTTGTGTTTCACTGAATGGCACACTGTGATACTGTTTTTGAATAGGTCTTTAGGAGAGGAAATGAATTACCGAATAAAAAATACAGGGTTCCAACTAAAAAAGTCATACCGCCGTTCATATCTTTGTAGAAAACTAAGCTACAACGAAGGCAATCATGCTGATTGATGCCCCCTAACGGCTAAATAACATTTGCTTGAAACGTTTTGTAATTTACATCTGGACAAACAGTTATTTAGGGTGGTCAAGATAAATGGGACACTTTGTATCCTTAATAATAGAATACCGATAAATATTAAAATATATTTATTTCATGCTTTCTGAACAAAATTTAAGAAAATCTGTAAATTTAATTACTGCAGTTCAACCCATCTTGTGGTCTCTAAGATGCTACTGCAGTCAAATGGTGTTGCAGAAACATCAGCTAAATTTCTTTCCTGTTGTTGAGTTTATTTCGTTTGGGCCTTCGGCCTTCCACATACCGTACATCAAGATAAACCATTTCGGATGTATCGGTGTGCCCAATCATCTTATAACCCACTTCATCCTGAGAGTCAAGAGTACCTATTTGTACGGAAAGTTCCTTCCAGTTGATGATTTACGTACTTACATCTTCTTTAACTGACACCTGTGGTCTAGGGATAGCATCTCTGGTGGTTCTTCAGAGACGAGTGTATCGTCGGGAGTGCCACAGGGAAGTGTGATAGGACCGCTGTTATTGTCTGTATACACAAATGATTTTGCAGAAAATATGGGCAGCGATCTGCGATTGTTTGCTGATGGTACTGTGAAGAACGGTAAGGTCTCTGAGTTGAGTGACTGTTGGATTATACAAGATGATTTAGACGAAATTTGTAGTTGGTGGTCCGCAGCTCGTGGTTGTGTGGTAGCGTTCTCGCTTCCCACGCCCGGGTTCCCGGGTTCGATTCCCGGCGGGGTCAGGGATTTCCTCTGCCTCGTGATAACTGGGTTTTGTGTGATGTCCTTAGGTTAGTTAGGTTTAAGTAGTTCTAAGTTCTAGGGGACTGATGACCATAGATGTTAAGTCCCATAGTGCTCAGAGGCAATTGAACCATTTGTGGTTGGTGTGATGAATGGCAGCTGGCTCTAAATGCAAGGAAATGTAAGTTAATGCGGATGGGTAGGAAAAACAAACCTGTTGTGTTCGGATACAGCATTAGTAGTGTCCTGCTTGACACAGTCACATCGTTTAAATATCTGATCGTAACGTTGTAGAGCGATATCAAATGGAACGAGCATATAACGACGTTAGTAGGAAAGGCGAAGGTTGACTTCTGTTTATTGGGAGAATTCTAAGAAATTGTGGTCCATACGCAAAGGAACCGCAGATAGGATGATAGTGCGACGTATTCTTGAATACTGCTCGAGTGTTTGGAATGGGTACCTGGTCAGATTAAAGGAATAAGGAATTCAGAGGCGGGATGCTAGATTTGTTAGAGGTAGGTTCGACCAACAGGCAGTTGTTATGAAGATGGTTACGGAAATGAATTGGGGATCCCTGAAGGGAAGGAGATATTATTTTTGAGGAATACTACTGAGAAAATTTAGAGGACCGGCTCGGTTCTGTTGCCTCCAATATACATTGCCCTGCAGCAACTGAGAGCCTTCTTTTTCAAAGTTTGCTCTTTAGTGATGAAGCAATGTTTACTAACCACGCTAATATAAATTTGCATAACAAGCTCTACTCGGCTGTCAAAAATCCACACTGGCTTCGTCAGGTGCAACATCAATGGTCGTGGAGCGTACACTTGTGATGCGGGTTCGTAGGACCTTACTTCATCTCAGGCATTCTAAATGGACATTCGTAGATGGACTTTATAATGAACATTCTGCCGGCTCTTCTAGAAGAAGTATCACTGGAAATTCGACATTTGTCCAACTCACTCCCACAGTGTTGCAACGCAAATACTGACTGAGTCCTTTCCTGGACATTGGATTGGTCGAAATTCTGTAGTCAAATGGCCTGAGAGTAGCCCGATTTCACTCCTTTTGATTTATTTCTTTGGGGAGCACTCAAATAGTAGTCTGTGACGAAGTTCCAGCTACGCCAAACAATGTGTACCGTCGAATCCCCAGAGCATGCTTTACCATGTCATCCACTGTAACTACATCCGATCATCGTCCTTTCGAACGGTGATTGGAAATGTATCTTTCAGTCCATGTGTTCGAACACATGCTTAAATAGCGGGTGAAGCTATTTTCTAGGAAGACAGAATTTATGTTTTGTGATTAGTGTGGATACCAAATCTTTGTTAGTAAATTGTTTATTTGGTTTGTGTATGTATGAAATTGCATTTCAGTGTCACAAAAGTCGACCTTGTGTATCGCACGTAGCTGGTAGCACTGTCGTTATGAGCTTACGTTCAGCACGAAACAACGTTTATTTAGGATCAATATTTATTTTGCAGTGTACAGGTGGTCAGCAATGTATTTCAGTAATACACTCCTGGAAATTGAAATAAGAACACCGCGAATTCATTGTCCCAGGAAGGGGAAACTTTATTGACACATTCCTGGGGTCAGATAAATCACATCATCACACTGACAGAACCACAGGCACATAGACACAGGCAACAGAGCATGCACAATGTCGGCACTAGTACAGTGTATATCCACCTTTCGCAGCAATGCAGGCTGCTATTCTCCCATGGAGACGATCGTAGAGATGCTGGATGTAGTCCTGTGGAACGGCTTGCCATGCCATTTCCACCTGGCGCCTCAGTTGGACCAGCGTTCGTGCTGGACGTGCAGACCGCGTGAGACGACGCTTCATCCAGTCCCAAACATGCTCAATGGGGGACAGATCCGGAGATCTTGCTGGCCAGGGTAGTTGACTTACACCTTCTAGAGCACGTTGGGTGGCACGGGATACATGCGGACGTGCATTGTCCTGTTGGAACAGCAAGTTCCCTTGTCGGTCTAGGAATGGTAGAACGATGGGTTCGATGACGGTTTGGATGTACCGTGAACTATTCAGTGTCCCCTCGACGATCACCAGTGGTGTACGGCCAGTGTAGGAGATCGCTCCCCACACCATGATGCCGGGTGTTGGCTCTGTGTGCCTCGGTCGTATGCAGTCCTGATTGTGGCGCCCACCTGCACGGCGCCAAACACGCATACGACCATCATTGGCACAAGGCAGAAGCGACTCTCATCGCTGAAGACGACACGTCTCCATTCGTCCCTCCATTCACGCCTGTCGCGACACCACTGGAGGCGGGCTGCACGATGTTGGGGCGTGAGCGGAAGACGGCCTAACGGTGTGCGGGACCGTAGCCCAGCTTCATGGAGACGGTTGCGAATGGTCCTCGCCGATACCCCAGGAGCAACAGTGTCCCTAATTTGCTGGGAAGTGGCGGTACGGTCCCCTACGGCACTGCGTAGGATCCTACGGTCTTGGCGTGCATCCGTGCGTCGCTGCGGTCCGGTCCCAGGTCGACGGGCACGTGCACCTTCCGCCGACCACTGGCGACAACATCGATGTACTGTGGAGACCTCACGCCCCACGTGTTGAGCAATTCGGCGGTACGTCCACCCGGCCTCCCGCATGCCCACTATACGCCCTCGCTCAAAGTCCGTCAACTGCACATACGGTTCACGTCCACGCAGTCGCGGCATGCTACCAGTGTTAAAGACTGCGATGGAGCTCCGTATGCCACGGCAAACTGGCTGACACTGACGGCGGCGGTGCACAAATGCTGCGCAGCTAGTGCCTTTCGACGGCCAACACCGCGGTTCCTGGTGTGTCCGCTGTGCCGTGCGTGTGATCATTGCTTGTACAGCCCTCTCGCAGTGTCCGCAGCAAGTATGGTGGGTCTGACACACCGGTGTCAATGTGTTCTTTTTTCCATTTCCAGGAGTGTATGTATCCCATATGATATACTGTAGTTAAGAGCAGTGTAGCTAGGGACAGTTGTCCGAAAAGAAATAATTTACCTCTAAGAAGTACACAACTACGTTCAGGAAAAAGATACGTCAATTCCTCGTTCTAACGTTTAGGCATGTAACACAGTAGTTGCTTTTTGCAGCGTATAAGTGCTCTTTATTTTTGAAGTATGAACAGCTAATTTCTCGGTTTCAGCACACATAAATCTTGGGACAAAAGTGAAGCAGTTTCCCAAGCCCTTTGTGATGCGCTAGATTCCAGCCTATGTCGCAGTTCCACATACAACATTTGTAGGTCAACCTGCATATAGGTCAAAGTTGGTTCAAGAGGAAACAAAGCTTTATTTTCGTAATGCACGCCTACCTTATGGTATGCAACTACGTAGCATTGCTCGAGACGCCTGCTTGAAAGTGTTTGCACCACAAATGCCATTTCCGGCCTTTGTTCTCTCACATTCTAGCACATTTCTTGAACTTTTTTACCACGCGTTTCTACGTCAGCATTAAAATTTATACCACTGTAATTGTTTTCTAAAGAGCTATCGAAAGCGCTTGTAAAGCGAATACGGTCCCATTAGAAAAAACGTACTTACTTCAATATTTCATTTTATACCAGCACTAAAAACATCAACTAAACAAAAACGTACGTGTCCGTCGACGCTCTAAAATTTGCCAAAAACCGCTTTTCGATACATATAACCGATCACGAAATAAAAGGGTGTCACGTCCTATATGAATAACCCCAAAAAGATACGACTAATTAAGGCTCATACGGAGACATATAGATATTAGTTTTTACCTCGGTCTGATTGCGAATGGGACACCAAAGGAGCCGATTAGCTGTGAGAATCCGCCCTAAGGTGGATTTCGGAGTATGAATTTACATGTTGAATAATCAAAACGTCCTCGATCCCGAGTTAGAACCACACCACTACTTAAATTTTGAAAAGAAGTTATCATTTAGCCAAAAGTCTTTCCAAAGAGCGCGGAGGAGCGAGCAGGAGTTCGGTACACTCCCTTGCCCTAGGATGAGAAACGCCCTCTGTAGGTGGAAGAGTCAGCCATGATCAACGGCATCAGGATGGAGAAGGCAATGGAAACTACTGCAATAAATACACATAACGTGTATCCAAAAGAAATGTGTCTTGTAATTGAAAATGTGTCAATATGATCTCTCCATTAGCGAAAGAACTTTCGGCTCTCCAGGAGGGGACTGTCAAGGGCAAAATGACCAAGAGAGAAAGATTGAGTAACCAACAAAAAAGATAACGTTCTACAAGTTGGGGCGCTGAATGTAAGAACTATGAACGTGGTAGGGAAGTTAAGGCTTAGTGGAGATACTGTTGGGCCAATGAAATGAAACGGGAAGATGATAAGGATTTCTGGTCAGACGAATACAGAACAATATCAACAGCAGTAGAAAATGATATAACGGCAATGGGTGGGCTACTGTGAACAGTTAGGTGACAGGGTTGTTCTCATCAGAATTGACAGCAAATCTGCTCCGACAGCAATAGTTCAGGTACAGATATATGCGTCACAAGCGAAATATGAAGACACTGAGGCAGTATATGACGATATTGAACTCTTAAAACAGCACGTAAAGAGAGATGAAAATCTAATAGCAATGAATGACTGGAATAGGGGGAGGAATAGAAGAAAGGCTACGGGACAATGCGGGATTGGTAGTAGGAATGAGACATAAGAAAGACTAACTGGATTCTGAAATAAATTTCAACTAGTAATAGCGAATCTTTGTTCAACAATCACAATTGGTGGAGGTACAACTGGAAGAGATATGGGAAGATTTCAGTTAGATTACATCATGGTCAGCAGAGATTCCGAAGTACTGAGGAATGAGTAGGTACGTTTGAATTTCTCCAAGACTAAAGATACTGCGATAATGGACAACACTGTAGGCAGTTCAGTTAAGGAGGAATTGACATATCTAAAAAGGGCAGTCACAGAAGTTGGAAAGGAAAACGTTGGTACAAAGGACGTAACTGCGAGGAAACCGTGGGTAACAGAAGAAGTGCTTTAGGTCATTGATGAAAGAAGATATTACGAAAATATTCCGGGAAATTTAGGAATACACAAATACAAGTCACTTGGGAATGAAGTAAATAGGAAGTGCAGGGAAGGTAAGGCGAAATGGCTACAGCAAAATTTGAAGAAATCGAAAAAGAAGTGATTGTCGGAATGACTGATTAAGTACGCAGGAAAATCAAAACAACCAACTGTGAAATTAGTCTTTCGCCCCTACTTTTGAATCATACATGATGAAAGCTATGACGAAAAGAAATGAAAGTTTAAAGCGCAGAATTAAAATATAAAGTGAAAGGACATAAATGATATCGTTCGCTGATGACATTGCCATCGTCAGTGAAAGTGAAGAAGAATTACAGAACATGTTGAATGGAATAAACAATCTAATCAGTACAGAATATGGATTGAATGTAGAACGAAGAAAGATAAAAGTACTAAGAAACAGCAAAAATGAGAACAGCGAGAAAGTTAACATCAGGGTTGGTGATCATGAAGTAGATGAAGTTAAGGAATTCTGCTCGTAGGCAGCAATGTAACCTATGACAGAAGTAACGAGGAAAATATAAAATGCATATTAGCAAGGGGTAAAAGGGCATTGTTGGCCAAGACAAGTCTATTAGTGTCAAACACAGGCCTTAATTTGAGGTAGAAATTTCTGAGAATGTAGGTTTGGAGCACAGCACTGAATGGTAATGAAACATCGACTTCGGGAAAAGCAGAAAAGAAGGATTCCTAGCATTTGAGACGTGGCGTTGCAGAAGAATGTTGAAACTTAGGTGGTACGAGGTAAGGAACGAGGAGGTTCTCCGGAGAATCAGCAAGTAAGGAAATACATGGAAAGCACTGACAACAAGTCGGGATGGTACGACATTTATTAAAACATCAAAAAATTACTTCCATGGTACCAGAGAGAGCTGTAGATAGTACAAACTGTAGAGGAAGACAGAGATTTTAATACATCTAGCAAATAAGCGAGGGCGTAAGTTGCAAGTACTACCCTGTGATGAATAGGCTGTCACAGGAGAGGAATTCGTGGCGGCCTGCATGGAACCAGCCGGAAGACTGATGACAATAAACGCCATTTTTGGGCGGAAGACTATGAAGACTGATGTGCGTTGAGCCAATCTTTGTAGCTCTTTGGTCATTTGAATGATAATAGGTTACAGAGAAATCGTTGCTGTGCTTCTGCTTTTGTTCATATATGAGTTCCTTGACTGTCCCCCGTTTCCCTTGCCATGCCATTCCCATTTTTTACGCTTAGCTATAATAGTTTATGTGTTCCCATCTATTTTTCCCTAGAGTTTATTAACGGACCATTTATTGGAAGTTTGACAGTATATTTCACATAACTTTTATTTAATATACCTTTCAAGTTACAGTACGTTTTTTCAGAGCCCTCATATTTAATGACATGTGTTGTAACGCTCCATTCATCTTGTTATTAAATATTTCTCTTTATTTTTGAAGCTAAAAGAACTATCAAACGAAAGTATGGAAGCCTTGCACAGATATCAAACTTTGTTATGTAATTAATCTAATGAAATTCCTACAACGATTATGTGTTTCTTATACGTTGCAAATATTGAAAGTATGTATTGGAAGAATGAGAGATGTCATTTTGAAATGATAACAACTTGAATAAGTTTTGTTTACTGTTCCTTTTGTACGTTACACGCTTCTCACATTCTATGTTCATCCATGTTCATCTAACAGTTATGTCTGTTCCACATTCAAATTGAAGTAACCATTTTTACGTCCCGTTTCCACGTTACCTGAACCAGAAACAACTGATCACGAAAGCTTTTCCATTTATGTACTACAGACAACATGTTTCTCCAAGACAATAACTGATACTCAAACATGACACTGTATGAAACGTAAATCTCTTTTTAAATCCCTCGCACCTTTCCACAGAATAACTAAAATGCTCTTCTTCTACAAACCAACGTAACACTTGCAACTATTAATTGCTGGTTCTACTAAATTCTGCATGTTAATTATCCGCAGTAAGGCAGTACTCGACCGCTCCTAAGGGAAGCTCAACACCGACTCTTCAGACACTCAATGGCAGCGCGTGACCCCTAGTCAGGGGCATTGTTGTCGTTATACAACAATATAAAGCTTTCACAAAGGAAGGTGCGCTCAGCCCCTAAGTTTCCAGAAGCGAATGATTATGTAAGGAGTACAATATCGATACGTTTAACATTAAAGTTAGCAGTAAGTCTTAAATTCTGCAGGTAGACTTTTTTTTCGTAAAACGTGAGGAAGATGTTTCTTGAAATCCCAAAGAAAAAGAAAATATAAATCCTACATAAGAAATAAATAAAGGATAAACAACCCAGCAGCGGTTCCCTCCTCACTTGTATTTCAAACCAACAGGAATAAGATGTACACTTCTAATTCTTTCATTCCTAAACTGAAAATTACTATCTTTAAATTTTTGTTTTTATATTGAATAAGAAGGTAATGAATACACACAGAAATCAAATTTGTCATATCACAACGTTAAACGGAAAAAATACCAGTTTTCCTTCAGAGCATACCCATATTCTAATCATGAAACTATTAATATATATTCCTGTAGATCTACAGAAGTTATATACACAGCTTTCACACAAGGAAAATTTCACCTTAAGAGCATTAAGTTAGTGAAAATGATTTGTCTTTAACTGTACACCATAGTGTAAATAAGAAAATATCGTTACTCATGTCTTAAAGCAATTTACTCTGGTATGTCATTAGAACAAAGGAATAAAGAAGAAAACAAAGTAATTTTTCACACTTTATTGTCACATTTATTAGGTAAAAAGTCAATAAACAAAATAAAAGACTTATATCATAAGAGTAAACAAGATACCAACATGTATAGTACAAACAATAGTTCAAGACATTTAGTTAACATAACGTGAAGAAGTAGATAAAATATGTATGTAATGTAAAACAGGCAGAAAATGTGGTGTTTGCATATTAAAAAATTAAATAAATACAATTAGCATAAATTGGAGGACATTTTCGTTAGACACAACACACAAGACAGATGCCCCGGCGTTTTACGTTTCCACACAACACTTGTAGTAGCACGCCAGGTTTGGCGTGATGATCGTTGACTGTATCGTAGTAGTCGGTTTCCTGGCGTACGGCATGCCTGAAAACTGTCGACCTTTCTAAGCCTTTCTGAACACGCCTCACCGTGAACGTAGCACCGGGTCGCACTGTAGAAAAAAGCTCTGCACTTTCCCCCTATAGAGTTGTAGCAGATGTGGCCAGGCGGGAATGGCAGCTGCATTATGTCATAGCCCCTTCTGCTGTCCTTTCGGCAGCACCTCGGGCATGTAAATCAAGGGGCTGAGCTTCCGTACGCGCAACAAGAAATCAAAGCAGGCGCAGTACGTAACGCTCATACTTTATAAGTGTTGCAAGTGAATTCCAAGAAGAAGAAAATTTCATTCTACATTACAGCGGTCTATACTGCTGCTATCTTAAACATGTTTTCAGTATTTTAACAAAAGTAATATTTAACTACTAAATAAACCACCGTTATAAAATATTTGACAGTCTTTTTATATTACAAGTGCCATTTAGGCAGTTGGTGGACGTACGAGATGCACAATGCATTGCGGTGATCTCTCATCTTTCCTCTCTGAATGCACTGCGTAATATCTACGTTACTGTAGGCGACTCACCAACATTATGCCAGTTGAGCTCTCTGCTTGCTCCACTTCATACCATTTCCTGCATACTTGTATGACCTTGACCGATCCCAGTTCCATCATTCCACTCCCTTTTACGCTTCTTACCATAAGCCTGTGTGCCATAGTAATCTCGGACGCCTTGACGACGATAATCGCGTCTTTTGTTGTTCACTTCGATTGCATTTCCTCTTGACTCCTGTCGCTTCTTTTCCATTCTGTTTTGTGTGGAGTTTCGGCACGCGTGCTCTGTCCTTTAAATTTTTGTTCCCGTCAGAACACCATGCACTTTTCGCATCAGTCGTTGTATCGTCCTGCTCACAACTCTTCACTGAACTTCAAAATACTCGTTCGCTCCTAAATCATTTTCGAAAACTTCTGTGTGCATTTATTCATGTCTCTTGTTGTACGGATTGTTGGACATAGTATTTTATTCTCAGGTTTCATATTTTTAATCTTGTATTTTTATAGGAACAACACTTCAACCTCTTCAAGAGACAAATTTCTTTTTCTTGGTTCACAAACAACATTTCATCGATTTTCTTCTATGACTGAATAAACTCTGACACTCCTTTCGTTTTCGTTTCTTAACAGTTTCCTGTATCATTTCTATGACGATAAACATTCTTTTCTCTGCTCGGACCTCAGTCTGCTTCACAGTGCCCAAGAACATCTTCTCTCCTTTCTCTGCAGACGATAAAGGTCTGTCTTCTTCCTTACATGACAACGTTCTATCACATCCTCATTAAAATCGGATGAAGTCTGTCATTTTTCTTCTGAATTTCGTTTTCCTTTCGTATCGCTTTGCTTCTCTGCCAAAATAGACTGCTGTGAAGTATTTTCCTTATCGACGGAAAAAACACCTGCACCTGTGACAAAAATGTGTGCATCCTATAATTTACTTCACCGTCAGTGAATGTGCTAATCTCTTCGTCATCTAAGATGGCATCAGCTGTCACTCTGCTTCACATGTTAAATTCAGAACTAGATGCTTCCATTAAGGCCGGTATTCCTTTCATTATATTATTTCCTACCCAGTATTTTTTAACTTTCCGGTATTGCACTGATTAGTGTTGTCATATCCAGCTGACCGTTATTTTGGGGTGATGGCTGTTCAGTTTTTCGATTAAGTGGTGCCCTCTCTAGTTCTTCACGTATCTGTAACATGGGCGTTGAGGTTTTACTCGCAGTTAACTCCTCCACTCGTTCCATGTCTACCGACTCTCTGTTAGTCACATCCTGAGAGTGGGAATCTTTGATCTCCATGTTATAACATTCTTCCACATTATCGGGCAGATTTACTGCATCACTATTGACTGGTATTTGCTCCGTTATTGACGACAATTTTTACATTTGGAAGTTGAAAGTACAAATCACAGTCACAGGACTAAGTAAGTTTCTCCACGCAAAAAGCGCCAAATAACTGAAAAGATTCGCCCACAGCAGCAACTTCAAAATACGAGTGCACAATTGATATTATTGCAGCACTTATATATCTGCGACTGTTGGTTGCTGTGTTGTGGTGTGATGCTGCAAGCTCCGCCACTCCCTTGTCGTGACGGTCGTTTCAAACCACTGTAATCCTAGATGATGTCGATTTTCGTCTCGAAAAACTGCAATCCAAGATGCCATCGATTTCCGATTCACATACTTTCTGTTGCGATGAGCCACTACTATTACTTTTTCTGCACGTAGACTCGTAGCTCTATTGTTCAAGGTTAATTCACATTATTTCATTTCGATCCCTATTTTTTACCGAACGGCAGTCGTCCTATCACGATCGCCAGATGCAAAACGGCACGTCTCTAGTTATTAAATGTCTTTTCTATTTATTTTAGCAAATATCAGACTATCAGAGTCAATTACGGGAGCTTTACACTGAGATCACGCTTTGTTCCGTATTTAACATGATATTGAGCTTAAAACGAATATGTGTTTCTTATACATTGCAAGCATTAAAGTTAAGTAATGAACATATGAAAAATGTCACTGCGAAATGACAACAGTAAAACACAAATAACTTTGGCTTATTCTTCCTTTTTCACATAGCACACTTCCCTAGCAATGTCTACGCTCATCCTGTCTCCATTAACATAATGTTTCTTGCACATATACACTGAGGTTACCATTACTACATTGCGTTTCCACACTAATTAGAGAGGTAATCAGTGATAAAGCAAATCTTTTTAAATGCTTTATACTGTCAATATTTTCCTCCACGACAATTACTTATCCTCTAACAGGACACCTATTAACCATATTTCCCATAATTAATTTCTCTCGCCATTCTGAAGATAACTGAAATAATTATCTTCTACAAACCGACGTAACATTTTTAAGTACTAATCCAACTTTCTCGTAAATTCTGCACATTACTTATCCGTAGTAAGGCAGCACTCAACCGCTTGATAATGAAGCGCAACGCCGTCTATTCTCCTCTCGCCAAGACGGTTCCTGAATGCTAGCGCTGGGGCATTGTTGTTATTAAAAAAGACAACGATGCATTTACAGATGAAAGTTGCAATCAGCTTCAAATGTTCGAGAAGCCAGCGGTTAAGTGAGGCGTACAACATCGATACGTTTGACATCAAAGATAGCAATGATCCCTACAGCGCAAGATACTTACAAAAACATCTACATGCAACAGCATTGTACTCTGTTGTCATCAGTTCTCAAAACACCATACAACACTATGGCTAACTGTAATGTATACCTCTCTGGTCTGTATGAAATGAATAATCTCGATACACAGATCGCCCCCGACAGACTTTGATGTGACTTGGTGAACAGTGTGCAGTGGAAACGATTGGAAAAATAAAGGCCACTAACAAATGAGTCGATGGTGTATTCTTGGCCAAAATCAGTAGCATTAAATGAAGTTATTGGATTGATTTATTTGATGTCCACCTCGACAGCTGTGTTCGATTCCCAGCCAGGTTTCCTTGCTCAGGGACTGAGTAGTGTGTGATCTTCATCATCATTTCAACCACAGAGATATGCAAGTCGTCGAAGCGGCGTCAGTTAAAAAGGCTTGTATCAAGGGACCTGTCTTCCTGATGGAAGGTCTTAGACACATACCTTTTTCATCTATACTGACATCAAAGACTGCTTTGACCGTAGTTTAGTGTTGTAAAATTGTAAAAGGATACCAAAATCTTGAATTTGAAATTATACAGTTAACTTCTCCAAACCAACAGAGATAAGAGGAAGTTGGAGTACAAAATATTTGCATCAAATTAAATGTAGCCAATGAATGCCAAACGCTCTTGGGAAAAGTTACAGAAAGAAATATAAGATGACTGCATCGATCTACTGCAGGGTAAAAAGAATTACATGCAGGATCACCACTTTCCTGATTCTTTAATGAGCTATCAACACTAAGAACGTTAGAATGAAACACACCTGGAACTGTCTCTTCACTCTCATCTCAAATTCATCTGATGGCCTGAACTTAACATTATTCTTCATTATGAGAAGCTGTCCAGCAACCTCATCCCAGAGAATTGAATACCAAAGTCGAAGTCGCTCCTGTCTCCACGTATCCAATTTTGTCAACTGTCTGTCCCTGAGTTTATAAACTTAGACGAAGAGTCTGGAAGATGACAGACCTCAGAGTCTTCTATGTAGAAATCTCCGAAAACGCCTGTTTGCCAGTCAGAAAGTTTGTGAGATGCACTCCCAATACGATACTGCTTAACAAACATTGCCCTCTTCCCACGAAAAATTCATTGTACCCGCAAGCCAGTCCCTTATTTTTCCAAGTTAAGCGAGATCCTAACAATTTGGCATTAGCTCCCATTGTTGAAAAACGTTGTAGCTCAGACCTGTGCTACCAAACCCATGCTTCCTTTTTTTTTTTTTTTTTTTTTTTTTTGAGAATGGTGCCCTACCTGCTATCCTGCTTATTTTTTTATGCAGCATCCAGTTATCACCAGTACCACTGTCTTCATCAGTAATTTAATCAACAAAGTCCACAGCCTGGCGACGAAAAGGAATTGCGGTCTTTTTCAAAGAGGGCCCAAAATTTCACCAAACTTTGGTGGCTCAGACGAGTGGTATCGAAACTATGCTTTCTTTTCTCGAAAAATGGAACGCTATCTGCCACCCTACCTCCTTTTTTAGGGAACATCCAGTCATCCAGTCATCTCTGTGCATCAGTTATTGGGTTAACAACCTCAGTGACCTGACGACAGAAAGCCGCACCGGAAATTTTCAAAGAAGGCCCAACGTTCCCCAACTTCTACACTCCCGTGGGCCTAGAAAGCCGTTGTCTACCACTTTGGCCACACTCTTACTGTTCTTTTGAGACACAGCGTCCAGAATGTGGCCAGCAAGTATTACCCGGGTTAGTCTGATTCAGTAGGACACTCCAATAAAATAATCCACAAATCTCCCTCACTTCCAGCTATATGTTTATTCCATATTGGTACAAGTTAGCTGCGCTGCCCACCCACCAGACGTGTGTCCAGTGTATCCTAACAAGTCCCACCGTGGCAAAACCGTGGCGCGTACAGTATATAATGGTCAACCGAGCAGCGACCGATCTCTGGGACAGGATTCACACTTCCTTGCGCATGCGGCGTAGCTCTTAGAACTCGAATTACGTTGTCCCTTGAGGGGTGTCCTCCCTGCAGCTTGCAGGACACCCACTGATACTATGGCTCGCCTAGACTCGGCTAATTCCCCAGACCTAATAGTCTATCACTCGGATTACAGTATTAGAAGGACGTTATGACCTCCGTAATCATCTGTATCCCATTTGGATATACACTCCTGGAAATGGAAAAAAGAACACATTGACACCGGTGTGTCAGACCCACCATACTTGCTGCGGACACTGCGAGAGGGCTGTACAAGCAATGATCACACGCACGGCACAGCGGACACACCAGGAACCGCGGTGTTGGCCGTCGAATGGCGCTAGCTGCGCAGCATTTGTGCACCGCCGCCGTCAGTGTCAGCCAGATTGCCGTGGCATACGGAGCTCCATCGCAGTCTTTAACACTGGTAGCATGCCGCGACAGCGTGGACGTGAACCGTTATGCGCAGTTGACGGACTTTGAGCGAGGGCGTATAGTGGGCATGTGGGAGGCCGGGTGGACGTACCGCCGAATTGCTCAACACGCAGGGCGTGAGGTCTCCACAGTACATTGATGTTGTCGCCAGTGGTCGGCGGAAGGTGCACGTGCCCGTCGACCTGGGACCGGACCGCAGCGACGCACGGATGCACGCCAAGACCGTAGGATCCTACGCAGTGCCGTAGGGGACCGCACCGCCACTTCCCAGCAAATTAGGGACGCTGTTGCTCCTGGTGTATCGGCGAGGACCATTCGCAACCGTCTCCATGAAGCTGGGCTACGGTCCCGCACACCGTTAGGCCGTCTTCCGCTCACGCCCTAACATCGTGCAGCCCGCCTCCAGTGGTGTCGCGACAGGCGTGAATGGAGGGACGAATGGAGACGTGTCGTCTTCAGCGATGAGAGTCGCTTCTGCCTTGGTGCCAATGATGGTCGTGTGCGTGTTTGGCGCCGTGCAGGTGAGCGCTACAATGAGGACTGCATACGACCGAGGCACACAGGGCCAACACCCGGCATCATGGTGTGGGGAGCGATCTCCTACACTGGCCGTACACCACTGGTGATCGTCGAGGGGACACTGAATAGTGCACGGTACATCCAAACCGTCATCGAACCCATCGTTCTACCATTCCTAGACCGGCAAGGGAACTTGCTGTTCCAACAGGACAATGCACGTCCGCATGTATCTCGTGCCACCCAACGTGCTCTAGAAGGTGTAAGTCAACTACCCTGGCCAGCAAGATCTCCGGATCTGTCCCCCATTGAGCATGTTTGGGACTGGATGAAGCGTCGTCTCACGCGTTCTGCACGTCCAGCACGAACGCTGGTCCAACTGAGGCGCCAGGTGGAAATGGCATGGCAAGCCGTTCCACAGGACTACATCCAGCATCTCTATGATCGTCTCCATGGGAGAATAGCAGCCTGCATTGCTGCGAAAGGTGGATATACACTGTACTAGTGCCGACATTGTGCATGCTCTGTTGCCTGTGTCTATGTGCCTGTGGTTCTGTCAGTGTGATCATGTGATGTATCTGACTCCAGAAATGTGTCAATAAAGTTTCCCCTTCCTGGGACAATGAATTCACGGTGTTCTTATTTCAATTTCCAGGAGTGTACGAATATTATCTGTAAGTAGTCACATAAATATAATTGCATAAGTGGTCATAGATATATATATATATATATATATATATATATATATCAGGCAATGGCATTACAGTGTGATAAATCATAAAGTATGTTCATTCAATAAAGGGTTTAATATTGGAGACGTGGTGATTGCCTTTGCCTTTCATGATATTATTGTGCTATCATCAGTTAGTTATTAAACCTGTTCTAGTACTTGCATTTTTTTTACCCAGTTGTGTCTATCATTTATGAATGTGATCCCATATACTGTACTTGTATCATAACCTAGCTACAGCTGACTCATGACAAATGACGTTATTAATCCTTATTTCCAGCAATAAGTCAAAAGCAAATATTTTCATGTCCCATCAGGTGACTGTTGATCCCAATGCAATGCATTGCTAGCACAAAAAAAAAATTATTACCAGTCCCAACATTACTAGTATACAACTAAATAATGCTATCAGTTTAAGATATATTTCTAGTCCTAAAGATAATGCAAATTTCTCTGATGTATTGATTCCATCGTTTCTATGTATTATTGGACTAAACACCTTGAATACTAGTTCCAGTGTCTTACATTTTAAATATGTCTTATGTCTCTTGCATGATATCGTATATAAAAACTAACAGCTTGATGCTACACACAATAACTCTTGTTTTGAATGATGACTTGTGAATAATACTGAATAATGTTTTGTAAAACTATATGAATACTTTGTAACTGGGCAATGAGTGCCAATAATTACTGTAACAAGATGACTTATGATGCCAGTGATTACTGTAATATGATGACTTGTGCATAAATGCTATGCCAATAATTAACTCTTGTTTCCAATGATGACTTCTGAAAAATTCATAAAAAAAGCTTTGTAAGTGGACAATGAATGCCACTGATTACTGTAATGAGATGACTTATTAATAAATGCTATGCCAATAATTACTGCAATGATATGACTTCTTAATAATATTTTGTTATACTCCATAAACGAATGCTAATAATTACTGCAATGAGATGAGTCATGAATAGTGTTTAGTAATACCCACATGTTTAGTAACTAGCCACTGAATGCCAATAATTATTCAGATCGGTTGATACACTATTGTAATTCTGAACGATGACTAGCATAAGACTTAATGTATCCTTCACCTTCTGACCTAGTTACCAGTAATTACTGCAATATCCGTATGTCCTGTCCATCCTCATGATCATGGAGCACTATATTTGGTTTATGCACTAATTCTATGTTGATGTGAGAGTATGGATTCTACAAGAATGTGGTGTTGACATATCAAGCTGTCCACCACCTTGAACGATGGAAATGTCATTATGGTCGAACTGTTTGGTGTACCTAATGTACTACCAAAATGATAACGTACAATATTAAGACAACATTTCAGTGTCTTGGGTACACTGATAAATACTTCTGGGATGAGAAATTCAGATTGTCTCACTTGGTGTTGTGCTTCTATAGAGAGATATGGACTTCAGTGCAGCTACGTGCAACCTGCTGTGCTACAACCATGATATAATCCTTCACATTACTTTCCTAGTTCTTGTAAAATGGTAAAGACTTATACAGTGTGTTTAAATTCTTGTAAAATGCTAAAGATTTTTACAGCGCGTGTGCACTTTATTTCATTTGTTAATATATTTTGTACTCATTGCGTACACATTTTCTCTTTTCTTAATGTGTTCTGAACTTAGTGCGTGTGCACTCTATTTCATTTCTTAATATGTTCTGCACTTATCAATAATGTATATACTCTGTGCTGTAGCCTTAGTAAACACAATAGATTACAGAAAAATTTGTTGCTCATGGCAAGTCCAATTGACTCACCATCGCTGCCAAATTTTTGCTCCCCCAGTGGAGGGTTATGTAAGAGGTCCATGATTAAGGAATTTGTTGTTAGCGCATTCGAGCAGATGTATTTTCGATGGATTGCTCACGCGCTGCCTGCGATATGGGAGCTATAAGAGAATCCCAGACCAAAGAGCAGTATTGTATGCAGTAGGAACTGTGTAGTAGCTGTAAGTTGCTGCTAGCGAGCAGTCTGGTGTATCGTGTTGGCTGGGCCGGCTGTGGTGGAGCGATGGCGGAGCCTGAGCGTTGTAGTATAAGGTAAAAGCAGCCTCGCGCATATCTAGTATTGTTATATCAAGTCCCAAGTAAATGTTTTTAAAAAATCTCTTGATAATAATCTTTCTCATAAAAAGTAACTTTTGACAATCGTTCATTTCAATTTAAAGAATTTACTAATTTCTCCAATCCTTGGTCATCCCGATTTTTGAAAAGAAATATCAGTTGTTTCTTTTTATACATGAAAAATCTATCGGCCAGCATTGCACTGAGCTGCGCTAGAAAAATTTCTTATAGGAGCAGATATATACGCGTTATCCGGCGACCTAAGTGAGGTAAGATTTTTCAATTTATTCAGAATGAATTTTCAGGGGCATGACGCAGCACTGCTGACGTCCAAGATTTACCAGTTTAAATTCACAGTCAATTATTGAAAGGCTATAAGTGAGCGACAATTTTATCGAGAGGTTTGTCACATTGTATTATTGGTAGGTTACGCTAAATGTCAATGCTATACATATTTTCACTGTTGGGTAGTTACGCTAAATGATAATATTATTTATATTGTTTTTACTTTTGGGAGGTTAGGGAATTTATATTGTGGGGAGGTTACAGTCTGCTAAAGCCTGAGAACTTTTTTTCACTTACAAGTTCTGTAAATCATTTGCAGAATCGCTACCCCTGCTGAATTTATAAGGCTCTTAGCTTCCGCTATGCATTTCAGAATAATTTCCACACATCTCAGTCTTTGAGCAGCCTTAATGCAGTTTTCAATTTCGAGCTTATAGCGTCTTACATCTTCAATTTTACTCTGAAACATGTCAAACAAAATACTTGTATGCAGCAAAATCAAACTCTACAGCTGCAGTAGCAAAACAAGAGTTTGATTATCCAGTATACTATTCAGGCCAGATGCTTGTTGCATAGATTTAACATCCCACTCTTCATTGCTTATCACATCATTAAATGCTACGCTCAGGTATGTATAACGGAGAATAACGGTTTGTATAGCACATGAATGAAAATTCCACCTTGTTTCACAAGAACTTGGTAGTTTTAATTCCCTTTCCCTAAGAAACTAATTTCTTTTACTGGAATGGCTAAAAAAAATACGTAATGTCCTGATGTATTTGACACAAAAAATTTTACTTTCGTAATTTTTCAACAATCAGAGGACGACCAGGTTCAGCCGATGTGCGTAGCAGTGAATAAGGAAAGCATGAGGATTGCTTGTTTCAAAGTAGAATGGACTCCGTAGTCTTTACATGCCAGTGCAGTGCAACCGTCTAATGTTTGAGATACTAATTTGTGTTTATCAATATTCCAAATGTTTAACATTTGCAACAAATCAGTGACTATGCCATGTGTACTCCGGTGTGTGGATACGTCATAAAACCCTACACATCTCTGTGGTTCTTCTCCTGATACGTTATTAGCAAACCGTCATTTGACTTCTAGTTCAGACGTTAGTTGTTTCGTCGGCTTGGACTATTTCTAACTGCGCTTGAAATTTGTTCTATGTGACATCCGCAAGACAAGCTACTAATTCATTCTTTGTGTCAGAGGTAGTGCCTTTAAATATTCCGGATTCTAAATGATGTTTCATGTATGGTTCTACTGCCAAAAAATCCAAAAGTTCTAAATGATTTCCTTTATTTACTGACACCTCAAATTCGTGATGGCCTCTTGCCGTGATAAAAGGCAGATAGTGAAAATAAGTCTTTTCATAATATCTCGGTTTTTACCAACTTTCTTGTAATGTTTCACAGCCTCCAGATGTGTTACTCCTGAAAGAACGTGGACAGTTCTTACTATACGTAGCTGATTGTATTTAACAGCTGATTGTATTTAAGAGCTGCTGTATTGTGCGAAAAGGAAGATTCACGCCTTTTAGCTTTCGAAAGGATATTTTGAAGACTCTTCGCCTACTCCCCACTAACGTCATACAAAACCGTCATTATCCATTCCATATAGTACGCATTAATGACAAAATTTTGCTCCTTACAACGCTCTGCTTAACCATGGTTTTGAATTGTACTACTGTGTTTGGACACGTTTTACAGATTTTCCGGCCGGCCGTGGTGGCCAAGCGGTTAAAGTGCTACAGTCTAGAACCGCCCAACCGCTACGGTCGCAGGTTCGAATCCTGCCTTGGGCATGGATGTGTGATGTCCTTAGCTTAGTTAGGTTTAAGTAGTTCTAAGTTCTAGGGGACTGATGACCTCAGAGGTTCAGTCCCATAGTGCTCAGAGCCATTTGAACTATTCTTTTTCCTATGTGGCATTCATATTTGTTTTTCTATGAATTATGAATGGCTTCCTGTTCTTTGTGTTTTAACCAAACAATTAAACAAAGAGTTAATGCTTTATCTTTCTGTCCGGCTCGTTGATAGCGCGCTACACGATGCGAAGTAGCGCTACCTGATATGGAAGTGCTGAATGACTTTTCATTCCACTTAGGCGTGTATCCGCCTTCTGGTGAGAATTCAAACGCCAGCTTTTAAAACCGTATCCACGCTGTAGAAACCCCAGTCCGCCGCGTGAAAGAGATGGGCTAACTGCGCATGCTTGTATAAAGCACGAAATTCCAATCTGTTACTGGTTGTAAAGCCAGAGGAGTGATTCATTATACAGGCAGAAGCATATACGAAGATCAAGCGTAAAACATTTGAAAACGTTTACGAGGATACGTGATGAGATCGGATTAAATTTAGTATCGACTGTTTTTTTTTATTCTTTTTTTTTTATTTTTATTTTTTTTTTTTTTTTTTTATAATTCATCGTTAGAGCCTTAATGGACGCGACGGCACTACCGGAGACGGAAATCTGAAGACCTTCGTCTGTGGCTCGGAGAGTAGGTAATAATTTTAAATAAGAGACGCTATCTACTGTTCTACAAAATTATACTGATTTGGTCACGAACCACCTTTCGTTTTATTATGCTTTCATGACCTAAGAACTGAAAATTCGGAACCTGGTTCATGAACAAATAAATATACACCAATAGAAAATAATAAAATGTACCCTAGTTAACATTGTTATCGTATTCTATGGAACACTGGCAGAAAATTTAGTTAATGAGTACCTATTATTTCAGTGCTATCAAATAGAAGTCTCTTACGTTTCTGTTTCAACCTTTTACTCAGTTATTGTAATAATAATAGCAATCTTAATAACAATAATAGCAAGAAGAAGAAGAATATATATAAAACAGTAAAAAATAAAACGCTGTTTGTAATAAGTAGAACAATGATAAATCAGTGTCCCTAAATTTACCCCTTCCTGACTGACAAACCAATCAGGATTTGCCGTATAATACTACTGTGAATGTACGAAACAGAAATACGAATTCAGTTAACATTGTAGCTGGCGCTGATAGAGAGGTCACACAGAACATTCTGCGTAATGTGAGTGTTTTACATCATTTCAGTTTTTTACATAATTTTCTTCTGTCCATGAGTATTAAGTTAATTTTTTTTATGTAAGTCACTATTTTTCATCTCGCAAATATGCGACTATAATGCAAAATGGCTTTAATGCCTGCTTTCTCCTACTAGTTTATGAAGACGCTGAAATTTGAATTACATTGCGCACAGTGACCGGTTCAATTACCGTTAGTAAAATGATTGAAATAACATGATGCTTTATAATTTTTTCAAATTCTCCATGTTAAACGTCAAGTAAAATTTACATTGAAAGGTCTATTTTCGAATTACACAATACTTTAAATATAAGATATTAACCTAACTTTGACATTAAAAATGATAGTCAGTAATTTATTGGGGTAACTTCATCGTCACCGTTGGTTTTTCAGCTGAGAAAATAAAAAAAAAAAGAAAATATATAATGGTTGTGGAAAACGGCCTTTGAAATGTAATAGTTTTTGGGAGTGAATAATAATATAAAATCTGAATAAAATGTGTCAAAGTAGTCTGGAAACTAAAATACACCACCGTAGTACCAATGAACTGCTATTACATATTTCAATAATCTTTCTTGAGATTCGTCTTCTAAATCTGTGTAGGCAGCTTCCGACTTCCTTAGAAACTGAACTGAGCAGATATGATGTTTTCTATCAAATTAAAATAAATAAAGTGACAGGGATCAGCCTTTCTCATTAGTGTAGACGACCTCTTATCAGAAAAAAGGAAAACACATGTAATTGCGAAAAGGTCACACTTCCCCATTCCATATAAATGATCTATGGAAAAACTTCCTGGCAGATTAAAACTGTTGCCGGACCGAGTCTCGAACTCGGGACCTTTGCCTTTCGCGGGCAAGTGCTCTACCGACTGAGCTACTCAAGCACGACTCACGCTCCGTCCTCCCAGCTTTAATTCTGCCAGCTGAGAGGACGGGGCGTGAGTCGTACTTGGGTAGCTCAGTCGGTAGGTCACTTGCCCGCGAAAGGCAAAGGTCCCGAGCTCGAGTCTCGGTCCGGCACATAGTTTTAATTTGCCAGAAAGTTTCATATCAGCGCACACTCCGCTGTAGAGTGAAAATTTCATTCTAGAAACATCCCTCAGGCTGCGGCTAAGCCATGTCTCTGCAAATATCCTTTCTACCAGGAGTGCTAGTTCTGCAGGTCCGCAGGAGAGCTTCTGTGAAGTTTGGAAGGTAGGAGACGAGTTACTGGCAGAATTACAGCTGTGAGGACGAGGCGTGAGTCGTGCCTGGGTAGCTCAGTCGGTAGAGCACTTTCCAGCGAAAGGGAAAGATCAAGAGTTCGAGTCTCGGTCCGACACACAGTTTTAATCTTCCAGGAAGTTTCATATCAGCGCACACTCCGCTGTAGAGTGAAAATTTCATTCTAGATCTATGTAAAGTTGTTAATTTAAAAATCCGCAAGATTATTATACAAAAACGTAAAGTTCATGAACACCACTCAGTAGACCATCCTCCAGTTGTTCTCAAGAATGTGTTTACGCTGAACATCCAGTTATTCGTTATGCTGAGCACACGGATCCAAAGTTGTTACAATGAAGCTGTCTAGGACACAGTAATATACCGATTGTTTTTTTAGTAACATGTTACAAGTATATCGTTAGTGTCCATAAATATTTTTCTTTCATGTTATTAGTATGTCTAATATGTCTAAATGTCTAATATCTCAGCAGATTAATGTTATAAATTCTTTTCCGCTGTGTGGTTCTTTGGTGGATATAGGAACGAGGAACAGAGGCTGTTCTTGAAAAGAAAATTCAGATATTAATTTATTCTACTCCTAATATCAAACAGTAAAAATAATACCGAACTTGGTTGCAGCATTTGCAGCGTCAGTACATAACAGTAGATTTGAATGCAGAAACATATACCGACACAAGAGATCTCTATATCTGTCACTCATCAGTATAACATCTGTTCAGAAGATATTGAGCCCTGACCACAATGAAAGTCTGTAAATGTTATTCAACTGCCAAACATACAAAATGGGTTCATTCCATGAATGTTCCAACTTCAGTGCACCCGCCGGTGGAGATCCGTAGAAGGGATGCTAGCGTATCATTGGCAGTGGGGTAATCGTTCTTGGCAGCGCCCTCGAGCAGTGATGGCGGCTGTGAGAAACGGGACGGCGAAACTGGAGGCGCTCGTATGTGAAAGTGCGGACGACCGGATAGCGGCCGATAACGCAGTTATCACCGAAATTCATAGAATGACAGCTGTAACGTATTAAAATACTATTAAACAATAATGAACTTGAAATGGCAGTGACAGTGTATTATTTCGATGGACTAAAGTGGCGACAAGATTGGAGCAAGTCTGAAGGGGCGGGAGATACGTCAGCTTGCAGGAATGAGGGATGAATAAGTATAGTCTAGTACTAGGGACTCAAGTGACTGAGAAAGAAAACAGTGAAGTGGTGTGTCCAGAAAAGGATGAGGACAGAATAGTCATGAGAGTAAATGAAGAAACCTCTGCTGCAGCATGAAGAAAAAATCATCTTATACCTCAGTATAGTACAATATATTGTTATCTTTCTACACAAACACTAAAAGTAGGCGAACCTTAAGTACAACTCAGGATATTTGTTTCTAGAAACGGATAACAGCTTTGATGGTCATTTCGAGGTATTTTGCTACAAGCTAAATCCGCACTTATCTCTAAGAAATCGCAGTGATCAGCGAAAGTTACATGTTTGCCCATAGTGCTCTACGCACAAGCACAGATAATTATGATAGTTCGAATGTTTAGAGTTGTCTATACAGATAGAGACTTAATGATGAGGCCCTATACTAGTAGCACTAAACGAACTACGTATTCATTTTTTTCTTATAGCGGCAGATTTCAATGGTATTTACAAACCTTAAGGGAGCTACCGAGACGATTCCATGTTATAGAGGTGATAATGTAATGCCCAGTTACTGAAGGTTTCTTCGTGTGTTTTAGTTTGGCACGTGATGTGGCCTCGTTTATGGAGCGAACTCTGACGTCTGTATTATTTTCGCAGGCGATTTTTGAATCATAAATTTCGTACTCAATCGAACTTATGACGAACGCACCATATATCTCCCGGCTGGGACAGCGGGACGTTTTTAATGTTTTTTAAGACTCGGAAAACGACCGGCGTAAATAATTTTGCGATTTAATTACTGTAAGCCTTTTAAACGTCCGAAATATGGTTGGAATTAGATTGGTAGCGAAGCCCGCTACAGTTTGTTCGCCAAATTGTGTTTGGAGTGAATATCGATGAATGCTAATATTTATTGATGGCTCTATACACCAACAAGAAAAACTCGTTTCGCTTGTGGTGCAGTTGCAAAGTGAAATATTTGAAATGCAAACTGAGCACTGAAAACACGCCACATATATGGAAGTATTCTGGCAAATTTTCAGTCAATCACTAGAAGATTAAAACTGTAATTTCATTAAAGATAGTTTTACTTTCTTTACGGGCTACTGCAATACGTAGAGTCACGTCCTTTACAATTTGGTCATTATCAATAAAATAGTTTTCCATACTTATAGACTACATCACTTAGATGGAGATATCAAAATATCTCGTTAACTATGCATTTCACTAGAAAATAATAAAGTAGAAATTCATTTGAGCGACACTGCCGTTATGACATTATAAGAGATGCTCTCTACCAAAACTAATATTCGGTAATTTCGATACATTACTTAAATGATATAATCAATGGTAGGATTACCGATAGTTTTGGTAGGATTGATAGAGAAAGAAACATAAATGAAATTCTGAGAGAAAGTGACAGATAACCACTTCTCCTTAATTTTTGTTTCTTATTTGAATTGCACATAATCAGAACTGCAGAGTGTTCAGAGTTAGTCCACTGCTAATTTTACATGTACAAACACAAAAGCGCCTGTAGAGGGTGATTCAAAAGTAACTGTACACACTTCGTGCGCGTAATGTAAGCATCAAACAAGCGTAAAATGTTAAATGAAGTCCTGTCCGAAACTGCTTCATTCCAGAGTTGTATCAATAGACTAGGGGTCACAAGAGCAACACAAACAACATAAAATTAATTCTTCTCTGAAAGTAACGACACGAAGGGGCCCCAAATTCAGCTGTACTGTACATTTGCACCAGACATGTTCAAAATTGTGTCAGTATAGGCGAAGGCAGTGATCTGCTCGATATCTTACCGCTTCCGGAATGTTGCAGGATCTTTTCGTCGATTTATGCACAATTGCGCAGCCATTTGCTACATTCCTCATTGCAACTTCATACAGGACCTCCTTGAAGCGATCCTAAAGGTACAAGTGCAAGGGGTTAAGTTCCGAAGATCTGACGGGCCAAGTGACTGTTCCTGCACAAGCTCTCCACTTATCGGGATAAGCAGTATTGAAATATTGTATTGCCTCCCGATTGAAATGTACGGGGGCAATGTGTAAGCCTTAAGTTGGTTCGTGTAGCGAGTAGGACATCGTGTGCAGACCACCCAACTCATGCTCTAAAAAGTGCCAAGTGCTTTGGAACAACATGCGATCCTAGTAACTATACAACAACGAATAATCACTGCAAACCCATGTTGATATCCTCTTACTGTAGTTACGTGAGGATTCCAAAACGACCACACGTGCACGTTATGAGCGTTCACGATACCCGCACAGCACAGAGGCTCTTATAAGCAAAAATGTACCCGACGTCCGAACAGTGGGTCAACAGCATGACGCTCGAGTAAAAACTATAAGGTCAAGGGCAATCTACAGGTGTCGGCTCCTGTACCTCCTGCAGGTGAAATGAGTGGAACTGTTGTCTCCGAGGCAGGCGTCATGTAGTTAATCGATGAACCGCTGCAGTGGCAGTTACACGATGGTTACTTGTTGTTGTATCTTTAGCTACCACTCCCAAAATGTTCTCGACAACCACGCCATCCAGTTGAGGCCGACCTAACTGTTGCTCACCATGGTTGCCGTATTCGCGTTGATGCTTACCACAGATGTGGAGGTCTGATGATTTGCTACTCGACTGTTGGGAAATATTTCCATATGCCGTCACCTTGCTGCTCGCTCATGGCATTCTGCTGTGCCTTAAAGTCATGCATATCCGAGTATTCACCGTTTGAGTAAGACATCGGACCGTACACAACGACTGCAGTCTGTGATCTACCGACGGAATAATACAGCCATTACGACTGGTCCTGCTACACAACAAGACCGTAGGGAACCGAAGTGAAGTAAGCAAAGGCATTTTGTGTCAGAATCAACCGAGCAGTGTAGAGGGGTGTACAGAACAACTTCAATCGATAGGCAGACGAGCACGACATTCCAAAAGACTATACTGGCCAATGCTGTAATGCCTATCACAAATGTATTATGCACCATAATGTTTATTTGATATTTTAATCTTATTTTCGTGCATACATTACATGCACGAAATGTGTACAGCTACTTTTGAGTGAACCTATGTTACTAATGTTGTTATTTTATACTCAATAGAACGTTCTTCAGCATGTTGATAGATTCTTGTTACTATTGATAAGTGCTAAAGTTGTTTTCGAACATGAGAAACATGTTTTATATTAGCTGTACGGAATATTAAAGCGATGTTTGATATGATTTCGTTTTGCATTTTTCGTAGATTTTACCATCTTTTTTGAGGAAACTGAGTTTTCTAGCACTACATGATTTTCTAGCGCTGTATTTCTTTTATTCTAACTAGGACATCCCTTCGTTTCACGCCGGAAATAAATCATTTTCGAATTAAAGAATTAAATAATGGCAATTTCAATTTTGCTATAAACACTGTTTATTTTTAAGTAACAGACAGGAGGGTGACTAACTAGAGTAAAAACATTACTTTGGCTCCGCGGCTCTTAGAATACCCTCACTCAGTTTCTAGACGCTTCTCTCTTCCCGTTTTTGGGGTCTATAATAACACACTAATCGCTTACGCAAAGTGATCTAAATGAGGTAACACCCAATAGGTCTTCAACACACCGAACGATCATGTAACGCAAGTTATATTCTTAACCGACCAATGTTGCTAGGAAAGTTACCAAAGTCTACGCCTACCTATGGTGGTCTACAGTAGCCGACAGTAGTTTTATAGATCTAGACATTACAATTAAGAGCCAGTGCTAAAAGGGCTCAGGAAACATTCACAGATAAACAACACCTACGTGACGTGCATGGAATCCATCTGGCCAACACAAGTGCCACTGGAGTGAGAAGGCAAATGGTTCAAATGGCTCTGGGCACTATGCGACTGAACATCGGGGATCATCAGTCACCTATAACTTAGAACTACTTAAACCTAACTAACCCAAGGACATCACACACATCCATGCCTGCGACTGTAGCGGTCGGGGGGTTCCAGACTGAAGCGCCTAGAACCGCTCGGCCACCGCTGCCGGCAGTGAGAAGGCACTTTCGGGACAGGAACGCTAAGTTTAAGAGATTACGAAGTATTAAGGACGACGGTAATGCCATTCTCTTTTAGCAAAGGAGTTTGGTCAAGACCTACATAATCACTTCTATTCGCAAAAAAATGTGCTACAGTCTTAATGGAACATCGACATTTCCTCGAACTTGGTATGTACCCTTTTCCAATCCTTTGGAACGCTACGCTCTTCTAGAGACCTACGGTACACCGCTGCAAGAAGGGGGGGCAAGTCCCTTCGCGTACTCTGTGTAAAATCGAACTGGTATCCCATCAGGTCCAGCGGCCTTTCCTCTTTTGAGCAATTTTAATTGTTTTTTTTATCTCTCTGTCATCTATTTCGATATCTACCATTCTGTCATCTGTGCGACAATCTAGAGAGGGAACTTCAGTGCAGTCTTCCTCTGTGAAACAGCTTTGGAAAGAGACATTTAGTATTTCGACCTTTGTCATCCTCTGTTTCAGTACCATTTTGGTCACAGAGTGTCTGGACATTTTGTGTTGATCCACCTACCGCTATTACATAAGATCAAAATTTCTTAGGATTTTCTGCCAAGTCAGTACCTAGAACTTTACTTTCGAATTCATTGAACGTCTCTTGCATAGTCCTCGTCACACTACATTCGCTTCGCGTAATTTTTGTTTGTCTGCAAGGCTTTGTTTATGTTTATGTTTACTGTGAAGTTCCCTTTGCTTCCGCAGCAGTTTTCTACCTCGGCTGTTGTAGGAGAAGGAGTAGGAGATAAGGTTACAGGAGAAAAGGGGCTTCGGCCAAGAAATGAAACAGCAGTGAGACTAATTGAGTTCTGTAATAAACTTCAACTAGTAATAGCGAATACTCTGTTAAAGCATCAGTGGGGCAGGAGGTATACTTGGAAAACATTTCAGTTGGACTACGTCATGATCAGACAGAGATTCCGAAATGAGATACTGGATTGTAAGGCGTACCCGAGAGGAAATATAGACTCAGATCACAACGCAGTTGTGATGAAGAATAGCGTTAAGTTTAAGAGATTAGGCACAATCAGTACGCAGAGAAGTGGGATATGGAAATACTAAGCAATGACGAGATACGTTTGAAGTTAAAAAATGGTTCAAATGGCTCTGAGCACTATGGGACTCAACTGCTGAGGTCATTAGTCCCCTAGAACTTAGAACTAGTTAAACCGAACTAACCTACGGACATCACAAACATCCATGCCCGAGGCAGGATTCAAACCTGCGACCGTAGCGGTCTTGCGGTTCCAGACTGCAGCGCCTTTAACCGCACGGCCACTTCAGCCGGCGTTTGAAGTTCTCTAAGGTTATAGATACAGCAGTAAGGAACACCTTCGTTGGCAGTACAGTTAAAGAAGAATGGACATTTCTAAAAAGGGCAGACACAGAAGTTGGAATAGGAAACATAGGTACAAAGAAGGTAACTGCGAAGGAACTATGGATAACAGAAGAAATGCTTCACTTGATCGATGAAAGAAATACTCAAGGAACCACAGGAATACAGAAATACCAGTCGCTGAGGAATGAAGTAAATAGGAAGTGCAGGGAAGCTAAGACGAAAAAGAAGTAATTGTCTGAAGGACCGACTCAGCATATAGCAAAGTCAAAACAACCACCACAAAAATTAAAATCAAAGGTGTATCTTTAGGAGTGTATCGCGAATTCCGCTGTTAAATGCAGAGGAGAGACCGGATAGCCGCGGGGAGTAGCCGCGCGGTTTGAAGCACCATATCACGGATTGCGCGGCCCCTCCCGCCGCAGGTTCGAGTTCTCCCTCGGGCATGGATATGTGTGTTGTTCTTAGTATAAGTTAGTTTAAATGATGTGTAAGTCTAGGGACCGAAGACCTTAGCAGTTTGGTCCCTTAGGACTTCAAACACATTTGAACATTTGAAGAGAACGGATACGTGTAAAGAGTACATGGAGGAGGAAGATTTGTCTGATGTGATAGAAGAAGAAATAGGAGTCGATTTAGGAGATATGGAGGATCTAGTACTATAATAATAAGTTAATAGAGTTTTGGAGGACTTAAGGTCTAATCAGGCAGAAGGGATAGATTATACTCCACCAGAATTTATGAAATCATTGGAGGAAGTGGCAACGAAACGACTATTCACATTGGTGTGTAGAATGTATGAGTCTGGCGGCAATACCGTCCGCCTTTCGGAGAAAGCCACACAATTCCGAAAACTGCGAGAGCCGACAAGTACGTGACTTATCGCACAATCAGCTTAACAACTCATGCATCCAAGCTGCTGACAAGAATAATATACAGAAGAATGGAGGAGAAAATTTCGTATATCTATATAACGATCAGTCTGACTTTAGGAAAGGTAAAAGCACTGGCGAGGCAATTCTCATGTTCCGGTTCGTAATTGAAGAAAGGCTAAAGAAAAATGAAAACACGTTCATAGGATTTGTCGAGCTGGAAAAAGGATTCGACAATCTCAAATAGTGCAAGATGTTCGAAATTCTGAGAAAAATAGGGGTAAGCTCTAGGGAGAGACGGGTAATATACAATATGTAGCAGAGCCAAGAGGGAATATTTATATTAATGGATGACCAAGAACGAAGTTCTCGGATTAAAAGGAGTGTGAGACGGGGATGTGGTCTTTAGCCCTTACTCTTCAATTTGTACGTCGAAGATGCAATGATGGAACTAAAAAGAAGGTTCAGTAGTGGAATTAAACTTTAAGGTGAAAGGATATCAATGATATCATTCGCTGATGACATTGCTATCCTGAGTGAAAGTGAAGAAGAACTTCATGATCTGCTGAACGGAATGAACAGTCTAATTAGCACACAGTATGTACTGAGAGTATATCGAAGAAAGACAATGGTAATGAAAGGTAGGAGAAATGAGAACAGCGAGAAACTTAACTTGATGGTAGCCTAGTAGATGAAGTTAAAGAATTCTGCAACCTAGGCAGCAATATAGCCAATGACAGCCGCAGCGAAGAGGTCATCAAAAACAGACTAGCACTAGCAAAAGGGCAATTCTGGCCAAGAGAAGTCTACTAGTATGAAACATAGGCCATAACTTGAGGGAGAAATTGCTGAGAATGTAAGTTTGGAGCACGGCATTTTGTGGTAGAGAAACATGAACTGTGGAAAAACCGGAACAGAAAAGAAACTAATCATTTGAGATATGCTGCTACAGACGAATGTTGAGAATTAGGGGGACTGATAGGGTAAGATTTGAGGAGGTTCTGCGCAGAATCGGAGAGCAAAGGGATATTTGGAATAGACTAAAAAGGAGAAGGGACATGATGGTAGGACATCTGCTAAGATATCAGAGAATGACTTCCATGGTACTAGAGACAGATGTGGAGGCAAAAAATTGTAGTGGAAGACAGAGATTGGAATACATCCACCAAGTAATTTAAGGACGTAAATTGCAACTGCTACTCTGTGATGAAGAGATTAGCACATGAGAGGAAATCGTGTCGGCCCACATCAAACCATTCAGAAGACTGATGACTCAAAATAAATAAATTATATTGTGTAATGGCACATGACAAGATTCGAGTGTCCAATCGATGATGACTGAGATTGTCATCCACAATACCTACGCAACACGAAATTGTTACAACTGATCCATGAATGAAGTTCCACGTTTCCTTGAAGAGGGACGAATGAAACTGACTTTCTTAAGCCTACTGCAAGTGATCACAGACGCCTACAACCACGGTTGAGATGTCTTTAGACATTAGTTGTAATGGAATATTATACATGTAAAAATGTGCAGCATAGATGTGAGCATACTTGAGTTGCGTTAGAAAAGATAATTTTTTCTATCCAAATGAGGCAGCTATCCTCAACCACGCGAGAGCCGGGCTCACTCTGAACTATGCGTTTCCTTGAACTTGGATGTCTATCTGCGTTTTGTTTCCCGCTGTTTTTGCTGTGGTTCTTCCCCCTTATACGTGTGGCAGCAGCGATGTGTATCGATATTTGCACCGTCTACCATCTTTGGTCTTGTGCATATAGTCTCCGGCTTAGGTGTATGCGGGCTGTCGGTCGGTTGGTGCGGACCAAGGAGCGTATCCCCATGTGGCTGGGTCTGCTGGCGGTCCCTGTGCAGTGTCGGAGCGTGTGTGGAGCTGTCCGACTGCTACAAGCTTCGTGGCTCACCGACCAAGGACGTCAAAGTTGAGTGTTGTATTAAGTACCAAAGTACCCGGTAGTGTCGCTCGTTTCGGTAGTTCACTGTTGGGGAGATTTCCCTGTGCGCCACACCGAGTGTTTATAGTGGTGAAATCGAGCCGCTGTGCGGTGGAATTAACTATATTGGTTCACTACAATTCAAGTGCACCAGCGGAACTTTCTGCCTTTGTCCGCAGTTCTCGCTTCCCACGCCCGGGTTCCCGGGTTCGATTCCCGGCGGGGTCAGGGATTTTCTCTGCCTCGTGATGACTGCGTGTTGTATGCTGTCCTTAGGTTAGTCAGGTTTAAGTAGTTCTAAGTTCTAGGGGACTGATGACCATAGATGTTAAGTCCCATAGTGCTCAGAGCCATTTTCTGCCTTGTGACCGTTAGTGTTCTGGTTACCTTCTCTGGCCACTGATGTAAATTCAGGCAGTGTTTGTTTTTGGTAGACTTAACTAATTACCTTGTTTCAAATTCAAGTGTACCAGCAGAATTTTCTACCTTGTGGGCGTTAGTGTTCCATTTACCTGCCCTGGCCACTAACATAATTTCAGGGCGTGTCCTTTCCTCACCTGTTGTCACTGTCCAACATGGTGTGTAGTTTTGACAGCCTAATACATATTTCATTGGGATAATAACGTTCGTAACAGTTTGGTCTTTGAGTTTTCATGTACCGATGGCTACCAAGTCGTTTGGTTTGTCGGTGCGTGACTCCCTTGGTTGCGTTACCAATGTATCAAGTGTAGTTGGGCCGACCACCTGTCCCACCAAAGTGAACGTTAGTGTTACGTGGGCTGCCACCCCTCCCCCTCCCTCACCACCCCCTGGAGGCGTCTGGGTGATGTTGCCTATACTGTCCTTTTCATGGGTGTTTAATGGTCTGCTGGAAATCTATTATAGCGAATGCTTCAAGGAAAAAAATTTTTTGTGTGTGTTTTATGTTAATCTAGGGCCTTCAGCCCGTATAAGTAAGTCTGAATTCTGGCAAGTGGATATTTTGCTGAAATTAACCGTTGTTGTGCTATCTTTTCATTTAGTATGCTGTCAGCCACGTAAAACTTAATGGTTTAAGGTTTTTTGAAATTTTGGAAAATCAGTTGTGATCCTTCAGCCGCTTAAAACCTTATTCTTAAATTTAGTTATTGAGGTTGCGTTGCCTTTTCATCTAGTGTGCTTTCGGCCACTTAAAACTTAAAGGTTAAGGTATTTTTTGAATTTTTGGAAAATCAACTGTGGGCCTTCAGCAGCTTAAAGCCTTACTCCTATAATTTCCCCTTAAGTGAAATCATTGCGGCCTTCTGCCTTAAAAGATTTATATTTTAAAATTTTGAAATTTAATTGTGGCCTTCAGCTGTTGGTGTTGCACCTTGTTTATGTTTGTTGTATCCACTTTGGCCTTGGGGCTTTTAGCCTAGCTGTGATATATACATAAATGTTTAAATTATTTTATTTGCAATTTTAACTGCGTGTCTTCAGTCACTTGAAATTTATCTTGTTGATTTTTAAGATTTCTTGTTTGGAGACCTTTGCCGTGAAAGAATTGAATTTTGAAAATCGTAGTATTAAAGGTTCAGCTATGTGCCGTTTTGGTTTAAATGTGTTATTACATTACAATAAATTACAATTTTGAAGTGAAACCGACCTCCACCTTATTTGAACCTGCGGGTTTAGTGGGAATTTCAACACACTGCGTTATTATACAAATTAAAGTTACAGTGCATTATTGATTCCAGTAGACTTAACAAATACTGTTACTGAAATGATTAGTAATTATATTTAGTCCTAATTGGGGTAAGTGAATTTTTCATAATTAATTCATGCGTAATTGTCAGAGTAGCTGCCTGAATTTCAAACGTTGACGTCGATACATTAAACGCAGTTTGTAATCGTTGATTGGGTTATAGATATTAGTCGTGCAATAAGCGTAGTTAGTGGGAAACGAACGTGTAACTACCAGAAACCGGTTAGAGTAGTATGACTAATCAGAATGTTCAAATGAAAACTGTGGGACTGAATGATACTGTCATTTACCGGTTCTGTGGGTTAGTGTATTTTAGGTAACTACATGCATTAATACTTGGGATGGGGAAAGAAATACGTCTAGCAGCGCATTCTCCAACTCGTATGTGGTAAGAACGAACATGCCCGACGATAAGTAGGGAGGATGTGCGGACTGAGGAAGTGGGTAGAACATACTTCGATAATCTCCTGCAATATATGCGATAAAATATGAAAGTTATCTTAACCAAACAATTATCAGACAGTGACACAATAATTCTCACAAGGTCGATAAAAATGAAATAAATAAAATAAATAAATTTTCATCCGAAGAGAGAAACTGTTAATACTTCCTTGGTAGGGAGGACGCATAATTTTGGTGGTGAAGTCGACGACAGATGTTAAGTAAATTCGACAGTGTCCCGGGAAGTGCGTTGGGATCCGTGCTGTTCTGCTCGCGTTTTATATTAGGGAACCAGCAGATAATATTAATAGAAAACTCAGACCGGCTGTAGATGATGCAGTTATCTATAACCAAAATACAGAGAAACATTCAGTGAAGTCTTGACGTAATTTCAAATTTTTTCTACTTGTTTCAGATATTTAGAAATTTCAAAATGTACGCTTCACAAATCACAGAAACATAATAACCTATGTATACTTTTTCGGTCACAATTGGAATTAGCCAGTCGGATGTAAAAAGTTGTGGGGAGGTGAAGTAGAATGTTTAGATACGGTTCATCATATTTGCAGCAGTGACAGACTTTGGTTTATTGAGAGTTAATGAGAACATGCAGTTTGTTTGTATGAATGTATCAAAGAAGGGCAGCACGAATGTTCACTGTTTTCATGTCCGGTAGAGAGTAACAGAAATGCATCATGAACTGAGCTGAAGATCCTGAATATGCAGGTGCTGCAATACAGATGCAAACTATCGCAGAAGGATACATACCAAGTGCGAGGAAGCGCAGTTTCGCGAGAAATATAGGAAAATACTGCAGGCCCTTTGTATAGTTCTCGTAGGGACTTTCAAAATCAACGTTAATATACACACCTAAAGAAAGGTTCATGCGTCCGGTAAATCGTGCATGTGCGTTGCAATTGTGCCTGTTCCTGTACCGATCGGAAGGTTACAACTGATGTTCTTTGTAAACGTACACACAGTTACCGTGCTTGTTTCCTATGGATTTAGTTTAAAATAAAGCATCACTAAGTTCGCTTCAGAGACTTCTGTGGAACAGTATAGTGAACATCGATCATGCCATGAAGGACAATCGCGACCAGTGATAGGTTCCGCAAAATTACGGTCGCGCAGAGTGCTTGTGAAAGAGAGAACTTGCTTGACATGCACACCGGAGTCAAGGTGATGTGGCGCGGACATGAAATGGGTTCCAACTGAGTGTGCTGACGATTTACACCGCACGGGCCGTCCACATTTAAGACAAGTATGGCTTGATCGATATCTACGACTTTTGCATCAAAGAAAGCATGACCTGAGTGCCCTAGAATTCAGCATTCGCAGAGGCTACAGGACGTCATGTGTAGCATCAAATAGTGGGGCGACGATTTCATAATGTGAATCTCTATTCCTGACGACCCTGACGAGCAACACGTCGTACACTGCAACAACCTGGACTCAGCTGAAGAAGGTCAAGGAATCATGTGGAATGGGCGCCCCAGGATTGTCGTCGTGTGTTGTTTGCGGACGAGATTCGTATCTGTTTCGACCTTGATAATACAGGCAACCTCTTTGGAGGAAATCCGGTGATATTGAACCCTTCCATACTACGACTCACGTGTGCATGAAGGTGGTAGTGGAACGATGTTGTGGAGTACACCATGGGGTTACCGTACAATCCTCATGGTTGCTGAGGGCATTCTCACTACTCTGCGGTACAGGGCTAGTTTCTGCAGAAAATAGTGGGACCGAATACGCAGCATTCTGGTGATAATATCATCTTAACTGATGGTAACTCACATTTCCATCGTGCTGTTTCTTGAACACGTGTTTGCAGCATGCTAGGATCACCAGAATGGAGTGACCTGTTTCCCCGGACGTGAACCCTGTCGAACGTGAGTGGAATCGACTCGAACGAGCTGTCTTTGGCCGTCCGCAACTACCAGACACTTACGACACTTATGCAGCATCGGCATTGAATAGTGTGACACTTTGGTCTCATCGATGGTATGCCACAGAAGATTCAAACCTGAATCTGAGCAAGGGGACGTCCAACAATGTGCTGACGTTGCTCACGAGTGCTGAAAAAAATCGTCCATGTGAAATAGACGATTTTGTCATTACATTTCTTTTCAATTTTTTACTTACTTACTTTTTTAATATGGACACATTGAAAATGTATGCCTCAGAGCCACTTTTTGTTTTCAGTTGCGTGAATTTCGAAATAAACAAATAAAGGGACGATGCAAAACTTTTGTTGACGTGTGTAATTACAGAGCGCAGGGAGGCACTGAAGTATTCATTCTGCCCGCTCTCCACACGCGAATGGAACAAGAAGTAACCACAATACTCGGTACATTAGGAATGTTCCTCGGCTGGGCTATTCATTGTGGTGGAAAATGTGGACGTAGATACTAGCGTTTCGTTGAAAATGCTTTTCACTCTTTGTGTAGTCTGTAGAAAAAGCTTAGCTGGTTACCGAAACGTTCAGCTACCGGTAAGAAAAAAAAAACGATCTGTCGGATCTGTGATTCTGTTCTACTAATATTGGTTATTGTTTACCATGATGTGACAACTGAATCCATAAACTTCTACAACTGTCATGTTGAAAGGCATGAGAAAATCGGTTATTAGAAAAATGATGTGGGCTTTACTGCTGTGAACATGTCTTATCTCATCTAAACCAATATGTTGCTGTTACATCGGTGAATGCGGCTTGTATTTGAACATTTTATACTCCACTTTCCTTCTACAGTTGTAATAGTTATGAATGAAAGTGTTCAGTATCATGTGAATGTAGCCAGTTAAAATTCAACCTAAGCGAGCAGAGGAGAAAAAATGGGTTAATAGAGCATCATTACCTGTTACTAGTGACGTTGGAGCGGAAATCAAACTGAAAAAAATACGGAATGGAACAATGAACGTGGAATTCGGTGACGATACGGAGACCAGTGGGGGTGAGGTATTTCTGCAGGGGGACGATATTTCACTTCCTATTGATCGTTCTGAGTTTGTGAACCTTTGTGGAGAGGAAACGCTGGGATGGTAAGGCAAAGGGAACAGGTGAGCCTAATGAAACATGGGATCAGTCAAAGAAGTGCTTCTTTGTGGTACGCGCGGCAACCGTGCGGAGCTTGTTCGGCGGTCTGTCAAAGCAGAGTAAAGGGATCGACCGGTCCTCTCTGCCAAAAACCAATATCGCAGCTTCCGGGAGACTCAGGAACTGACTTCCGACGTCGGATCTCAGTTTCCGCCTCCAGCTCTCCCGGTATACGCCAGTTCGTCTCGCTCTCAAATACATATACGTCAGTTTACTTCCGCAATGTCTCGGGGCAAGGGTATCCTCACTTTAGAGATCGACAACGCGTCTGCTTTCAGAATACGGTTTCCTTGGTTCATATAACGCTCTTTGAGGCTTCTGTAGGGGCTTACGGACAACGACGCTCATTGCAGGTCGTACGTCTCAGCAAAATGTTTTATCTACATACAAGGTGATTGAGATAAAATTGCCTCAGACACTTTCTGAACCGTTTACGATATCGCAATTCTGTTTTCATGCAAATGAAATGTAAACATATTTTCATTAAATGTTGTACAGTGTCTTTTCATAGCTATAATATCTTCATGGACATCTAGAGCAACTTCGATTTTTTCTGATGGAACTATAACAACTTCGCAGGTTTGAATCCTGCCTCAGGCATGGATGTGTGTGATGTCATTAGATTAGTTAGGTTTAAGTAGTTCTAAGTCTAGGGGACTGATGACCTCAGACGTTAAGTCCCAGAGCCATTTGAACCATAGTCCAAACTTCGATTAGCAGTTTCGGAAAAACTGCAATATTTAGGACGAAGGATTTGTTTATTCTGAATACGAATTCTATTGCTGTGTTAAGCGGCCTGTGTGTGATCAGGGGATGAATGCTTTTTTTCGCCAGTCCCGGAAGAACTGCTATTGTACGAGGGTTGCCCTGAAAGTAATCCACCGCATTTTTTTCTTCAACAGTTGTTTATTAAACATAACGAGAATGCACACGAAAGAATTGTGTTTTATGTACACACACTATTTTTCCACGTTATCTCCATCCCGTTCTATGGCCTTCCTCCAGTACGAAACAAGGGCGTGCATGACCTGTCGGTACCAATGCTTCTCTTCGCGGCGGAGCCAGTGCTTCACTGCATGAATCGCTTCCTGATCATCCTCAAAATGTCTTCCACGAATGCTATCCTTTAAAGGCAAGAGACAACATCAGCTCGCTGCAACATGTCACCCGTGGATGGTCTGCCAAATCGCTGCAAATAGTGGAGGTCCGCCGAACCGCCTTCGGACGACCTCACCCTCCGTGCCCAGCGACTAACCGTATTTTGTCAATAGCAGATACTCTGTACAATTTTCACAAGCGTTTTTGAATATTCCCCACTGTTCCTTTCTCTGTAGTGGGAAATTAAATGACGCCACGTTGCTTGTAGCGTACATCACTTACAGGCGCCATTTTGAAATTGTCCTGCAGCTACGCTATCTGTCGGAAGTGACGGAAACGTGTCTCAAAAATGGTTCAAATAGCTCTGAGCACAATGGGACTCAACTGATGAGGTCATTAGTCCCCTAGAACTTAGAACTAGTTAAACCTAACTAACCTAAGGACATCACACACATCCATGCCCGAGGCAGGAGTCGAACCTGCGACCGTAGCGGTCTCGCGGTTCCAGACTGCAGCGCCAGAACCGCGCGGCCACTTCGGCCGGCTTGGAAACGTGTCTTGCTCACGCAAGAGACTTCAAATATTCCATATGTAACGTTTCACATTCGTAGCTTTGTCTTCGGCTGAGGAAAAACTGCAGTGCATTACTTTCTGGGAAACACTCGTAGAAACAACTACAGGCAAGCAAAATTCACCGAAAAACTCAAGGTTTGAAGATAAAGTGTTAAAATGTTGAATGTGAACGGGTAAGTTTAGGGGTGCTTTGAAGATCTTGAGACAGTGGCATCACACTCAGCTCCCGAAAATGTCGAATGTTTAAGGGACAGTAAAACCGGAAACTACTGGTTAATATAAATAACTTAGAAATGGTGGTAATGAGTATGGCTGTGCTTACTGAGATTCAACCTTATTGGACAGTACACGAACGTATACAGAGAGACAGAGAGAGAGAGAGAGAGAGAGAGAGAGAGAGAGAGAGAGAGAGAGAGTAGAACACAGTTTTGGAATACCAAGTATAGGGAAATTTGTAACCTGTCAACCACATACAGTGCGAGTGAAGGGGGATAGGAGGGACTCAAGCGTATTGTATGAAAACTTCTTACTTATCGATGCTCAACAATATTTATCATTGAACCAATCAAAATTACACGACCACAGAAAAACGCAGAGAACAGGGTCTTGGGGTCAGATGCACAATGGTGGAAGTTGCTTCTTCCTCCACCGTCTTGATGGCTAGACATCTCATCTAGGTGACTTCTCCAGGATCGTCCTGACCGTGAGGCTCTCATCTAGCTATACTGAACATAGGCACAGGTTGTTGGCAAACTGCCAATGACTGATTCTGCAGCCAATCCAGCCACCTTCTTCAGATCCAGTGGCATCAGCTAGGCAAACTAGAGGTAAAGTCGAATCACTTTTGACGATGGACAGGTTATTTAGTCTTGTTTCTGAATATTTGGCTGCAGTTGAAGCTTCAAAATGCTTCCACATCCTGAAACCGATACACACGAATATCATTCTGTAGTACTGTATATCTCTATGCACTAACCTTCGTCAATCACGGTATGACTTTCATAAACGTAAATGTTTTGTCTAGAGATAGGTACAACTGAATCAGATTCCCGAATCCTTGTCCATGTTTGTCCCAGTATTAGCTTATTATTTCCAATGTTTGTTAAACCATTTCTTTTGGTTTTACTTATAATAAACTGAGTTAAGTGAGATCCTTGTCTAATTCTGTAGTAAAATTAATGTCCTTACCGTTGTTTTTGTGGCTAATAATTTGCCTGTGTCAAATATATACGGCAAAATCGAAATATTTAGTTAAAGCATCCCACCATACTCGAAACCTCATACCAATGCATTACAAAAGTAGCATACACCTCTTTTTTCTACTTTTTGCAAACAAACGCAATGCTATAAACTGGCAATCTATATAAAAAGATTTTTTTTTTACATGCGGAATTTGAAAATTTGTTCTGTAGCAGTCCAATAGGTTATTTAGCATAAATGGAGGTTACGTAGTGTATAGTTCTAGATTTGGTTTTCAAGTAAACAACAGGCATCGTCTTTATCTATCCGACAGAAATTAAAAAAATAATTTTCCCGATGAAATGTGACCCAAATACTACCGAATCGTTCACCGACAAAATTTTATTTCCTTAATCCATGCAGAATAATTCATAGTTCGTCACACTGGCCAACAGCTGTCAGTGGACTCAAATCAGAACAAACGATGTGAAACGGAATAGGCATGTAAGTTCCGTAGTAGGGAAGCCGAATGAGACTTAGATTTGGTGGAAGATTTCTAGGATACTGTAATGCATCCCTAACGAATGTTACATACGATTTGCTAGTGTTAACCTTTCTATAGTGATGATATAGTGTCTGGTGTACTTGTAAAGTAGAAAAGACAAGAGGCAGATATAAACTGAGACGCGTTGGAATTACGACAACATGTGAATATATGCCATGAAAATCTTTTACCGAGACCATAGGGGATTTAATTAGCAATATTCGGGAAGAAGGGGTTCACGTCCTCGGAAAATCTTTTTAGGAGAACATAGAGTGTTTGACGAAGACAGTACATAACTCTTCTGTTTCCACCGGACATGTTAGCTAAATATCATGACAATGAATGCACACATTAAAAAAAATCTCTGGAACTGAATTCAGATGAACAGTGCTGCAACTTACTTCACCCACTCTAAATGCAATTTCCGAACAGATAGTGGAAGTAACAACGTATTAACTGCGCCTGTAATCGATCAACATGATGGTTTATTCTTCCTACGCCCTGTCCACAAACGAAAAGAGTAAATAACATCATCACACGATACAGGAAGATCCATGAAAAGCACCCGGGATTTTTTGTTGCGACTACAAATGAAAATGTCATGGCGAGAGAAAAGAAGTGAATTTATGGTGCTAACTTAGATGAAAAAAGGATTTTTTACTTGTAGAAATTACATTGGTGAGGTAGCTATTAAAGAGAGTGGCTGACGGGACTTTTTGCGCGTGGGCTCGCGAAAGTTCACAGGGAAACCTGTGTAACAAGCAACAGAGAGAATGCTCAGAATGGAATCTATACCTAGCAAGTACGTGATTAGAGCCATGATGTAGCAAACTGATATTTATAGCAACTGAGTGTTTTCTGCTAACTACCACGATATTAATATTAAAATGTTGTCAGCACCTCCGTTCTGCATGGATTAAGGAAATAAAATTCGGTCGGTGAACGATTCGATAGTATTTGTGTCACACATTTCGTCGGGAAAATTCTTTTTTTAATTTCCGTTAGATAAATAAAGAAGATGCTTGTTGTTTACTTCGAAACCATATCTAGAATTGAAGTTAGTCCATTTACATTCACGACTAGTGGAACACATCGGGAACATGTTTTTGCTTAATTTAACCATGTAGTGCTATTGTCTTTAACCTACTATTGTTTTATGTGTCTAACTTCAACTGTTTGTGGAACACTGAAGAAGAGAAACATGTGCCGAATAAATAGCCACTATGATGAAGTAATTGTATTCCAGGATTTACTTTTCTCATAATGACTACTTCCAGCTGCCCGTCAAAACTTTAAAAACGCTTTACTAGGTCGTATCATCCTGTCCCTTCTTCGAGCCAGCATTCTCCATATCTTTCTCTCTTGTCCTTCCACTCCACCTAATCTTCATTAGCCTTGTAACCTCGAATTCAATGATTCATTAAAGTTACGTTATGCATTACATTGGCGATGATACTATTGTTAATTAATTATTTATAACGTAAGACGGTAGTTGTCACTGAGATAGTCGGAGAGCTAAATATGTACAAATAACTGTACTGATATTTTCGAAGTACAGGGCTTTTGCATGGAAAGAACGGACTGAAACCTGCGATGAAGTTAAGACCAAATCTGTAGCCAAGTTAAAAGACGAAATAAGGTAATTCTGGTTCCTGGGAAGCAAAATAACGCAAGAGGAACGAGACAAAGATGTAAGAAGCAGTGATGAGAATGAGGGCATTCTTACATAAATGAAAACTACTAATACCATAAGCCTGAATTTGGGAAAGAGACTTCTGAGAAATGTGTGTCTGGAGTGCAACATCATACGGTAATGAATCGTAACCTGAGAAATTAAGTCTGAGTTGAAGCATTACAGAAGGTTGCAGTAAATCAAGTATGCTGATAAGGTAATTAATGTGAGAAAGGCGAACCAGAAGAAAGGATGGAATGACACCGTATATTGTTAAACATGAGGAAATAGTATCAACAGTGTTTCAGGAAATTGTATAGGGAATAATCCGTAGAGCAAGATAGAGGTTGAAATATATAAAGCGCGATCAAAAAGTTTTCGTTCGAAGGCCGTTCAGCCCAAAATCGGCATGCCATTCAAGCGAAATCGTCGTGGGCACTGAGGCAATCCTGCCACCTACGCACCAGTTTTAAGATAACCGTTCGGTAAAACAGTGTCCTGCTGCGTGAAGAAGACTGTAACTGCCAGCTGTACATCAAAGTACGACATGAATCGTCAACCTTTCAATGCCTTTTTTAAGCGACCAAAGGCGTGGTAATCGGATATAGGGAGATCAGGACTATAGGGCGGGTGTTCGAGTGTCTCCCTCTAGGCTAACTTCTACGTCACGCAATTAGCGCTATGGGGACGTCGTTACCATAAAGCAGCGGCACAACTTGTCGCAGTTTTCCACCACGTTTGTTTTCAACAGACATGCTGCCCCATATGCACTCTCCATTAGCCGATGGATTTGTACATGTGTTTGTCCTGTAGCAGCTAAGAAAAGAGTAACAGCATGTTGCTCTTCTTTCTGCGCATTTGGCAAGAATATAGCATAGTTCACATTTCCGCATTTACCGCATGGACGTCGGAAATAACACGAATGCCACAATAGTACCTTGCCTAGAGGTCGGTGCTTGTATATTACAAGGACATTGGGTGTAGACGTCACTCTGATGTGTGCAGATCAACACAAGAGTGGAAGTTGTGGAGGTCAAACTAGTCGAAAGACCGATTAAGAACTAAGAGGGAGGAACAGGGGCCTCCTGTCGTAAGGCGAATGTAGTAATTCGCCTTCTCAGCTCAGTACGTGTCATCAGACATCGCAGTGGCGGTTGATGTGATACTCGGTACTTAACACCTAATACGCATCTACTTCTATACTCAGCAGAGCACTTTCAAATGCATGGCAGTGGTACCTCCTATTGTACCACGTAACGCAACACATATTTTTCTGAAAGCAGTTTGCTTTTGTTCAGCATTCCAGTATACCATATTATCCCACATTCTTTTGACTACAAAACTCTGTTTTGCAACATAATCTCCGTTCAATACGCTGCACTTACGCAGCCTTACTGGTAGAGCTCGTATACCTACGTGATACCAATCTACTGTTCGACGCCGGAGCCAACGTCTTGCTGCATCTATGACTCCTCATCATCCTCGCACTACATCCAGCGGAATGCATCGTTCACTGGGCTACACAGATGAAAGTCAGAACGTGCGAGATCCGGGCTGTAGAGCGGATGAATAAGAATTGTAGAATGAAGCTTTGTGAGCTCGTATCGGGTTTGCAGACTTCAGTGAGGTCTTGCGTTGTGGTGACGAACACGCTGAAGTCGTTTCTCCAGTTTCCTGAGGGTAGCACAATACACTTTCAAGTTGATCGTTGCACCATGATGGACAACATCAAACAGAATAACCCCTTCAGGGTCCCAGAAGACCGACACGATGACTTTATTGTCTCAGTGTACGGTTTTGAACTGTTTCCTCGGTGGAGAGGTCGTCCCGTGCTTCTCCATGGGCTGCTGTTTGGTTCTGGTTCTGAGTGATGAACCCGCGACTCACCACCAGTGATGACCTTTGACAAAACGTTATCACGATCCGCCTCGTAACGCTCAAGCAATTCCGCACAGATGATCCTGTTTTCTCTTTATGGTCTTCTGTTAAGATGTGGGAAAGCCATCGGGCACACACCTTCGAATACCCAAACTGGAGGACGAGTGTATCAGCATAGCAAGACAGACGACCAGCTGTGCTGTGCGGTGTTTGATCGTGGTCCGTCCACCACCTCGAATGAGAGTGCCGGCACGTTCCAACATTTCAGGAATCACAGCTACACTATGTGATCAAAAGTATCAGAAAACCTGGCTAAAAATGACTTATAAGTTCGTGGCGCTCTCCATCGGTAATACTGGAACTCAATATGGTGTAGCCTTGAAGACAGCTTCCACTTTCGCAGGGATACGTTCAATCAGGTGCTGGATGATTTCTTCGGGAATGGCGGCGCATTCTTCAGGGAGTGCTGCACTCAGGAGAGGTACCGTTGTCGGTCGGTGAGGCCTGGCACGAAGTCGGGGTTCCAAAAAATTCCCAAAAGTGTTCTATAGGATTCAGGTCAGGACTCTGAGCAGGCCAGTTGATTACATGTATGTTACTGTCGGTAACCGCTCCACCATGCGCCATGTATTATGAACACGTGCTTTAACCTGTTGAAAGGTGCAATCGCCATCCCCGAATTACTCTTAAACAGTGGGAAGCAAGAAGTTCCTTAAAACATAAATGTAGGACTGTGGTGTGACAGTGCCACGCTAAACAACGAGGTGTGCCAGCCCCATCCATTAAAAACACGACCACACCATAACACAACGTCCTCCGAATTTTACTGTTGGCACTGCACACGCTGGCAGATGACGTTCACCGGGCATTCACCACAACCACACCCTGCCATCGGATCGCCACATTGTGTACCGTGATTCGTCACTCCACACAACGTTTCTCCACCGTTCAATCGTGCAATGTTTACGCTCCTTACACCAAGCGAGGCGTCGTTCGGCGTTTACCGGCGTGATGTATGGCATATGAGCAGCCTCTCGATCACAAAATCGAAGTTTTCTCACCTCCCGCCTAACTGTCATAATACTTGAAGTGGATCCTGATGCAGTTGGAATTCCTGTATGATGGTCCGGATGGATGTCAGTCTATTACACATTACGACCCTCTTCAGCTGTCGGCGGTCTCTTGTCAGTCAACAGATGGCGTCGGTCTGTACGCTTTCGTGTGGTACGTGTCCCTTCACGTTCCCACTTCACTATCACATTAGAAACAGTGGACCTAGGGATGTTTAGGAGTGTGGAAATGTCGCGTGCAGACATATGTCACAAGTGACATCCAATCACCTGACTACATTCAAAGTCCGTGAGTTCCGCGGAGCGCCCCATTCTGCTCTCTCACGATGTCTAATGATTACTGAGGTCGCTTGTACGGAGTACCTGGCAGTAGGTGGCAGCACAATGCATCTAATATGTAAAACTTACGTTTGTGGGTGTTCGGATACTTTTGATTACATAGTGCATTTCCAGCCGGGCGGCAGGTGGGAGATGGTACAGGTTTGCCCTATCGCCTTGCGATGATGACAGAAGTCCCGCCCAACTATTCACCGCGCTTATGTTCGCTGACAGGTCTCCACAGGCATTCTGCAAGCGCTTGTGAATAACTACGATGTTGTACTTTCCACCAAAAGAAACTTAGTGGCAGCTCTGTGTTTGTAACGCACCTCCGTTGCACACACCATTTTGAAGGATACATAAAACGTAGCCACCAATAGTAGCTTCATGAAACTTCAGAGGCTAAAGCGCGAATATTCCATCTGTCGCACAAAAAATTGCATAATGTTTCAACCGAAATAGGCTGAGAAAAATTTGTTGTATTACTTACTTAACGCTCCTAGTATCAGAGATTCGTCCCACTTCTCTCGCGTTTAGAGCGCTGGTGGGACGTATGTGTTTGCGGTACTTTGTACCACGCTTTCACAGTCCCTCTTAGAGCGATTCGCCGGCCGCGGTGGTCTCGCGGTTCTAGGCGCTCAGTCCGGAACCGCGCGACTGCTCCGGTCGCAGGTTCGAATCCTGCCTCGGGCATGGATGTGTGTGATGTCCTTAGGTTAGTTAGGTTTAACTAGTTCTAAGTTCTAGGGGACTGATGACCACAGATTTTAAGTCCCATAGTGCTCAGAGCCATTTGAATCATTTTTAGAGCGATTCCCATTAGACAGTAGTAGAAACCTCAGTATTAAATCTGTGAAACACAGTAAGTACACTTTCACAGTATAATAGGCGCCTATGAGCAACAATCAACCACTTCTTGTTTTTCAGTATTTCTGAGAACCTTCCGTGACAGGAAGGCCACATTTGTATACTCAACAGTGTACTGTGTTAGATCAATTAAAAATCGCTCTCACGCACTTGAGCAACACTCCAGTATGGGTTGTACGAGCATTTTTGTGTCCCTTTTGTAGGCTGACTACATTTTTCCAATATCGTACCAATGAACCGAAGCTTTACCTGCGTTTGAGCCTCTGTGACCATTCGATATCATGTCCCCACAAACTATTATTCGGTGGCATTTGCATACGTTGACTGATTCTTGTTGTGACTCATTAAGATTGTAATCAAAGAGTGACAAGTGTTTTCTTCTGTGAATTGCGCAGTTCTAAGTTTCTGAGTATTTAAAGCAGACTGTCACTATCAGCACGACTGGAGATCAGATTGGATATTTATGCAACTTATTAAGTACAGAGTTGCATTATTTTCTTAATGTCTCAGGTCACTATTAATATCGTCTGCCCGGTTATTAGTATACAATATGAACAACAGGTGTCCCAGAATATCCTCGAGACAACCTCAAAAGTACTTCGTATGATCGTACTGTCTTTACTTATCGTTTGTTACGTAGAGAATGAAATACTTTTCAAAACTGAAGAAATGTTACGTCCACATTATTGCCCTAATTCACGGCTTTCATGATGTCATGTGAGAAAATTCCACGTTGGATCTCACATGACCGATGTTTACGGGACTGCTACGGTCGCAGGTTCGAATCCTGCCTCGGGCATGGATGTGTGTGATGTCCTTAGGTTAGTTAGGTTTAAGTAGTTCTAAGTTCTAGGGGACTGATGGTCACAGATGTTAAGTCCCATAGTGCTCAGAACCATTTTTTTGATGTTTACGGAAAACATGGAGGTTGGTATGGAGGTTCGTTTTTGAGACATATCGTTTTATTTTAACTACGTATACGTTCTCTAAGATTCTAAAACAAATGTCATTTACGTAGGACCACAGTTCTATTAATCATTTCTGCTGCTCTTCCTACATAGTGGGGTAACATGCATTTTCCCCAGCTACTGTGTACAGGTTTTTATTCGGAACATCTACGGTATACTATACCGGAAAGAAAGAATAACGTAGTCCCAAACTCTATCAGGAATCTGATTGGGATTCTGTACTGCTCTGTGTGATAGTTCAGTTTTATCGATTTCAGCTGCGTCATACACTAATATGAAAGAGACTGGTGGCCATTAAAATTGGAGAATCGTGAAAGTGGTGTGAAATGTACGTCAAACTACTCTGAAGTGTGCTATTGTTTGCTGTCTTTCTATGTAAAGGATCATTTCAGACAGTGTTCAGCTCTTATACTTCGGGTTTGCTATCCTCAGTTTGGGATTATGTATCCTCTATGTGTTTGAACACAAATTTGGTGGGACTGACAGCTTTTAGATATGAACACCATTTCACCCGGTTTTGAAAGATGCCCTTTTGATAACATTCTGATTCGGTAGTCGTTGATGGCATCAAGCATTGACCTTCTAAGAGAAAATCGCGTTTCAGTGAGCTTATCCGTAAGCTTCACCTTACAACTTCTACGTTTTTTACTAGAGACGGTATAGCATGGAAGGGCATTTCCCTCATGAATGGTACCAGTAGGTACACATCCATGATTGCTTTGTCAACTTGCACCCATGCCTCATGCTGTTGCCCAGAGCTAATGGTTACGATTTCGTCCTTGAGATGCTCCACTAGTTCCCCTCCATCTACCTTACTAAACTATAATTTTTATGACTTGTTTGTCCTTTTTACTTTAATTGCTATAACTGTATTTCGGTGTATACATCCTCAATGGGATCACAGCTGTTTACTGCCATTAGATATAATAAACTCCCACCATGATTGGACTCTCAAATAATTTCTCTGGCAGGTTTCGGAGAAAGCTTTCTGTTGTGTTTCTTTGAATGTCCTTTCATTTACTAAACGGAATCCACACCAATCGATTGTTATCGATAAAGTCCCCTCCAATGACAGCATTGTTGAGAAACATGTAATAATGTCACGAAGCGTTAAGGCCATCTGCTCAATGGCGTATTGGCCCACAGTTGGAAAGCAAAAAAGCAGCAATTATGGGAGACGTATGTGACAAAGATGTCTACATACAGGTCACGCGGCACCTCAAAATGATGGGTAGCTGAAGTATGGGTGCGTAGCTAGCACCCGATAGCGCGCGATATAAATTGTCCAGTTTCATTAATGTGGCTATCTATCAAGACCTTTTGCACTGGGAAGTGACCTCCGAGTTTTCTTTGCTATCGTGAGGCAATATGCAAATGATCTGCAGTACTCGGAATTCTATTATAAATTCTCCCAATGCGATTCTTGTGCGCTTAACAACATCCAACTACGTAATACAGGCCTCTGTTGAAGAATAGTATAGGCTGAGGTCGCTTGCCTCATAGAAAGTAGTGACAGATGTATATTATTGACATCAAGCTAACGCCCCTCTCCCCCAAATTTTTCCCTAGGTTGTATTATAGGGTTAGTGTGTCAATACAGGTAGTCTGAAATATCGGGAAAGATAATCAGATTTACTCCATTTGAGAATGCGGACACTTCATTTTGAATGCGGGCACATTAATAACTTACTAAGGCGAAAGTAGTGTAACACAAATCTACAACCACAAATCCTAGCGATTTGGATTAGCACTTCTCCTTAACTTAATGGGAGAGCACATGTTTAGGCCACGAACTTTCCATCTGTATCTAATCACAGAAGCAATGAGAGAATGTGCTGCGATGCTGATCGTGCTACAGCCGGAGCCTCGCATATTACATACACTATGTAATCAGAAGTATCCGGACACCCGGCTGAAAATGATTTAAAAGTTCATGGAACCCTACATCAGTAATGTTGGAATTCAGTACAGTGTTAGCCCACCCTTAGACTTGATGACAGCTTCCACTATCGCAGGCATACAATCAATCAGGTTGTGGAAGGTTTCTTGGGGAATGGCAACCCATTCTTCACGGAATGCTGCACTGAGAAGATGTATCAATGTCGGTCAGTGAGGCCTGCCATGAGGTCGGCATTCCAAAACATTAGAAAGATATTCTATAGCATTAAAGTCAGGACTCTGTGCAAGCTAGTCCATTACGGGGATGTTATTGTATAACTACTTCACCACAGGTAGTGCATTATGAACAGGTGCTCGATCGTGTTGAAAGATGCAATCGCCATCCCCGAATTGCTCTTCAATAGTGGGAAGCAAGAAGGTGCTTAAGACAGCAATGTACGCCTGTGCTGTGATAGTGCCACACAAAACAAGGAGTGAAAGCCCCTTCCATTAAAAACACGACCACACCGAACACTATCGCCTCCGAATTTTACTGTTGGCCCTACACACGCTGACAGATGACGTTCAAAGGGCATTCGCCATACTCACACCCTGCCACCGGATCGCCACATTGTGTACCGTGATTCGTTATCCCACACAACGTTTTTCCACTGTTCAGTCGTCCAATGTTTACGCTCCTTACACCAAGCGAGGCGTCGTTTGGCATTTACCGGCGTGATGTGTGGCTTATGAACAGCCGCTCGACCATTAAGTCCAAGTTGCTCACCTTCCACGTGTCATAGCTTTTGCAATGGATCCTAATGCAATTCGAAATTGCTGTGTGATGGTCTGGATAGACGTCTGCCAATTACACATTACGACCCTCTTAAACTGTTGGCAGCTTCTGGTAGTCAACAGCCGAGGTCGACCTGTACGCTTTCGTGCTGTATGTGTCCCTTCACGTTTCCACTTCACTATGACATCGGAAACAGTGGGCCTAGGGATGTTTAGAAATGTGGATGTGTGATACGAGTGACACCCATGGCCTGACTACGTTCCGATTCCTTGAGTTCCACAGAGCCCCACATTCTGCGCTCTCTCAATGTCTAATAACCACTAATGTCTCTGATATGGAGTACCTGGCAGTAGGTGGCAGCACAATGTACCTAGGTGTGATATTTCCGCAACCACAGTGGATGGAGACCTTATCGGACGAACGCTGAAACGAAAGTCTTCTTTCTACGAAATACCTAGTGCGACATGCTGCTCCGTTGGTGTGGCTGTCCAGTCGCAAAATTTTAACAAAATTATCACCATTGGGCGCTACTCCCGGTCGGCTGTGAAAGTCACCTTTCGTCCGAAGAACTTCCCAGGCGCTCCCTTAGCGCCAGGGTCTAAACTGACCACTTTCGCTCCTCTGCCCACGCTCAAGAAATGTGGGTTCGAGATTCGCGGACGTACATTCCTTGCTGGTAATGTCGCCCTCGACGCTTTTGTGAGGACAGGGCGACACGTCCGAGGGGTAAACAGCGTCTCCCTGCGTCATTCACGATGGGGAGACGTTCTGCTTGTCTTTCAGCGTGCCAGAAATGCAACCTGCCTGTCGGGCGGCATCAAAGAAGCCCTGCCAATGGAGACCGCTCTGCGGTGCCAGCACCTCCTGGAGTGCTGGAGGTTTCAAATTTCGACGTTTGGGCTAATGCACTGCTGGCTTCCCGCAGCCGGCACCCTGAGTATAACTCCGCACGAATCTCTATCCGCAAAACCTGTCTGCACTTATCGTAATGCAGCACATCCTGATTGCTAATACCTTAGCTACCTCTGTTAACTTAAAGCGATGAAGCGCAAATTTGTTCACAATAATGTTGCTTCTTGTCATTGCTGTCTTAATCAATTATTCAAAATTGCCAAGCCCGATTGATGTGGGTGTTGCACTCCCAGTTCATAGACCATATATGTTTCCATCTTGCAGCATTGTGGACCACAACCTCAATTACTGGACGTCAGTCAGTGAGATTATGGTAGTATCGACAGGAATATGGAACGATGCCGACTCCCATGCCGTGGCCAAGCAGCGCTAGGCTGCTCGACTGAGGATCCATAGCGCGAACCTCCCGATCGAGGTGGTTCCACAGATACTCTATTGGGTTTAAATATGGAAAATCTGGTGGACAGGGGTTACGGTAAGCTCATCCTCCTGCACTGTGCAAAGTGCAAGTACACTGTGCGCAATTACACAGTTTGAATAGTGCTGCTGGTAAATGCCATCGTGCAGAGGGCAAAAGAAATGCATTAGGGGTGGACAGGTCTACTTGGATGAATGCATGCTTATATTGATCTATTGTGCCTTCCCAAATGGCCAGCTTACCCAGGGACTCCAACTAAAATGTTCGCCAGACCTTCTCTGGCCTGAATCCTACCAACGATTGTTGAAGGATATTTGCTTTCAGACGTTTCACGCCATGGCGCATATAACGTGATTCATCTGATAAGGCCACCTGTCGCCATTCAATGGACGTCCACTTGCGGCACTGGAATGCAAATTGCAGCCTTCATCGTCCATGAACAGCAGGGATGCATGAACCACGTACCTGCTGCAGAGGTCTCTGGTAAAAGGCTTCGTCATCAGGACACATGCTGGACACCGCACAACGTATGCCATACATGTGTTGAGCGACTGATCCAGAGGAAATCAATTCCTTTTGCTATACCCGTGGTTTGTATGGAGCCGCAAACCCACGTACATCATTGTTATTCGTTTACGGTGAATGTCATAAACTAAAAGGATGAAGAATGTAAAATATCCCAACATTTCTTTGGCCTTACAACCAGTTACATATAGGGTATCTCTTTCTTTTCCAAATCCACTTACCATTCTTGAAAATTTGCAACAGGAGAGCAACTCAACCAAAAAAAAAAAATAGTCCGCAGCTTGTGATCTCGCGGTAGCGTTCTCTCTTCCCGATCACGGGGTACCGGGTTCGATTCGCGGCGGGTTCAGGGGCTTCCACCTGCCTCGAGATGACTTGGTGTTTGTGTTGTCCTCATCATTTCATCATCATTCATGCAAGTGGCGAGACTGGACTGAGCAAAGTTTAGAAATTTGTACGGACGCTGATACCCGCGCAGTTGAGCGCCCCACAGTCCAAAAATCATCATCATCGTCAAAAAATCAATCCTTAATGGTGATGATTACAAGAAGGTTTTACGTCTGAATTATTGAGTCAAAAAGAATTAAATTATTTACAGTAACTTTTGACTTGAATTTGACAAGAGATGTAGTCGAAATGCATGAGTCAAGACTGAAAGCAAACCATGTTCGATTATCCCGACTCTTATTCTCCTGGTACAGGAACAGAGAAGAAGCATGAACAAAATTCTCTGTAGAAGGAAACTATACGGGTTTTTGTTGTGATTCTGAGGATTTGTTGAATTTATTTATCGTCACTTATCATTTAAGTCAGTGGAGATTTTTTACAGAATCGACGAAACAGCCTGTTAAGTGTACTTTTACAAGATGGAAATTTGTTTGGTTCAATACCTGTTGGCTTTTGAGTACACTATAATATGTTAACCATGAAAAGCTTTCTTGTACAATGTTACGGGATACGAAAACGGTTGACTTGTTACTTGAGCAACATATTAGCTATACAAAACCGCCATGTTTCACTTCTAACTGGAGCAGTCAAGCGAAATACAAGCATTGGAAGGTAACTAACTGACCTGAAATAAAAATCTTCGTACCCGGTTCACAGAAGATAATAAACGAACCAACTGTTCAGTCAAGAAAGCGACATTCCCTCCTCTTTTCATTTAGCTTGGATTAATGACACAGTTCACTAAAACACTTCCAAAAGATGGTGATTGCTACCTGAACTTGATAATAAGATTACCAAAAATACCTTAGGAGAAACGTACAGAAGGGATGTTTGCGGGCCACAGACCAGAAACTTAATGAATGGTAATTTTTTATAATTACATTGAATCCTGGTTTCGGTTAAAGAATTAGCGACCAGCTTCTTGAGCTGCAACGGATCAACCAAATGATTGCAAAGTTGCATGCAGTTAGTATGTAACATGAGTGCGAAGCCTATGTTCCATATTCATATGCTGGTTTTTCCCCTGGAACGCTTGGAGAGAACGGATCCACCAGGACATCAAGGACATGGAACAGGGCTTCAAGGATATGGAGAAATGGTGCCAGGGAAGGTGGAATGCAAACAAGGTGGTGAACTACTGTTTTGAGCTAAACACAGACGCACTGGTGGAGGAACACAGACATGGAAGAGAAGTTTCACACGATTTCACAAAGAACTTGATGCACTTAAATGAGCGAAGGGAAATTAAAATTGTCATATATATGTTCTGTTTTTATAACAGTTATTACCATTTTAAGTGACCATATACCATTGGCTATCCTAATGCAGCTTTTAGTGATACGTACAAGTTTGAAAAATAGATAATTCATTTTTAATGCAATAAAAAATTCCCTATTAGGTATACCGTCAGACGTAAAAAACTGGCATGATTCAGAAAAAACAGAATCAGAAAAGAAATCAGAAAGAAGAATACGTCAAATATCACCTTACAGTCGTAAAACAGCGTTCCTAACGTTTTAAAATGCACCATAGGCTAAATGATTCAACATTCCTATACTTAACAACAGTTTTGAAGCTTCAAAATGGATGTGGACGATTGGCCTAGGCAAATTGCCACTAGAAGTTATGCTACAGAAATACTCAGCTGTACGAACTGCAGTTTTATGACTGCTCACACCTTAAAACACTATCCAAAGGAAAGTTTTCACAAGTGAATTGCAGGCAGAGAACTTACATAATACGACTGATGTACAGTAGATAGCTGCATTTCATCAAAAAAGCCAAAATCGTCATATCACTTATTTTCTTCCCTTTACTAATATTGACCCGTTCAGAAGTCTACTTGCTTCTGAAGGTCCATAAACATACCATCAGACGCGCCTCGAAGAGACTAGTTTCCAGAAATTAATGGTTTATTGAAGAAATATTTTCCCGTCGACTTAATAAAACTGAGTGAATAACACTGACGCATCCCTTTCCTTGGCAGTTTTCCATCCAAACTTTTCACAAACTTGGACGTTAGTGTGCCAAAAAAAATTAGTTACTTTCGAGACACTGAAAGTAAATTTGATGGAAAGTGTACGGCTTAGTAACCTATATTGTAAAATAAAGTGAACAAATTATTTTGGTTTTTTATTAGTTCCTGTTATTTGTGGCTGCAGTGCTTAAATAATATTTCCCCATACAGACAATTATCGTATATGATGTGAATAGTCGTTCAATATATGTTAAATCTAGCGCTGTGGATAAAACACGAGATTCTTCATTTGACGGAACTGCTTGCGACGTATTTGTTACGTTTTTCATGGCATCAATAATTCGGACAAAAGATGGGGTGCTTCATTCAACAGTTTCCCGATTTACTAACGTAGTGCAGTTAATGTAGCAATTTTTATCTCGCTTCCTTCATAGCCGACGAGCGATTCGTACTTATATACAAAGCCCTTACGGCTATCATACGTTGTTAAGTGATAGGAGGATGGAATCAAAGCAGGGAAAGCTTTTTCTTGGAAAATGATGCTGCTTTCATTAGAAGACTGTTCCAAACTGCATACCGTTAAAGATTTCTGACGAGTGAAAAGAAAACTACCTTACTACATTGATGTACCCACACCTGACGAAGTTGCTTTTCAGCATTAATCCCGATCACAAAACGGAGAACTTGACGCTCTGGATTTTTCTGTAATGATAGCCTAAGAGAATAGAGGATACACCTTCCTTTCAGATTACTACGACTTGCAATCCGGGAAACAAAAGGCTTTTCCAACAGACTCACTTCGCTAATATCTTGGTAGGAGCAGAAAATCTAAGCCTGAGCCTAGTGTAGGTGTTTGTTATAGGGCGTCAACCGCGTGGAGTGGCACTGTTCCGTACCACACAAGGCCGTCAACCACAGAAGTCGGGACTGCCCTCCGCCCTGTGCTTCAACACCGGCATGACGACTGAGTCAAGGTAAGGCATGGGACTAGCTGCGCGGCTGCATCGTATGGTAGCGTGCTACACCTTGCCAGCGTGGTCGAGCTACTGAGCTGCAACAAAAGATGACGGCCAAGACTCGCCCTGTCATATTCTACGCCGCAGCTGCCATCTCCACCACGCAAGATGTACCGGGCCAATAATTTTAACGAACATAGTATTTGCCTTAACTGAAATTACTTAGGCACTTTTACGGTGCATACCCTGCATTATTTGAATCCAGAATATAATAATATTGCACTACAGAAGTTCTCATCGTTACGATTGTAGCTGGTCTTTCTTAGAACTGACAGTCTTTATTCATGAATGATGAAGTGAAATTATTTATTATGAAGTATTTAAAATTTTGATTGTGGTTAATTATGTGCAAGGAAATAATTACTCTTAGGAATTTATATACTGTAATCTATGTGAATTCGACTTTTCATCACCTATGAGCAGTTACGAACTTAAACGTTTGGCCTAAGCAATTAGAAATTCTGTTCATAATAATATGAATAAATAATTTACACTAAGTTATTCTCTTTCCTCACCTCCCCTCGAACCCCCTCCATCTTCTCTGCTTGAGCAGTTGTTTGACGATTTTCCATTGGACGTTTGTCAATCTCTTATCTGTGAGGAGTGAAACTTCTTAGCTCTTTGAGGTAGCACCCGGGAGGGTGACAGTTTCTCAGAGACTTACTTTTACTAACTTTGAATTTGTCATAACTATTAGGTTTACGGCTACGATACGGTCACATTATAGGCTTTCTGTTGACAAACTGTAGCGACGTGCGCTGCTAAGACCAACTGAGTTATACGACTGTATTACCATATGGCAAGTTAATTGTATAATCTGGGAAAGACGCTGCACTTCGGTATTTTTGAACAATATTCCCTCGGTCTGCGTTTCCATAGCCTACTACGACTTCTCACGAAACACTCTCTGAGCCTCAGGTTACCTTCCATTTGGAAAGCTGTTGCACTCAGTGACTGTCATATTGACTTGTAAATTATAGATTGCAGAAATCAGCCGTCCTTGCTTAAATTTTATTATGCAGACTCAGATTTCAGCTAGAAGCTAGCCAGTCTCAATGCTCAATGCTCAGTGAGAACTGCGGATGGAGCCCGATCAACAGGGGCGAAAATGATAGTGCATTGAGAACGGCTAGCTTCTAGCTGAAATCTAGATACGCAGAATGGACAACTGATTGCTGCAATCTGTAATTTACTACTCTCTGAGCTTGTTGATACTTTTCTACGCGCATGCTCAGCGTCTCCGAACAGTTTGTTCAATGTAGAGAGGAGGTTTCTCTTACAAAGATAATTGAAGAAACTGAATTATTATTTCGGAACAAAAGTAGAAGGTAGACATACACCATTCCTAACATAGACGTCTTGCCAGAAGAGTTACAGAACCTATTGAAAGGAATACAAAGCGTACTTAGAATACAATATGGCTTAAGGATAAATAAGCAAAGTCTTGTGCTCGTAGTTCATGGTTCGTAAGTCACAGCCAAACTTTCAGCAAATTTGCACACATAGAATAGCAAAAAAGATCAGAAACCAGATCGCATCACTTGTCCTGTGTAGCAGCTGATCTAAATAAGTTCAGAGTTAAATACATTAATAGCCTATTAAGATAGAGTTCTCATAGGGAGCTGTTTTAATTTTTCCTCGTGATGTCTATCAAAATACAGGGTGAATCACCTAAAACTTGCACCGCAAATATTGCGGAAATGCTAAATGCTGTTGCTGTGCTGTTTTCACAAATGAAATGGTAGCCAGGGGATGGGATGGTATTGTTAGCCAGTCAAGAACGGTTTTTTTTTTTTTTTGCAAAAATACACTTTTTAAATGAAACATTGCCTATTGACATTAACAAACTACAAGTCGGGTAGATTAGAAGGTCAGTAGTATTTGTTGCATGATTCTACTGCGACTCGTCTGGGTGATATCCTAGTTTGGAAAGTTTCCACACTGACACCTGTACAATACCTGTGGTAGCACTCACGAAACAACGCAAGTGCATACACTAGTTATGTGGACTCTGTCCAGTATCGGGACAATTAATCATCACAGATTGTGTTCAAAATTACCGCCGCAGCGGCAATACATACTTCCAGTCTGATATAGAATTACTGGTGCACACGTGCTAACAATTCAGGGAAGATGTTCGAGCAGGCTGCAGTAATACGTCGTTGCATATCTTAGGGTGTAGTTCTTATGTCCTTGCAGACAGCGACTTTCAGCTTTCCCCACAGAAAGAAATGTAAGGACGTGAAATCCTGGGAAAGTGCCGGCTAAGGAACAGGTCATCTGCGACCAATCCAACGATCTGGAAACAACTCCTTAAGATATGCTGTAGAATTTCGTGTACTATTGGCTCCTCCCAGTCCCCAGAGGAACTTCTAGCATCAATTGAAGATGATCTGGCAGCAGGCTGCGATCCGTGTGAGCGTTCTGTGTTCCATCTATGAAAAGTGGGCCTATAAACAGGTGATTCACTATCCCGCACCACACGTTTACACTCTATGGGCGCTGACGTTCCACCTGACGAGGCGAAAGGGCATTGTCAGCTGACCAGTAGCACATGTTTCGGTGGTTTACCTCACCATGATTTGCAAATGTGGCATCAGCACTAAACAAGATACATTTTACACCTGGATTATCATGTCTTAATGCCCACGTTCAGAAGTTAACATGATTCACATAATCTTTTCCATGCAGCTCTTGGTGGGCAGACATGTGAGGGATGAAACGTATGGAGAAAGCGTAGAACACACTTGCCTGACTCAAGCCACTTCCTCGTGTGATTTCGCGGGAGCTAACGTGCAGATCAACAGCAACAGCAGCAAGAACATTAATTTCCTCCTCTTCTGTCGTCTCTTCCTTCTGCTGCATGTCTAGCTGTTACACTACCACTTTCACGTAACTGGTAGAAGAGGTTCATAAATAAGTACTGAGATGGTTAATGTCAATTGTGAGATCTTGCCAGAAACACTGTAAAGAACGAACTGCGGTGTTCCTATACTCTCCATACACCATGAGCACATTGGTTTTTTCTGCATTGGTAAATTCCATCGTCAAATCACCAACTACTGCTTCGACTGCCACACACTAACTGAACAGCAAGTTGCATTGTACTCAGTTAACACACAAGCACACTGTAAGCAAACATAACAACATCGTACCTAGCAAATACGCAGACTGAATAGTACGAGCAAGTGTTGACGTGGAACCTTTCCTGTACACTATATCTCGTAGGCGAGTGGCTTTATAATCCTGCAACAAACACCACCTATATTCTAATTTACCGTACTTTTAGTTTGTTACTATCAATAGGCATTGTTCAAAAAAAGTATATATTTTCCCAGAAAAACACTTTCTAAGTATTTTTACGCTCTGCTTATTGGCTAATTCACGAACCACGCAAATCGATGTCACTCCCATTTCCGCAATATTTATGATTCAAGTTTTAAGTGATTCATCCTTAATATTGTGTTGAATCTCCTTTCCCTTTTTAATAGTATCATTTTTTTAAACGAAATACGATGCTATTTTAAGAGGAGAGGTTTCACAGCTTAGCAAACGACGGCCATTCTCACCTTTACAGCACATTCACTTCTCGCTTATTGAAAGAACAACTATCTCATTCACCCTTTTTTTAAAAGTTTAATGCTGTTGTCTCTTAGATTTTTATCGCTTTAATGCTAGTAATTTTACCTTAGCTTCCTGACCAAAGACCAGATTCTTATCTTTTAAAACGGTGTAAACTTCTCTGTCCTAAACACGTAGTTAGGCATATATTCGTCTTTCATTTTTTTACTATTAAGGCAATGAGAAGGTAAAAAATACCTAAATTCAGTTAACATTAACAGAAACTGGACGAACAAATTGAAAACGTGGTTTGAACAAACTACGAATACACATATATACATTTGAAATTCTGTCCACAGCCGATACACTCGACAATATTCTCATCCCTCCTATGCAAGATTACTCATTTCATTACCAGAGCAAATTTTCTGATACTGTATTACATAGATTAATATTAAATTACCCCTAGAAGGTCTCAGAACGGAAAGTGAAAAGCGAGTTGCGGCAGTTTCAAAAAAACGATTACCTGAAGTTGCATTTTATTAGAAGTAGAGTCTCTGACCATCCTGCGAGCTAACTTCCCAAAGATTTTCGGGCTCACATGCGGTTCCACTTCGTCGAAATATCGTGGCTTAAACTCGTGTAGGGATTGAACCGCGCGTGTCGCATTAGACGCCCTAAATTAGACACTAGTGACCATATAGTTAAATTGCCTAGCTGATGGCAAGTTTGTGAAGTTGTATGAAACAAAGTTAATGTAACATGTAATAACAGTAATAATAATATCGGGAACTAAATTAACGACCCATAAATGATGTAGACCATACAGTTGCGATTTGATTAGAATAATGTTTACTCAGAAAGAAAAACTAATAGCGAAAGTGGTCGTATTTAGCATTAATATTGCAATCGAGACGCATATACATTTGACACAGTTAGATTATTCACAATCTCATCACGAAACAAAATTGCGGTACTCCACCTCGGTATTTACACGGAAAGATAAAGAGTTCACACCAGGCGCGCGGCTGCTCGCCGCTCAGAGACTATGTCCCGTGATACTACACAACGCGAAATTTTCTTAGTCGGTTCACTTCCTAGCTACCTACAGAATGGTCGTCCGCTTTCGCTGTCCCTCTGCCCGTCCCTGGCCGCGTTTCCCGCTCGCCGAATATCCTTGCTCGGCTGAAGAGGTCAGTTCCCTTTTCTGAAGCTGTCCATCAGATTGGGTACCGCCTATTCTACATTATTTTACATTTTAACATATTTAAATAATCAAAGCTTGACCACTTTCAAGTTCTAAATAAAGTAGCAATAATGTACATTACATAGTAAACGTTAAATTCTTTTACATAAAACCAATAAAATTTCCTTCTTAGCTTTCAGTGCCACGGCCAGTATCCTTGCACCAATACGCTTTCTGATAAATGAATAACGAACAAAAGTAATAATTACATAAAAATATTACAACAAATGTTATATTACCTAATGATTCAATAAGGTGTCATGGTGTCATCGTTCAATGTGTTTTGTGTGGAGGAAATGATGATCTGATGCTTAACTGAAAATATTGGTAGTTTAAATGTACTATATCTTTCAAACACATAAAATTACAGAGTTGATATTTACAACGTTTGTCATTTTCATGATGCGTCTCTATATGAAATGTCGATCGTTAAGATCGATCAAAGCGTTCAGATTTTAGCATTCAGGTCTTTGTTGCAAAACTTGTTAATTTCATTTTAACAGTAAATCCTGAACTATTATCACCAATATTGACGTTTTATTGGGATCACCATGAAATTTTATGAAGGATGGTACATTAAAATTACTGTGGATTCATTCCCTGCACTAGTACAGAATTAAATAGTTTTCATAAATGTTTCCCTATATGGCCGACCTTATGTCTGCCATATTTATAACTGTTACGTCTCCCTGGCCACAAGCGCCATCTACTGGGATTCCCTATGACGTAGGTTCCTGTCTGTCTCTCTCGCACACTACAGCGCTAAGGCCTCAATAGGCAATATACACCTGTGAGTTTCCCCATCTCGTGGTGAATCTGCGTTCTTTGTGGCACACGGTTGTGAACGACTGGGTTCGTTTCACAATATCTGAAGGCTGACTCTTTAGGCCATATATTTAAATGAGAGCGTAATGCTCGTTAACTCACAATCGTATTCTGTTTGAATGACTACCGTTCCCAAATGTTTTATTTGTGCAGAAACATTGACCACACAGAGAATTAACGTGGCTTCGTGTCGTTAGTTTTGACGGTACACTGACCCTGTTACCAGATGGTAACACTGCCTTTCATAGCCTATTGTTAAAATGAAACAAAACCACATGTTTGAGGTACCACTTTTTCATATAATGCTTACGAAAGGAAATGTATCCTTACAAAGAGAAGATAGTGTATACGCTATATAATACGAAACTGTGCTGGCAATTGGCCAAGGCAATGTACGGAAAAGATACAAGACGGTAAAATAGTGACAAGTACTCTCCGTTTTCCAGCAAGATTGCAGTGTTAAAATAGATTTCTATGAGTTTTATGCTCACACTTACTATAGAGGTGCGTAGACAGCTTTCTGCTCCTAGGTAGACAGAATTTGGGAGGGGGGGGTTATCGGCTTCCATGGTGAGATGGTGGTGGGAGAGAGCGCCGGAGGGTGCAGTCGGTTCCTTCTGTTGACACTGACAGTTGTAATGACACATTCCGGCGCAGAGACATACAATACCTAAAAGGCTGCGCCAAAGATTAGATTGAGAGGCATGTAGATTATAATCTTTGTAATGTTCACATTAGATTCTCTTTTGTTTCATACTCCATGAAGGAGTTAAGAGACACTTTCGATTGTTGCCTTGTAGAGGATGGACTTAATTTTTGGTGTGTGCGGAAAGGCAGCCATATTGTTAGTATTTGTGGTTTGTGCGACGAACACAGCAAGTCTTATTGTGTTGTGAATAAAAAATAGTGAGAGAAGTATCTAACTTTTATGAGGGTTTTTTAAAGCAACGTAGCATTGTATTCCTTGGTTTCCACCGTCCTCGTGAAACTCAACAAAATGAACTAGCAGATCTTATTTATGAATACCGAGACATTTTTAGAAAACAGCCGACAATAATAAAAAATTATGAATACAAAATGGAAGTCTACCCACATAAAACGTACTGCCATAAATCATATGCGATACTATGGGCAAAGAAGGAAGCAGTTCGCAAAGAAATGGATAGAATGGTTCTGTGGAAGGTGATACAACCTTCGCATTCACCCTACTGCAGTCCCATTCTAGTTGTCAGCAAACCTGACGGGTCAGGTATTTAACATCCGTTGACATGAAGCCTTCGTATTGGCAAATAGCCCTACACATTGATAGCAGAAAATATGACGTCACAGCAGATTTTAAGAAGTCCGAATTCGGAAGGGATCGAATAAAATTTTTTGGCCACATTATTTCACCAGGCGGAATTTTACCAGATCCAAAAAAGCTTGATACCATAAAATATTTCCCCTCACCACAAACACGTAAACAATTGAAAGCTTTTCTGGGGGTCACGTCATCTTTTCGAAAATTCGTGACCAAACAGTTACTGAACAGTGATTCCCTACTCAACCTTTTAAGGTAAAATCACACATGGTTGTGGACGGAAAAATCTGAGGAAGATTTCGAAAACATCAAACTGGCATTCACAAACGCAACCGTTTTGAAGCATCCTAACATGAACTACAACTTTTGTTTGAACACGGACGCCTCATGTCGAGGATTAGACTCTTGTCTGTTTCAATTAGTAAATGATAATGGAGAACAGAAAGTAAACATAATTACTTTTGCCAGTAGAACGTTAACGGAATGTGAAAGAACCTATTCGGCAACTGAACTTGAAGCGTTAGCTGTAGTGTGGGCTTTCCGCCAGTTCCAATACTATCTCTGGGGAAGGCATACACGAGTGTTCTGTGACCATCAAGCATTATCGTTTTTACTCACATGTAAACTGTTGCACAAACGGATTGCACGTTGGTGTTTATTCCTCCAGGAATTTGATTTCGCGATAGTTTATATCAAGGATGAACAGAATGTAATTGCCGACGCATTATCGCGCTTGCCACAAGGTTTGAGCGAGTTCAATTAATTGATCGAACAGACTTCTGATTTTAGAGTTTTTCTGATGCATGATGGCACATTTCAACCATATTACAGAAAGATGTGTAAAGACATGAGCAAACTACAAAAGGAAGACAACAGATGGAGACAAGTTATACAAAAATTGCAGGCAGGTGACAATATTACATTGAAACAATATTACACACTGTCAAACTATGTTCTTTTCTACAGGCGCAATCCACAATCCAACACCTGGTGTGTATGCATCCCGGAAGAATACATAGACAATTTGATAAGACACACACACAGAGTATGGGGACTCTATGGGGTATCAAAAAGTACAGCGAAAATATCAACGTATTGTTACTTCCCGAATCTTAGACGCAGGATTGAACAAATAATAAAAATGTGTACAATATGCCAGAAGGTTAAACACCTTAATAGATCCTGTTTGGACGTATTACAACCTATCATTCCAACTAGACCAAGAGAACTAGTTTACCGAGCGGGGTGGCGCAGTGGTTAGACACTGGACTCGCATTCGGGAGGACGACGGTTCAATCCCGCGTCCGGCCATCCTGATTTAGTTTTTCCGTGATTTCCCTAAATCACTCCAGGCAAATGCCGGGATGGTTCCTCTGAAAGGGCACGGCCGCCTTCCTTGCCAATCCTTCCCTAATCCGATGAGACCGATGACCACGCTGTCTGGTCTCCTTCCCCAAACCAACCAACCAACCAACTAGTTTCCGTGGACGCAGCAGGACTGTATCCACGAGCTAGGGGAGGAGTTAGATATGTTATCACATTTTATGATGTCTTCACAAAGTAAAAAATGTATGCTATAAAAGCAGTACTGTCGGGAGCAATATTCAAACGCATGATGGAAGGCTACATACCATTAGTGAGAAAATCGAAATTTATATTTACTGATAATGCATCAAACTTCACTGGTAATAAATGGAAAACATTTCTCGAATCTCAAAAAATGTATTGGTATCCAAATTTCACCCAGAATCGAGCCCGATTGAGAGAAATTTTAAAGAATTTTATCGCTTTATAAGAACTTACATACCAAATAAACTGACGAAATAGGTAGAATACATAGCCCCATTTTAGCATATTGTAAATAATTTAATTCATACTTCAACAGGCTTTACACCTACAGAGTTAATGTTTCAAGGCACAGAACTTGACGAATGGGCTAAACCCTTACCTAAACTAGCCACAAAGGAAATAGCACTAGACGAAAAGGTACGTCAAGCATTACTACAGATGGAAGAACAAGCAGAAATAAGGAGAAAACAGTTTAACAAAAAGATAAGAAAGGTTACAGAATTTAACATTGGACAGGAAGTACTATTACGTACCTACCCAAAATCCTCTAAAATTAAGGCATTAAACAAAAGTGGCAGTTGTTGTACGATGGCCCTTTCATTATAATAGACAAACCTCACCCAGGATGTTATCTAACATACGAGCGATCAAGGTGAAAAGGTTATACCCCTACAAAGATATCAAGGAATTTTTTCATTAAAAGTTATGTATTATTTTAGCAAAATTGAAATTATACGACCTTGGATCACATAGTAAAATTGCTGTCATTAACCTAAAAAACTTTCAAACACAAAAAAACTCTAAGTCCGGTGTTCGTAGTTTAATAAGTACATTGAGAAAGACAGTCACTTAGTGAAAAACATGCATTAAACCAGAAAACATAACCGAAGTTTCAATTAAACATCGAAACTAGTAACCAACGGGGGGCATATGCCAGCTTAAAAACGCATAGTTAATCACACCTAATGAAACATGTCTTACTGTGAGTCCTAACACTATAAAATAAACCATACGGTACTTTTGTAGTCTAACTCAGTTATTTAAGAGAGAGGACCAATGACAAATTAGCGTGAAGGTCAGAGTTTTTTCGCTTGAGACGAGCAACAAACCACGCGTCCAAGTTAAAATACAACGCTCAGCTGACGAGCACAAGATAGCGGCATGGCAAGACGAGGGCATTGGCCGCGCTGTAGGCAGCGAGCCGGGGAGAAATCTTCCCCCCTTCCATGGAGGTAAGAATAGAGGGAGACGCCGTGACGTCACAGCTGTGAAGCTATGTGAAGCCGAGGGTAGCCATCTCAATCCGACCAAAACATTGCAGCTGTAAGCTTGTGTGCATAGGCTTGTCGCTCGCTTTTGGAAGGATTTTGCGCTATTTTGGTGATTTGTGTGGAGTTCGGATGTACGAATCGTTCTGATTGTGATGCGAAATCGAAGGGAATAACATTTCATGTGTAAGTTGTCTCGTTAAGTGTGATTTTACAACTTCATTGTGAACGAACGTGTGCTACATCGGTACTTGTACTATAGCGTGTTTTTCTCCTGTATGATTTTAGATTTCCTAAAAATGAAAGTCGGAAAGCTCTGTGGGGAGAATGCCGTGAGGAGGAAGAATTGGCGTGCACTATATGTTTTCAACGTTTCCGAGAAGAGGACATAGACCGAACTTCCCTTTCAACAGTATGGCTCCGAGGAAATGCTGTACCATCAGTTTTCCCTACACACCCAAACATTTGCAAAAGGTATGTTAATTCAAAGAATTAAATTCTTAGTTTTCAAGTTCACGTTTCAGTATAATACGTACGTATCGTCGATAATCCAAGTGTTGAGTAACTCGCTTTGTCTTCATCATGTACCAAATTAAAAGCTAACACTACATTAACTGGCGTAAAGTATAGGCCTAAACAGGACACTGTGTAGATTTGCCATTCTATGTACCGTATTTCAGTAAATATCGGTGGTAATAAACAGTGTTTCCCAGTAGTGTAACGTAACTGAAATGTCCCAGTATGTATTACAAACAAGATGTATTTATGGGGCTTTGGAGGGAGGGTATAGCAAACTTAGTTTTCAGTTTCTATTATTTAGTTTGTGATACACGTTTATTACTGAATTAAGAAAACTGCATCGTTTACATTGAAGGCTAGCTATTCGTAATATTACACTAAAAACTATTTTTAATCAGAAGAAGCGCGGAATTTCGCCTTTACGAGATTTTATTTTAAACAAAAACTTTGAAACAACCAATCTGATGACGTTAGATGCGTATATGGTGCAATTAGTGACTGTAATACACGCAGCGCTATAGCACACTGGCAATGTTTTGGTCAGAGTGTCATGGCAGCGAGCCACGCCCCCATGGCTTCAAAACGTAGTACGGCTGGGATACGTAGCGCCATCTCCCCTTATTCTTACCTCCATGCCCCCTTCCCTGTCCGATCAGCTGAGTGTATACAAAGCGCGAAGGCGCATGCGCGGTCGAGTCCAGGATGATGGCTATCACGAATAATGTTCACCAACAATGCAGAATTTTCCCCTGCCTGCAGTCCAGTCATGGTACATAAGCGCGCATGCGCGGAAAGTTTAAATGTTTTGAGACCACTCTTACTATGAGACACAGTGACGAAAGTCGTTCAAAAACAAGAAAGAAAAGGGTACACAAGTCTTGTAAATAGTAGCTTAGAAAATTTAATTATAAGCTGGTACTACGTAATAAAAGTGAACATACAAGTACATACTGGTCATGGACGGTATTGTGATTATATATTATATTGAGTAAAATCTTAGCTCGTACGGAAGGAGAAAGAAAATAGCACAAAGAAATAAATAATGCAGATATATAACCGGAAGAAAGGCTATGTACACGAGAACAACACACAGTTACATGTAGGGAAAGCTAGCAGCAAAGCGGAAAGCAGAGAGATAACGCATACATTTACATTACACAGTAGCGAGAGATTTTCAAAATGAACAACAAGATAAACGCGTGAGTTTTTGTGACTAAGGAAGAGAACGACACAAGCTTTAAAATAGGAAAATAATAAACAAATCTATGCAGCGTGAGTAATGATCTGAATAGCCCTCAAAACAAATACCTAGGCTTTATAGAGAGAGAAACACATTAACGTTAGGAAACACCTAAAGCACTCAGCAAACAACTTTGTAAAATATCTAAGCTATATACGAGGGTACATGTACGAAAGCTAAAGTGTAAAGAAGGAAAATATGGAGTGATTGCGCATTAATGGACCGTAAGGCAGTTATGTATGTAAGAAGAAATATTTAGTTCCAAGTGTTATTAGTATGAGGGGACGATGCTCAGCACACCCAGAATTATTTTGGAATATTGAGGGAATGGTGCAGGGTACCGAAAAAGGGCCCCACCAGAAAAGTGTATATTATAGTGGTAGATATTTTTTGTGTGTATAAACGTATGTATGAATATGTGAAAGGCGAAAGAATCTCTGTACATGTACGGAACCTAAACAACATAGAAGTGTATAAGGAAAGTTAAACTCTAAGAAAATGGCTCTGAGCACTATGGGACTCAACTGGTGAGGTCATTAGTCCCCTAGAACTTAGAACTATTTAAACCTAACTAACCTAAGGACATCACAAACATCCATGCCCGAGGCAGGATTCGAACCTGCGACCGTAGCGGTCTTGCGGTTCCAAACTGCAGCGCCTTTAACCGCATGGCCACTTGGGCCGGCTAAACTGCAAGACAACCTCGTATAAACAAGTATACCTAACGTCAAGAAATAACTTAATTAAAACCATAAGACTCTACGAGTTTACGAGAAAATACGAATAACCTGATACACAGTGCAACATTAGCGATGCTTCACTCACGTATGCGGAAGGAAGGTATGAATTACTTTACCCACTTGAAACATCAAATGATAAATCATGTCAAAATGATATCTTTCATACATATAACGATTTACAGTCACAAAGAATGAAAATGATATCACCGCTGTACGAGAAACAGATAAGTAGTGTGATCGACGACCTGTAAGCAAAAGGAATCGCGTATAAAAGAAACTATGAAAAAAACGTACACAGAATTTTATGCTGCACTGAAACTATGAAAGTCGGATTATTCGTGTACATAGATTTTCATGACAACCGATGCATTAAAATGTCTGTATTTTTTTTTTCTCATGATAACACAAGACGCCTATAAGCGCACTTTAATTGAAGATGATACACGCACACAAGGGCGTATCACTGTTACGAAACAGTGTACATAGTAATAGTAGTTACCCCCGAACTTCAAGATTTTATGTTTATATGTCCGTGTTAATGTAGGAAGTTTTGTTAGGGGTAATGATTTACAAGCACACCAGAACGTGCATAAGCACAAAACACTGTACATATTACGGTTATGCTGCATATAAATGATCATTTCGTGCATCTTCAGATTTCATACGTTAAAACCGTAGCATACACGTAGTCGTCGCCATTACCCGAAGTAGAAGGTAGAAAACTCCCTTCCCAAGCTTCAGTGGAGCGGCTACAGGTGTATTGTCTGCATGCTGATGCATGTCGTTGTGTATGAAGAATACGTAATGTAAGGTAAACCTTAACTTAAACTCGATTTCAAGAATGAAAACAAACGACTTGTTCCTTCTAACAGATTAATGGAACAAGGTCATGTGTCAGTAAAATCCAGGACGAAGAAGCCACTTTGAGCGGTCAACAAATTTTTCAATTTTCGTCGATAGTTTTTTTACTGTAATTAATGTAAACAATGTATTGTATTTGTTATATGCTATTCCATTGTATGTGGTGTACTTTGTATTTCATGCCAAGTCCCATGACTTACAAATTTGTGAATACTTATGTACATTGACCAGAAGTATTGAGGGGAATGAATCTCGGTGCAATAGGTAAAAGGGGTTAATGTGGAGAAAAAGTGTAGTAAAAAAGAAAGTTTCGATCGCAACACTCGCAGTGAAAGTCGTGTGTGTAGAAATCAAAATTGTGCAAAGTAAAAATTGTGCGGGCCTAAACAAGTGACATCGAAAATTGAAGCTTCTATAGTCAAACGACCCATGGCGTCACAATAAAAAAAGACAATGCCAAACAAGTTTGACATGGTACGCTTCTTACCTGGAGCTGCATCGACGGGATCGTCCTCCGCCTCGCACATAGTGTGGTGTGTTCTTCGGGGCATATATTCCAATGTACCTCGTCGTATCCAGTCTAAGTACTGGAAGGAACTACAAAAAGCACATGCATACTCAGGTCCGGAAGTCTAGACGCTACCCACACGTCGGTGTATATTCACTGCACTGGCGCGCGCATTCAACCAAACGTCGCCCGCTAACGGACGACCAAACAATCAGGCGCGCGTATCGCCAGCCCATATTTAACACTGAGGCTAGCGAACAAAGCTCTCCCAGCCAAGGCACGCTCCCGACTCAGTCTCCTCAAGCTCCTCTCCGGCCGTACGTGGGGTCTGGACCCCTCCACCATCCTCCACACCTATAAGTCCCTCATCCGCCCTATCCTTTGTTATGCCCATCCAGCTTGGATCTCCGCCCCCCCCCCCCCCTACCTTTTATAAATCCCTCCAAATCCTTGAACGTCATGCTCTCTGCCTCGCCTATCGCATCCGTCTCCCCTCCCCCAAGCGGCTCCTGTATGATGTCATCCCCTTCCCCCACCTCCTCCTTTTCATTGAAAGGATACGGCTCCTGTACACCTCCCGCAAACTCGATCTTCCTCACCCACTCGTCTCCCCGATCGTCTCCCACCCCCACCCACTGCCGCGCCTGTATTTGCACGTCCCACCCAGTCTCCATCTCTCCACCCTCACCCTCCTTACCCTCTCCCAAGTTGGCTTCCGCCAGCTCCCCCTCCCTGATGATGCCCTCCTCCCCTCCATCTACCCCTTCTACCAACTTTGATCCTCCTGCCCTCCTCCTGTGCTTGCTGCTCTGGGCACCCTCCCTCCCTTCTCTCCCTTCTGCCTCCCTCCTCCTTTTCTCCCCCCTCCTCCCCCGGGCCTCCCCCCCCCCTGTCCCTCTCGTCCTGCCACCGTCTCCTCAGCCATTGGCATCCTTTTTCTCCCCTCTCCCCCTCCTCACCCCTGTTCCCCTCTTGGCAGGTCCCCGGACTCGCACACGCTAAGTGGACATTCGCGCGCCGGAGATCACCGCCATCAGTGTTTCGTGAGTGCCGTCGTGTTTAGTGTTCAGTGCTCACCGTCACACTCCATCGTTCACCAGTGCCATCGTCATCTTCAGTGTTTGTGCGTCGTCTCATCAGTTAGCAGTGTGGATTATCGACGAGTGTGAATGGCTCCGTGTTTGTCTCTATGTGTCTCCTGTTTTATTGCCCACTGTTCTGTAACTTATGCGTCTTCTCACTGTTTTTGCTCCTTGTATATTCTATGGCTGAAGAGCAGCGTAGTGTGCTGCTGACAGCCTGCCTGTTGTACAGGTTTTAAAATAACAAAAATAACAGTAAAGTAAAAAAAAAGGACAAAGCTCGTCGCCCCAGGATAAATACAGAAAGCAATACAAGGACTTAATTTTCACCCCTGATGAGGAACGAAACATTTGTAAATAACGTTGTATTCATTGTATATTTTATTGTACAGACTTTACTACATGATGTCGTTTTCTCAGTATTAACCAAAACTTTGTATTTTAGGATTAAGGTTTGTAAATATTAGCATAAGTATACCAAAAAACTGACACACACGCATTAATACCAAAGAATTCAAAGTGCCATGAAAATGAGACAGTAAAAATGAAGTTTGTAAATAAAAGACCCCCAAACCTACCAATTGCAAGGTCGACTACTGTATCCTGTCAACCAAATAAAGTTTTCTAGTGACAGTATACAGTAGGGGGCAATTGTAATGACACATTCCGACGCAGAGACATACAATACCTAAAAGGCTGCGCCAAAGATTAAATTGAGAGGCATGTAGATTATAAACTTTGTAATGTTCACATTGGATTCTCTTTTGTTTCATACGCCATGAAGGAGTTAAGAGACACTTTCGATTGTTGGCTTGTAGAGGATGGACGTAATTTTTGGTGTGTGCGGAAAGGCAGCCATATTGTTAGTATATATGGTTTGTGCGACGGGCACAGCAAGTCTCATTGTGTTGTGAATAAAAATAGTGAGAAGTATCTAAGTATTTCGAGAGTTATTTAAAGCGACGTAGCATTTTATTCCTTGGTTTCCACCGTCTTAGTGAAGTGAACCGATGCTGACTCAGGAAGATACACACGGTCAACAAAGAGAAGAACATCGATGGCGACTAATGAATTAATATTGGGGCAGAAGGATGAATTCTACGTCTAAGGTGAGAACTCTGAATAAATCAACAATGACGTAGAATTCAAAAATGTACTTAATCGGAATGGTAAATTATATTACAGGCTATTTTCACGCAGCACTGAATTTGTCCGCATTCAAGCCGGTCAATACAGTCCGTAAAAAAGCCTTTCAAAAATTCTAAAGTTACAGTTCCATATCCATAATTTTTTCTCTTTTCAAAAAAAAATAAATTCTATTTTTTAATTTATTTCGCCACACAGTCTAACTGGCGTGTCAGCAACTCCCAAGCACATTCGCTACGCATGGCTACCGCGGGATTTCACTACGAACTATGCTGATAGTCCTATCTGTAGCTATTTGAAGAGACTGTCCGTGGTACATCTCAGTGTATCCACGGGTGTGCGGACATTTGCCATCCCGGACATTTCCCGCGATTTTACCTGCTCCGAAGGGTTGGGTTCCTTATCTCCCCCACCCCCCTTCCCCTCCTCCTCCTCCTCCACATCGCTTACGGAGCCTTTCCGCTGATTTACTTAACATAGAACCAGAAACTCTTTGGATTTTCCGCCACATTTCTAGAGAGAGTTTCGTTGTGGAAACTGCATCTCGCACTGAAATCTGCACCAAATTTCGAGCCTCAGTAAAACTTCGCCAATATTGGAGATTTTGCGTTCGTCTAGATTATACTTGCCTTTTTCGGTGCTCCTGCAGCACCTTTCTGTCGTGTTTTGTGTACCATGGGGGATTAGTTCCGTCTCTTATTAATTTATTTGGTATGAATCTTTCGAGTGCTGTTGATACTATTTCTTTGAACTTAAGCCACATATGGTATTTACGTACATAGTTTGCAAGGAATACGTTAACCGAATTTTTAGTTGCTTTCATAAATAGATATATGTCGCGTTTAGTTTTGGTGAATTTCTTTGTTACGGAGTTGAGCCTCGCTACGTCCATGTGTTCACTAATCCCTGTATCCGTCGTGGTGTTCAGGATTATTTGTGGCCAAGAGGTCAAGTGTGTTTTCGTAACAATTTACCATTGAATGACCATATGAACCAATTGTTCAAAATAATTTAAAAAAAAAGCATTTAGAAGAATTACGGAAGTTGTTTTCTATCTACAATAGGGTCTGAAAATGTATTTTTGTCAACATACGGAAGGTAGGTTGAAGTCACTGCCAACTGTAATTGTATGAGCAAGGTACCTAATTGTGATGAGATTCAAGTTTTCTTTGAAGTGTTCAGCAACTGTTTCATTTGAGACCGGGGTTCGGTAGAAGGAGCGTTATTAATTTATTCCGGTTGTCGAATATAGCTTCTGCCCATACTAAGCCACAGGAACTATCTGCTTCAATGTCGCTTGTGAGCTGGAACACACATTACATTATTTTTCCTTAAGTTGTGCTTCTTGTTTCTGTCGTAGTGCAGATCATTACAATTACGGCTTTTCCCTCCAAAACCTAGGATGCTTTCTCTGTGACCCTGTAAATAACAGAGCTAAACAATGTAGAACAACAACGTACGTTACAAGCATAGCATTCTGTATTACTTCATTTTCTTATTTGTAACATTTTAAAATTGGACGGCGACTTTAGATGACATGTTAATCACAGATGTTCTTATCTGTATTTGGTGAACGTATTTTCAGTCATGTTTTGAACATTGTCCCGCTACACTTTATTAACTACTGTTTCGCGGGAAGAGATATCGCATTTTAGAGAGTAACTTAATATGGAGTATGTTGTTCTTAATTTCACGCATTCACATACCCATTTCTTCTTTCCTTATTGTCTTTTGGTCATGCAGTTGCAGTAATTAAAGTAGGCACAAATGCAGTGATCAAAAAGAAATGATTAGCGTACATTCGCATTCTCTTTACATCGTCCCTTTCTTGTTGCTCCCATCGTGATGGACTGTTTCTATCGCAATCAGTAAGCGTGAGAAAAAGCTACTGTACAGGCAGAGGGATCTATATTTATACTTGGCAGAACTAATTACATACTGACATAGTCGTCGGTATTGCTTTCGTTTCCCAAGAGTTATAAATATTTCGTTTTCGAAAAAGAAGCTCTGTATTTGGCCAAGATATCGAAGAAGAAGGTGCCTTACGTAATGTTGTATCGAGTAAGATGTGGAGACGGCGGTTTGGAAGCGGACAGAAGAAGTACAAGGAACAGCGTCCCTTACCTCAGGGATCGCTACTCAAGCTACCTGGCGAAAGGGAAAGTGTGTCAAATCTCCGACGTGTCAAATGTCCGGCGTGGCAAATGTCCGGTTTTCTATCCACGTATCTGCCAATGAGGCAGTTCTGTGTGGATTATATAATATGATGGATGTCTGTGCTAGTTTTAATCTCGTATTTTATAGAAGATACCGAAGATATTCTCATAGGAAAAATTTAAGTGTTCTTGGAAAATTAATGTCTTGGCAGCGTGTCACGTGGAAGAACCATTCGAATCACGTAATAAGACTTAGACTTCAGACGGAGATATTCACACTGACAAGAGAATCTGTACGAAATATTCTTCCCCCACGTACTATGCAATGGCTTCCATTACTCGTTTCTACGTACATGTAAATGTAGCGACGCAGATGGACTATTGTGACACCCAGTTGAGTTACATAAAGTAAAACCATTTCGTCACATTTATTTCAGGGATATTTTCAATGTGTAACTTACAATTCTCCGTCAGAAGAAAGGAGACAGACCAGATATCAAATCATATAACTCTCAGCTTCCTTTCTCCTATATACAAGATTTTAAAAAAATTCTGTTGAACCGCACAGAAGAAACTCCAGATTTGTTCAGGCAAAGAAATCAGCTGACGTAGAAGTAAATGTAATATGAAGGATACTATTTTTACAGCCTCTGATCTGTCACGAAATGGAAACCACTTGAAAATCACAAACGTTTTCTTTAGAACATTTAGTAGCACGTACCCGCTACTTTGCTACATAGCCGCCGCTCCAACTTACACATTTGTCTAATCGTGGTACCAACTTTGCAATACCCTCGACATGGACAGCAGCTGCCAGTGCTTTTCGGCAATTTCCTATTCAGGTCTGCACTTGTTGCCTGTACCAAAATGCTGTCCTCACAGCCAATGGCTCGTGTGAAACAGATGAGAATCAGTGGGAGCGAAGTCCGTGCGCTATGGTGGTTGATCAAACAGGTCCGAACGAAAATTCTTCTGGAGTATCTTCACTGTCCTGCAGTATGTGGCCGATTGGTGCAAATGGCTCTGAGCACTATGGGACTTAACATCTGTGGTCATCAGTCCCCTAGAACTTAGAACTACTTAAATCTAACTAACCTAAGGTCATCACACACATCCATGCCCGAGGCAGGATTCGAACCTGCGACCGTAGCTGTCACGCGGTTCCAGACTGAAGCGCCTAGAACGGCTATGTGGCCGAGAAGAAGAAGAAAACACTTGAATGTTACGTCGTATAGGGTGAATGAAATCGAGTGGTAATCCTTAGGAGAACTTCATATTTAGCGGGAGACATTATTTTCTGGATATCCTTATATGCTGACTGTGCTCAGACCTGAGAAATGTAACGTGATGCTGCAGACGCGCAGAGATATTGCGCAGCGCATCAGCGCAAAATGTTTAGCAGATTTTTCACTGTGTTTTTAATTTTGTACCAATCAGAGGTTGAAAAAATAACCATTCTACAACACTAGTTGTTAACGAATTTATTTACTGGAGTAATAGATATATATTAACATTTAGTCTGCGATTCGTACCTTTTGAGAAATGCTTGACTTGGTTACAGAAGAACCTGATTAGTGGATGTTGAGCAACAAGGCTTATCAGCTACATTTTTTTATTCTGATGAATTGATTCATAAACGTTTCCATCAAGTTTTATCCAGGTATTTCATAAGCGAAAGAGAAGTCAGGCAAGAAGATTTAAATAGGTCAAGACTATTCTCAACCGTCATGAAAGCTTTCAAATCCTTAAACTGAAAATTAAGAAGGAATACGCGTTAATGGGATATATCTAACCAGCTTCCTTATTGTAGATGGAATAAGAGACCTTAAATCATGTATATACCTGAAAGTGAATGTACGTGTGTGTGTGGTGTGTGTGTGTTCGCATTTTTATGGACATGTGTTCATGATCAAGTATCCTTGTGTGTGTGTGTGAGTGTGTGTGTGTGTGTGTGTGTGTGTGTGTGTGCGTCTGTGTTTTCCATGTCACCTTATATTCACTGAATCGAATTCAGCCACTATGGGTATACATATTACTTAATAGTCTTGGAAGAAGTACTGTGGGGTTAAGAAAACCCAGATCTAATGGGTGTGGAGTTGGCGTGCAATGTTTTAATAACTCCTCATATCTGGGCTGCCCTGCATAGTAAGCACGTTATATGTGTTGTATCAGAATGTGTTACTGGGGGGGGGGGGGAGGGGGGGCGGTATACCACCGATTGGGCGTGACTGAACAAAGAGTGGAAGAAGAGAAAATGGATAAAGAGAAGATGTGGTCAGAAAAAGAGAACAGTATTAGATGGGCAGAGACGGGGAAGGAGCAGATGGACTAAGACCGAAGGATGAGGTGGACAGAAGAGGGGAACAGAGTAGGACATCGACAGAGAGAGCGCAAAGAGATGATGGAAAGAGAGAGGGGGACGAAGAGACAGAGTGAGAAGAGAGTAAGGAATGCAGCGAGATAGTGGAGGAAAGGGGGGGGTTAGGTTAAAATGGACATATGGACATACAGAGGGAGGAGGAGGGGGACATGCAGGAGGCAGGTGGAAGGTGAAGAGGGTTGATGACAGATGGGAAAAAAGGAGAGAAGTAGATAGACAGATAGCTTCCATTTTGTTGGTGGAATTGTTGCGTTTGCCTCTAACATAGATAAAGGTAAATAATTTGTGGGTCAAAGGGATTATGTATAGGGAGATTGGGCAAGGGGGAGTTAGACAGAGAGAGAAAGTCAGAGGAGACAGAGGGGGAAGACGAAGATACGGGGAGGAAAAGCTGGAGACAGTGAGGAGAAGACGGACAGAGACAGGGGAGGAAGAGATGGTTAAAGAGAGAGAAGAGTAGGAGATGGTCGGTGGTACGTACACATGAAGTCGAAGCTTCAGGATTAAATTATAACACAGTAATAACGTATAATCATTTATAGAGAAGACAATAGTAAAATTAACAGAATGGGGGCTTAATTATTTGCATTTGAAGCAAATGAAGGTGAATGGGTTTTAATGATGAAAGACGCCTCGCACATTACACACCATGTTTTTGTTCACTGCAAGGTCTCCATAGACATTCTGCAAGCACCTGCGTACGTATCTGCGATGTCAGGGTTTTCCGCCAAAAGATACTCAGCGACAGCTCTCTGCTTGACACGGAGCTCCGATACAGACGCCATTTTGGAGGCTGCGTATAGCGCCGCCACCTACCGGAACTTCATAAAAAATTGGGGCTGAAGTGGGAATATCCCACGATGTTCCACAACAAATTCCATGTTTTTCAACCGAAATTGGGCGAGAAGAAATGAGTTGCATCACTTACTGAACGCCCCTCGTATTTCAACCACCATCGGCTATTTTGTTTCCCACATACTAAGATTCTTCTACTACCCTTAATATATGATTTTCAAATAATTAACTACACAATCCCACAAACGAATAATTTACACAGGACAGGAACAGCCAATGTAAGATGTAGACGTTTCTATAATGTTCATATGGTACAAGTTCTTTCCAGCGTTCTAACAGATAATAAAGGACCGAACCGGAGCCCAACTGGAATTAGATCAGAAAACATGCTGGAACAACATGGATGAGAACATTTTAAGGCAATAGCACATGTAAATGTGTCGATGAAAACTTAAAAATTTTGTTGTTTGCAGACGCTGGACATGGGGGACTTCAGTATTGAATTATAATTTTTATTGGGCACAAAGACTAAATTCACGCAAAATGTACACAAATATTTGCTGTCTACTTTCTTCGCAATCGATGTCGAAGTGTTTGACCTTCATTTTCAGGTACGTAGGCACAGTCATCAAAAATGGTTCTGCGGCAAGGGTATCTTATTGTTGTGCCACTTATAGCCTCAACTTTTAGCAGTAGTTGTTATGAAGTTGTGTTATAAATGTGTAGATATTCTTGAAAAGTGGCTGTAGCCTTGTTTCATTATTTCGACACAGTTGTTTCGCGTGTGCAGTTACTGACATGTGGTACCTCCAAAGAAAAAAGCATCAGTGTATAATAGGCTAAAGTGTACCATGCTCTTTGAGTCTAAATGCGAGTGGGCGGTAATTGTATTTTCGCAATATCTCTAGCTAAACACAGAGGAATCACAGCGCACAAACATTTCGAGAATGAGATTTCTGCTCTGGTATGTGTGGAAGAGTGTCACAGAGCCTGACAGTTGCAAGCGGTTGTTTCTTTAGTGAGATATAGCAATTATTTGTTTGTGAAATGCATTGTCACAATTAACTTTTTTGTTATCCTATCTGACTTCCTTATTCCTATTAATTTAGTTAATTTACATTCTTTATTCCAATGATCACAATATTGTGTGCAATTGGGTCTTGTAGACATCCTGAACGATTTTGCAAAAAGTGCACGAAATTCGGCGAGAGTGATCAGGGGGAGTGTTAAGTAAGATGTTGTTTTTGTTTTTGTGTAGGACACCACTCATTTAATTAGAAGCTTTAATAGAGAAATAAGGCTAAGGTAAATTTACATAATGGGTTTCTTTGTACTTCCTTGTGAGATTTTATTGTGCAGACACCTTCATAGTCCATATCATTTGGTGATTGGCGAGAGGATTATCAGTGTCAGTTATGGCACCTCTTGTTGAAATACACATATGTTTGTTAAGTAACTTTGGCGTCACGGGTGACATCTTCAGGATTATAGTAACACCTGATCCCTGACTATTACTGGACAATCTCTCGAGTCTGACTTTCCGCTGCAGCAAAGCGATGTTTATCTTTTGTAATTTTCAGTTTCTGTACTGTGAGTTCACTAATCTGAGACCACATGCCGCGCAAACGTTGGTGAGTGGAATTCAGTCAAGGACTGTGGAGGCAGCCAGTAATGAAAAAGAGATTCTAGCATTATGGATGTATACTTTTCCAAATATTTTGTGATTCAGTTTTTGACCTAATATAGACAACGTAAACATGAATTTCCATGGGGTCTCCGTACAAGGAAAGATCTATTTACGCTACAACATAACCATGCATGTAACATCCCCACCTATAGCAGATGTCGTTAGTGGCTCAGAGAAGCTGTAGCTTAAAACCTTGCCGGATAAGACGTATGGCGTGGGCAGCAGGCACGGAAAATACTTCTTACGTGATGTATGAAGTGTTGTGTGTCTCACCATATACCTACGCATGCAAAGACACAACTTTTATTCATGACTGACGGGTTTTTACTATTGGTGAACACGCAGTGAGCAGCATACGACTTTTCGTCTGTTTACAGTTTACATTTTCATACTGGGAGCGGACAGATACTGTATTATGGGCATTTAGGGCTTTACCTATTAACTGAGTCATTTTATTCTCTCTCCTCTCTGCCTACCACAAACTCGGACGAGCCCACTACAGAACAACTGAAGCGCTCAAACAAATCTCTAGTGACAATGAGAATGTTTTAAGATAAAGATGATACAAAATTAAAAATGCTGGCATATTACGGTTAGTCGCGTTCCATTATTTCTTCAGGTAACTCTGCAAGTGAAGCTAAAGCTGTCCAGGTAAAAAAAAGTGTAATAATAATTTTTTGTGGTGTAGACTCAAGAATATTCGGAGAGGCCTGTTTAGGGAACTACAGGTCTTAACTATGGTCTCACAATAAATACCATTAATGGGTATGAGGGTCGATATTTCTATACGTGACTGAGAATGGTGTGCTGAACAAATTACATTAATACTTACATCATTTACAAATTGATGACTATAGCTATAGATGGTTATGTGTTTCTAGGTTGGGCAGTACCTCCAAGTACATGTGACAGGAACGAGTCGTTAATGTGTATTTCCTCCCGGGCAGCAGGTCAAGCGTTGAAGTGTGAATGCTTGGTCACAAAAGGTTTAGTCTACACTGACAGGCGACGTTCACTTCACATCCAGACACGGCAATGCAGAAAACATCTGGTAATTGGTGCTGTGTTTGTGAAAAGACTGTTCGACAGAGACAAAAATAGGCAACACAGCTATTTGCGTACACTTAAGGTACAACATATAACAATATCTGCACTTATACCCGTTGCAACACTCCGAGCGAGGTAGCGCAGTGGCTAGCACACTGGACTCGCATTGGGGAGGACGACTGTTCAATCCCGTGTCCGGAAATCCTGATTTAGGTTTTCCGTGATTTCCCTAAATGGCTCCGGGTTGGTTCCTTGGAAAGGGCACGGCCGACTTCCTTACCTAAAGCGATGAGACCGATGACCTCGCTGTATGGTCTCCCCCCCCACCCCTCCAAAACAACCCAACCCCGTTGCACCATTTATTTATTCCTTAACGAAATTTTTCATTAAAAATATATCTCGTGTATAAACCAAATATCAGTTTATGGAACCAATAATAGACATAAGATTAATGTTCATAAAGATTTAAGGTCACTTACTTCGATTGAGAAAGGCGTCGATAGTCCTAGAACAGACTTCTTCAATAACTTGCCAGCAGTCATAAAAATGTTTATCTGCTGATAACGTTCAGTTGAACAGGAGTATAGGGGATTTATTGGTGACCAACTCATTCTACACCATCAAACGATATAAAATAAAATCGTCATAACATCTCAACGGTTTGCGTCAGGACATTCAAATTGCACGGTTAGCCGCGTGGCATGATGAGAATTAGTATGCGCATTATGGTTTGATTTAGCGACGAAGCCCCCTTTCATTTGGATGGGTTCGTCAGAAAGCAAAATTGGCGCATTTGTAGACTGAGAATCCGCATTTCGCTATCGAGAAGTCTCTTCATCCTGAACAGCTGACTGTGTGGTGTGCAATGTCCAGACACGGAATAATTGGTGCTACATTGCTTGATGACACGGTGACAACCGAACGGTACGTGAAGGTTTTGGAAGATGATTTCATCGCCATTATCTAAAGTGACCATGATTTCGACAAGATGTGGTTCATGCAAGGCGGAGCTCGACCCCATCGAAGCAGCAGAGTGATGTCCTGGAGGAGCAGTTTGGGGACAGCATATTCTCCGGATCTGAAGCATTTTGTGGGGCTATATTAAGGACAGCGTTTACAGCAATAAACCCAAAACGATTGCTGAGCTGAAAACAGCCATTCGGGAGGTCATCGACAGCATCGATATTCCGACACTATAATTTTAAAAATCATTTCTATAAAGTATACTAAGACAAAAACCTACAAAATTATTTATATTAAATAATTAAATAAACAAAAAATCAATATAATCAGCGGGTCATGGAGAATTTCGGTATTCGTCTGCACCGCAACATCGCCAATGATGGCAGACCTATCGAACATGTCATAGCCTAAATCTGAGTGTCTGTGGTGACGTTTAAATGTTGAATAAGGTGTGTGTACCCCGTAGTATGTCACTAATTGTCAATAACTGTCACTCCTAAGGAAGAGATTTTTAAACATCTCGAAACCTAGGGCAAGGGGTTTTGAATAAATATTATACTGCGGCAACTGATTTAGCTGCTTTTACATCTTTTTCTGTTAAATGAGCATTGCTTTTGATTTATCGGTTTTTTCCAGAGTTGCAAAATAATTTAGAACAGGAAAGGAGTTATTTTTTACAAGGCGTCAATGCCATCAAGTTCCATTAACTAATTAAATTTGCCCAGACTACTTTCACGATAGTAGCCTCTATATGTGGCTGTAACAATGGATGTGATGACGTTGACGAAATGACTGGTATGTCAACGGAGACGCTGAATATGTACATCAGAGACTCGAATTGTCCTTCTAGCCTGTTACACGGGCTCTGTTCCCTGCTGGCTGAGCAATACACCGGAGCAGACTGCTACATTCACTCAGAGCTGCTCCGAGCCCCTCACACCGCTCCCCCAGACAACAAGCGACACACGCGTACGCACACTCCGTGAATCGCGTTTAAGAAGTCGGCGGAGCGCGCCCGGCAGTTTAGTGTTTTCGCGAGGGGCACAGTGTTCGCTCAGATTTATGGGCCGGCCCCGCGGCGCCGGCGCCTAGCGCGGAGCGGGCGCAGCCTGGAGCGCTCGCTGAAGCGCTGGAGCAGATTTTCCGCGCGAGTTTCTGGACGGTGCTGCCCTGGCGCCGACACTCACTGCTGAATATTCGCACCATAAATCTCGGCCGGGCCAATATGGCTTGCGGAGGAGGGGTGCGGGAGGTGGTGGGAAACGGGGGGGGGGGGGGGGAGGGAAGTAGTGAAGGAGGGCAGAGTGGAGGAAATCTCGCGATACCAGCTGCAGTGACGAGGGGCACAAGCGCTGGAGGAGGGAGGGAGGGGGGGGCTGGATGGTTCTTGCCTCGCTGCATTCTGCGCAGCGCCTTCTCCGTACTCTACGGCCAGCACGCGGATACGCTTTGTAATAAATGAAATATTGCTATAAATCAATGAATAAATTTGAATAATACATATTCAATGGCCATCGGCGGGACAACCGGTGCGATTCCTGAGGGAGGTGACCGGCTAGATTGGGACGCCACGCCATACGCCTGGACTGCGCTCGCTCGCTGGCTCCCTCGCGCATCGATACCGGAGCCTCACCTATTTTTCTTCTTATCCTTTTTTTCCCCTTTTTCTTCTTTCGACAGTGCGGCCGAATACGCTGCCTGTCAGCGCCTTTCTCCCGTATCGCAGAGCAGCCGCGAATGGAAAATTTTCGTTCCTTCGGAAGGCTTGGAACTGCCACATACTTTGGTATTCCAGATACATCTATCTCTTCTCTGCTATCGGGATTGTCAGCGAGAGCAACCGTTTTATTGCAGAGAGGTTGCGGAATGAAAGCGGGCTGAATATTCGACGACGCGGAGAATTATTCAATGGCCAGTCGAGCTGACCGAGTGCGGGACATTGAATCTCTGTGGCAACTCAACCTCAGACAATGGAGAAACTTCGGATACGGCGTCCAGGTTTTATTTGAAAAAAAAATTATATACGATGTGAGCGGAGTATCACGGTGAAACTGTGTATGTAGTGCAAGTTTTACGGATAGAAGACTCTGTTATTGACATACTGACTGTTATGTAAGCATGTAGTCAAATATTGTCATGTTTTCTGCGCCCAAGTAATTTACATTACATTCATTGCCTTTCCGTTTACAGACATGAACGAATTACCTGTCTAATGCATGGGTAAGAAATACACTCCTGGAAATTGAAATAAGAACACCGTGAATTCATTGTCCCAGGAAGGGGAAACTTTATTGACACATTCCTGGGGTCAGATACATCACATGATCACACTGACAGAACCACAGGCACATAGACACAGGCAACAGAGCATGCACAATGTCGGCACTAGTACAGTGTATATCCACCTTTCACAGCAATGCAGGCTGCTATTCTCCCATGGAGACGATCGTAGAGATGCTGGATGTAGTCCTGTGGAACGGCTTGCCATGCCATTTCCACCTGGCGCCTCAGTTGGACCAGCGTTCGTGCTGGACGTGCAGACCGCGTGAGACGACGCTTCATCCAGTCCCAAACATGCTCAATGGGGGACAGATCCGGAGATCTTGCTGGCCAGGGTAGTTGACTTGCACCTTCTAGAGCACATTGGGTGGCACGGGATACATGCGGACGTGCATTGTCCTGTTGGAACAGCAAGTTCCCTTGCCGGTCTAGGAATGGTAGAACGATGGGTTCGATGACGGTTTGGATGTACCGTGCACTATCCAGTGTCCCCTCGACGATCACCAGTGGTGTACGGCCAGTGTAGGAGATCGCTCCCCACACCATGATGCCGGGTGTTGGCCCTGTGTGCCTCGGTCGTATGCAGTCCTGATTGTGGCGCTCACCTGCACGGCGCCAAACACGCATACGACCATCATTGGCACCAAGGCAGAAGCGACTCTCATCGCTGAAGACGACACGTCTCCATTCGTCCCTCCATTCACGCCTGTTGCGACACCACTGGAGGCGGGCTGCACGATGTTGGGGCGTGAGCGGAAGACGGCCTAACGGTGTGCGGGACCGTAGCCCAGCTTCATGGAGACGGTTGCGAATGGTCCTCGCCGACACCCCAGGAGCAACAGTGTCCCTAATTTGCTGGGAAGTGGCGGTGCGGTCCCCTACGGCACTGCGTGGGATCCTACGGTCTTGGCGTGCATCCGTGCGTCGCTGCGGTCCTGTCCCAGGTCGACGGGCACGTGCACCTTCCGCCGACCACTGGCGACAACATCGATGTACTGTGGAGACCTCACACCCCACGTGTTGAGCAATTCGGCGGTACGTCCACCCGGCCTCCCGCATGCCCACTATACGCCCTCGCTCAAAGCCCGTCAACTGCACACACGGTTCACGTCCACGCTGTCGCGGCATGCTACCAGTGTTAAAGACTGCGATGGAGCTCCGTATGCCACGGCAAACTGGCTGACACTGACGGCGGCGGTGCACAAATGCTGCGCAGCTAGCGCCATTCGACGGCCAACACCGCGGTTCCTGGTGTGTCCGCTGTGCCGTGCGTGTGATCATTGCTTGTACAGCCCTCTCGCAGTGTCCGGAGCAAGTATGGTGGGTCTGACACACCGGTGTCAATGTGTTCTTTTTTCCATTTCCAGGAGTGTACCTTCCATGAATCAAATCTTGGTCTTACTTAATATGGACGAGGAATCACAGTCTGTGGCCTTGTCATCAGGCACATGGCCCAGGTTTTCATTATATACACACTTGCCTCTAACTCAATATGTTTATCATTAAAAATGTGGCGTTCTGAAGATATTTCTTAGCTTAGCAAATTGTTGTACCTAACAGAGGCAACAGCATATGCACATGACTGTTGTTTCTGTGCAATGGTTAGTCGTCACCATCACCACGGGACACAGCGTAAACATCAAAAATCTAAATCACTGCCTAACAACGTTTCTCACCAAGTCCTTTTGAAACTGGTTGTTTGTCCAGGACAATCAGATAAAAATTCAAATTAAATGAATGGTTTCAGGCTTCACCGTCCATCTTAAGAACAAGAAGGTTAACGAAATGTGAATAGCTTAAAAACGTACAAATGAAGCTATAAATATGTCGTCAAAATAAGAACGTTTAAAATACTGTGATTCATACCACAGGTGGCCGTAATTCTAAATGAGGTCGGATATCATCTGTTGTTGCTGGCGTGGTGTTCATTGGGTAGACCGGTTTAATGCTGCTCTCCATGCTCGTCTTTCCGGTGCAAGCCGTTTCATCTTTGTTTGCTGTATTCAAACCTTGGTGCCCTCTACAAATTTTAACCCTCCCATATACTTCCATTAACAAATTAACAACTCCCTGAATCCTCAGGAAGTATACCACATATATCATCGGATTACTCCTGTCTGTCAGTTTGTTCCTTAAAACTAATCTTTCCAATTCTGTTCAGTACCCTCACATATGTTATTCCATCTATCCATCTAATGTTCAACATTCTCCTAGAGGACCACATTTCAAAAACTGTTTTCTCTTCTGGTCTGCCGGCCGCTGTGGCCGAGCGGTTCTAGGCGCTTCAGTCCGGAACCGCGCTGCGGCGACGGTTGCAGGTTCGAATCCTGCCTCTGTTAGTTAGGTTTAAGTAGTTTTAAGTCTAGGGGACTGATGACCTCAGTTGTTAAGTCCCATAGTGCTTAGAACCGTTTGAACCGTTTCTTCTTGCCGGAACAGCTTATTGTCCCGGTTAAACAGCACTAAAAGCATACACTCCAGACAAATACAGGCAGAATATACATCCTAAACCCCTAAATTTCGATATATCTGAGTGGTGTCTGTTCCTCAGATAAGTCCGACTTCACTCGTGATAGTGCGGTTGGTACATACACGGAAACATGAAATGTAGTCTATATCAGTCTTCTTTTTCTCATTACGATTGAAATATTTTCTATATTTTGATATGTTTCAGCACTACTTCGTAATTTCCAACCTTCTACTTTCTTTTGTGGTCCTAATATTTTCCTTACAATTCGCTTTTCTAGGGCTTTTAATTTACATATAGTTTAATGCCAAACATTCGTTTGTATATAGGCTCTCTGGCTTCACTACTACGTTTTAATGCCTTTTCTTTTAGTTAGACGCTTTTTACTGTAGAGATCTCTAATGATTCCATATGCTCGTCTCATTTAATGCAACCGTTCCTCTAATGCAGATTTTTCCAAAGCATTTTCTTGGATTGTCTCCCCTAGATACTTCAATTTCTTTACCCTCTATAATTGGTCAATATCTGTTTTCTGGAATTTTGGAGCATCCTTAACATTTGTTAAAAACTTTGTTTTCAACAGAAATTCGTAAATCAGTTCTATTGACTATTTCTTCCAGGAGATTTATTTGTGTTAGAGCGATACCTTTCTGTAAGCCGCCTATTAATGTTCCTTGTCGTCAGTGAAGTACGAGTGGCACATCGGATCGGTGATGATCAACCCGCAGCTCTGGGTGCCCCTCTGACGATTGCTCTTTCTTCACGTGTCTGGGTCGACCGCTTACTTCTTGACGCTGTGTTCAGCTGCAATAATACGCTCAATGATTAAAAGAAACGTTATGTGTTGTGATGAACTAAATAAAAGTGCTTGTGAAACCGTCATAACTTCCGTTATAAAGAAAATAACCGTCCTAAGACACGCAAGTAATGGGAATACTGGCTGGAAGAAAAATTGCAATGTTCGAAGTGAAGTGAATATAAATGCACTCTGGCTACAGTAAGAAAAGGGTCGTTGAGTAAAATAATTACTTGAGAAACTCATGGTATCCTTCAAAGACTGCGGTGTCACACCAAAGTCTGTAATTTCCATCGTTACCACAGAAGTTAGCAATGTCTCGCGGCAATCCGCACGAACAAATGTGTGACTCATGTCTACGATGGAGCTGTACTTTTGAACATAAAGAACTTTGTACTTCATGGTTTAAGCGTGCGCATCAAGTGATGATTTAATGTTCTGAAACAGCTGTATATATCCGGCGCATTCCTGTGGCAATTAACTGCTTGAAGATAAGTAAATCTTTTTATTATTCTTGTAATAAAGTGAACTAATACTTCACATGTTATAGTTCTGATCAACAATCTCCCAGAGTAATCAAAGAACCCACATTTATGGCCGGAGAGATCATTACAAAAGCAGTATAAACTTAAGTGTTAGATTTTTTAAAAGATATTTGTCTAGCCAGTAGTTTTACATAGGACTGAAACGTAAACGGCGTTCGGTACAGGCTAAACAAGAATAGCAACTTTTGAAATGTGATGCTACAGAAGTTTTTAAGATTAGATGATAGTGCAGGAGAACACTGCGGCACAACTGGATTAAAGAAGAGATTAGTTGATAGGTCACATCATGTGACCACCGAGAAATAGTCATTCTGGTAACGGAGACAAGCTGAGGATTAAAAATTGTAGAGGGCAACCAATATGTGACTGCAGTAATTTGGTACAGGTGGAAATAAGGATGCAATAGCTATGCAGAAGTTAAGGAATGGGATATCGGTGGCACACTCCATCTGGTATACACAGAGCACGTAGTCATCAACACGACCTATTAAAGTCCATACCGCCGCATGTCTCCAACCAGTGACCTAAAAATGTTTTGGCACACTTATGGGTAAGGTTGGCAGTAGGAAGAGAGCGACATGTATCGAAAACTACCGGCATTCACGTCAAAGCGACAGATTTCACAGACACTAAGCCGACTGATAAAACGAGACATGACATTTATATCAAAGTTTTGACGAATAAGATTCTGCAGAAAATCCTGTATTTTTTTAATGAGCGAACAGGATATCTTAGAGCATTCCGTAAGTAAATTACATCCAATATAGTATTTTTTCCTTTTAGTTACGTTCAAAGTCCCTCATCTTCCTTTGCATTTACGAACGTACTGGATTATATATTAATTAGAACCAAGTTCTCTCTATAATCCTCAGATACTTTCTTCGTCTTATCTAGGAATACCTAGGTACATCTTAAATCAGTTTACTGAGAGTGATCACAGCAAATTAGTTACATTTCCTGCAAATAACTGACGGTGGAGGCTCTGTGCCAAAGTATGGTTGCAAAGGTCTAGATTAGTTCTGTAGTCAGTGCTTATTTTATTATCTGTCTCTAATCACTTCTTGAACCTCTCGTAATGTCAATAATGCCAAGTTCATCTATGTTTCGGAATCTAGGTTAAACTGTCGTTTGCCGCATATAGTGGCTAATGGAAAGCGAGAGCACAGTGCCTAATCGATGACCGTGGTAGCCAAACCGACGTTTTGTTTGATCATAGCTTCATTATTTATTATGTTTAAGTGATAGTGCACTTGAGAAGTTTGACAATGAATCCAAAACGGTCTCAGTGCAGACACATCAATTCATTGTGAAAGAAGCATAAGCTTCAACAACAGATTAAACTGAAAAATGCATTGAAAACAGTGGAGATCTGCTGTAGTGCTAGAATAGTTGCATGTGTTATGGGTGCGGCACGTTAAGCAGTAGTAGAGAGAATAACGTAATAGTATGCCCAAAGATCGTTTCCCATTTCCAAAAATATTGGAGTAAATAAACTGAAAAGTAAAGTGAAGTCAGATACGTTTGACAAATGGTAGGAAACATCTGGAAATTTATGGTAATGTGTTATGGGATCAAACTGCTGAGGTCATCGGTCCATAAGTTTACGCACTACGTAATCTAACTTAAACTAACTTACGCTAAGGACAACACACACAATTATGCCCGAGGGAGGACTCGAAACTTCGACGGAAGGGGGGGGGGGGTCATTGCTAGGAGGAAATGGGAAATGGGAAAATGGTCTTACTGCTACAGTAGTCCGCCACAGAATCACTTACTTGGTTTCGAGAGTTAAATGGAAGTAGATATAAATTATAAAAGAAATACGGTTGCACTCGCTTGATCTAAGTAAATAACAAATGATGACCGAAAAGGCTCACAAGGTCTCACACTGTGAAAGATCGCAACTCCTTATAATTTAAATAATTCAAGAAGTGAGTAGGTGTATGTTTAACGCACTCGTATCGGAATAGGAAGGCACGAGGTCAATTACGATGTTTAATTTAGTTGGTTAACTACGAATGCGTGCTTCTTGCTTTAGATGTCAACTCACCTGCGCCTCCCTCCTCCGCCAATTCAGATTTTTTTTGAACATTCACACGTGCCCCTAACGAACTTCGGTAAAGTTTAACAATCGTCGAAGAAGTACTGGCCGAGATATAATCATCTGCTTGACTCCATGCGCGACTTCGCGCAAAGCGAACGTAAATTTCTCGTGAATTTTACACATTACATCTAGGACAATAATTCATTGAAAGAAATGTAATTTGGCCATCTTGTAAATTTTATTGCGTTCTCTTAAGAAAAATGGTGAAAAAAATTATGAGCGATAATCATCCAGAAAATTTTATACAAAATCGCCAGAAGAAATGGGCGCCAGAAAAAAATGTTAAAGTTTGGATTGTAATACTTCAGGAACAAAAGGTATGACAAACGTGAAGCCTGCCATATAGAAACCTAAGACAAAGTTCAGAAACATAAAATTTAATTTACTTCCCACTTTCCAATACTGAATAAATGAAGTACAAATGGAAGATTATGTGAAAAACGTAAAGAATGATGTAATGTCGCCCTGATTTTGCAAAAATCTATATCCTATAAAACTCTCCAAACTGACCTCATCAGAAACGCCATGGTTAGAAATATAGAACGTGGGGTAAGAGTGCTAGATAATTTGAAACAAAGCTGGTTGTGAAAATCGTGGCACAAAGAATGTAAATTTCGGTTCTTATATCTCATAGGGCAAACCCATTCGAAACATGAAATTTCATACGCAATACCTTGGTAATACAAGGTTGCGGAATCCAAAATTTCACTGTCGTACTAGTTTCTAATAATCTACAGGTCTGCCAAAACGACGATCATTTTTGTGAAACGTTGAAAATAGGATGACACTTCCTTAACAAATATAGTTTTATAGCTAAAAAACCAGTCTCATCCGAAACAACGTGTCTCATAAACCACCTCCCCCCCCCCCCCCCCAGCTTCTCTGAACACTGGGTTTCATTCCCAAGATGATCTAACAAAGCTACATTAACTGGTGCAAAAGTTGCGAAAAAAATTGCCCTGGAAATAAAGTTTTAGCTTCGGATTCTTATAACTAGTTGATTATAGGCACGATAAATATGAAACTTTGAACGGAGCTACTCAGCAGCAAAAGATTTTCCAGTACAAAAGTATAATACAAGTATTACTTTTCTAAATTTCTACAAAATCAGTTCAGATTTGATTTGGGTAAAAATTACTGTAGACCAAATTCAATTACATTTTAGAAAATTGGCATTCTGAAGTTGATTTCAAACTAATCACTGTTATAAAAAGCGTAGCATGTTTTCAAACATCCAGAGAATCAGTTCGATTTTCCAACGTGCCCTAACGATACCAGAAAATCTGTGACAAACTTGAGGGAATACACCACATCAGCAGGCTACATTGCAGCAAAATGTTGTTCGCCTTTCATTGCATGTAGTTTCTATTTTCCAATTGACAAGAAGGTGAAACGGAATCCCCATCGCCATAGGGGTCACGAAATATTAGCCAGGAGTGGATTTCTTCATCCGGGTCCTCAAGTCTGTATTTTGGTTTCTTCATTTACATTCCAGAGCTTGATGGTAGTACCTATCTGCTTACAAAGGTATTTTCTAAGTACCATATCTTCGATTCTCAAATCTGTAGAAGAATCTCAAATAGGTGGCAAGCAAAAAGTAATATAAATTTTGATTTTAAACGTCTCAACATTGCAGTTTCCATTCCTCAGAATTTTCAAGCCGCTTTCTATAGTTCATTTTCTGGAAATTGATACTGTTACCAGACGATGACAACTGAAGGAAAATAGAGTATGGAAATGAGCTGTTGTTGTGGTATCCAATAAGCATTCGGTCTTTCGTACCAATAAAATAAATTAGCGGGGCCTTGAGGATTCGTACGTTTTGTCGGAGCATCATTTCGTTGTGCTGATACGTCAATAATGTAGCAGAGCCACCATTCATATCAATCATACAGACAATGTAACGGTCAGGATACAAAAACGTCAATTTCAGACGTAGCGTCGCTGCGCTCGATACTCTGGCAACAAAATTTGTGTCATTAAAACTTTGCTGATACAAACCATCCTCGAGTCAAGAGGTACAAACTGACCATTTTTTCATATCGGCAACCGATCTACTTTCTCACCATCCAATTTCTCTAAAATTTTTGCTTTCTTGGGTTTCTTATATTGGAACAGTGTTGTTGTTGTTGTTGTGGTCTTCAGTCCTGAGACTGTCATGATGTAGCTCTCCATGCTGCTCTATCCTGTGCAAGCTTCTTCATCTCCTAATACCAACTGCAACCTGCATCCTTCTGAATCTGATTAGTTTATTCATCTCTTGGTCTCCCTCTACGATTTTCACCCTCCACGCTACCCTCCAATACTAAATTGGTGATCCAATGATGCATCTGAACATTTCCTACCAACCGAGCCCTTCTTCTAGTCAAGCTGTGCCACAAACTTCTCTTCTCCCCAATCCTATTCAATACCTCCTCATTAGTTACGTGATCTACCCACCTTATCTTTAGCATTCTTCTGTAGCACCACATTTCGAAGGCTTGAGTTGAGAAGCTGATTAAGCGGTAATTCTCGCACTTGCAGGCACTCCCTATCTTAAGAATTATGTAGTGATTTTCGAAAGTCTGATGGTACGTCGCCAGTCATTCAACACGCCCACGTGAATAGTTGTCTTGTTTCCGATTCCATCAGCTAGAATTTTATCTACCTGCCTCTATACCGCACCCAATGACGATCTCGGCAGAGGATGACACGACTGTGGGTCGCTCCCCACTGTCCCGTCAGGGCCAAAACCCGTCGCTCTTCTTGCTTACTTGTCAAACATCCACGTAGAAAAATTAATGAATTACTAAGTTGATAAACCTCTTACGTTATTTGATTTTCGAACAGCTGAGCAGAACTGAACGTCCTCAGACATTCCTCTCTTGGCTTATTCTGATCAACACTAAACTGACAGACAATATTTTTAGCGCAACGCAATCTGACTTTCAATAATCCCTACAAAAGAATGGCCATGACTAACAATAACCTATACCTTTCATGAATCACTTACCTCACAAAATCTTTGTTACTCGATCTACTGCAATACCGCGAGCGCCAATACTGCCAGCTAAATAAAAGGTTCTAACTATTGAAGGCATTAACTACTGATAGGCATAGTTAGCAAATGAAACATTTTGATGGAGAACAAACAATGTATTTACCTTAATAATATTCAAAAGTCATCGTATGTATATCAGTTCATGATATACAGTATCACGAATTTACTCTTTCTGATGGACACACGTCCACATCGTCCGCTGTCAAAATTATGCTATCTCTCTCCCCACATCCACCACTGCTGGCGGCTCACCTCCAAATATGCAACGCTACGCGTTGTTCAACTGCCCAACACTACAATAGCAAATATTCCAACAATGGAAACCAGCCACAGACTGCACACAGCACAGTTAGTGATTTTCATACAGAGCGATTCGTGGCGTTACCAAAATAAGAACCTAAACAGCCTACCTACACTTGTACTGTTCAAACGCGTTGATACCGCAACGAAGTTTCCGTAGATGTAAGAGAAGACCTCAAGCACCCTAGTTATGCCGTGTTAAATAAACGCATAAATAATTAAATAAATATTCTTATCGTGTAATTATCATCCATTCAGCCACGTATCCTGAAATGTTGCCAGCGGAAACTACGCCGGTAAAATTGAATGAGAGCAGACGGGCGTTAATTACACGAACGTGCAGTTACAGGTAGCGGCAGTTGCGCGGTGTCGGAGGCGGCGGCAGCACGGTGGAACAGCAGGTGCTATGCTGCGCTGCAGCGTAGCGACGTGCGTCTGTCCTCGGGGTATTTTATCCTATTAGCGGCGCGTCGGCACGGAATATCTGAACACGGGCGCGGCGTCCCACAGGATGGAACCTGGCGCATCCCGCGGAATAAGATGAATAGTTAACAGCGGAGAACAACTTCACAAATTTGTGTTAACAGTTCGCTGCTTAAGGCGATAAAGACGGGCGCCGCGGCGCCACTCCCCTTAGCTCATTCTGCCGGCCTCGGAGTTAGTCTCCGCTGTTCAATAGTCGCGGATTTATCATTGGCGAACGGAACGATCCAGATTGGGCCAGAATCCTGAAAAGCCTAGCCAAAATTTCTAAATCTTCCCCAGTATGGCCAAAAATGGGTATAATGGTGTTTCTGACATTATGATAGCGATTTTTGTATCAAAATTGAAAATTTAAGAATAACGGATCCAATACGGCTTAGGTGAAAATTTATAATTTTAAAGGTAATCTCTGTTCCATAAGGGACTCTTTAATACAGAAAATATGTATATTACACTAATGGCCATTAAAATTGCTACACCAAGAAGAAATGCAGATGATAAACGGGTAGTCATTGGACAAATGTATTATACTAGAACTGACATGTGATTACATTTTCACGCAATTTGGGTACATAGATCCTGAGAAATCAGTACCCAGAACAACCACCTCTGGGCGTAATAACGGCCTTGATACGCCTGGGCATTGAGTCAAACAGAGCTTAGAAGGCGTGTACAGGTACAGCTGCTCATGCAGCTTCAACACGATACCACACTTCATCAACAGTAGTTACTGGCGTATTGTGACGAGCCAGTTGCTCGGTCACCATTGACCAGACGTTTTCAGTTGGTGAGAGATCTGGAGAATGTGCTGGCCAGGGCAGCAGTCGAACATACGATAAACCGCAATCGCGATAGGCTACAATACGACCTTTACCAAAGTCGGAAACGTGATGGTACGCATTTCTCCTCCTTACACGAGGCATCGCAACAAAGTTTCACCAGGCAACGCCGGTCAACTGCTGTTTGTGTATGACAAATTGGTTTGAAGCTTTCGTCATGTCAGCACGCTGTAGGCGCTAACCTTGTGTGAATGCTCTGAAAAGCTAATCATTTGCATATCACAGCATCTTCTTCCTGTCGGTAAAATTTCGCGTCTGTAGCACGTCGTCTTCCGGGTTTTAGTGGCCAGTAGTGTAGTAACAAAAACTGAAATTTTTGTGAGTCATCTTAACCGTCTTCTTCTTGTGTTTCTTGTTCTTCAATTTCTTTTTCGCTTTTTTCCTGGCCAACATTTGTATCCACATTATAATCCGCAGTATCTGATTCTACTACTGCAGAAAACGTATTCAGAAATTATAAATACATCAGAATCTCCGAAATGGCTATTAACAGCAAATGTGAGTGATTTCAGTTGATACAATAAACATCCAAACAGATGCCAGAAGTTTATCTGTTAAGACCCGAACTTCGATGCTACTACGAGTATCTGCTTCAGAAGTACAGTTTGTTATACTGATTACATTTAAGCGTGCTACATCAATCACGAGCTAACCAGCTCAAGGCACATGCAGTACAGTTAAATGTGCATTGAATCTGTAAAATTCAGATAGGCTGTTAAAAAGAGGCAAACATTCGACACCATGCACTTCTGAAGGAGATATAGTAGTATCGAAAAGCAGGCCGAGTTTAAATGCTAATCATCTCATAACAGGTTTGCTGCTTATTTCATAAATCGTTTATAAAGATACACGAAACTGATGTACAAAAGTAAAGAAAGCTAAGATAGCTGAACTATTCAATCGAAAGGCGCAACGGTTGGTCGTGGCGTCGTCTGGCTGCTGTTAGAATTCCTGAAGTTGCACTGAAATGTGTTATGTGACTTGTAGTGCATAGGACAAGAAGCTATTTGCTTTCTTTAGCATTAAATCTTAAAGTTATTTGTTTTAAACTGCAACTAGTCAAGCTCTATTTCTCGGCTGATTTATAATGCTACCCGTTATGAGCATTTTCTGTTCACCTATAGGTGTGTATAGGAGGTAGAGAGAAATGTAACACCAAGTGCACAATACATTTCTGTGCGTTATATGTTATAGGAAATATGTTGTCATTCAAAAGAGCTTCCAGACGTCTCAGCATGGACAAATAAAAGTTTTGTGTGGCTTTCAATGGAAGCACACCATTCTTTGTGAAAAGTAACGAAAAGTTCAGGCAATAATGGTGGAGGTGTATAACGATCACGCACCATTCTCTCCAAAGAAGACCACAGTGGCTCAATAGAACTGATATCTGGTGACTATGGTGACCATGGCACGTGTGACATTTACCATTGTGGTCAGAAATCAGTCGTTGACAATGCGAGCTGTGTGAGCAGGAGACCTGTCTTCTTAGAACACAGCATCACCATACGGGAAAATATGTTGTACCATGGTATGGAGCTCATCAGCCAAAAGGATCATATAATACCTGGAGTAATGCAACATTGGAAATAATGGATCTCATTGGATACCATGATACAGGTGCCCAAATCGTCACTAAACACCCACCACATTTCACACTTGGGACGTAAGCTTGGTTACAAGCTGGAAACATTGTGCAACAAGACACAGCCAACAAAATGATTTTCTTCCATTGCTCAACAGTCCAGATCCCATGGCTTCACCACCAGGATTTCTTGTTAGGGGCAATTGCATCACTGATGAATGCTTCTAGAATTCCACCTCACTCTGAAATTCTTTGCTTATGGAGCTCCCTTCGTGTTTTATTGATACTAATAAGGTTTTGCAGCTGTCGCCTCCTTCTTTTTCGTCACAACCGTTTTCAAAGATCATCTGTCTTGGTCACTCGACACCCACTTTCATCAGCGTTGTATGTTGGATGATGTTATTCCTCTTTCCCTTACACGGCAGAAGGGGCCCACTGGCCCAATCCAGGTGTTATAAGTACTTGACGTGGAGCAGCGTGTTAGCAAGATAGAGGTGCACAGCTACGTATAAATAGGTCCCAGTACACTAACAAGGCATTCACGTGTGACAGCTCTCCTAGACAGTGGGGTATGTCACACCACCAGCTACACACAGCAGCAGATGGGGCGCCAGCATTCTAGCCCACAGCAGGTCGCAGGATCTGCAGCCGGCAGCCAGCCAGCAGTGGGTCATGCCATGGCTCGCTACTGCAGGCAATCTTGTTGGCTCCCAACATACGCCAGAGGCATCCCAAGGTGAGGGCCACAAATTTTACTGTCAGATCACAGGCGCTTGTTGTCGCCGATACCTTAGCCACGCCAGCAAGGAAGCGTGCTGCTGGCCACCTTTTGCAGCTCCCAGTGGGCGGCGCTGAGGTGGCAGAGATGGAGACTGCTGAGTCGACTGCCAGTGCATCCTGACATCGTCACAACTCCGCGGCTGCACAAGGCTGGCACACAGCACTGGTCGGTGAGGCAGCCATTCCGCGCCAAACCATTTCGCAGACAGTGCAGTGGTGTCCTCAGCATTGTGGGTCCAAGTGATGCAGACAAAGAGGAACAGAGGAACGGAGGCACTGTGCCTGGAAATAATAAACCACTTGCAAAGCTCGGATGAGTTTTAATACTGACCGTCCTGACAGTTTCCATCCTCGTCCAACATCTCTCTACAGGGGCAATGGCATCACTGTTGAATGCTTCTGGAATTCCATCTCGCTCTGAAAGTCCCTGCTTATGGAGCTCCCTTCATGTTGTTTTGATGCTAACAGCGTTTTACAGCTGTTGCCTCTCTTTTTCGTCACAATCCTCTTCAATGACCATCTGTCGTTTTTACTCGGCTCTCACTTTCATCAGCGTTCTATGGTGGATGATGTTTTTCCTCTTTCCATTTATGAAGTAAAATCTTCAGTACAGTGCGTCTTGAAACACCAAACTCTTTGGCTACCTTAGTTACGGAAGCACGCATCATGAGAGCACCAAAAATTTGCCGTCTTTCAAATTCACTTAATTTTGATGTAACATTTTCACAAATACACAGAACACTGACAATTGCAAGTTGTTGAGGTTATTGCACAGGTGCAGTTTGTGGTCATACACAACAGCGCAACATGCCGGCTTGGGTAGTAATGCATTCAGCGGAATACCTTGTACTGCTAATCGCTTAACCACAAAGAACAACTAGACTACAGGGGTCTGTTAGGTTGAGTAGCCACTGCAGTGAATTATCAACCCACTAAAAGTCATCTGCTGTTGTTAATGCCACAGATAGGTGTAAGTAATTCCTTTTTTGTTGTTCAGCAGACGAGAAGTAAACGAAATTCGGTGCTCTTCTCCATTAATTTTCTGAGAAAGAATAGCTTTCAACAGCGAAACTGCAGGCATCAGTTGCTAGGATGAAGGGTTTCGAGAAACCCGTATCAGCCAATATGGGAACTGTTTTCAGTGCTTCCATTGCTTGGGAACACAAGGAACTCCAATTAAAAACGGCTCCTTTATCCAGTAATTGAATCATTGGCTGTGCTGTGTCTGCATACCCCTAAATGTACTGTCGGTAGAAACTCACAGTGCCTAGAACACTGTAGTTATTTAACATTCGTAGGTACCGGATAATTCTTCACGGTTTTCCCCAACTTTGAGTCAGGTCTGACTCCATCTATGGCTATACTGTATCTCAAATACTCTACTTCAGGTACAGCAAAATTACATTGTAGCATAGACAAGGGAAGAGATGCTCTCCACACTGAAATACAGCTTGCAGTCATTCATCATGTTGTTGCACGTCTGGGATGAAAGTGATAACATCATCGAGGTAAACCAGACATTGAGTGGAGGTCAGTCTTTTGACGACAGTATCCACTGGACGTAGTAATGTTGCTGGTGAAATCCAAAGACCAAAAGGAAGGTGGTTATACTTGTACTCATCTGTAGGTGTGGTTAACGATGTTTTAGCCTGATGTACTGTCAGCTGATTGTACCCGCTGGTTAGGTCACAAACAGAGAAGATTTTTCACTAACCAAGATAATCCAATAAATGTACAAGACACTTTAATCTTCATTTTTTGTTTCATTAACTTCTCACTTATTTGATGCCAACTGTCACGAATTCCTCTCCTGTGCCAGTTCTCCATCTCAGAGTAGCACTTGCAACCTACGTCCTAAGTTATTTTAGGCAGGATCATAATTTGTGTCTTCTTGTACAGTTTCTACATTCTACAGTTCCCTCTAGTACCATGGAAGTCATATCGTGATGTCTTAACAAATGTCCTACAATCTTGTCCCTTCTTACTGTCAGTGTTTTCCATACGATCAATTACTTGTTCTCTGGAGAACCTCCTCGTTCCTTGCCTTACCCGTCCACACAATTCACAACATTCTTCTGTAGCACCACATCTCAGATTCGTCCATTTTCTTTCCCGGTTTTCCCACAGTCTATATTTCACTACCACACAGTACTGCGCTCCAGATGTGCAGTCTCATAAATTTCTTTCTCACATTAAGGCCTATGTTTGATACTAGTAAACTTCTCTTGTACAAGAATGTTCTTTTTTCCATTGTTACTCTGCTTATTTATATCCTCCTGCCTTCATCCGTCATTGGTTATTTCGCTGCTTATGTCGCAGAATTCCTGAACTTCACCTACTTCGTGACCACCGATAATAACTTTAAGTTACTCACTTTTCTCATTTCTCATTACTTTCGTGTTTCTTCGATTTACTCTCAATCCATATTCTCTACTCATTTGACTGTTCATTCCATTCAGCAAATCCTACAAGCCTTTCTCATTTTTAGTGAGGGTAGCAATGTCATCAACGTATCTTGTCATTGATACCCTGTGACCTTGAATTATAATCCCACTACTAAACCTTTCTTTTATTTCCGTCATGGTTTCATCGATTGAACTGTAAGGGTGAAAGATTACTTTGCGGTCTTACACCCCTACTTATCCGAGCACTTCATTATTCTTCTCCCATTCTTATTGCCCCCTCTTGCATCCTGTACGTATTTTATATTGCCTATCTTTTCCCATACCTTACCCCTATTTTCCCCAGAATTTCGAATAATTTACACCATTATGCATTGTCAAAAACTTTCTTCAGGTCGGCAAACTATTGCTTCCATTATCAACTGCTACGTCAGAATTGTCTCTTAGTGCCTTTACCTTTCCTAAGGCCAAATTGACCGTCATCTAACGTATGCTCAGTTTTCTTTTCTGTTCATCCGTATATACTGTCAGTAACTAGGATGCATAAACTGTTAAGCTGATTCATCGGTAATTCTCGCACTTATCGGCTCATGTATGGATGAGGCATATCCGAAGGTATGATGATATGTCACCGATTTCATACATTCTACAGACAAACGTAAATAGTCCTATTGTACCCACTTCCGTTAATTATTTTAGAAATTCCGATGAATTATTAGCTATCCATTCTGCCGTATCGATCTTAAGCCTTCGAAAACTCTATTAAATTCTGATTCTAATACTGGGTACCCTATTTCTTCTATATGGATTCCTGTTTCTCCTTCTATCACGTCATGAGACAAGCATTTCTCCTCATAGTGTCCTTCAATGTACCACCCTCTCCTCCGAATTTAAAAGTTGAATTCCCATTGCACTCATAATGTTACCACCCCCGCTTTCAACTTCCACGAATTTTGTTTTGATTTTTCTGTAAGCTAAATGAGTTCTTCCGACAGTAATTTAGCTTTCGATTTCTTCATATATTTCACGCAGCCATTCCGCCTTAGCTTCCCAGCACTTCCGACTTATTTCATTCTTAAGTGACTAGCACCTCTACATGCCTACATTTTCCTGAACATTTCTGGACTTCCTTCTTTCATTGATCAACTGAAGACTTCTTCTGTTACCCATGGTTTCTTCGTAGCTACCTTCTTCGTACCTATGTTTTTCTTTTGTAGTGGGACGCGAAATTGAAGCGTCACCCATCCACTAGTGTCAGCCCAGTTTGCAGGTGAATATAAATTTAATTTAGTGTTTTGTTTATGTATTTTTGTAATCTTTGTAATTGTTGTGAATTATCTAAAGTGTTATATTTATTTTTTATGTTTCATGTACTGAGATGGCGGCGCAACCAACGGAGACAGCATCTTCACTGCCGGGGCCAGAGAGAAAATTGTTGGCCACTATACGTCGCGGGTCGACAGCCAGACAGCAACAGAAGATCCAGAAACCGAGTTGTTGCGTCGTGCTTCTAAAAACTGAAAAAATAAGAATTTGTAATGTTTCTACAACAATGACGTCATAGAAAGTTTAATCATGTTGTAAATGTTCAGTCCTATTTTGTCAAGGCTCAGGTTCACGTTTATATGTAGTATATAAGAAGATAATAAACTAGTGTATACTACAAAAGGTTGAATACGTGATCCGAGAATTTATTTATGAAGAATTATATTAAGGAAGAAACATTACTGATTTATTTGACAAGATTATTAATGTTGATAACGTTCATCGCGAGTTTGAGTCTTAAAAGTTTATTCAATGTGGTTTTAATATTTTTTGAAGCAGGTAACTTGCATTAATATAGTGTCTGAGAAGAAACAAACGACAGCTAAATAGAAAAAATTGCGCAAACCAACTGGACTGAGTGACGTAATTCTGCGCATACGACTCAAATGATGATGTTTTACAGTCTCGTTCAAGAACCATTCTCAGACAATTTAAATAGAATTTAAATAATTTTGAAGTGCGTTGTAACTGACGTAGGTAACGAAGCCTGCACATCGTCATATGTTAAAAGAAAATCAGTTATACAAAACTTGTTACGTCGTTACACTACACCGTGGCGACCTTATAAACAGGACTTGTGTGCAACTAAGACACACAGGTACGAAACCTAACATCAAGAGTCCTTCGGAAGTCAACGCGAGTTTCGTGGAGCCTTCACCAGCCAGCGGCGACTTCGCGGGTGTGGGCATCTGACGGAGCGCAGCCAAGGAATACGATCACGCAGTTATTCCACGAGAAGGCGCATCTGTTGGGCAGCAGCTGAACGCTGCAAACCCCGACAACTTTTTTCTCCGTAGACTAACAGGCCCAGTACGTCAGCTGGGGGGCGTTCCTCCGGCTGGTATTAGAGATGTTGCTGAGGGCTTCGCCTGTCTACGGTGGAGCCGGGCATGGTTGCAGCCAGTGACGTCTCCGGTGTTCGACTCAGCGTCCTGCCGGTTGCGGAAGCAGGGTCGCAGCATCTCAGCGGCTGCATCGACGGCTGCAGCCCATAGCAGCACACTGATAACCGAGAACTACAAACTACAATATTAGTGTCCGGTGAGTCTGTTTTAAGTTGGAAGTGGAGTGTTGTACATAGGGAGTGTGCTTTTAATAGGATTGTTGATTACAAGTCGGCGTGTGTAACTAGTTAATATCTTACAATAATGTCGGGAAGTGAAATGTCAGACGAAGAGCAATCTGTGTCCGATAGGAGCATGAGATCCCTTTTTAGGGCGATCGCTACATTAAAACAATCTAACGAAGAATCTACTGCTAGATTAAAAGAGGAACTTAAAGGGGAGCTAACAAAATCTACAGGTAGGTTACAGGAACATCTTAATGAAACCCGTCGAGAATTAAGTGATAAAACAGAGGCGTCTAAAGTTGAAATGCAGGAAAAACTAGTAGGACTTAGTAATAAGATTGCTGATAATTGTAAAAGGTTAGATGAACATATCCAGGAATCGCGTGAAGGAAAAGCTCGCATGCGAAATGATATTACTGACTTAACCAAGAGACTAGATAATGTCAATGTCGTAGTTGTAAATGAAATAGAGAAAAATAACGATAAGTTACGAGACGAATTTTCTATGCACACAGAAAAAGTTCGTAGAGAATTATTAGAATCTATTAATGAGGTTTCTACCAATCCTGTAGAGATTTCTTCAATAGATAATGTAGAATTAGAGACATTATCTCATCGAGTAGAAAAAGATCATACTGAAATAGAAAACAAGAAATTTTTAAAAAATTTTAATTACTGATATATGCAGTAATCTTGAGACTTCCAAAGATAATAACACTGACGAAGGTACAGAGCGTTCACATCGTGAACACAGTGAAGAATCGATATTGGCTAACCGCATATACAATACAGAAATGCGAATACAGGAAATTACTAAACGGTTATCGGAATTAGATAATAATGAAAACATTTCAAGTAGTAGAAGTAATAACGTAATCAGAGACAACAGTCGCATCGTGTTTGCTAGCTCGGACGACAACAACACAAATAAAGAAATCTATCTAAGAGCAAGGACTTTAGATTACGAAAAATCTGAGAAAAATGTATAATATTAACAGTTAAATATTGTATATAGAAGAAGTTTCATTTTCGGTTAAAACCTGACAAACTGAGCTTGTGGGTGGGGTATGTAGTGGGACGCGAAATTGAAGTGTCACCCATCCACTAGTGTCAGCCCAGTTTGCAGGTGAATATAAATTTTATTTAGTGTTTTGTTTATGTATATTTGTAATCTTTGTAATAGTTGTGAATTATCTAAAGTTTTGTATTTATTTTTTATGTTTCATATACGGAGAGGGCGGCGCAATTAACGGAGACAGCATCTACACTGCCGTGGCCAGAGAGAAAATTGCTGGCCACTACACGTCGCGGGTCGACAGCCAGACAGCAACAGAAGATCCAGAAACCGAGTTGTTGCATCGTGCTTCTAAAAACTGAAAAAATAAGAATTTGTAATGTTTCTACAACAATGACGTCATAGAAAGTTTAATCATGTTGTAAATGTTCAGTCCTATTTTGTCAAGGCTCAGGTTCACGTCTATATGTAGTATATAGGAAGATAATAAACTAGTGTATACTACAAAAGTTTAAATACGTGTTCCGAGAATTTATTTATGAAGAATTATATTAAGGAAGAAACATTACTGATTTATTTGACAAGATTATTAATGTTGACAACGTTCATTGCGAGTTTGAATCTTAAAAGTTTATTCAATGTGGTTTTAATATTTATTGAAGCACATAACTTGCATTAATATAGTGTCTGAGAAGAAACAAACGACAGCTAAATTGAAAAAAGTTTGCGCAAACCAATTGGACTGAGTGACGTAATTCTGCGCATACGACTCAAATGATCATGTTTTACAGTTACGTTCAAGAACCATTCAGAGACAATTTAAAAAGAATTTAAATAATTTTGAAGTGTTGTAAGAGGTATGCGCTGCCTGCGATATAGAATCGCTGACCAGAGAGCAATGTTGACTGCAGTACGAACTGTGTAACTGTAGCAGTTAGTTGTGGCTAGTCGCTTGTCTGCGGTAGTCTGCGCTTGTCAGTACCGTCTGGTGTATCATGTTGGGTGGGCCGGTCGCGGTGCAGCGATGCCGGTGCCTGAGTATTATTGTATAAGGTCAAAAAGCAGCCTTGCGCATATCGAGTAATGTATCTGAACTGTCATCCAAATGTTTTAAAAAAATGTCCTAATAATCCAAAATGATATTTTCACTCTGCAGCGGAGTGTGCGCTGATATGAAACTTCCTGGCCGATTAAAACTGTGTGCCCGACAGAGACTCGAACTCGGGACCTTTGCCTTTCAGGGGCAAGTGCTCTACCAACTGAGCTACCGAAGCACGACTCACGCCCGGCACCCACAGCTTTACTTCTGCCAGTACCTCGTCTCCTACCTTCCAAACTTTACAGAAGTTCTCCTGCGAACCTGGCAGAACTAGCACTCCTGATAGAAAGGATATTGCGGAGACATGGCTTAGCCACAGCCTGGGGGATGTTTCCAGAATGATATTTTCACTCTGCAGCGGAGTGTGCGCTGATATGAAACTTCCTGGCAGATTAAAACTGTGTGCCCGACAGAGACTCGAACTCGGGACCTTTGCCTTTCGCGGGCAAGTGCTCTACCAACTGAGCTACCGAAGCACGACTCACGCCAGGCACCCACAGCTTTACTTCTGCCAGTACCTCGTACCTAGTTCTGCCAGGTTCGCAGGAGAGCTTCTGTAAAGTTTGGAAGGTAGGAGACGAGGTACTGGCAGAAGTAAAGCTGTGGGTGCCGGGCGTGAGTCGTGCTTCGGTAGCTCAGTTGGTAGAGCACTTGTCCTAATAATAAATTTTGCAATATAAAGTAATTTTTTTAAAAAAGCATTCATTTAAAGAAAAATTAGTTGCTTCCTTTCACAAATTACAAACGTATAGGCCAACATTGCACGGAGCTGTGCCGGAAAAATGTTAAATAAGAGCAGATATATTCGCCGTTTTTATTGAGGTAAGAATTTTTGCTTTTTATTCAGAATGATCTTACAGGGCCACGACGCAGCACTGCTGTCGTCCAAATTTTACCAGGTTACTGAATTCATTTTTTATTACGAGGTTTAGGAATTTTTCTGTTTCGAGCTTACATTAAATGAGTAAAGAATTTTGTGGGTACATTAAATGTGAATGCATTTGTGCACGGAGATTATAAATGGGAACCAATTTTGTTCTGAGGTCACACAAAAATTATAATCATCAACCAAGTAATAATAGATAAAATTTTGTGGGGAAGTTACAGTGTGTTGTAACTGACGTAGGTGACGAAGTCTGCACATGGTCATATGTTAAAAGAAAATCAGTTATACAAAACTTGTTACGTCGTTACACTACACTTTTCCACTTCTGTGATTGCTATGTCCATTCCGTTTCAACTAATCTGTCTATTGCGCTGTTCATTATCGCATTGTCTGTAGCATCAGAGAACTTCGAGCTTGTCTCTTCATTCTGCTCTACTTCCGAATCCCACTTCCTTGAGCATCCCTTCTTTCTAACTAGTCTCTTCATCATTACTAAATGTGATTTGAGTCTGTATCGGTTCCTGAGTAGGCCATATAATCCAGTGTCTGATTTCGGAATCTCTCCCTGATCTTGATGTAATCTGTAATCTTAGCATATCCCACGGCCTTTGCCAGGTATAGGTCCTCCTGTAGTGATTCTTGTAGAGAGTAGTCGCTATAACTAGCTGAAATTTATTGCAGAAATAAATTAGTATTTCTCCTCTATCATTCCTAGTACCAAGCCCATGTTCTTCCTAGACCGTTTGGTCTACTCCTTCCCCTGCAACCATATTCCAGTCCCCCATCACTATTACACTTTCATCTCCATTTATGTAGTGAATTACCCACTCAATATCCTCATATTCTTTTTCTACCTCCTCATCTTCGGCTTACGACGTCGGCATGTATACTTGAAATATCTTTGTTGGTATCTGTTTGCTGTCGATTCTGATGAGTACAACTGTATCGCTCAACTGATCACGGTAACTCACTCTCTATCCTACCTTCCTGTTCATAAAGAATCCTACTGACTTTACACCATTGCCTGCTGCAGTTTGTAGGTTGTCTGACCTAAAATCTTGTCTTCTTTCCATTTAACTTCACTGATCGCTACAGTATTTAGATTGAGAGCATTTACCTTTTCTGATTTTCTAGTTTCCCTACCACGTTTAAGCTTCTGACATTCCACTCCCCAACTCTGAGAAAGTTACCAATTCGTTGGTTATTAAATCTTTTCCTCACTGTCAGCTCACCCATCGCAGACCCCTGCCAGAGATCCGATTGGGGGACTAGTTCGGATTCTTTTTCCAATGGAGAGATAATCATGACACTTTTTCAATTACAGGCCGTATGTCCTGTGGGTAGACATTATGCGTCTGTAATGTAATGATTTCTCCTTGATCCAGATTTCTTCAGCCGCCACTGCCGATAATTTTTATTCAAATTTTAAGTTATAATGAATGGATGTTCTGCAACGTCACAGCATTCAGCTTCCGGCAATCAACACAATATCGATACTTCTCCTGTTGGCGATTTCTTCTTCACGATTACAATGGATGATGACTAGGGTGGATCTGACGGTTCTCTAATTATCTCGCCGACAAAGGCTTGTTGACTATACGAATTCCGTACGATCTTCGAACGATGGGTGTTGTTCCTCCTGCATGTATCCTCTGTTGCATTAATGGAGTTTTGGAAGATTATTTCGCTCCCACAAAAGACAAGAGTAGCTAATTAGTACTAGTGAAATTATTGCCCGATACTCCGACGATAAGTGATTTAATTAGGCAAGCAGTTCTTGTTGGATTGATGCGCGTGCTTCGTTACTTGCATTTCTCGTGTTGTCTTTCGGGGGACAACACAATACCTTCATTTTTGTAGGCACTTCAATCAGTTTTGCAGATCTATGTACGATACTGTTGCCAAAATAGTTCCGCGTGGTGATTCTGTTTCTGCATTACTCATGTTAGCAATGCTACTGGAATGAACAATTTTTCGCTTCATTCATCCTTAATTACACTGACAGTTCTTGCCACGTAGCATTACCTCTGGTGTAGCAAGTCAACGTCTACTGATGGTCCTGTCAGCAACAAATTACTACAATGGCACTTCGGTACCTTCACGTCGATATGCGGTGTTTCTAGTGTCCACCGGGTGGGGGGGGGGGGGGGGGAGGGGCGATATGCTAACTGCCAATCAAATGAACGTCGGCTCCGATCGGTATACTTGGGTCGCTACTCGTTTTGCCCTCTTCCTCAGTGGCACTGACACTCCTTTCAGTCTGTTTCTTAAAGTTTCCAATGCAGCCATAATAATTATGACCGAATCGGATTTCTGTTTATTGATACATCGATCTGAGCGTGGTTACCTGACAGAATATCCAACTTTAGAATACCTTCGTAGCGTTTGCCTCTGCTCCTTATCACTTGCATTTCGACCTCATATTCATCTTGGCCTATCACGAAGGTAATCACAACTTTTCGGTAATTGTATATACAGTTGACATTTGAACTTTTACTGGTACATTTCGGCCGCCTCTAGCTTATTTACTTAACTGAGTGGCGCCACATTCGCCACTATATCAACGGAAATTTTTTCCACGGTAAATTTCGCTAGCAAGAATACCATCCGAAATGTCATTCGTCACGGTCGCAGTAGCTACTGCTTCTTGGGAGCGGAAGCAGTGGAAGCCCTTCCATCCCCTCTGTCGTTTAACATACTTCTTGTATTTATTTCTCTACAGTTCCTCACTATCTGGCCTTTTCTTTCACAAAAGAAACATCGGATATAATTCCCATGAGTATTTGTAGCCCGTTGCCCGTTCCCGTGGTATCTGGTTCTGAGCAAGCTTCGAACACACGACGATCTGGTTTACAGTCCATTTGAGGTCTCAGTATCTCTTCCACAAATCGAACTGCCTTTAGTATGGCTTCTTCAAATATCTCACAAATATGCTAATTTGAGTGCACGACCGACTTCACGCTGTAGCCCGCTCAAAAATGTATCTAATGTCCTTTGTCCTGCTCATTGTGTGAATTGTTCTCATTGTGCTCATAATTGTTAGCATTAACTTTTCTAATGCGATCAGCAAACTGCTCAATAGATTCTCTGTCCAATGTAAGCACGCTACGCAGTTTTTCCCTGTAAAACCTTGCTTGTCCTTCGATTTGTACCCAGGGTTATTGTGCGGTTCGGCCCGCAGCGGAACTTCCTCCCCCCCCCCCCCCCCCCCCTCCCCACACAGGTGGTAGAGTAATGCTTTGTGTGTGTGTGTGTGTGTGTGTGTGTGTGTACGTGAAGAAAGTGTTTGTGGAGCAATCGCCGACATAATGTAACTGAGGAGGAATGAGGGGAACCAACCCGCATTCGCCGAGCCAGATGGAAGACTGCCTTAAAAACCATCTACATACTGGCCGGCACACCGGACCTCGACACTAATCCTCCGGTGGATTCTTGCCGGGGACCGACACGCTTTCCCACCAGGAAAACCATTGCACCATTGTCAGCTTAAAAACGTCATAGTTAGCTGCTGGACTGCACGTGGCCCACACATAGCAAAATCGAGTGCATCGTCACGATTTCGCATTTTTGTGATGGTTGCTACATTCGAAACACTCTAGTATCCTGAAGTTGCTGCCATTCCCATTTAACTAACACTGAACATCCTCACTAGATTTACCACGAACTATTGGAACTGTAGGGATCAAGGAAAAATTGTTAACTGTCGCTGAATCCGTCGTGCTTTCATAGGCTCTATCCCGAGGGCTGCTATTTACTGCATCTATGTCCCTTCTAGTTTCTGCGTCTATTTTAATTGCTGAATTTCTGAGCATAATTGTGCTTTAACAGTCTCAAAATACGTTACTTGTTCAGCTTCCGCCGCAGTTGATTCACGCGGTCACTATATTTCTTAAAAAAAGAAATAAAGAAATAGACGTCTTTGCGGTTTGCGTGCAAGTCAAGCTAAGCCAGTATCTGCTGCGGTCGTACATTCAGTGCTGTGTCTCATTCTGCAGCATCGCCCCATGATATGCGCTCCGGCGGAAAAATGGTGTCTCCACCTTCATTGTGGTGGTTCCACATATGCATACGAATCACGAACTTTCACGAATAATGCCAATCACCGCTACATCCTACTCGTACTGGAAGACTGGGGTTTTCTCCTCTCCCCAGGAAAGGAATTCTGGAGGAACTCCGTTACTGATTTTGCAAGGTGTTTTATTGGTCAAGATGATTGGTGGTGTGAGTATGAGGTTCTTAGGGCGAGCAGGCGATCAGCATTCGAATACAGTCCGTTGATTTACTTTACTGAAATCATGCTGCATATATACTCTGCAGCAGTCAGCGTCCTTGGAGTCTGTCGACTTGTACGCGACGCTGAAGCCCTACGCGGAATTCCGGTAGCTGGCGACAGCAACGGCAGCCGCCCGACCTGTAGGAAGACCCGCTTTTATTCCGCGTTGATAGCTGACTCGAGAGGGTGTCGACCCGGCAGTGCGGTCTCAGCGGGAACGGAAACATGCGTTCCGCGCTGGAGGGTGAAGGATCGCTTGGCTTCTTCCTCGTTCTCTTACATTCTCTGTTGTTTGAAAGTAACTGCGTGTTAAATTGTAGCGCCTATGATTGACATGCTGTTAGATCTTTATCCTATTGTTGTGTGTAGTAACAAGAGATAGAGCTTTACCTGAATTTATAGCGTGAAATTAAATAAACTCCAAGGATAAATAAAGACGCACGGTGAAGAAATTTTCCGAATGGGACAGATATCAGTAGATGTGATGTACATATGAAGGAAAGCCAAGAAATGCAATTTCATAACAATTACACTACTGGCCATTAAAATTGCTACACCACGAAGATGACGTGCTACAGACGCGAAACTTAACTGACAGGAAGAAGATGAATTTTCAGAGCATTCACACAAGGTTGGCGCCGGTGGCGACACCTACAACGTGCTGACAGGAGGAAAGTTTCCAACCGATTTCTCATACACAAACAGCAGTTGACCGGCGTTGCCTGGTGATACGTTGTTGTGATGCCTCGTGTAAGGAGGAGAAATGCGTACCATCACGTTTCCGACTTTGATAAAGGTCGGATTGTAGCCTCTCGCGATTGCGGTTTATCGTATCGCGACATTGCCATGGTGTACTCAACGACGAACCTGGTACACGAATAGCAAAACGTCATTTTTTCGGGTGAATCCAGATTCTGTTTACAGCATCACGATGGTCGCACCAGTGTTTGGCGACATCGCGGTGAACGCGCATTGGAAGCGTGTATTCGTCATCGCCATACTGGCGTATCACCCGGCGTGATGGTATGGGGTACCATTGGTTACACGTCTCGGCCACCTCTTGTTCGCATTGACGGCACTTTGAACAGTGGCCTTTATACTTCAGTTGTGTTACGACCCGTGGCTCTACCCTTCATTCGATCCCTGTGAAGCCCTACATTTCAGCAGGATAATGCACGACCGCATGTTGCAGGCCCTGTACAGGCCTTTCTGGATACAGAAAATGTTCGACTGCTGCCCTGGCCAGCACATATTCCAGATCTCTCACCAATTGAAAACGTCCGGTCAATGGTGGCTGAGCAACTGGCTCGTCACAATACGGCAGTCACTACTCTTGATGAACTGTGGTATCGTGTTGAAGCTGCATGGGCAGCTGCACCTGTACACGCCATCCAATCTCTGTTTGACTCAATGCCTAGGTGTAACAAGACCGTTATTACGGCCAAAAGTTGTTGTTCTCGGTACTGATTTCTCAGGATCTATGCATCCAAATTGCGTGAAAATGTAATCACATGTCAGTTCTAGTATAATACATTTGTCTAATGACTACCCGTTTATCATCTGCATTTCTTGTTGGTGTAGGAATTTTTAATAGCCAGTAGTGTAAATCATTTGTTCACGAGAAAGAGCTCCACAAAATGAGCAAATCAGTCACGCGTTGGCTCACCTTGGCCCTTATGCCCACAACTATTCGGCTCGGCTTTTATGGAGTTTTTGGACGTCCTCCTGAGAGATATCGCACCAGATTCCATCCAGTGGTCGTGTTACATCGACAAAATCCCTAACTGGTCGTAGGGCCTAGCAAATAAGGTTCCAAATGTTATAATTTGTGTAAAGATTCCGCGTCCTTGCTGGCCAAGGCAGGGTTCGGCGAGCACGAAACAAGGAATGGAAAGTCTCTCCGTTTTCGGGCGGGCATTATCTTACCGGAATGTGAACGCAAGATGGCTTGCCATGATGGACATGGAAACGGGGCGTAGAATGTCTTCGACGTAACCCTGAACTCCAATCAAGGGGGTTCCAGTGTGAAAAGCAATGGCATCTCAGACCATTACTCCTGGCGAAATGTCAGATCAAAACATCTTCAGCTGTCTAAACTTCAAGGTTTATTTTGTTTGTGCCAACACTTTCAGCGTTACATTACATTTCCAGTAGGAAAAATTCCACCTCTTGTAACTCTAAATATGAGGCAGCATATAGTCACTGGTGTCCGTAGATTTCTTTTTCACAAAGCGATCCCTTCGATCACTACCTGCAAACGTTCTACATGTGATGATCAAACGGAATTCATGGAAATGCAAAAATTGGACAATATTACAGAGAGCTTGGTCACGTGGACGTTGTACGCTGCTGTCTATAATCAACCAAATGTGTTGCGTATAGTAATGTTTTTGCTTAATGCCAACTACTAAGTGATTAGTTGGTTTTTACTTGTTCACGTTCGTCATGGAGGTCTGGTGAGCATTGAAGGCGATATTTCAGAAGGCACGAATTTATCACGCCGGCGGTTACACTACGCAACCATGAAGCATGAAGCTATAGGCCTCCCATGATTCCTCCGACGATTAATGCATTAGACTGAAATAAAAGAGGGTTGTGTATGTCTTTTAAAATGCACTTAGTTTCCTCTCGGTCACTCTAGAATATCACTTCTATTGCATTCGTCAAGTCTTTTTATTTCATGACGTGCCAATGGAAAATAAACCCCACTAAAATCTTTACGAGAAATAGTTAATAATCATTGAGTGATGTGAACTATCTTTAAATATTGAAGGACTCTAGCTACTACTAATTTCTTACCAAGTGGTTGGATTTATATGAAAAAGTTGTTTAATCATGAGAAGTGCTACAAGTGAAACGTGTATCTTTGGTTATATAACACGTGCATGACATGTATTTACAAAAGAATATATTTTTGTTTCATGGACGGGAAAGATACAAACTGTTTGCTGCTGTAGAACTCACTTCACATCACTTCGAAAATAATCATTTGGTCCAATAATTCTGGATAATTTTAAGTTACACCTGCAGGTGCATAAACTGATGGTTCACCGATTTTGTTAAGTGCTCGGTGGTACAATAAGGGTATGGTGCGGCGTTTAAGACACGTCTATGCCTGCATGTTATTCTGTTTTGTTATTGCGCTTTAATATACAGTGTAGAACGATTCACGTCGCTTTAGGCTATCAAGATGCGTATCCGTAACGCAACGCGACAGATGGTCTCAGAACATAAGAACGGTGGGGTACGTAGAAGCCGTATCATGCTGGAGTCTATAGAGACAGCGGGGATTCACCTATGGGTGGAGGTGTAGAACTACCGTAGACTATCGTAAGAAAGTATAGACTGCGGTAGTTCTCCTAGTACCTTTGATCAGTTAAGATCATCGCAGCGTTTCCTGTACTAGGTGTGTTGCATACATATCGGGCGTTACCTCATTTCTTTGCGTAGCTGATGAGTCTCGTACTAGGTTCCCCTAGAAGTCGGAAGTGGTGAAAATTGGGTGAGGATATGTGAAGGTCCACATAATATACAGAACATTATTGTTATACATATCTATCCTCCTGTCAGTTACTTAAAAGCGGTTCTAGGCGCTTCAGCCTCGAACCACGCGACCGCTACGGTCGCAGATTCGAATCCTGCCTCGGGCATGGGTGTGTGTGATTTTCCTTAGGTTACCTAGGTTTAAGTATTTCTAAGTTCCAGGGAACTGATGACCTCAAATGTTGAGTCCCATAATGCTCAGAGCCATTTTTTTAAGGGGCTCCGGAAAGGCTCAAAATCATGAAAAGTTCAATTTTTACTTTTTTGCGTTTTCTGAATCTGCAGACTATTACCTTTTAATAGATATATAATTTATTCAATTCCGAAGACTACAACAATTTTTAAATTTTTTTTGAAATGTGTTGTACGTGGGCGTGACCCACGGTGGCGATGTTAAACTGCTGTCAAATGGTGTTATTATTAACGTCCGTGTTCATCAGGTACATTTTAGTGATGTGAGATAAAGTATGTGTTGTGGCTAACCTGTGATGGTTCAATATATATCGCTGGTGTGATTGTCGATTGTTTCATGTTTATTTACTCTGTCGTTATCTCGAAAATATTCGTAATTAATTCTGTTTCTTGAGTCTCTGTTTTGTTGAAGTATAATAATGAGTAAAAGTAAAGTTATTAGAAATCCTCTGAAGGCTGTTAAGAAAAGGAGAAATGTTGGAAAGCCAAAGGTATGTGTTATTACTGTAAACAATAAAGACGATAGCCAAGTGAGTGAACCTAACCTCTCAAGCACACCTGCCCATAGCAGTCAAAGTGAGAATGAAAATACTTCACAGAAGAAGCTTGGTTCAATGAGTGAAAACTATGAATGTTTTATGGGCGAATCGGATGTGAATGAAATATTTGATATGTCGGTTCTCAAAGGAATTTTTTCAAACTGTGTAAGATGTATTCATTGTAGTGAAGTTGGTCTGGAACTCTCCATAATAAAGCACGTAGGACTTGCTAGTGAAATACAACTGAAATGTGATAAGTGTTCATACATGACCACCTTTTGGAACAGTGTTGCAGTAACAGCAACTGAAGAAAATTGTAGCAAAATCTACGAACACAACAACGAGCGATGCTTGCTTTAGACAAGGAACGCCTTCAGGCTGCAGACAGGGCTGTAAAGAGCCTAGAAATACAAGCAAGAGTAAACAGGAGGAGGAACAAGAGGAAGCTGGAGGAGGAGTTTGCAGAGGATGAAGATAATCCATCCTATGGACCTGGAATGCACTAAAAAGTTAATCCAATCTTTGTCGCTCGATTACCAAAACTTTTATTTTCTCATACTAATTACATGTTTTCAAAGGATCTTCCAAACATATTTGTTTCAAACTCTCAGTAAATGTTACACAGTACCTTCTGCATAATTTAACACAGCCTTTTTCCCAAAAACTGTATATTTTTGAATATATAAATAAAAAATTGCAAAAAAATGTCGTGAATTTTCATTACAATTGAAAAAAATCATCTTTAATAACTGAACTAAAATTTTGTAAAATCCCTGTGTTAAGTTGTAGCCCATATTCCAATAAATAATCTGTAAAAAGTTCAACTTCCTACCTCAAATACTTTGTGAGGAAACATGTAATTTATAAGCGTTATTTTAACATTGCAAGTATAGGGCGTTCCGGAGCCCCTTAAATTAAAAATAACCTTTAATTCTGGTTTCAAAGGAAACTTGTTGATTTGAAACATGAAACATGGGGATGTTCTAGTAGTAGAAATTAAAAAATTCATATGTATTACACAGCGCAAGAAAATGCAATTTCCTAACAAAAGGAAAAACTTAAAAAAACACCCAAAGAAACAAATATATCAAACAATGCTCAGTACTATTTTGAGGTTATATAAAACACTTTTCTGTTAGTCGTAAACAACTTTCGCACTTATCAATCAAAACAGGAAACTTTGGCCCTTGAACAGAACGGTCTATTGAGTATACAGTACACTGACCAACCAGAACATTATGACCATCTACACTCCTGGAAATGGAAAAAAGAACACATTGACACCTGTGTGTCAGACCCACCATACTTGCTCCGGACACTGCGAGAGGGCTGTACAAGCAATGATCACATGCACGGCACAGCGGACACACCAGGAACCGCGGTGTTGGCCGTCGAATGGCGCTAGCTGCGCAGCATTTGTGCACCGCCGCCGTCAGTGTCAGGCAGTTTGCCGTGCCATACGGAGCTCCATCGCAGTCTTTAACACTGGTAGCACGCCGCGACAGCGTGGACGTGAACCGTATGTGCAGTTGACGGACTTTGAGCGAGGGCGTATAGTGGGCATGCGGGAGGCCGGGTGGACGTACCGCCGAATTGCTCAACACGAGGGGCGTGAGGTCTCCACAGTACATCGATGTTGTCGCCAGTGGTCGGCGGAAGGTGCACGTGCCCGTCGACCTGGGACCGGACCGCAGCGACGCACGGATGCACGCCAAGACCGTAGGATCCTACGCAGTGCCGTAGGGGACCGCACGGCCACTTCCCAGCAAATTAGGGACACTGTTGCTCCTGGGGTATCGGCGAGGACCATTCGCAACCGTCACCATGAAGCTGGGCTACGGTCCCGCACACCGTTAGGCCGTCTTCCGCTCACGCCCCAACATCGTGCAGCCCGCCTCCAGTGGTGTCGCGACAGGCGTGAATGGAGGGACGAATGGAGACGTGTCGTCTTCAGCGATGAGAGTCGCTTCTGCCTTGGTGCCAATGATGGTCGTATGCGTGTTTGGCGCCGTGCAGGTGAGCGCCACAATCAGGACTGCATACGACCGAGGCACACAGGGCCAACACCCGGCATCATGGTGTGGGGAGCGATCTCCTACACTGGCCGTACACCACTGGTGATCGTCGAGGGGACACTGAATAGTGCACGGTACATCCAAACCGTCATCGAACCCATCGTTCTATCATTCCTAGACCGGCAAGGGAACTTGCTGTTCCAACAGGACAATGCACGTCCGCATGTATCCCGTGCCACCCAACGTGCTCTAGAAGGTGTAAGTTAACTACCCTGGCCAGCAAGATCTCCGGATCTGTCCCCCATTGAGCATGTTTGGGACTGGATGAAGCGTCGTCTCACGCAGTCTGCACGTCCAGCACGAACGCTGGTCCAACTGAGGCACCAGGTGGAAATGGCATGGCAAGCCGTTCCACAGGACTACATCCAGCATCTCTAAGATCGTCTCCATGGGAGAATAGCAGCCTGCATTGCTGCGAAAGGTGGATATACACTGTACTAGTGCCGACGTTGTGCATGCTCTGTTGCCTGTGACTATGTGCCTGTGGTTCTGTCAGTGTGATCATGTGATGTATCTGACCCCAGGAATGTGTCAATGAAGTTTCCCCTTCCTGGGACAATGAATTCACGGTGTTCTTATTTCAATTTCCAGGAGTGTACTTAATAGCCGATATGTCGACCTTTGGCGTGGATAACAGCTGCGACGCGTAGCGTTATGGAAGTAATGAGGCCTTGGTACGTCGCTGGAGGGAGTTGACACCACATCTGCACACAGAAGTTACCTAATTCCCGCAAACTCCGGGGGCGGGACGATGAAATCTAATGTTATGTTCAACCACGTCCCTGATGTGTTCGATAGCACATCAATTGGAACACGCCACTGTCTTCCTCGAACCACTCTATCACAATCCTGCCTTGTGCCATGGCGCATTATCTTGTTGAGAAATGCCACTGCCGTCGGGAAATATGATCGTCATGAAGTGGTGTACGTGGTCTGAAAGCAGTGTACGATACCTCTTGGCCGTCATGGTGCCATGCACGAGTTCCACTGGACACATGGATGCCCACGTAATGTTATCCAGAACGTAATGGGGTCGACACCAGCAAGTGTCAATGGGCTATTCCTTTGAAGACGACGGATTCGTGCCCATCCTTCGGCATAGTGGAGAAGGTATCGGGATTCTTCAGACCATGCAACGCTCTGCCACTGTGCCAATTTCAAGTGACTCTGGTCACGAGCCCAATACAGTGGTAGTTGCCGATGTCATGATAACATTCGCACATGAAAGGGTCGTCGGCTTCGGGTGCCCATCGTTAGGAGCGTTCGCTTCAAAATCTCATCAGTCATGTTTGTACTCCGCTCAGGATTAAAGTCTGATATTAGTTCCACCACAGTTCACCACCTGTTCTGTTTCACCAGTCCGCCCAGCCTATGAAGTTCTACATCCGTAATGAGGGGTTGCCAACCCACGGTATCTGGACGTGGATTCACCTTCGTTTCGCTACGTGTTGAAGATACTCCCCACAGCACTCCTCGAATACCCGACTAGTCGTCCCGTTTGCGAAATGCTAGTGTCGAGCCTCCGGGCCATCATAATCTGCCCTCAGTCATACTCAGACAGGTGGTGCTCCTTCCCCAATCTGCACCCGGCCAGTCGACTCACTGGTACTAATTGCACCACATTCGTGTCTGACTAGCAATTATTCCTCGCCAGATAACGCTGCTATCGATCGGACGGGCTTATATCAATAGTAAGCCGGTGGCTGGTCAGTGTATCAATAATTACACAGTTTTTTTTCTTATATTGGCGCACGTAAACTGCACGTGCATCACAAGTAATTGCTCTGATTACGTAAAAGCGCAGAAGTTACGCAATCAACATAATTTTATGACATAAAATGCAATTTATGATTCGTAACGATATAAAATATTCGCTGGACTAACATTAAACTATACGCGGTTCTAATTACGTGCAAAACAAGCTAACAAAGCAAAAACCAAGAGACGTTGCCAGCTCTCAGTATCTCTCTCACACATTCATTTAGGCCTACGTTCCTTTCCCCAGAAATGCTACCGGTAACGCTACTGTTTACTACGTCATTTATGCAATGTACCAAAATTACCGAACCTAGTTTTGGTAGAGCGTAGCTCCACCTATGGCTAGGCGCCAAGAAGCATAAGTTTCATTATTTACATTTACTGTCCGAATGTTAACAGAGACCACATTTAAAATGCTTCTGCTAACGTTACCTGCACTGGTAACTTATAATAATTTCTGTAATTCTACATTTCATACTCAATCTTAGTTGCAAATTTCAGTTACTACTGTTATTCACTGGTGGAGAAGATAAAGAAGTGAAAATCACGGTCTGAGATGGATAGCGCAAAACTGTTACGGTAACTCAGGAAGAGTTAACGATCAGTTTCCGAAGAGACAACACGTGACCCCCGGTATGAACTCTTGCAAAAGGGAATAATTTGTTAGAAATGGCCTCGGATGACTTGAGGGTGCAACCTCAAGTTAATCGTACGATCGTGTGGAGGTGTCTACGTTCTGTTTTTTAAAAAGCAACATGTGATTCAGTGTGTGATGTGCGACCTCACGTAAAGATTGAACTACTTGTCTGAAAAAGTTGCCTCAGAAAACGTTGAAGCGTGATATCATACTGATGTTACTATCGTCTGAAGTGCTAAGCCCATCTATGACATTTTATGGTGCTCGGTATATAATAAACAGCATCTGGAAACTTTGCTGCGAATATTAATAGTCGACTGTCTCTCGGAGTTGTTTTCTACTTTTTGTAAGTCTACGAATAAAACGAAATCAAGTGGCATCTCATTATTTCTCAAATCTCATTTTTTGGGACATTGAGGTTTTCCCATGTTGTCACTATTATGGACAATTTATTCCGTGCACGGTGAAGTTTGTGGCCGTCGGAGAAGAAACGTATCAGAACGACGAAAACAAGAAGTAAGCAAGTTGCCCCCAAATGTGCTTTGAGATACGGGCATGTATGTTACATCCAGAAATCCACCGTTTATGTTATACATGGGATAACAGTTTGGTGGGAAGTGCTACATTCAAGTACCCACCTTGCAGTATTAGAGGATTACAATTTGCGGCTTTTGGGAATACAGTCAATAGACACCAGACATCCCTTGCAGATAAAATGGTTTGAACAAATGCTGCCCACATAAATATTACACTCGGCAATTTTGTGGGTGGATGGATAAACATTACATTGGAAGGACCTCATAAATACTACACCCGAAAAAAAAATAAAGAAAGAAGACCTAGTGTAGTATTTATGAGGGTATTCCGAGTGCAATGTTTATGAACATCTACGCACAGGAGTGCCAAGTGTAACAGTTATGATGGCTGCACTCGTTCAAACATTTTCACGTTGGGTTTCTGGATGTAACAAATTCCACCAAATAGTTGCGCCATGTGAGCATAAACAGTAGATTTCTGAATGTAGCATCCGCACTCACTTCTCCCATCAAAACTGGAGGAAACTTGCTTAGCTTTTGTCTTACAAAGATACTACGTAATTCGTAGAGGTCGTCCAGATTGGCCGCAGACTCTTACGTGCGTGGAATGAACAATACATAACAGAGTGAAAAACAGGAAACTCTGAAGGCTCCTAAAAATGAGAATTGGGAAAAAATGTGATGTCACTAGATTTTCTTCCATTCGTAGACTCGCACAATCAAGACGCGGTTTCGATAGCGACATTAGTTCACAGCAGTGTTTCCAAATGCTAATCATTATTTTCCTGTCATTATAAAATGTCATAGATGACCCTTCACACTAACTTACCCTCAGCACGAGACCACAGTTTTACGTTTTCTGAGGTAAGTTATCAACAAGCTGTTCCGTCTTTAGACAAAATCATACTGAAGAAACTGAATCACATTTTACCTCTTCTGAAACGGAACGTAGATTCCTCCAAATGGCCATAAATTATGATGAGAATTTACATGTACGCCATCTGGAACAATTTCGAAAAAAATTATTCCCTTTTACACGAGACTTTCTGAATTTCGATCGAACTCCATTCACGAATAGATATTTTATCTCTTCGGAAACTGGTCGTAAACTCTTATTGACCCACCTTAACAGTTGAGGTTGTATGGTGCTATTTGACGTATTTGTCAAGAATAGAACGTGATTTGTGGTGTTTTTGATTGAATGAAAGATTAACAACTAGGCAGACGTTGTTTTTCTCGACGTTTAGCTGGATATGTTTAGTGAAAAAATTGTTTCATCACAATTTATCTCATTGTATCACGATTTTTCACAACTACGGAAATTACGATCGAGCATAAAAGCAAAATAGATTTGACAGTCAACAAAATGTCAGAGGTATAACATCTTTCTCAGACATATAGCACGGAGGAAGGGGTTATGAATGAAATCAATATTTTACGAATAACATATAGTCTACAGTGCTCTGAAATAAAAGAACTTAAAACTCTCCAGTTCTTTCACAAATTATTTTGGCTAAATGTTCCACTGTTGTGCTATTTTAATGAACTGTCATTACAGGGCGAAGTAAAAGAGAATAAATTTTCACGTACTTTTATGTTGTTTTTCAGTGTGAGGACGAAACAGCTCTAAAGAAGCTATTAAAAGTTCCACCGTGCATCCGCGGAAAGTTGATGTAATCATTAGGTTCTGAGTTTAACATTTCCACTAGTAGGTTATAATGTGTGTATTTCTCATTCAAAACCATATCCTGAAGCAGCATATTAATTCTTTCTTCTTCTTTAAAGGCAGTGCCAGAGTCCATGTTATAAATGCCTTATCTGTACCTCCAACCACTTCCACTAGTGCCAAAACAGAGCGTAAACGAAAAGCGCCTGCTTCATAAGTACCGTTAAATTGACAAGCGTTCTTGATTTGTATACAGGGCGTGTTTGACACGTCGGTAGCTAGGTAAGAGCGAATTCGGCATACAAGTTTACTCTTCCATGAGGGCCTTAATAACTTTTAAGAGTTTCATTGTCCATTCGAGGAAAGCTGAAGGAATCATCGTGCCCTAGGAATAACATTTCTTGTTTCAGATTTCCGTGGGTAATTCTCTCTCTCATTTTAAACCATTCGCTGGAACAGCGTCTTGTTTTCTTCGCCTTGTCCAAACGTAGTGCAAAAGTCGATACCAGGACTGCTTTGTATGTATTTGTGGCCATTCTCACTACAGTCAAGATAACCACCAATACGAATAGCCTATGCTTCAGAGTGATGTTAAACTGACAGCCGATGTTTGTATGTGTAGGAACCTGTTTGACAAATCCTAGGCTAGACAAAGGCACATTTTACAAACAAGTTTTGCTGGTTTACTGGTTCCTTTAAGCTATACGTTGCTGAGAAGCCGGCGCTGTCGTGTTGGATGCCCCTAAACGTTAGCAGACTATTGTTTGCGTTTGTTTCTTGTGTAGACGCAAATTGCTTTAAGTAGTAAATGTTGCAGTAGTTTTGGCTACAACACAGAGTCAGGAAGGCTACATCAGACGTTTTTCTCGGCACAAATGTGTATTTGATTCAGTAATACGACGCATTTAGCCTCTTAATGAATCTTCATTTTCGTTACATGTTTCGAATGAGCAAGAAGGGAATTACGTTATGTGACAAGGCTGCTTTTGCAATCGAGCACTTTCCGCAACTCGCACTCTGGTTCCTTCACATATCGTCCAGCCAGAGAGCATTTAGAGTTGGATGTACAGTAGATCAAAATCTAATGACAGAAACAAAAGCAATACAGTAAAAGTTATCAGCGTAAAATTAAAGTCAGTCAAAGAATATATCGCTTGAAATAGTCCAGCTATAAAGAAATAGGGATTCCCTTACACTTTACACTTTAATCGGAACGATAATTACACTCGTAAGTGACAAGCTGGTACTGTTTGATGAAAACACTTCCAAGAGAAGATAGTGTTCGTGCAGCTGAAACGACCGAAGTCGACTTCAAGTTTATGACGTCATGACAACTAAACTTACTATAAACTCCTCGGTGAGTCATAGTATGAAAGCTTTCACGACCGGATGACATATCTTCTGTAAACCTTCCGGGATGTAAGGTCGTGGTCCATGAAACTCTCCAGCTCCTAACGTTACGTCCAGAGCTGCGCTGGACATCTTCAGAGGGGTGTTTCTCCTCCGGTGAGTCTTGCCGGCAAGACTCACCGAAGGAGAAACACCCCTCTGAAGACGAAACGTTAGGAGCTGGAGAGTTTCATGGTCCCCGGTGAGTGCCTGTTAAATAGCGTTGCTGCTTGTCTGGACGACGTACAAAGCCAGTAGCTGAATTTACATTCTAAAATTGACTGTGGATGGAGCTGACCTTCCTTTTGGCACGTCCTTTCTGAAATGCTGCAGACCTGCAGACATTCAGGAATTTAATTACATATCGTGAAAGTGTATCAAATATTAGACGCAGATGTGGTGTTGGCCGAAAAGTACACATTGGTAACATCATAACATACACTACTGGCCGCTCAAATTGCTACACCAAGAAGAAATGTATTCATTTGACAAATATATTACACTAGAACTGACATGTGATTATATTTTCACTCAATTTGGGTGCATTGATCCTGAGAAATCAGTACCCAGAACAACCACCTCTGGCCGTAATAACGGCCTTGATACACCTGGGCATTGAGTCAAACAGACCTTGGATGGCGTGTACAGGTACAGCTGCCCATGCATGACTCACGTATTGTGACGAGCCAGATGCTCGACCACCAATGACCAAACGTTTTCAGTTGGTGAGAGATGTGGAGAATGTACTGGCCAGGGCAGCAGTCGAACATTTTCTGTATCCAGAAAGGACCGTACAGGACCTGCAACATTCGGTCGCGCATTATCCTGCTGAAATGAAGGGTTTCGCAGGGATCGAATGAAGAGTAGAGTCACTGGTCGTAACACATCTGAAATGTAACGTCCACTATTCAAACTGCCGTCAATGCGAACAAGAGGTGACCGAGACCTTTAACCAATGGCACCCAATTCCATCACGCCGGGTGATACGCCAGTATGGCGATGGCTAACACACGCTTCCAATGTGCGTTCACCGCGATGTCGCCAAACGCGGATGCGACCATTATCATGCTGTAAACAGAACCTGGATTCATCCCAAAAAATGACGTTTTGCCATTTGTGCACCCAGGGTCATCGTTGAGTAAACCATCGCAGGCGCTCCTGTCTGTGATGCAGCGTCAAGGGTAACCGCAGCCAAGGTCTCCGAGTTGATAGTCCATGCTGCTGCAAACGTCGTCGAACTGTTCGTGCAGATGGTTGTTGCCTTGCAAACGTCCCCATCTGTTGACTCAGGGTTCGAGACGTGGCTGCACCATCCGTTACAGCCATGTGGATAAGATGCCTGTCATCTCGACTGATAGTGATACGAGGCCGTTGGGATCCAGCACGGCGTTCCGAATTACCCTCCTGAATCCACCGATTGCATACTCTGCTAACAGTCATTGGATCTCGACCAACGCGAGCAGCAGTGTCACGCTACGATAAACCACAATCGCGATAGGCCACAATCCGACCATTGTCAAAGACGGATACGTGATGGTACGCATTTCTCCTCCTTACACGAGGCATCACAACATTTTACCAGACAACGCCGGTCAACAGCTGTTTGTGTATGAGAAATCAGTAGGAAACTTTTCTCATGTCAGCACGTTGTATGTGTCACCACCGGCGCCAACCTTGTGTGAATGCTCTGAAAAGCTAATTATTTGTATATCACAGAACCTTCTTCCTGTAGGTTAAACTTCAAGTCCGTAGCACAACATCTCTGTGATGTAGCAGTTTTAATGGCCAGTAGTGTATTAACATGTAATGGTCGGGGTTCACAGATAAGAAGAATATTTATTAAGACATCACTTTCACCGTTGAGTGTAGAAATTAATTTCGCATCACTGTTGAAATTTCGGCCATTCGGTCATTGTTAAGTGGTACTGCAAAATATTTTGCAGCAGCATATGTCAGACAAGACTTGACATGACATGTATACATATCGGAAGATTCTATACGTCTGAGATGTACTGAAGAAAAGTCTTTTGAATTACCGCTTGATAGTGACCCAGAGACCGAAATTGCAATACAGAAGCGAAATAAATAATTTTTTTCACACTACGGCGAACATGTTGTCTTTCAAAAAGTCATGAAAGACATTCTCCATCATCATTTCACAACTAAAAGGAACACATTTCACTAGAGATCTCCCCTTCCCTGGTACCTGACACTAGGAGAAAATTCATCTTAGTTACACGGCAGAGTTACTCTGCCAACAGCTGTAGCCACAACGTTTCTGCATTTAAAACTACGCGAATGGTGAGTATATCCGACTTACAGCGTCCGTGTATTGTAGCTAAAATAAAGAAACTGCTGGCCGCCCCCTTGGAAAATATCCACTGCCCGCTGCAGCGCCCTCACTTGTCAGGGAGAGACATTTAGCCCCGCCCGAGGGCACCGTCAGGGGATCAGACGGAACGCTCCCTCATTTTCAATACGTCGCCCTTATTTTCCCCGCAGCCCTTCGCAGGATTATGCGACTCTCCCCTTGCTGTTGTATATGGGGGCGTGTAGTTAGGGAGTAAGCCTCCCCTTTCTTCAACTCCCTTAGACTTCCAATACCCAAGGGAACGGCGTAATTATGAGCACTGAGTCCCTCCTTCCCTTGTGTCGTCACAGATACTGGCGCTGCCGGGGGCTTCTCCTGAGGGTGTTGTCTGGCACTCAGTAGTAAGTTTATGTACGTAAGGAGACGAAGGTTACGTAATAACGTCGCATTCCCTCTTTTCAGCTACAGAATACAACAACAACGTGGTAAGGGGTTTGGAACTTGTATCGTAGTAAGTTAGTGAAACGTGCGACATAATAAACATTTTAATAATATGAAGCTATTCTCCACATTTTAGGTCAAATTAACGGTTACATTACTTGCAATGAAAACAGCATAAATAGGTATGCAAGCAAAATTCCAGAAAAAAATGGTCATAATATCTCTGGTAGATGAAATCGAATTCGCTTTGATTTACAAAAGACGATCTAATTCTTTCCACTTCTTTTATTGGTATGACGTTTTGATGTGATGTAAAGGACCCGCCTGTCATGGGCGACAATAAATCCTCGCTTGAAGTCTGTTCTGTTACTTTAAACATCCTTTAATATTGTTTAGGAATTTTCTTTCTCTTTAGTTGCTGATTAGCTTTCAGGAAATACTGCAGCCAAATGGCATAGAGACGCAACTAATTCCATATCTAATATGTACAAGAAAAATTCAATGCGTGGACCGGACAGGATGCACTATCGCGCTCTCTCCGAGAAGTTTCCAAGGACTGGGTCCGTTTAAGACGACTACAAAGGATACAGCGGTAGAAAGAGATTTATGCCAACTGAAGAGAATATCATTCTCGTTCAGGGAGCAATGGTAGCCAGCCCAACAAAGTCCTTGCTCAGACATTCTCTAGAGACTAACATTTTTCAAAAGCGAATGGTTAAACGTTTGCACCGTGATTTGGAAATGAAGCCGTACCACCTGCAGATTGTCCAGCAGCTCAAAAAAACGCAGAGAAGGAAGCACGTCTAAGTGCTGCACCAATTATCTTCGAATTGCTGAAGAAGGGAGCTTGAGATATCGTTCATGTTTTCTGACGAAGCAACGTTCGACACTAGTGGTCGTGTGTAACAACACAACTAAGTCTTCTGGGCAACAGAGAACCCACTACAAGTTCGAGAGGACTCCCACAGGGTGGACGCTTGGTGCGCAGATAACAAATTTCGACGACTGACAGACTGCCAGGGGAGGGAAGTACCTTGCTACGCTCAACACGGCCCTTGTCAGTTCCCAGCGAGGGTACTTTCAACAAGACGGCACACATGCCCATTACAGTCAGATGGTTCGGACTTACCTGAACGACACATTCGGTAAACGGGGGATTCTTAAAGGTGGTCCTCTCCCATGACCAGCATGTTCACCCGACTTGACGACTTGCGATTTTTGGCTGTCAAGCATGGGGAACGATCGTTTCTATGCCAGCAAACCTATCAACTTGGACGACATGAAGCACTGGATCACTGAGGAAGTAGCTTCTATCCCTGCCCAAATGGCCTAGTGGACCATACAATCAGCAATGGGCTGACTCTGCAGGGTGTTACAAAAACGTACGGCCAAACTTTCAGGAAACATTCCTCACACACAAAGAAAGAAAATATGTTATGTGGACATATGTCCGGAAACGCTTACTTTCCATGTTTGAGCTCATTTTATTACTTCTCTTCTAATCACATTAATCATGGAATGGAAACACACAGCAACAGAACGTACCAGCGTGACTTCAAACACTTTGTTACAGGAAATAGTCAAAATGTCTTAGCGAGGATACATGCATCCACCCTTCTTCGCATGGAATCCCAGATGCGCTGATACAGCCCTGGAGAATGGCGTATTGTATTACAGCCGTCCACAATACGAGCACGAAGAGTCTCTACATTTGGTACCGGGGTTGCGAAGACAAGAGCTTTCAAATGCCCCCATAAATGAAAGTCAAGAGGGTTGAGGTCAGGAGAGCGAGGAGGCCATGGAACTGGTCCGCCTCTATCAATCCATCGGTCACCGAATCTGTAGTTGAGAAGCGTACGGACACATCGACTGAAATGTGCAGGAGCTCCTTCGTGCATGAACCACATGTTGTGTCGTACTTGTAAAGGCACATGTTCTAGCAGCACATGTAGAGTATCCCATATGAAATCATGATAACGTGCTCCATTGAGCGTAGGTGGAAGAATATGGGGCCCAATCAAGTCATAACTAACAATGCCTGCCCAAACGTTCACAGAAAATCTGTGTTGATGACGTGATTGCACAGTTGCGTGCGGATTCTCGACAGCCCACACATTCTGAAAATTTACAATTTGATCGCGTTTACATCCGTAAAGAGAACATTTGCACTGAAATGAGGATTCACACATTGTTGGATTAACCATTTGCAGAAGTCTACCTGTGGAGGCCAATCAGCTGCTGATAGTGCCTGCACACGCTGTACATTGTACGGAAACAACTGGTTCTCCCGTAGCACTCTCGTTACAGTGACGTGGTCAACGTTACCTTGTACAGCAGAAACTTCTCTGACGCTGACATTATGTTTATCGTCAACCGCACGAAGAATTGCCTCGCCCATTGCAGGTGTCCTCGTCGTTCTAGGTCTTCCCCTGCCGCGAGGCTGGAATGTTCCGTGCTCCCTCAGACGCTGATCAACTGCTTCGAACGTCTTCCTGTCGGGACACCTTCGTTCTGGATATCTGTCTCGATAAAAACGTACCGCGCCACGGCTATTGCCCCGTGCTAATCCATACATAAAATGGGCATCTGCCAACTCCACATTTGTAAGTATTGCACTGACTGCAAAACCACGTTCGTGATGAACACTAACCTGTTGATGCTACGTACTGATGTGGTTGATGCTAGTACTGTAGAGCAAGGAGTCTCGTGTCAACACAAGCACCGAAGTCAACATTACCTTCCTTCAATTTGGCCAACTGGCGGTGAATCGAGGAAGTACAGTACATACTGACGAAACTAAAATGAGCTCTAACATGGAAATTAAGCTGTTCTGGATACATGTCCACATAACATCTTTTCTTTATTTGTGTGTAAGGAATGTGTCCTGAAAGTTTGGCCTTACCTTTTTGTAGGACTCTGTATAAGTGCAATGGGCGTACCAATTTGGGTACCAATTTGAAACCCTGTAACTAAATCAGAGTCTCTAAATCTCAGGTGACCAAACACCCATTTAATGTTACCATATTTTTGCCTCATCCACACAAAAAGATTTTGAAGGAAAATGCGTCTTGGTAGCACGAGAAACAATGCATTTATTGAGGCGTTTTGCCCTTCTCCTCCATCACCGGAAAATCTGTAGGACAAAGAAAAATAGTGCAAATAAAATAATGTTCGTCTGGGTATGGTCCTGTCTTACAAAGCTAAACTGGAATTTGTCCGTACATTCGTGGAAAAGAACGATACGATTCGGATATTGGGAGCTACGCTACAGTGGAAACAAAAAAAAAAAAAAAAAAATTCTCGTGCTGCAAACCTTATATTAAACACACTGTGGTCAGCTGAAGATGCAGCGGTGACGTAGGACTACACTTACGAATTTTGAAACCACTTGGTATAACCGGTACACCGAGCAATAACTTTTTGCAGTGAGAGATACATGTTCGAATGCAAAACACACATTGAAACATTATGTTTGGAGTAATGTTGAGGCTGCGCACCTGAGCGACACCTACGGGACCACTCAATTGACAGCGTGCACAGTATTTGTTTTGCATGCGAACTTGTAATTCTCCATGGAACGAGTTACTATTTAGTGTACAGCGTGTTTAACGTGGTTTAGAAACCTGTATGTGTGCTCCTGTGATTCCACAGCTTTTTTAAATGATACCGTTGTGTTTAAGCTAGGATTTACAGCATGCAAAATTTTTTGTCTGCTTTTCCCCGCACCGTAGCTGTCATTAACTGAATTGTACCGGTCTTTGGCCTGTAGGTACACACAACAGTCCCACAGATGTGACGAATGCAAATTTTTCAGTATATTAAAATATGTTCTCTAGCAAATCTTCTAACTTCCCAGTATAGTTCTGTAACATAGAACCTTACTCTGACGAATACTATTTTATTTTTTAAGATTTTAAACATAGCTGCGCGTCATTAACTGTGCGTGCGAGAGTTTTAATATTTTGGTAATAACAGCCAAGCACAGGTTTATTAAACCTTTTGGGTTTACCTTTAAGGTTTAATGAACCTGTGTTTTACAACTGTTTAACCATTTTTTCTAATCGATTAAGGTTATTGTTTTTCTCTCGTAGGTTCTCTGATGAAACGTACCAACAAAAGTATTGTTTCCCCTGTAACCAACACTCTTTTTCTCTCGAAAAATTACCCACGGTTGCTGTACCAGAGAACCCACGGAGCGGGAATAGCTGTACGTAAAAAATACTCCTTTCTCATATCTGAAAGACAGTTTCTTCTGCTACTTCTTTCTTGAAATATTTGGCAGGTTTCCATGCACCGATTCACTACACTGAGTCCAACAATTTCTGTCCTCAGGTTGAATCACCACTTAAAACTTATTCCTGCTATCGGATCACGTCTCTCGACGTCCCGAGGAGATGATAACTCGCCGCCGTATAATTCACCTTTCACGGCAGCTAGGAAACGCTTTCAGCCGTTGGCTGCGTCACTAGAAGTTTCAAATCTCTTTCTCCTCGTGCCCCCACCCTTGCGGAAGTTCTCTCACCGAATCGTTTCACGGACAGGCGAAGCTTTGGAATTTGAATGCGCGCATGGAATTGGATCCCAGATATTAGAATCTCTAGGAGACATCGGGAACTATTTCCAAACAGGAGCTGCAGCGTCGCCCTCGTTGCCTTAATAATGACTGCATCCCGTCCCTAGCCGTGAAACTGATTCTATGCTTTTCTGTTGTGTCCCCCTAAACTTAATGCTCCGACTGTGTTCTCTTTAAGCTGAAAATACAAGTTACAATGTAGTAGATAACCGAGCGAATCTATACTTGCCAAGAGATTCCTTTACCCCATGAAACTAAATAAGTTGAACTTGTGATTGTCCAACTTATCTATATATAACACCAATTACTTCATAGTTATTAGGATATTGTTAGCCAATGCTGCGGAGGGTTGTTGAAATTTGTAGATTAGTGTGAATTTAATATGGTTTTGTTGCAGCACATTTTTTTTTGTATTAGATGTGTGCATTACGTATGTTTCAAACAACCACATCGTGCCTTCATTCTTAAAAGACGTTTGCTTCGTTTGAAGACGATTTATATATCAATACTTTCAAATTATGCCTTTATATCACGTTATTTAGCAGTCATCACTTAGCGTGTATGGCCTTATGCTCTAATTTTATCGGATACAGTCGAAGTGTTACGTAAAACGTTACTAGAACCGGGATTATAACTAAATAAAATATTATAATCAATACTGAAAATAAACTTGTAAGACTGTTCTGTCTCTCTGTTGGTCTCTTTGAACATTCTTCTCCAAAATTGGTGTACGAATTTTGCTCGGGTCTTCGATGGTAATTTGATTATCGCTTGGGTATGGCATAGGCTTTATTTCGTCAAAATCGGATCACGGAAAACAATATCACCATATATTTGTCTACAACTGTCGTATCAGTTTGTGTGAACACTCTAATCTCTTTCATGGGCTTTTCACAGGTAACTTGTTCATTGCTTGAAGTACCGTGTAGACATTATTTCTTCAAAATCGATCTCCGTGTTCGGGTTTTACGAAATAATGTCTATAAGGCGTCCCAATCTACAACCAGTTTACCTGTGGAAACAACATGAAAGCGATTAGAATATTCAAACCGATAGATATCGTAACTGATCGTTCAGTCACTTTTCGAACTCCTTGTCAGTTACAGGACTGTGGAATACACCCTGCAGTATATTGGAGAACCGAATAACATCTCCAGTTTCAGAAGACTGTTACCGACATATCTGCTGAAGTAACAACAATGACCACCATTGTCCCTGCACGCTCTCTTACATCTCTACATCCTTCGTTCCAGCCTGATCTTCCTCATATCCCAGTATTCTTAGCTGGTGTAGTCTCTCTAGACTTCCTTTACCCAAAACTCGCTATATCAGAGAGCATCTATTTTGTAAATTCATTTTATATCAGCCATTATTATTATTGTTATTACTGTCATTATCATTATTATTATTATTATTATTATTAGTAGTAGTAGTAGTAGTAGTAGTAGTAGTCGTAGTAGCAGTAGTAGTAGAAGTACTGACAGTATTTACTATCTAACAGTCAATATTATCTACTCACATGATCTCTATGGAACCTTAAATTATATTAATACTACCTCTCATACTAATATTATCGCTTCTTAGGTACTTATGATCTCAAAAACGTACTATGCGTGTGAAACCCTGGTCTGATGCAAGAAAGTGCCAAAGGCCCCAATAAGGACAGGTAAAATAAATAAATGTCGTGTGACTAGGGCTTCCCGTCGGGCAGACCGTTCGACGGGTGCAAATCTTTCAATTTGACGCCACTTCGTCGACTTTCGCGTCGATGGAATGAAATGATGAAGATTAGGACAACACAACACCCAGTCCCTAAGCGGAGAAAAGCTCCGACCCAACCGGGAATCGACCTGGGACCGTAGGATTGACATTCTGTCGCGCTGACCACTCAGCTACCAGGGGAGAACATAAGAACAGGTTAAATACATAAATAAAATAAAATAAATAATAGCTCCGGTTTATTTGCATTTCAAACAAGTCATAGCTGCACTGAAGCGCGAAAGAAACTGGTACCGTATTGGCATGTATATTCAGATACAGAGATATACAGGCAGAATACGGCACTGCTGTCGGCAACGGCTGTATAAGACAACAAGTGTCTGGCGCAGTTGTTAGATCAAGATTTACGTGAGTTTGAACGTGCTGTTATAGTCGGCGCAAGAGCGATGGGACACAGCGTCCCCGAAGTAGCGATGAAGGGAGGACTTTCCCGTGCGGCCATTTCATGACTGTACCATGAATGTCAGGAATCCCATAACACAGCAAAACTCCGACATCGCCGCGGCCGGATGAAGATCCTGCAAGAATGGGACAAACGGCAATTGAAGGTAATCATTCAACGTGACAGAAGTGCAGCCCTTCCGCAAATTGCTGCAAATTTGAATACTGGGCCACCAACAAGTGTAAGCGTGCGAACCATTTAACGAAACGTCTTCGATATGGGCTTTCGGAGCCGACGGTCCAGTCATGTGCCCTTGATGACTCCACGACACAAAGCTTTACGCCTCGCCTGGGCCGTCAACACCGACATTGGACCGTTGATGACTGGAAACATGATGCCTGGTCGGACGAGTCTCATTTCAAATTGTATTGAGCGGATGGGCGTGTACCTCATGAATCCATGGTCTCTGAATGTCAGCAGGGGGCTGTTCAAGGCTTTTGTAATGGTGGGGTGTGTGCAGTTGGAGTGATATGGGGCCCCTAGTACTTCTAGATACGACTCTGACAGGTGATACTCACGTAAACATTCTGTCTGATCACCTGCACCCATTCATGTGTATTGTGTATTTCGACAAACTTGGGCAATTCCAGCAGGACAATGCGACATCGCACACGTATGGAAATGCTCCAGGAACACTCTTCTGAGTTTAAACACTTCCGATGGCCACCAACTTCCCAAACATGAACATTATTGAGGATATCTGCGATGTGTTGCAGCATGCTGTTCACCCCTCGCACTCTTACAGATTTATGGACAGTCATGCAGGATTCATGGTGTCAGTTGCCTCCAGCACTACTTCAGACGTTAGTTGAGTCCGTGCCCTGTCGTATTGAGGCACCTCTGTGTGCTCGCGGGTGCTTACACTATATTAAGCAGGTGTACCAATTTCTTTGGCTCTTCAGTGTATAATTCTTAATCACGTACTGTAAAGTTTTGATGCTTTCAGCTGAACTTAATAGTTCACCTAACTGCAGGACATTTTGCAGGCACATAGTACCAACATTATCTGTAGCAAATAATAACAGAATGACCTATTCCAGCAGCACTGATGTTAATACCTATATGTAATAGCATTATCCGGATTTGTAGTCAGAATGAGGAGAGTGCGGAAAAGGGAGGTGGCCGAAGGACAGAATGGAGGCAGAAGTGAACCATTTGTCACTTCCATTTACTTATCCTCGAGGCAAGAAACAGATGAATTAGGACTAGAAAATATGGTGGTTAAAATTATGTCTTTATATCAAATGTTCCCACGTTTTTCGAACTCTACGTAACTTCGGGTGTCACGAAAAATACCATCTTCTGTGTAGGATGTTGGGAGGTAAAGCAAGTGGTTTGTGGTTTGGTGTGACCGCATTTACATTTCGTTTCGTCAACACTAGAGCCCCATTTCGTCATATTCTTCGCATTCTGGATCGTAACATACGTAGTGATCTCCACGCGAACCAGCTATCACTGTAGCTGGGGATTCTAGATGTTCCGAAGCTGCCATCAACCTGTGAAGTCGTTCCCTTCTTTCACAATAACAGCTTCCCTTCTCGAGAAGTACGGTACCAAAATGGGGGGGGGGGGGGGATGGAGCGTTGGAGGGATTGCTGTGCGTTCCACTTCAAGACTCTTTTCACAAGTGGCCACTTCTATGCCTACAGAGGGTGATGCTAACACAGCTTGGTAGTAAGTTTTATCTACAACTACAGCTACACTATGTAAACACCTTGTGGTGTGCGTCGGAGGGAACTTGGCGTATAACTGTAACTGACCCCCTTTCCCGTTCCATTTGCGACTGGTTCGCAGGAATAACGACTGCCGGTATGCCTCAGTAAGGGCTCAAAGCTCTCGGATTTTCTTCTCATTGTCTTTTCAGATTATATACGTAAGAGCAGACGGTACATGTGGTTAAAAAAATGTTTCTAGTATCTTGAGAGGTGGTAGTACTCACAAAAACAAGAAAGAAAGTCCACTAAGCAAAGGCTCTAAAAAGCATACCTTAACAGCTATGGACACTTGTTCGTCTTCGATACTATGAAAGGGATTTCTTCTACTGCAAGCTCTTTGCTTTCCGTTTTTGAGAGGAGATAGTGTGGACTAAAACAAGTCAAAAATTCCGGTAAATATGGGCTCAAAAATGGATACATTAAGAGCTAGGAACACTTATTCCGTGAAACACATCTATTCTATTCATTTCTAGTACGGGAGATGAACAGGTGCCCACAGCTCTAAAGATATGTATTTTAGAACCCCTGTTTACTGAACTTTTCTTCTGGTTTTGGTGAGTCTACCAACTCTCAAAATATTGGACACCTTTATTTAACACCTTGTGTACTCGTTGACTCTTCTACAAACCTACGTCGTCAGAACTAAGAGTTAAACAACAAACGAGACCGTGATATAGAAAGCCTCTCTGGCAGCGTCTGCTGCTGGGGTTAATTGTTAATCTCATTGATGCTTTCCTGCTTACTAAATGAAACTGTAATGAAACGCGCTGTTTTTCTTTGGATCTTCTCTGTTTCCTCTATCAATCCATAATGACATGCAATATGAGTGTATTGGTCGCTTTTTCTGAGCTACGTTCTATGCTGACGGTCTACAATTCCTTAGTGATCTTCCAGTGCCTCCAAGTGGCCTCTGCCATCTCTGAGATTTATTGTCAAGTAGTCTTTCAAATTTAAATAGCTGCATACGTGGTGTGTTCTGTTTGCTAGAAGCTCTTCATTCCAATTACACAGTTGGTTTTATATTCCGTACGCTCTTACTTTGTCCGTTGGTCGTCAATGTGGCATCTACCTGGGTGCCATTATCTACAGCTGTCTGGATCTCGTGGATGTACAGCGATATTTGTTTCAGAAACTCGTACAGAAGAGATTGTTTGTCTCTAGAAATGTGAGCATAAAACTTGGCCCGAAACTGTGCAACATACCATCTCTTAGCTATAGGCATCTTCTGGGAAACGGGAATGACATGTGCCTTTTTACGATAATCAGGACGCCTTCGCTCCTCCAGAGACTTAGGGTACACAGCTGTGAGCTAGTTCTTCCACATACCCTATGCAGAAGTTTACTGGTAGCCCGACAGGTCCAGTGGCCTTTCCTCCGTTGAGCAATTTCAATTACTCTCCTATCCGATGGTCCTTTATTTCGATATAAGTGATTTTTTTTTGTTTTAGGACGATTTAAAGTAGGTACCATGGTGAGATCTTCCTCTACGAAACAGTTTTAGAAAAATACGTTTGGTATTTCGGTCTTTCCTTCATCATCCTCCTCATCTCCTCCACCCATATTCCATACCAGAAAAACACTATCAATTGCCGATGCACGTTTTGTTCGAAAATAAGCCCCATTTTGATTCTGCCAGTTTCCGAACCAGATTTTTCGGTTGGAGATTGTCATTTTCGTGTATTTTGAATGATAGAGTTCTGTTAAGCGCTATTCCCAGATACTTTTAAGCCTGATAAATACTACTATTGAGTTTCTGGTCATACTATATTTAGCTTATGCTGGGTTTCTCTGTCCCGGGTTTCCCCATGACATTTTTCCTCGTATACCGGTATTCGAACTTTAAGTGGGATCCATCCTAATCATGTGACCTCAGTGTTTGTTTGCTGTCATACATCGTTGTTAACTCACGCTGCCGGACTGTGAGTTGCGTTTACTTTAGATCAACAAAATTTGTAAAGCACTCAATAAGATCAAGCTTTCGTATTACAAGTACAAAGCAGTGCATAGATATAATTTGCTAGTTGTCTGTCTTTGCGTATAAAAATTCAGCCTACGTACGTTTCCGCTCGGAAAACTCCAAATGGAGTTGGTCGATTGACTCGAAATGTTGACATATCTTTGCATTCCAACACGCACGTGTTTTTACGAGGGTTGCCCGAAAAGTAATGCACCGCATTTTTTTTTGTCAGTCGAAAACAACGCTACGAATGCGAAACGTTACGTATGTGTTATATGAAGTCTCTTGAGTGAGCGCTCCAAATTTCCGTCACTTTCAACAGTTAGCGTGGCTGCAGCACAGTTTGAAAATGGCGTCTGTAGGTGATGTACGCTACAAACAACTTGCCGTCATTGAAGTTTTCACTGCAGAGAAACAAACTGTGGGAAATATTCACAAATGCTTTTGAAAAGTCCATGGGGCTTCTACTGTCGACAGAAGTGCAATTAGTAGCTGGGCACGGAGGGTGAGGTCATCAGAAGGTTATTCGGGGGAGCTCCACGATTTGCACCGACCAGGGAGACCATCCATGGCTATTACACCTGATAAGCTGCAGCGATGTGATGTCATTCGCGGGGACAGACACATTACGACTCGGCGGTCGCCGCTGTATCTGTCAATTAGCAAAGGTAGTTCGCATTTGCTCTGCCACCAGGACAAGGATTGGTACCGACAGGCATACACGCCGTTGTTTCATGCTGAAGAAAGGCCATGAAACTGGATGGAGATCACATGGAAAAATAGGGCGTGTGGATAAAACACCATTCTTTCGTGTGTGTAATTTTCATTATGTTCAATAAAGAATTCCTGAAAAAAAATGCAGCGCATTACTTTCTGGACCACCATCGTATATACCATGTTTTAAATTTATATGATATGAAATAAATATATAACATATACAAAGGAAATATTATTACACAAATTCTCGAAAAGTTCTTGATCGATTTACTTCAAGTTTTTACATAATACTGTAACGAACGTACAGAAGGACACGTATATTCTTGGTATACATATGCCGACTGGGATGGCCGAGTGGTTCTTGGCGCTACAGTTTGGAACCGCGCGACTGCTACAGTCGCAGGTTCTAATCCTGCCTCGGGCATGGATGTGTGTGATGTCCTTAGGTTAGTTAGGTTTATGTAGTTGTAAGTTCTAGGGGACTGATGACCTCAGAAGTTAAGTCCCATAGTGCTCAGAGCCATTTGAACCATTTAGTGTATATAATATAGAAATATGTATGTAATACATTATCGTTTAAACATTATTGCCAAAAATTTAGAAACGCTCTTGACATATTTACAATTTAACAATGAACAAGGCTTAAGGTCAGAGAGAGGAGTGAAGAGGAGATGGACAGAGTGGTGGAAGGATAATGGCACAGAGAAAGCAAAGGAGGGGAGTGACAAATTGGGAGGAAGAGATGGTGAGAAAGAGAGAGAAAGAGCGAGAGAGAAAGAGAGAGGAGTAGGAGAAGATGGACATGCAGAGGGGTGAGGATGAAATTAGGACGTGATTTCTCTTTTCTTTCTGTTCCATTTAACGGGACTGAGGCACAGCTATGCGTGACAGCAACGTGTGAGCGGGTAAAATTAGTACTTCTTCATAAAATACTTGTCAGACATCCGACAGGAAAAAATTTCGCCACACACTCCATGTTGGTTCTGTCAGGCGTGTTGACGAGGGTGGCAGCAGTTAGCGGTGGGGGCGCGGGGGAAGGAGAGTGGCAGAGCGAAGAGTGGGGCAGCGGTGGCACTGACGCAGATTCGAGACGTTGTCCTGATGGATTTTGAAAAACCGCTGTCGGCAGTAAATAAAGCGTCAGCTATGTAACGGAGCAGTTAATCAAATTGAAGTGGGAAACGTTACAAGGTTTGAGAGCAACTGACAGCACTAAACTGTTGGAATGGTTACAGGGTAACCAAAGAATCAGTGATGTCATCGGCAGAGACCGCAGTGGACAACTGGGCTGCTGCACATTCAGACCAGCACACCACAACACACAGGCGTTATTTGTGGCGCTTCGCCAACAAATACAGTATAACCTCCTTAGCGCGAGTTCGCATAAGACGAACTCGCGGTTAACGCGAAAAAATTATTGTTCCTACCAGGAATACATTAGTTCTTATGGTATGTTTTATCGGTTAACGCGAATTTCAGTTAAGGCAAATTACGAACTCTGTTTCAGTTCCCAGCGTAATTAAATTTCACTGTAACATAAACTTCCGCCCTTAGAGTATTCTAAAGCGTAATTTTTTTTCCGAAATGAATGTAGGAAATGTAGCTGCAAAGCTAATTATACTTATTGTTGACTCGTGTTTAACGTATTGTAGGTCGGTAGCCGCGATTATCACCTCAACAATCAGCGTATGCTGTACGTTGTAAGACATTGAATAACGTATGCAGCAGCATTTAGGAACGTAGTCAGTGCCAGCTTTGACAGGTGTTCTGTTAGTCGTAGCCGTATCGAGTTGGAATACTGAATAAAAACTACAGTTACAACCGGTACCCTAGCACGCGACAACGGCAAAGAGGAAACAGACAGCTCTAAATGTACAGTTAAAGCTTAAGATTCTAGATGAAGTGGCCTTGGTACCAAGAAAACAGCAATTGCAGAGCAGTTTGGAATACCTAAAGCTACTTTATCTACTATTATTAAGAATCGAGAAAAAATTATTAATGCTGCGGCATCAGGTTATGGAAACAAATCTAAACGACTTCGTTCCGCAAAGTATGAAGACATCGATACGTTACGTGCATCTAACATACCTTTAACTGATCTTGTGATTCAGTCAAAAGCAAATGATATTGCTAAAGATATGGGCATCGAAGACTTCCGTTGTTCTGCTGGTTGGTTGTATCGGTTCCAAAAGAGACATTCAGTTTCATCTGTACAAGTTTGTGGTGAAGCAAATAAAGTTGATGAATAAAGTGCGAACATTTGGTTGCATGAATTCAACCGAGTGAGGGAAAAATATGCGTCGTGTGATGTGTTTAACATGCATGAAACTGGATTTTTCTACAATCTTTTTCCAAATCATACCCTGGTGATAAAAGGTGATAAGTGTCACTGTGGAGCACGAAGCAAACAACGTGTGACTGTTGTACTGTGCTGTAATGCTGACGGCAGTGAGAAGTTTCGTCCCTGGGTTATCGGTATATCCGAGAAACCACGTTGTTTTAAAAACATAAGTATGGACACTTTACCTTGCATCTACTCTCACCACAAGAAAGCTTGGATCGATGGCACATCATTTCTCAAGTGGCTTCTTCGTTTCAACAGTCGAATGGTTGCTCAAAATAGACATGTTCTTCTTACATTCCACAGATGTACTGCCCATAACGTTCATGATCTGAACCTATCCAACATAAAGGTTCAGTTTTTTCCACCCAACGCCACCAGCCGCCTTCGGCCTTTGGACCAAGGCATAATCTCTCTCATAAAGGGAGCTTATCGTAAGCGACTTGTAAGAGCTGCAATTAGTGCTGCTGAAAACAACAGTACAACCCCAAATTCGAATCTGCTTGACGAGATAAAAGCCATCGCAGCAGCCTAGAACTCATAATCACCACATCATATAGGGAAGTGCTATAACAGAGCTTGTAGACATAGCAACACTGAAGATGTCCACGAGTTAGAAGATGCCACTTCACCTGATGAATGGACAGTTCTGCAGAACTTTCCGAACCCTGGGATTAGTTCCGAAGAATTCATTAGTGTAGACGACGAGGTTGCCGTATCTGCTTCTGTGGAATCGGATGTGCCAAAAGCTGTGAACGAGGTGCAAGAAGGGCCATCAGAAGAAAGTGAAGAAGCAGAGAATACAGATACCATTACACCTAGCCGTCAGGAGATGTTTACAGCCTTGGACTATTTAGAACGGTTCGCTTCAACATCCGACGTCACTGCTGGTTTTACAGACGCTATCATTACAACTGGTTGTGAAATTACAAAATTTTATCGTTTCCATGAAGGTCAGCGAACCATGACCGAATTATTTCTAAGAAAGTAACGTACATAATTTGTGAGTATTTGTAATTTAACAATCACTTTATAGTGTCTTAAGTCTACAATAACGTGACTGACAGTGTAGTGTATTACACATTAGTGTGCTGCTGTACATGTATACTTATTAAAATCTAACACGATTTTTTTTTAACATGAACTCCTGATTTTTCGGTCCTTCGGATTCGTGTTAACGAAGTTTTACTGTAATACATTTTGTGGGTGCGTATCGGTACAGAATATGGAGCAGTCTGATAACCGTCCACTCCTTGGCACCGTTATAGAGAGTTGGTAGGTACTTCGCATGTATGACACCGAAACTGTCTCGGTTCCGTTACTGCAGTAGGCCAGAAGTTAGTGGCGTGTCCGATGAACAGCGATATGAGCTACACTCGAACAGGGACAGCTTTGCAATACATCTTACAAACATCTGCTATGTTTAAGCTGGCTTAATCGCAGTATATGCTTCTATAAGTTGATAGAACTTGGCTAGTATTACGATACAAAGTACTTAGTATATGGTAGGCGACGTTATAAGCGCCTGCATCGCAAAACCAGACAACTCAGCATTGTCAAAACTTTCACACTGCTCAAAAGAATTAATGGAACATGATTTTGGGCGTCAGCCCTACACCACTAACCAATATTGAGGACCGGATATGTTACCAAAATTACAGCTTTATACAAACAACAAAACAACATTACATCCTCGGTCATTTACGTAAAAAGGAGAGAAATATTCGACAGATGTCGAAAACAAATTTTAAAAAATCATTCTTCCAGTCGTCCTATGTTCTTTTCATTGGATTTTGAAAGCTCCAGTAACACGAATGCCCTCCAGGAGTATTAGTCACAGCCCGATATCTACGAAGCTTTCTTCGTATAAACCTATGGAAGTCAGCTTTTGGTATGTGCTCCCATTCTTCAGTGAGAGTACATGAGAGCTGTAATTTATTTTGGAAAAAGTATTTGGAAAGGACCAGGTAAATATAATTTAAAAGGGGTAAATGATTTTTTTAAACATCATTCTCGAATACATTATCGGACAAAGGAGGGTTTCGGTAATACGAACAATCACCGCAGATAATGAAGGTAAGGTTGAACAATAATACTTAGACATAAAAATAAACAAATGTTTACACCTCTTCAACGCTGCGGTAACACATTGGTGGTTCAGTCCGTTAGCACTGGTGTCCTTGCAGGTCCTCACGCCAGATTAAAATTGTTACGGTGGATTTTGGTGGACTGATAAATAGATATTCTAACGAATTTTTACTATCACCCTGAATGTATTTGCACACACAGCCTTTACGTAATTCATTCCCGACGTTACTCATACTTGGCGGGCGTACACATGTGTCTAGTCTCTTTGAGATCCCAACACAGACAGACAGCTACTAATTAATTAGTGCGCGCTGGATTGCTCATTAATAATCATCTCGGGCCTCGCTATGTTTCATCGTTGTAACAGATGATATCCCTGTTTAGCTGCCAGAGAGCGCGCCTGTTAATCAACTTAAAAATTACCGCCACAGAGTTCTTGGAGAGTCTGTTGTAGAACAGAATGAGCCAGATCACGTCTGTTAAGCATATCGCCCCTATTCCCGATGTGATTTAGTTCGGAACTCACCGCCGGCCATCCCATTACTTCAATGTCGAGGCATCACAAGACATCCCTCCTGATGCCAGACACATAGGTATTTGCATTAGAAGGAATTCAGTCCACCACCGTATGCAGCAATTACCACAAAGTCCAATGCTCCAGAAGGGTCCGTTCGATGCACTGCCTGGAGATGACAATGAACGATGGCAAGATCCCTGTGGTAGTCAGCACTGAAGCACTAAAGCCTCCCACCAATATCGAAAAACCTAGGAAATCTGTCGACTTCCTGGACAATATTAGGCGGCTACCACCCGCCACGAGTCTCCGCGCACAACACGTACGACGCTGCAACGCCGAGATGGCCAGATATCGGTCTTTGAGTTTGGTTATAATGCGTTACTGACTGTCCAACGCACCTTGTGTAATGACCTGCCTCCCTGTATCATGTCCACAACCTATCTATGGCACATGGAGAGGCGTTGGTATTTGCATCAACACGACCGAAAATACATCCTTTTTAAATCAAACTTGCAACTTGCACGGAATGAAGATGCCATATTGCACGTGTCAGGCCGAATAGAGCGTTCATAAATAGCAACTGCTATCTGTATACCTTTTTAAAGAATACTGGGACACCGGCACTCATTTCCTTCTGAGGGGTCACCTGGCACCGTAACGCAGAACACAATCAACAGACGGCGAATGATTTTACTTGTCGCCTGCGCAGAAAACGAAGACCTCAAGCTATGGAATAAGACCACAGGTACCGCTTGTATCACAATACATTTAACACACCGGACCTTGATACACGTGTTCCTCTAATTTTAAGGGACATTGTAGTAGTGCAGGCCACTGTGGCCGAGCGGTTCTAGGCGCTCCAGTCCGGAACCGCGCTGATGCTGCGGACGCAGGTTCGAATCCTCTCTCGGACATGGATGTGTGTGAAGTCCTTAGGTTACTTAGGTTTAAGTAGTTCTATGTCCACGGGACTGTGACTTCAGATGTTAAGTCCCATAGTGCTTAGAACCATTTGAACAATTTGTAGTAGTAGTTGTCAGATAAGTTAGTAAACTATCATTAGTTCTCTTTTCCATCATTTTCTGTCTTTTGTTTCGTTATTATTTTCAATTTAAGCAAGTATTGCAACTAAAAATTCAATGAATACCAAGTGTCATATTTTCTGTAGGATTCATGGGGAGCTTTTACCAGAAGGCAGGCTTAATGAAAGAAAAGGAAATAAGAAATCGGAATTAATGAATTGTAGAGGGATAAAAATAAGTGGCTTATTGTTTCAAAGCAAGAATTTCAACGTATATTTGTTAGCGACTATGTCACTATTGAATTTCTATATAATAATGTGAGTTCATTAGTGACGATTGACGAGGAATGTGGACAAGAGTCACTCATGTGATGTAATCGGCGGAGGACGAAGCTACTCCAGAGATATTGCACGGATGAGTAAACAGAGATACCCAGAACATGAAACCTCTTCCAACATTCAACACATCGTTCTTCTTCTGCTGCTATGCCAGAAGTACGATAGCTTCCTCAGTGGCAGAAGGTAAACGTTCACAAACCCGCAAAAGGTAACACAAGATGTACTGACAGAAATGAGGGAAGATTTTTTAACGCCGAAAAACAGAATAAATAGGAACATCTCGGTTTTCATCGTTACAGACTACTCCGCAATACAGTGGGCATATTTACAGCTTCCTTTTCAATCGTAAAACACGCTCACACCAATTTAATATCTAGAAAATATATTTGGTAAAGTCATAACAATTTTTCATTTACTTTATTTATTTCGTAGTTCTAAGTATCGGAATATTCTAAAAGAAATGTTGTTATAAACTGGTAATATTATTCTTTCAGTGTAATTTATATACTTCTATGTACCTTTGCAGCTCTGGTCCAGTAGTAACAATTTATCGATGTGTAATAAAAAATTGTCGGCATGGAAGTAAAAGTTGATAAGCGGTAGTCTACATTGGGACTCAGGTGTATTAAGACAGGCAGGTGTGGCCCTTTTCTTAATTAGTGGAAATTTAACTGTTGGGTGAAATCCAGAAAAGTAGCAGGGGAAAGTGGAGAAACTTTAAAGATATCAGGGGCAATAATTTACGTGGAGAGACGAGGACAACTTTTCACCTGCTGGAAAGCATAAGCATCACCAATTTTGCAATAAAGTTCCATTATTTCGAGAAGATTTATTCCGAAAGTCGACGGAAGATTTGAAGAGCCCTAACAAAATAAGAATTAGAAGAGAGAAGACCTGTTTCACGATTATCGCAGAAGACCCCAAGAAGAGGAACAAGAAGATAATGCCTAGAACAACGTTAAAGGAACGAAAATACTGCATGACGTGAAACTTCCTGGCGGACTAAATCTGTGCGCCGGACCGAGAATCGAGCACTGCAGCTTTGCCATTGGCAGGCAAATGCTCCAATGACTGAGCTACTCAAGCACGACTCCGACCCGTAGTCACAGCCTTGCTCCCGAGACTATCCCACCTGCTACCTTCCAAACTTCACAGAAGCTCTCTGGTTCGAATCTTGGTCCGGCACACAGTTTTACTCCGCCAGAAAGTATATCAGCGCACACTCCACTGCAAGGTGAGTATCTCATTCTGGGAAAGCCCCACAGGCTATGGCTAAGCCACGTCTCCACCATATCCTTTTGTTCCAGAGTACTAGTCTTAAAAGTTTCACTGGGGAGCTTGTGTGTTTGGAAGGCTGGAGACGATGTCCTGCGGAAGTGAGTGTATGAGGAGTGGTTGTTAGTCGTGCTTGGTTAGCACGGTCGGTAGCTACTTGCCCGCGGTAGGCATAGGTGACGAATACGAACCTCGGTTCGTCACAAAGTTTTAACCCGTCAGCGAGTTTCATATCAGCCCACAGTCCGCTGCAGAATTAAAATATAGTTATGGACGTTTTAAGTTGTTTCAGCAACATACCGAGTTTTTTGTGTTACATTTGAGAGAAAAAGAGACTGAATTTAAATCTATGAACTGTACTGCAAGCAGAGAGTGCCAGTTATCGTTTCAGATATTGGATCGGGAACTATTCTACGAGTTAAACAGTATGAGCATAAAATCTTCCGATCATTGAAGTAGCGGTTACTAATAAAAGTGTCAGTTCGACATTTAAACTCATCGTCAATTAGTCGTCAGCGTTGAAAGTGCAAAAATGTGTCCGCAATATTTACCCGACCACATAATTCAGTCCTCCATCCTAATCAGAAATATTTTACTTTCCCTCGAAATTTTACACTGTGTTCAGACACGAAACGAGGTACCGCAATATTTCTTTCAGTTTTGGTAGTTAATTTTCTAATTGACAACATAGTAACCGCCATCTTACTGTGGTCCAGTAAACTTAAAAAAAGGAAAAGAAAACAGCAGTATTGCTTCGGGAGGAAAGAGTTTTCTACACTACAATATGAGCCAAGGTGAACCACGCCAGTGATTCAAAACTATCTCACCATCTTTGTTTTACGTAGCTTGACTTTAAACTGCTGATAGGTAGTCGTGTAGAAAGTCATAAGAACAGTGTTAGCAATCCTTAATAAAATGAATTAACAGAAGTTGATTGTACATCATTTACAATGGCAACATAGCAGTCTTTCTGACAGCATTTGCTATCCTACGATGTAGCCAGAACTTTGTAAGCATTAGAACCTGTCCATGAAGTGTCTCTTCTTCCCGCTACTTTTAGCTGCCGCTTGGCCATTACTGACAGAATTACTACTTAATACGTTCGAAAAACGTATAGAAGGATCTACTGTGATCTAAGAAAACGAGATAAAATATAGATTATAATGTGACGCATAACAAAAATACAACTTACAAGTTCCATGCAGCATTCAGAAGTGCTTTTGTCATTCACTGAATTGCCATTTTCTACTGCGATAACCTAATTCTTGTTTAGCATTGCACTCCATAAGCCGTCAACATTTTAGCTATCAGTATTATGTCATTATTTTCCTTCTTTTTTCACACAGTACTGAAGAGACAATACGTGTCAGTAGCTCACATCCATTTACTTGCTCATAGCGTAATGTTACTGAAACCGTAAGGAGATAGGATCTGCGAGTGTTAACGTGCTGAGCATAAAGAAAATAATATTTAAACACAGAGGCTAAGTTTCAGATTATAAAGACAGTCTATACTTATTAGCCACAGAGGACAAGTTAAAGACAATACATATAAATCATTAAGTTCTGGGGGATGCCTCAAATAAGTAAGAAAAAAACAGTTTCTATAATACAACAGAAATCATTTTTAAAGTCAAACCAAAACAATTTATTTAAGTTCTATAAGCATTGAAAATCGCCCCAGAAGACTCACTTAATTAAACAACGATTTTACAATCAGAATACAACGTCAAAGGACTCAAGATAACAGAATATGTGACTTCCAAAATTGCGCAAATGAGCACTGATAAATCATCAGACGCTATCTGTTACTTCATGGAACAACGAAATTCGGGGCAGCTAAGGGCTTGAACCATATAAATTTGGCAAAACATGGAAACAGGCTCGATTTCGTTCAGCGCCCCAGACAGTTGCTCAATACTCTGAAGATTCTAATACATAAACACAGAAAAAATGCATTAAATTCACATACACATAGCAGAGGGGTCCGAAACATGAGAGGGGAAACGTAGGCCAACAGATGAGTCCGTCTGACTCGCTAGTGCTTGGAATTAACAGCGTACATTTACGTAACGACATAATTACGACACAGACATCGACCTTTTTTAATCTTAACTATGAACGAGAAAAATTTACGAAAACTTAAACAGAGCAAGTAGTGCGTATGAGGGTTAACAGGCAATAGAAACATTTAAAAAAAATTAAAGCTCGAGATCACACCTCCCGTAGTGCAGTTAAACATCAAAGATTTTGAAAACAGTACACGACAAAATGTAAGCTCTCTTACACTCCATTAATGGTTAATTCTGGCAAGTCTATATAACGAGCATGCTGATCCATGCTAGGGCTTCACCCAAATCAAAGCTAGGAGTGCTACCCAAATCAGCATACGACGAACGAAATTCAGTGGCAAAGCATAGCGGTGGTTTTCACGAACCGCGATGGACATGTAACTGCACGGAACTCACAGTTGTTTCTGCATCGGGCCCAGGAGCATAAAGGGCGCTGTATGTGTCCACGTACACCAGCCAAAGCAGCAGGAAACAGGGTTAGTCGAGATTCAGACTGTGGCTCGGGGCCGCACGTAATGAAGGCACGCCCGCCCGGTTGGCCGTGCGGTCTTGGGCACGGCTTTCTGGGCGGAAGGAGCGCCTGGTCCCCGGCACGAGTCCACCCGACGGACTTGTGACGAGGTCCGATGAACCGGCCAGTCTGTGATTGGTTTTTAGGCGGTTTTCCATCTGCCTCGGCGAATGCGGGCTGGTTCCCCTTATTCCGCCTCAGTTACACTGTGTCGGCGATTGCTGCGCAAACAAGTTCTCCACGTACGCGTACACCACCGTCACTCTACCACGTAAACATAGGGGTTACACTCGTCTGGTGTGAGACGTTGCCTGGGAGGTCCACCGGGGGCCGAACCGCACAATAACCCTGGGTTCGGTGTGGGGCGGCGGAGGGGTGAAGTGGACTGCGGTAGTCGTCGTGCGGTTGCGGACCACTACGGCTGCGGCGGGGACGGAGCCTCTCCGTCGTTTCTTGGTCCTCGGTTAACATACAATACAATACATACAACGTAGGCACGCTACCTAACATAATCACGCTTCATACATATTCGGCGTGCGGACATCCACGGCTTCTAGTCTGAGGCCGCGAACCGGGAATGCTGCTTCCGATTTACTCGACTCCCAGCATAGAGGCCGCAGTGTGAAGTGCGCGCAATACACGAGACGGCAGTGAAACCGTAGCTAAGCAAAGAAACCCAACGAGATTCCCCTAGCATAGGTATCGATATGAGCGGTCGCGCAGCTCAGATACATCAAACACAATTAATATAAGCTCGCTAGTTAGTCATCCTGGTACGCACGGACGGATTAATAGTTAATTCTTTACATATGGCGCAGTGATGGAATGACGTGCTCAACCGCCTCTTCAGGATGAGCATAACGTAGCAGTGATTAGTGAAGCATTTATTTTTCAAACGGGCTTTGTACGTAAACGTGAGTAAGTGTAAGGACGTGACGGTGCGGCGAAAAAGCGCAGCCATGTTTGCCAATGCCCATGGCCGTCAGTGGCGTACACAGAAAAACCTCAAGGAGGGGCCGCTAATGATATCTTGAGCTACCTTCACTTTTACCGTTATAAAAAATTATAATAGTCCGTATTTATAACGCTACGTATCGAAGACTCTCTGCACAATAAAACAGTAGAATATTAGTGACTTTTCCCGAACAAATGCCAGACAGAATAACGTATCGAGATCACTAGAATGGCGGCGACTTTTCTCGTAGGTATGTCTTAGCTATCCATGTGCTGGTCAGAAACGTATAAAATATGGTGACGCGAAAGCGCGTTCCACATAGGAAAGTACAACTTCCTGATAACTCGACTCAGTCGAGTCGACTGCCGAAAGAAACGTATAAAATATGGTGACGCGAAAGCGCGTTCCACATAGGAAAGTACAACTTCCTGATAACTCGACTCAGTCGAGTCGACTGCCGAAAGAAACGAACGAACAGCGTCCTGGCTAGGCGCACCCTGCGCGCCCGTCTTGTGTATCTGCCTCTGATGGCCATACGGTGTATGAAGTTGCTGGAAGTAGTGGTGTTTCACGACGGACTGTTCAACACGCCTACGATCAGTTGTGTAACACAAGTTGCCACGGAGGACGACGGTTCAATCCCGCGTCCGTCCATCCTGATTTAGGTTTTCCGTGATTTCCCTAAATCGCTCCAGGCAAATGCCGGGATGGTTCCTTTCAAAGGGCACGGCCGACTTCCTTCCCTAATCCGATGAGACCGATGACCTCGCTGTCTGGTCTCCTTCCCCGAAACAACCAACCAACAAGTTGCCACGAAACACGACGTCAAAATTGTGGTCGGAAGAATATCCTGACGGAGATAGACGGGAGAAGCAATGTGTATCACAGTTAGTAAATCAACATCCCTATCAAACCCTCGTGTTATCGAGAGAACATGGCGACGAGAACTGCGTGCAATGGAAAATAATGCTGACCTCATGAGAGGCCCTTGCTCACACAGAAACATACAGCGGCACGTCTGCAGTAGGCTACATATCATCGAACGTGGACTGTAGCTGACTGGTGGAAAGTAATGTTGTCTGAAGAATAACTTTTTTGCCTGTATTAAAACGAAGCACGGCGTCCAGACCAAATGAAGCACATCTTTCCAGGTCAGGTTCAGGGCGGAGATTGCCGTGGGTGTTCTTCTTATCGTGAATTGGGCCCGCTCAATGAAATGACCACTAACATGAACTAGCATGCTTATTCAAACATTGTGAATGACAGGTGCTGGCTTTCGGTCAATATCTGTATTATGGGTATGATACTGAGTCTCCTGTTTCTTAAGAACACCTCAGCAGAGTTAATCAGGCAGGAAGGATATGTGATTAGTTTTTCTTAAATCCATAACCCTATTACATCTGTATTGGCCTGCCAAATCAAATGACTTGAACCTCACGGAAAATCTGTGGGACGAAGTAAATATTCCAGAACTCTAATCAGAGATAGCTGTCTAAATTAGTGACTTATAAGTAGATATCTTATGATAAGTGAAACAACTTAAATCACTTAATAAAAGCAAGACTTCCGGTCCAGATAGTACACCAATGAGATTCCTTCCTGAGTATGCTGATGCAATAGCTCCATGCTTAAAAATCATATACAACTGCTGCTCGACGAAAGATCCGTATCCAGAGACTGGAAAGTTTCATAAGTCACATCAGTATTCAAGAAAGATAGTAGGAGTAATGTACTAAATTACAGGCGCAACGCTGATATGCAGCAGGATTTTGGAGCATAAATAACGTGTCGAACGTAATGAATTACCTCGAAGAGAACGGTCTATTGACACATTACCGTCGTTCTTGTAAAAGCAGCTGGCTCTTTATATACATGAAGTTTTGAGTGCTATTGATAGGGGTTTTCAAATTCATTCCTTATTTGTAAGTTTCCAGAAGGCTTTTGACGCTGTTCCACAGAAGCGACTTGCAGTGAAATTGCGTACTTACGGAATATCACCTCAGTTATGTTACTAGATTCGTAATTTCTTGTCAGAGAGGTGTTAACTGACGGAAAGTCATCGAGTAAAAGAAAAGTGATTTCTGACGACTCCCAAGGTAGTGTTACAGGTCCTTATCTACATAAATGATTCAGCAGACAATCTGAGCCACCGTCTTAGGTTGTTGCAGATGATGCTGTCGTTTATAGCCTAGTAAAGTCATCAGAAGATCCAAACAAATTGCGAAACGATTCTGAAAAGCTATCTATATGGTACGAAAATAGGCAGTTGACCCTCAGTTATGAAAATTGTGAGGTAATCCACATGAGTGCCAAACAAATACGTTAATTTCGGTTACACGATAAATCAGTCAAATCTCAGGCCGTCAATTCAACTAAATACCTAGGAATTACAATTACGGACAATTTAAATTGGAAAGAATACACAGAAAATCTTGTGGGGAAGGCAAGCCAAGCACTGTGTTTTATTGGCACAGCACTAAGAAAGTGTAACACATCTGCTAAAGAGATTGCCTACATTACTCTTGTCCGTTCTCTTTTGGAGTACTGTTGCGCCAACAGGGATCCTTACCAGACGAGATTAACGGAGTATATCGACAAAGTTCAAAGAAGAGCAGCACGTTTTGTATAATCGCAAAATAGAGGACAGAGTGTCCCTGACATGATCCAGGATTTGGGGTGGACGTCATAAAACAAAAACGTTTCTCATTCCGGCGGAATCTTCTCACGAAATTTGCATCACCACCTTTCTTCTGCGAATGCGAAAATATTTTGCTGACGCCGACCGACATAGGGAGAAACAATCATCATAATAAAGTAAGGGGAATCAGAGCTCGCACAGAAAGATATAGGTGTTCGTTTTTTACCCTCGCTGTTCGAGACTGGAATAATAGGTTATTATTTGACGATTGTTCGATGAACTATCTGCGAGGCACCTGAGTGTGATTTGCGGAGTGTCCATGTAGGTGACAATGTAGATGTTGGAACAGCAGATAAAACGCCGACATCAGCATTCAAAGAACTTGGTGAAATTAGATGATCAAATCTTCAGCGAGTAGCTTAAGGCGAACGCGACGTACCTACATAACAATGTGGTATCTGTTCCAGGCGGTTATCAAGTCCAGAGGCGGATTTACACGATATGATTTCCGTTGGAGTGACAAATTTTTTGTCCGGGGAGCTTACTTGGCCTCACAATCGTTTCCAGCAGTAACCGATTAACCTTCCAGCAATTATAATTGGAACAGACATTTTGATAAAGGGTACATTTGTATCAGAGAATCTACACATTGGTGTTCATTGCTTTGTGAGAGCACATGTGAACGTATAACAGTACCACCTTGCCCTTACCAGACAGTGGAGGATAGTTAGCCACAAGGACGATTTCTTAGGTATATTCATTCATATTTCGAAGTATTCAGTGTTAAGTGGTGGTACTTGATTTTGGTCAGGAATGTTTTGTTGCGGTCACTTAGTGCTCTAAGGTGCTTAATATTTGCAGCAGTATGCAGCACTCGTCACCAAATAGAACATTATTGTTAATGAGGTGAGGATTGTGAGTTTTACTGTCTGAGTCAGAAATGTAGCACGTTTTCTGGTTTACATAGACATGTTTCATAATTAAAAATTTATGTAACAGGCGTTACTAATCCAGTAGTGGTAGTAGCAGTCACTGTACAAGGAGAAGTTAGACGCAGTCCACCAGCACCAGTGCAGAGCCCATTTTCACACTCTCTGTTGTCAGGATTCATTATTTATCCGCCATGGTCTAATAACTTCGACGTCGGTGCGACATTATCGGTTGATCATGGCCACCGTTCATTAATCTACTGTTGCTGAACGTCACTTGTCAACTGTTCTCTCCCACCACTCAGTTTTAGACCTATGGATATTCCCGTTTCTGTTCTTTATTATTTTCTGCATGTTAAGTTTTAGATCTATGAATATTCCCGTTTCTATTCTGTATTATTTTCTACATGTTAATATTTGTTAATACGTTATTCCGGTTTTAATATGCATAATCAACTGAACTGCACGTTTACAACTCTGCTCCACATACATTGTCATTTAAGATGTACATTTTTCCTGATTACCATTTTTATAGATCAGACAGTATTGCAGTGTCATACTGTGAACATCTGACCTATTCGCTCAGTAAAGGTTGCCTGGAATGTTACACAGGCTTGGAGTGTTCAGAATTAAACCAGAAGTGTATCAGGAAAGAAGGTTTACAATCAGTATTTTTATTAGAAAAACAATATAAAAATCAAGGGTCGATAAGCAAGCAAGATAAAATGTGTAAGTCACAAATTCCTGTGAGACACAGAAAAAAGAACAAATGTATCAGAGAACAATCTAGAGTGAAACATTTAAGAATGTTCGTACTTTTACCTACCATTGCATATTAAAAAGAGAAAAAAGTACATAATATTTATTGTACAACGTCCGTTCGTACATGCCGACATTAATTCCCAACAACATCGCCATTCACATTCAAACAGATATCGTAGCGTAACTCTAGCTTCTTTATCCTTTATTAAAATTGTACCGCCTGGTATATCAGCCCGTTGTTGTCAGCATACTTCAGGTCATCATCGGTCATTAAGTGCTGATGTTCAGAAATCTCACAACCGAAAAGTCTGAGGTGCTGCTTGATTCGATTCGCTGGATGCAGTTGTGTATTGTCGTGATTCTTCGGTATTCTTTCCGTGCCGTTTGCTTTGAACTGGCGCTCGAGAGTTTTACAACAAACCTGTAATGTGACAGTATTTTCACGCATTACTTCCACGCCAATTTTCTGTCAAAATTCCTTTACGGTCCGAAAATAACTGTAACCGTGGTGAATCAGAAGTAAATTTATGAACACACCTCGTATCAGTAAAAAAGCAGGAGCAAAATAAATGGAAGACACCATAATATATCCTTTTAATACTGGATGTCAAACCTGACGAAGAAGATGAAAACACTCTGTGTCGTACCCAAAGAGGAACTTATATTGGGCTGTGGAGAACAATTTCTTTGTCCCTCAGGAAATGCTTAGGCTTTGTAATTTTCTGTTTCTGACTTGCTTCGAAGAGAGTGAGAGATCTGCTGTGACTAAAACAGTGTAGATGTTATCTTGTGGTATTGTTTTGTATATTGTTTTGTACATTTCGCCAAGAAACTAAACGTTGAATGCAATGAAAGCTAAACACGTGACTTTGTTGCTGATAAAATCCTCCACGTTGCCTTTTGAAATGTGGGATAGTACGTTTGTCGATAAGCGTACGTCACATTCCCGTCATGCCCAGTGCTGGAGACGAATTTTCTATCTGTTGCCGGGAGTGTACGTTACCGTTGCTGTGGACAATCAAATTTGTGTAATATAAATTTTAAACAATTAATATTAAAAAGATAAACACTTCCTAATGTTATGCAAAATTTTGTGTAACGTTAATAAGTGTTTTACTTTTTAATATTATTAACGTGTTCTGGAAAGCACCGACGGAAAATTCAGTTAATACTAAACAGTTGAAATAACTCTGGTTTAGGGAACTTCGTGAAAAATGGAAATCGAGTTAACAGTTAACGCTTCTTCCTGATTTCGTGTATACTGTCAAATAAACCTTCCTGGTATACTTAAATTCCATGCTGAGCCATATATCTAGTCATTGTTAAGCTTCAATGACAGCTGTTCATGAACACATTTCTAATGACATGACCTGTTGTCCCTATTATACTAGAAATAATACAGGGCACATCTCACCATACTATTCACTCTTACATTACAAACTCATTTAAAGTACCAGTTTGTTATAATATAATAGACCAACGACACACACAAATAAGTTAGGCAGAATTCGTAACGACTTTTGAACTATAAACAGGTGGTAGAGACTTGAAAAAAATAACTTTACTTCTTTATAAATCAGCTTCTATAAAGGTAATTTGGCAATGAAACGTGTCCTAACGGCACAGTGCGTCCGAAAAGATGAAACAGATTTGTCGTATACACTAGATGTAAGAAGTGTACACCAATGTCTGACGTATTGTTCTTGTTGGGTACATCAGTCCGAAGACTGTATGATGCAGCTCTGCATCCTATTCTGTTCTCTCTAAAAAAAACTACAGCAACCTACATCCATTTGGATTTGTTTCCTGCATTGGTGACTAGGCCTCCTTCAGAAAATTCTCCCTAACACCAGAATTTATCTAGGATGTTGACCAGTTACTTTTCCTATTAGAAATTGATTTCTTGATGTAGTCAGTCTACATAGTATGTCCCTGTTTTGTCATTATCAGTCATTTTGCGGCCAAAATGACAAAATTCGTATACTATTTTTATGTCTCATTTATTTCCCTCAACTCCGCCTGATTTAATTCGACTACACTCAACAATCCCTTTTTTGCGTTTCTTCATATTCATGTTTTAATATCTTTCCAAGTTGAATATCTTCAATACCTTTTGAAACTTCTTTTCCTCTCACACAAAATGACAATGTCACTGGCAACCCTCCAACTTATTTTACTTCTTAATGAAGATGAATTCGTCCCAGAGGACTTACTTCATTAAACAGCGGTTTTACAATATGAATAAAAGGTCAAAGGATCCAAGAAAATCCAAGGTATCATTGGCTTGCTTTACTGCTTACTCATTGTACAGACTGACTAACTTTAGGAGTAGTTTGCAACGCAGTCTCACTTTCTTCTCAGTTGCATATTCGCTTTCATGTCTTTCAACTCTTACAAGTGTAGTCTGTAGGACATGTTAAGTACCTCTCGCTCCCTGTAGTTTGTTCCTACTGTCTTCAGTGTATTAGCCAGTAACAGTTTTATGCTGATAGGAAAGTCAATGGATTATATTGATTATTCTTACAATCGACTGCTATTATGTTGTCTAGTACCTGATTTTGATGCTGGAAAGAAGAATAAGGGTCAACGTATCGTTGTAAACGCTAATATTTATGAACAATTTAATCATAATTACTGCAATGACTTTTGTTTCATTTTTGGTTAAAGTGTATTCCGAAATATTCGAATTGGATACAGACAAAAAGAAAGATTAATTTGGAAATCACACCACTCCATCTTTGGGCTAGTGGAACATCAACTTGAGATGTTCAAAAAAGAATAGGCAGTCTCGGTTGCAAAATGGTTATTTATTTTATTTGTGATGCGTTTCATTCTCACAGCACTATCATCAGAGCGAGTAAAGCACCCGAGGACCACTGACAAGTGTTCAGAACGTCCCGCAGTTACCAAAAATACCTCGTCATCCACTAAATAATCAGTTTACAACCTAGACTGCCTATTCTTTCTTGAGATTAATTTGGTGTTTTAATGTACTTTTGAGTCTTGTTCAGATGTTCGTTCATTTGTGAAATATTTTCCTCCTTTATGCTACAGTAATGCTGTGGTATAATGCTGTGGTATTGTCGCAAGCAAACAATCATAAAGATGCCGAGCGGGACCCTGTAATAGATTGTACCAAATACCTTGCTCTTTTTTTGGAATTCGACAGTCGTTCGTGCAGGCTCTGCAGAATGATCTTGCTGGCCAGGGCACATGCACATCACAACGTTTTGCCGCAGCAGTCGAATGTGGGCGTACTTTGTCCTGCTGAAGAAGAATCTCACAATTATGTCGATGAAATGACAGCCTGTGCAAAGGAATGGGCTGAAACAGCATATGTGAGAACCGGTTGTAACAGATGTTCCCCCATACCTTGAAGTTTGGGAGAATGAAATACGGAATAGCTCATTCACAAGGTCTGTGTCGTACACGTGTACATCGATCACTCGCCGACGAACCCTATTTTTGTCACTGAAGACGACAGAACGCGACTCCACTCTGCTGTCGATTGTTTCACAACACCAGAGTAGTCGTGTTTTCTGGTGTCGTGGTGTCATTTCAAGTGTAGCATCTGCTTGGATTTCGACCATAGGTGATGTACAATCGGTCATCGCTGCTCGCGCAATGCGTCAACCTTGACGAGCGTCTGTAATACGATACGTCAGAACCCGGTCTGCTGGTGCGGAACTGTTCCCCAGATCACTGCTGAAAGCAGGAACACAGCATTGCAGTCTGTGCCCAACATGTTCAGCAGTCCGTCAATAAGATCCAACATCTTCCTGCAGGCCGGCTAGGCCAACCCATTATAATGGGTTAAACTGCTCAAAAGGACTACATATCACACGTAGGTGGGAGATCGTTATACCGTAGAATGAATGTTACATCTTCGGTCCCGGGTTCGATCCCCGCCACTGCCTAAATTTTGCCGGCCGGTGTGGCCGTGCGGTTAAAGGCGCTTCAGTCTGGAACCGCGTGACCGCTACGGTCGCAGGTTCGAATCCTGCCTCGGGCATGGATGTGTGTGATGTCCTTAGGTTAGTTAGGATTAAGTAGTTCTAAGTTCTAGCGGACTAATGACCTCAGCAGTTGAGTCCCATAGTGCTCAGAGCCATTTTTTGAATGTTACAAACACTGTCCACTTCTAATACAAGCACAGTTACTACCTTCAGAGTCGAAACACAGGTTGCACAGATAGGTCTCCTGAGCATCATATGATCGCCGATGACAATAAGTGAATCCCTAAAACTAGGCCCCTAAAGTATGCACGTATTGTACATTGGTGCCAATGAACGTATTCCTTGAGGATGTCGCATTTTCCTTTCGACAGTGTACGGGTATAAGATCACAGCCGGCAGTAGAGTGTAGAGGATGGGCAGAAACTATAAACCCTGTGAGAGTGTTGCACGGTACGTTGTGCTGAGAAACAGTTGGGAAAAAATTAGATACGTAGCGCCTTTTCGCACTTATTTAGCCGTGAAGTTAGCCAATTGGGGTCTTGTTCGCGCAGTTCAAGTGGCCCACTAGAGATTGCTTCTATAAACGTGTTCTTAATTTCCTAAAACGGTTTAAGAAAGCGATAATACAGTTAGTCACGCGACGGTAGTATGGATCGAACCTGAGCCAATGGCTGAGCGGTCTCGTGCGCTGTTATCTAAGTTATGAGTACAAGAGACAGTAATGCATCTAGCGGGCCTTTTGAATTTGTGTACACAGCAGGTAAATGCATCGCTAATTAACTCGGAAACGGAGTAACATATAGAATTTTTTTGCTTAATAATTGTTTTTCAGTAGAATATAGCCATCAACATCCTTACAAGCTTTTCAGACTGTTTCTGACCGCCCTGTATAAGGTTGTATCTGTAGATGTTCAGCAGTCATTTTACGTCACAACGTCCAAGGGGTACTTGCTCGAAAGGCAGAGGCATTTTAACCACTTGACGCAGCTGGACGCTCGAGAAAATTATATTGAACGTTGTTGTTGTGGTCTTCAATCCTGTGACTGGTTTGATGTAGCTCTCCATGCTACTCTATCCTGTGCAAGCCTCTTCATCTCCCAGTACCTACTGCAGCCTACATCCTTCTGAATCTGCTTAGTGTATTCATGTCTTGGTCTCCCTCTACGATTTTTACCCTCCACGATGCCCTCCAGAACTAAATTGGTGATCCCGTGATGCTTCAGAACATGTCCTACCAACCGATCCCTTCTTCTAGTAAGGTTGTGCCACAGACTCCTCTTCTCCCCAATTCTATTCAATACCTCCTCATTAGTTATGTGATCTACCCATCTAATCTTCAGCATTCTTCTGTAAAACCACATTTCGAAAGCTTCTATTCTCTTCTTGTCCAAACTATTTATCGTCCATGTTTCACTTCCATACATGGCTACATTCCATACAAATACTTTCAGAAACGACTTCCTGACACTTAAATCAATACTCGATGTTAACAAATTCCTCTTCTTCAGAAACGCTTTCCTTGCCATTGCCAGTCTATGTTATATATCCTCTCTACTTCGACCATCATCAGTTATTTTGCTCCCCAAATAGCAAAACTCCTTTACTACTTTAAATGTCTCATTTCCAAATCTAATTCCTGCAGCATCACTCGACTTAATTCGACTACATTCCATTATCCTCGTTTTGCTTTTGTTGATGTTCATCTTATATCCTCCTTTCAACACACTGTCCATTCAGTTCAACTGCTCTTCCAAGTCCTTTGCTGTCTCTGACAGAATTACAATGTCATCGGAGAACCTCAAAATTTTCATTTCTTCTCCATGGATTTTAATACCTACTCCGAACTTTTCTTTCGTTTCCTTTCAAATGGTTCAAATGGCTCTGAGCACTATGCGACTTAACTTCTGAGGTCATCAGTCGCCTAGAACTTAGAACTAATTAAACCTAACCAACCTAAGGACATCACACACATCCATGCCCGAGGCAGGATTCGAACCTGCGATCGTAGCGGTCGCCCGGTTCCTGACTGTAGCGCCTAGAACCGCACGGCCACTCCGGCCGGTTCGTTTCCTTTACTGCTTACTCAATATACATATTGATAACATCGGGGAGAGGCTACAACCCTGTCTCACTCCCTTCCCAACTACTGCTTCCCTTTCTTGTCCCTCGACTCTTATAACTGCCATCTGGTTTCTGTACAAACTGTAAATAGCCTTTCGCTCCCTGTATTTTACCCCTACCACCTTCAGAATTTGAAAGAGAGTATTACAGTCAACATTGTTAGAAGCTTTCTCTAAGTCTACAAATGTTAGAAATGTAGATTTGCCTTTCCTTAAGATAAGTCGTAGTGCCTCACGTGTTCCAACATTTCTACGGAATCCAAATCGATCTTCCCCGAGGTCGGCTTCTACCAGTTTTTCCATTCGTCTGTAAAGAATTCGCGTTAGTATATTGCTGCTGTGACTTATTAAACTGATAGTTAGGTAATTTTCACATGTGTCAACACCTGCTTTTTTTGGGATTGGAATTATTATATTCTTCTTGAAGTCTGAGGGAATTTCGCCTGCCTCATACATCTTGCTCATCAGATGGTAGAGTTTTGTCAGGACTGGCTCTCCCAAGGCTGTCAGTAGTTCCAATGGAATGTTGTCTACTCCCGGGGCCTTGTTTCGACTTAGGTCTTTCAGTGCTGTGTCAAACTCTTCACGCAGTATCATATCTCCCATTTGATCTTCATCTACCTCCTCTTCTGTTTCCATAATATTGTCTTCAAGAACATCGCCCCTGTATAGACTCTCTATATACTCCTTCCACCTTTCTGATTTACCTTCTTTGCTTAGAACTGGGTTTCCATCTGAGCTCTTGATATTCCTGCAAGTGGTTCTCTTTTCTCCAAAGGTCTCTTTATTTTTCCTGTAGGCAATATCTATCTTACCCCTCATGAGATAAGCCCTTACATCCTTACATTTTTCCTCTAGTCATCCCTGCTTAGCCATTTTGCACTTCCTGTCAATCTCATTTTTGAGACGTTTCTATTCCTTTTTCCCGCTTCACTTGCTGCATTTTTGTATTTTCTCCTTTCATCAATTAAATTCAGTATCTCTTGTGTTACCCAAGGGTTTCTATTAGCCCTCGAATTTTTACCTACTTGATCCTCTGCTGCCTTCACCATTTCATTCCTCAAAGCTGCCCATTCTTCTTCTAATGTATTTCTTTCCTCCATTCCTGTCAATTGAACGTTAACGTCCTGAAACTCTGTATTCTTACACCATTTAGAAGGATCTCTCTGATAAAAAAAAAAAAAAAGCTAATGTGATTTATATGTATGATTTTAGAGGTTTCTTAGAACAACCGGTTCCAAAGTCTGTCTCCCAGTCTGAATATTGAAAACTGTCTTTCTCAGGAGTGGTTAGATGTATCAGGTTGAAAAATATGGCGTAGGCGGTGTAAAAAATTTATGCCTGCACGTCAGTGCAATCAAGGGATACGCCTATTTATGTCACCTGTGGGGTACTCACTGAACACATAGAATAATGAAATTTGGCAAGAAGTAGGGTCTCAAAGTACAACCAAACGAAATAAATCCGAAAACTGTAAATTTGTTATCAAATCACACGAAAAAAATATTTTGTTTGTTATCAGACTAACTATCTGTCTCTCCCTCCTTTTATTAAGATCCCTTGGCTTCCGAAATGGGTAGACGTATCAAATTGAAATTTATGACACATAAAGAGATTTATTGTCCTTTGGTCGTGTAAAAACGTTAAGTTTCTAAGTCAATGCAATCAAATGTTATGGTCAGTAAAGTCACATGTTTGGATACTCGCAAACTGACTAACATATACAGGGTGGTCCATAGATAGTGACCGGGCCAAATATCTCACGAAATAAGCATCAAACGAAAAAAACTACAAAGAACAAAACTCGTCTAGCTTGAAGGGGGAAACCAGATGGCGCTATGGTTGGCCCGTTAGATGGTGGTGCCATACGTCAAACGGGTATAAACTGCGCTTTTTTTAAAATAGGATCCCCCAATTTTTATTACATATTCGTGTAGTACGTAAAGAAATATGAATGTTTTAGTTGGACCACTTTTTTCGCTTTGTGATAGATGGCGCTGTAATGGTCACAAAAGTGTAAGTACGTGGTATCACGTAACATTCCGCCAGTTCAGACGGTATTTGCAACGTGATACATTGTTATTGTTGTCTTCAGTCCTGAGACTGGTTTGATGCAGCTCTCCATGCTACTCTATCCTGTGCAAGCTTCTTCATCTCCCAGTACCCACTACAGCCTACATCCTTTTGAATCTGCTTAGTGTATCCATCTCTTGGTCTCCCTCTACGATTTTTACCCTCCACGCTGCCCTCCAATGGTAAATTTATGATCCCTTGATGCCTCAGGACATGTACTACCAATCGGTCCCTTCTTCTTGTCAAGTTGTGCCACAAACTCTTCTTCTCCCCAATACTATTCAATACTTCCTCATTAGTTATGTGATCTACCCATCTAACCTTCAGCATTCTTCTGTAGCACCACATATCGAAAGCTTTTATTCTCTTCTTGTCCAAACTATTTATCGTCCATGTTTCACTTCCATACATGGCTACACTCCATACAAATACTTTCAGAAATGACTTCCTGACACTTAAATCTATACTCGATGTTAACAAATTTCTCTTCTTCAGAAACGATTTCCTTGCCATTGCCAGTCTACATTTTATATCCTCTCTACTTCGACCACCATCAGTTATTTTGCTTCCCAAATAGCAAAACTCCTTTACTACTTTAAGCGTCTCATTTCCTAATCTAATTCCTTCAGCATCACCCGACTTAATTTGACTACATTCCATTATCTTCGTTTTGCTTTTGTTGATGTTCAACTTATATCCTCGTTTCAAGAAACTGTCCATTCCGTTCAACTGCTCTTCCAAGTCCTTTGCTGTCTCTGACAGAATTACTATGTCATCGGCGAACCTCAAAGTTTTTATTTCTTCTCCATGGATTTTAATACCCACTCCGAATTTTTCCTTTACTGCTTACTCAATATACAGATTGAATAACATCGGGGAGAGGCTACAACCCTGTCTCACTCCCTTCCCAACCGCTGCTTCCCTTTCATGCCCCTCGACTCTTATAACTGCCATCTGGTTTCTATACAAACTGTAAATAGCCTTTCGGTCCCTGTATTTTACCCCTGCCACCTTCAGAATTTGAAAGAGAGAATTCCAGTCAACATTGTCAAAAGCTTTCTTTAAGTCTACAAATGCTAGAAATGTAGATTTGCCTTCCCTTAATCTAAGATAAGTCGTAGGGTCAGTATTGCCTCACGTGTTCCAACATTTCTGCGGAATCCAAACTGATGTTCGCCGCGGTCGGATTCTACCAGTTTTTCCATTCGTCTGTAAAGAATACGCGTTAGTATTTTGCAGCTGTGACTTATTAAACTGACAGTTCGGTAATTTTCACATCTGTCAACACCTGATTTCTTTGGGATTGGAATTATTATATTCTTCTTGAAGTCTGAGGGAATTTCGCCTGTCTCATACATCTTGCTCAGCAGATGGTAGAGTTTTGTCAGGACTGGCTCTCCCAAGGCTGTCAGTAGTTCCAATGGAATGTTGTCTACTCCCGGGGCCTTGTTTCGACTCAGGTCTTTCAGTGCTCTGTCAAATTCCTCACGCAGTATCGTATCTCCCATTTCATCTTCTTCTACATCCTCTTCCATTTTCACAATATTGTACTCAAGAACATTGCCCTTGTATTGACCCTCTATATACTCCTTCCACCTTTCAGCTTTCCCTTCTTTGCTTATAACTGGGTTTCCATCTGAGCTCTTGATATTCATACAGGTGGCTCTCTTTTCTCCAAAGGTCTCTTTAATTTTCCTGTAGGCAGTATCTATCTTACCCCTAGTGAGATAAGCCTCTACATCCTTACATTTGTCCTCTAGCCATCTCTGCTTAGCCATTTTGAACTTCTTGTGGATCTAATTTTTGAGACGTTTGTATTCCCTTTTGCCCGCTTCATTTACTGCGTTTTTATATTTTCTCCTTTCATCAATTAAATTCAATATTTCTTCTGTTACCCAAGGATTTCTACTACGCCTCGTCTTTTTACCTACTTGATCCTCTGCTGCTTTCACTACTTCATCCCTCAAAGCTACCCGTTATTCTTCTACTGTATTTCTTTGCCCCATTCCCTTCAATTGTTCCCTTATGCTCTCCCTGAAACTCTGTACAACCTCTGATTTAGTCAGTTTGTCGACGTCCCATCTCCTTAAATTCCCACATTTTTGCAGCTTCTTCAGTTTTAATCTACAGTTCATAACCAATAAATTGTGGTCAGAGTCCAGATCTGCCCCTGGAAATGTTTTACAATTTAAAACATGGTTCCTAAATCTCTGTCTTACCATTATACAATCAATCTGATACCTTCTAGTATCTCCAGAATTCTGCCACGTATACAACTTTCTTTTATGATTCTTGAACCAAGTGTTAGCTATAATTAAGTTATGCTCTGTGCAAAAGTCTACCAGACGGCATCCTCTTTCATTTATCTCCCCCAATTCATATTCACCCACTATGTTTTCTTCTCTCCCTTTTCCTACTCTCGAATTCCAGTCACCCTTGACTATTAAATTTTCGTCTCCCTTGACTACCTGCATAATTTCTTTTATCTCATCATACAATTCATCAATTTCTTCATCATATGCAGAGATAGTTGGCATATAAACTTGTACTACTGTAGTAGGCATGGGCTTCGTGTCTATCTTGGCCACAATAATGCGTTCACAATGCTGTTGGTAGTAGCTTACCCACACTCCAATTTTTTTATTCATTATTAATCCTACTCCTGCATTACCCTTATGTGATTTTGTATTTGTAACCCTGTATTCACCTGACCAAAAGTCTTGTCCCTCCTGCCACCGAACTTCACTAATTCCCACTATATCTAACTTCAACCTACCCATTTCCCGTTTTAAATTTTCTAACCTACCTGCCTGATTAAGGGATCTGACATTCCACGCTCCGATCCGTAGAACGCCAGTATTCCTTCTCCTGATAACGACGTCCTCTTCAGTAGTCCCCGCCCGGAGCTTTACTGTATGGTAGCCGTGATACATTACCGGTGTTAAACTGGACCGTTTACCAATTGCGGAAAAGGTCAATGTCGTGTTGATGTATGACTGTTGTGATCACAATTCCCAAAGGGCGTGTGCTATGTATGCTACTCGGTATGCTGGACGATAACATCCAACTGTCCGGACCGTTCGCCCGATAGTTACGTTATTTAAGGAAACAGCAAGTGTTGAGCCACATGTGAAACGTCAGTAACTACCTGCAACAAATGATGATGCCCAAGTAGGTGATTTAGCTGCTGTTGCAGCTAATCTGCGCTTCAGTAGCAGATAAGTTGCACGAGAATTGTGAATCTGAAAAACGTCGGTGTTGAGAATGCTACATCTACATCAAATGACTCTGAGCACTATTGGACTTAACATCTGAGATCACCAGTCTCCTGGAGCTTAGAACTACTTAAGCCTAACCAAACTAAGGACATCACACACATCGAAGCCCGAGGCAGGATTCGAACCTGCGACCGTAGCGGTCGCGTGATTCCAGACTGAAGCGCCTAGAACCGCTCGGCCACAGCGGCCGGCCTACATCAACATCAATTGCACCCGTACCATATTTCTATGCACCAGGAATTGCATGGCGACGACTTTGGACGTCGTGTACAGTTCTGCCACTGGGCACAAGAGAAATTACGGGACGATGACAGATTATTTGCACGCGTTCTATTTAGCGACGAAGCGTCATTCACCAACAGCGGTAACGTAAACCGGCATAATATGCACTAGTGGGCAACGAAAAATCCACGATGGCTGCGACAAGTGGAACATTAGCGACCTTGGCGGGTTAACGTATGGTGCGACATTATGAGAGGACGAATAACTATCCCCATTTTATCGATGGCAATCTAAATTGTGCAATGTATGCCGATTTCCTACGTGATGTTCTACCGATGTTACTACAAGATGTTTCACTGCATGACACAATGGCGAAGTACTTCCAACATGATGGATGGCCGGCACATAGCTCCCGTGCGGTTGAAGCAGTATTGAATACCATGTTTCATGACAGGTGGACTGGTCGTCGAAGCACCAGACCATGGCCCGCACGTTCATCGGATCTGACGTCCCCGGATTTCTTTCTGTGGGGAAAGTCGAAGGAAATTTGTTATCGTGATCCACCGACAACGCCTGACAACATGCGTTAGCGCATTGTCAATGCATGTGCGAACATTACGGAAGGCGAACTACTCGCTGTTGAGACGGATGTCGTAACACGTATTGCCAAATTCATTGAGGTTGACGGACATCATTTTGAGAATTTATTGCATTGATGTGGTACTTACAGGTAATCACGCTGTAACAGCATGCGTTCTCAGAAATGATAAGTTCACAAAGGTGCATGTATCACACTGGAACACCCGACATAAAATGTTCAAACGTACCTACGTTCAGTATTTTAATTTTAAAACGAACCTGTTACCAACTGTTCGTCTAAAATTGTGAGCCATATGTTTGTGACTATTATAGCGCAATCTATCACAAAGCGAAAAAAGCGGTCCAACTAAAACATTCATATTTCTTTACGTACTACACGAATATGCAATAAAAATGGGGAGGTTCCTATTTTAAAAAACGCAGTTGATATCCGTTTGACCTATGGCAGCGCCATCTAGCGGGCCATTCATAGCGCCATCTGGTTTCCACCTTCAAGGTAGACAAGTTTCCTTCTTTGTAGTTTTTTCGTTTGACGCTAATTTCGTGAGATATTTGGCCCGGTCACGATCAATGGACCACCGTGTATACAACATTTCCTGTTGACGCAGAGTAATGAAACTTGGCAAGAAGCAAGGTTTTGCAGTACAAGTAAAGGGAAAACGACAAATAATTGTTAATTTGTAATTATATCACACGAAAGGTGTTTCATTCGTCGTTTGCTGTCCGACTTTAAACGTGAAATTAAATCATTCTCGAAAATCTTGGAATCCCTGGGACCGATATCTTGCAAATAGCAACGTCAATATTAGGCAAAAATCATCGAGATTCTCGATTTACGAAACGGATGAACTGTATATGTACGTAGTTAAGGCTATACGTAAGTTCCGTTGAGTGAGGCTTATTATTTAGCATTTTTATACTAAATAGTGTTGCTGCGGCCACACGCATGTCTTATTTGCAGTTACCGGTAGCCGGCGAGCGAGCGGCAGGCAGTGTGGTGAGGGCCGCGCCGCGGCGCGACGCGTGGCAGCGGGCCCTGCGCCTGCGCCGGAGCCGGCACTTGGCGGCCGCCTTCGCCATTTGTCAGTGGCTGAGGCGGCCGACAATTGAAAGCGGCTCCGCTCGGCGCCGGGCCGGTGCCGGCGCGGCCGGTCTAATGCCGAAACGCTGTAGCGGGAGCCGCCGCTGCCGGCAGCGCTAAGTGCGCGGCCGCAACTTGCAGCGCCGGCCGCAGAAAAGGCCGCAGGTCCCGCAGGAGGTGGCAGAGGGGGGGAGGGGGAGGGACAGCCTCTGTGGAGGGGCTTTTATAGCCCACCCACTTGGCCGCCTACAGGCGTAACCGTGGGAACTTCACCCCATTTCGTCATCCGCCCGCAGCTGACCGCGAACCTAATGACCTCTGCTGCTCCTACCACACATTCACATCTAAATGATTACTCTGCAGTTCACAGTTAAGTGCCTGGCAGAAGGCTCATCGAACCGCCTTCGAGCTACCTCTACACTTCCAGTCTAGAACAACACGCTGGAGAAACGAACACTTAAATGTTTCCGTGTGAACTCCGATTTCTCTTATTTTACTATGACGATCACTCCGCGCTATGTGGGTGGGTGCCATCAAAATATTTTCACGCTCTGAGGAGAAATTTCATGAGGCGAACCTGTAGCGACACCACCCCAATCCGCGCATCACATCCGTTGCACTCTCTGACATATTTCGCGATGATACATAACGAGCTGGCTTTGAAATTTTTCGATGCCCTCAGTCCTATCTGACGCATATTCCACACCGCACAACAATAGTCCAGAAGAGGGCGGACAAGTGTAGTGTATGCATTCTCTTTATTACACCCCTTGTACTTTCTAAGCGTCGTTCAATGAATCGCAGTCTTTTTTTCCCTTTCCCCACAGCATTAATTGTGTGATCGTTCCCGTTTAAGGGAGGTAGTACGTTAAACGGGCCGTCTTGGAGCAGGAGAGACATCACAGGACTTTTTAATTCCCACTGTCTGTACTTTTACGAAGAAATTCAAAAAAATTTGTCAGCATGACCAGGAAGGATTCAGGATTCACACTCATAACAGTGGAAGTTCAAAAACATAACAAAATTAATTTTGTTTTACATGTGAAAGGTCATCATTTTTTCACTTACTATTGGCTGCTTTTGTTGCTGTAGGTACACGTTTCTTCATAAGTAAGAGAGATTCTTCGATGAATTTTGCACAGCATACAAACCATACTTATAGGTGTATGAAACTCTAGAAATTATTTAATTTATGAAAAAATGAAGGTCCTGTTACATTTTAAACTTAATGTTTAGAAAAAATTCAAATTTTATAATTAAGTATCTCAACTTTTACCACAGTTTTCAATAGATTTGGAAAATTCTAGAGTTTCATACACCTGTAAGTATGGTTTGTATGCTGTGCAAAATTCATCGAAGAATATCCCTTACTTATGAAAAAAAGTGTACCTATAGCAACAAATGCAGCCAATGGTAAGTGAAAAAAGGTCGAATTTCAAATGTAAAAAAAAAAAAAAAAAATATTTTTGAGCTTCCACTGCTGTGGGTGTAAATCCTGAATCCTTTCTGGTCATTTTGCAAAGTTTTATGAATTTATTCGTAAAAGTATAGACAGTGGAAATTAAAATGTCCTCTGCTGCCTCTCCTGCTCCAAGTCGTCCCGTTTGACGTCATACCCCCCTTAAGTTATTCGCAATTGTAATCCCTAAGTTTCTAATTGAATTCACAGCCTTTAAATTTGTGTCCTTATTACTGCAACCGAAATTTAGCCGATTCCTTTTAATAGTCATGTGGATGACTGCACACTGTATATTATTTCTAGCCAATTGCCACTTTTCACACCAAACAGATATCTTGGTTGCCCCATTCTGCAATTAGTTTTGACCATCTGATGATATTACATGACGGTAAATGACAGCATCATTTACAATAATCTAAGACGGCTGCTCAAAGTATCTCCTAAATCGTATATGTATATCAGGAATAGAAGAAAGACTAAACACTTCCTTGCGGAGCTTCGGATATCACCTCTGTTTACTCGATGATATTTCGTCGATTACTACATACTGTGATCTTTCTGACAGAAAATCACGAATCCAGTCGCACAACTGAGGCGATACTCCTTAGACGCAGAGTTTAATTAGAAGTCACTCGTGCGGAACTGTGTCAAAAGACTTCTGGATACATACAGATACAGAATCAACTTGACATCCCCTGTCGATAGCACTAATTACTTAGTTTGAATAAATGTTTCGCAGCCTCAGGCTGTAGCCGATTCATTTTAAACTGGTGTACAAAACTTAACATGAAAGTAATGTTCGCATAATGTGTCGCTGCCAAATACCAGAGCTCCATGAAGCTTGGTCCATATCTGGAAAGAACTACTACACTATAGGACAGAAGGTAACCGAAAGAAATGCGGATTGAGACTAACGGAAATGACGCTTTATTCGATGACAATAATTGCACTGTCACCGCGATCTGAGGTGCTTCCATCGTCATTACAAATGAAGGGACGTGGTTCTTAAAAGGGCTAGCATCCACCGCGGACAACATTGCATGCTCTTTCAGTGTGCTCCAATGTTGGCCATAGGGGTTGTAATAAGTTCTTGCTGCAGGCTGTTCCATTTCTGCACCACCGTGTTTCACAAGTGCTGGACAGTCATTGGCGCACGTGGATGCGCTGCAATACGTCTGCCCAACGCTTCCTGCACGTGCTCAGTGGTTTCAAGTTTGGCAAAATGGCGGGCCAGGCCATTCGTCCAATATCCTCGCAGCCCAAGAGCTGCTCCACGTGTGCTGTTCGATGAGGTCGAGCATTGTCTTCCGTAAAATTGAAGTCACGGCTGAATGCACCGTGAAAATACGCACAATATCGTTGAACGGTGAGTGTACCATGTTCCAAGATTTGGAGGTCAGTAGACACATCCTTCATCATCCCTCCCGCAAGAACCGTATGCTTTGCCGTGGTGTGGTGGCTTATGGGCCTCGACGATACCGCTATCTGTTCTGTAGGTACAACCACAATAGTTGGGTATATGTTCAGAGGCCAGAAAAATGTGTGGTTCCTGAAGATTGACAGCAGCCTCTTCATTAGTAGCAGGAGTGACAGTGTGGAATGGCTTATGGGCGTCGATGATACTACTATCTGCTCTGTAGGTGCAACCACAATTTAGGGGTGTATGTTCAAAGACCAGAAGTGTGATTCCTGAAGACCGCAACCTTTTCATCACTTGCAGGAGCAACAGTCTAGATGAGCGACTGATCTGGCCTTGGAATATGAGTCTTAATGGCCTTTTTTTTTGGATGTGAGGTCCGCCAGTTATGTAAAACACCGTTTTTCTCAGTACCCAAACATGAATCGGCACCACTCTGCCATCATCAGTGGATTTTCGTTTTTATTTATTCTGTAATGTGAACATTTTCTTTAAATGATTATAAAATTATGTGCATTTTTAGTTCAAACAACAGATCGTTTCTTTTTGAAAATATCTTTACATTTGGTGTGCATGAATTTTCTACATTACTTTTGTGTTAATTGCTTCAGGTAGCTTGTCATCTGCAACCAAACGTTTTTGATGAGAAAGTTTTTTTGCTGGGAGTTAACCTATCTTCTAGAATGTAATTTAGATTTTCGCGATGTTTTTGCGCCTATTTTCGTATTTACGTACGTTTTCGTGTGGCAAGCACTTCCATTCTCCGCATCATGCGAGACGTTGTGATGCACACGTAACTATAATAACTATTTTCCTCAAATAACGTAGTAAAACACTTTCACTATACCAGAACACAGTGTGATTGTGGTTTCTTATATGTCCCATCCCAGTCATTGTTCATTTGTTCACCAGAGAGTTCGGTGCCAAATTTAATTTTGTTTGCATTTTATCTTAGTGTGTGTGTGTGTGTGTGTGTGTGTGTGTGTGTGTGTGTGTGTGTGTGTGTGTGTGTGTGCGCGCATGTGTAGACTTTATCTGTGCTGTTTTTATTTATAACGTTCCTTTAATGTTTTAAATAGTGTGCCCTTGCAGATTGTACTGTATTCGTTTAAGTCCTGTTGTCCTTCTGCTATTGCCTTCTATATATGGAAGTTTTCCTCAATGGTCAGTTTGCTGTATAGGCCGTGGCGGACTTCACATCCAAAATTTTAACTGTAAACACGGCCAATACAAGGAGCTGCAAGTTAAAAAGATGGACATAATGCCCTTACTGTGGTGGCACTAAGAATGGCTGAAAGCAAGGGGAAACTACAACTGTAATTTCTCCAGAAGGCTTGCAGCTCTGCTCTCCTGTATTCTTAAATGATTATGGCTTCCTCTTGGGTAAAATGCTTTGGTGAGGAAATACTTCCCCATTCGGATCTCCCAGACGGGAATACTCAGGAGTGTGTAGTCATGAGGATTCTGGTAACGGCAAGAAAACAGTTTCGGAAGAAGAGATATTTGTTAACATCGAATATAGATTTAAGTACTACCAGGTCTTTTCTGAAGGGTAGTAGCCCTGTATGGAGGTGAAGAGTGGACGACAAACAGTCCAACCAAGAAAAGAATAGAGGGCAGGTTACTATAGCTTCATGGAGAAGAAGACACTTGCACAGGATAGATCAGCGTGGACATGTGCGTAAAACCAGGCTTCGGACTCGAGACTACGACTTCAACAGTAACGACAAAAGCCCATTTAACGTTATGCTTCTCCTCACCATAACATCTGGGCGAACGAAATCATAATGTTCCTCAACATTCCTCTGTGCATTGCGTGTTCCCACCACTCACCATATGAGGATACATCCAGAATCACTACTCAAACTGAAACTGTTCTCAGCACAAAAGTGACCACGGCCCTACTCATCGTTGGTCCAGTCATTATGCTCTCAGCACCGATGCAAACAGTGTCGCCGATTTTCCGGTATTAACGGAACATATCGGGGCAAAGGGATCACGCCTCGTGGTATCACCCATCGAAACCATCCCACATGCATCATAGCAATGGAATTGCAAGTTACCATCTGACTCCGAAAGCGGTCGCACTGGATGTGGCTGGCCTAATGGTGAACGCCTCCTGAGCCACACTTTCAGCGGCTCTGTGCTATGGGCGCCCTCTGCCACCGCAATGCAGGCTCTCCGGCGGCAGCGACTCAGCCCAAATGCACTCGGAGCCATTTCACGATGTACTGATACGCACACGCTGTCTAAGCAACACCAATGTTCATGCTGTAGTGCAGGGAACGTATTCCTTGAGGACGTTGTGAGCTGAATAATTTTTGCCACATAATGTAAGGAGTGTGTCAGAACTGTCTATTACATTGAATAAAAATAGTCTACTTAACGCTATTCTTTGCATTGTGTAATCACTCAGATATCGATAGCAACAATCTGAGAGCGAAACATGGGAGCGCGATTCTAAGCATTGTTGTGAGACGAGGTCTGTCTGCGAGATTGGAAGTAGTGTCGGTCGGTGGCTCGGAGACAGAAGACGTGTCACGCTGCCCTCATGTCAGTGACGGCAGATCTTGCCACACTCAAAACCTGATTTCATTTATACAGCCAGGAGAGATTTAGAGGGCTTAACTACGCTTGAAGATGGAATTTAAGGTAAAATTCGCAACCATAACGTTATAGAAATTGCAGGGTAAGGCTTGTGATTGTTAGTCCGGGTTTGCAATAATCCCATGTTCTACTTGTCGGTTAAAGAAGGCTCTTTATCCTCCAAATAATAACAATTATTCTCCACTTCTAAATAATATGCTGTCGTTATTAAATGTCAGTGTAACTTTGAAATTGAAATAATTTGTTCATCTGGTCCTCAGCCACTATTGACACATTGTAACTGTCACTGTCTATTAATGGTTATGGCTTATGCTCATCCTGAAGTTTTTAAATAGACTTAATTTACGAAATCTCTTCTCACAAGTTATGTAGTAGTTAAGAGGACCCAAGCGAAGTCCTTTTTTTAAATTCATTCTTAGAAACAATAAGCTTTAGCCGTTGCTGCTGCATGATGCTGCGAATTGCTGTAAACCCCATGGAAAAAGGCGGACATCTAAAGAGGTGAGTGCAAAACTTATGACCAAAACAGAGACACTGACACACCACAACATGACATGTACTCCAATCCAGTAAATTCCGTCGCACAACCAAGATTCTGTCTTATTTGTAAATTCTTATTCAAAAACGCAGTCAGATAGCTTAGGTATTCATTGTTACACTTTCATTTGTTCCTGTATTTTTTCATGTTCAAAAACGCAATCAGATAGCTTATCCAATTGATAGTTTTAAGTTTTCCATGTAACGATCTGTTGAGAGCTTAAAGGACAGTGACACTCATACAACACGCACACAGCGTTACGCAGATTAGATTCAATGAACTGTGGATATAGCCCGACCAACAGGCATTACATGCATTGATCAAAAATGGTTGTGCACTGAGAATGGCTAGTTTGTAGCTGAAATCTAGATCACCCAATAAAATTTCAAGAGGACTACTGATTAACGAAATCTATATTTACAAAACAATATAACAGTCGTTGCGTGCAACAGTCTTCTGAATGGAAGGTAACCTGATGAAATCTGGTACACTTTTCTGCCCGAAAAGCAGATTGCCTTCTTTGTCAGTTTAACGACACTTAATAATCTTAGGAAGTCTGAAATTAATTTTAGCATTATCAGTCATCATAACAAAATGATATACGAGTAAATGCATAAACAACTTGCGATCTTGTGGTCAGCATTGCTGACCCTCAGTTATAGTGTCCCTTGTCCGACTGTTAGCAGGGTCTGATTTACTCCACTCAGTACTAGGTGTGGATGTGTTGCCCTCCTTACTAGGTGTGGATGTGTTGCCCTCCTAATAACGTTACCATTGTCGACGCAGTAGTCACTGGAGTTAAACAAAAAGACTGGCGCAAAGCAGCCGAACATGTCGAATGGGGTCACACAGCCCTACAACTGAGCACATATTTCATTTCATCTTACAGATATGCAAGTGCATCGACGACTAACAGCTAGAATACAATGATAACAGAATCCTCATCGTGTTTAATCCATTAATCAATCTATATTATAAAAGTAAGTGTACAATTTGCGTGCCGCTGAAACCTAGAAACGTGTCCCATTACGATGAATGAAGTTATATGGTGTGGTAGCCCTCTATCCCCATTCATGAAGAAGGTTCCCGTTTTTACTTGAAGAGCGTGTTTTTGAAGGTTTAAGGGCAGGGAAGTTTCGCTCTCTAGAAATTTGTAGAACATTTCAAGATATTCGAGAGTGTTCGAGAACATTCTAGAACATTCGAGAGTCTTCAGGAGCATTCCACTACATCCTGAATGTTCCGGAATGTTCCCCAATGATATGATATGAGATGTTATGGAATGTTTGGGCATAATCTGGAACATTCGGAAATATTCCAGGATATTCTGGAACATCTCTGAGCACTCAAGAGCATTGTGGAATATTCCAGAACACTCTAGAATGTTGTGGAATGTTCTGGAGCATTGTGGACCAATCGGAGCCTTTTTGGTATGTTCTGGAATTCGCAAATGGTGGGGCTACCCATTGATAGGGGTGAATAATGCAAGACCAGTCGCAGGTTCGAATGTCAAAAAAATGGCTCTGAGCACCATGGGACTCAACATCTTAGGTCATAAGTCCCCTAGAACTTAGAACTACTTAAACCTAACTAACCTAAGGACATCACACACACCCATGCCCGAGGCAGGATTCGGACCTGCGACCGTAGCAGTCCCGCGGTTCCGGACTGCAGCGCCAGAACCGCTAGACCATTGCGGCCGGCTTCGAATGTCAACTTCTTATGAGTGACGAAGGGAGGAACCCGAAGAAGTAGTTCAGGGAGTGAATGAAAACTAACAGTGAAGTGGGACTACTCATAGTGATACAGTGGCTGAATATAAATCGAAAAAGTGTGAAAAAGTATGTAAAGTGTACTTTCTACGTATATCTGTTAGTAAGAAGTTGATTTATATTTCAGACAATGTTCAAACGCCTAAGAGGAGATCTTGCACAGTTCTGAAGCAACACCGCGAAAAAAAGCGAAAAAAGGAAACAAACGAAGATCTTGAAGCATGTTTACGTTCCCAACGAACTTCAGCTCCGGCAGAAGCAGAGAAACCGAAGAAGAACGAAATGAACGGGTTGAAAAATCAAGAATTACGACACAGTTTTATAAAAAAAGACTGCGAACTCAATCTTGCCATGAAGTTATCACCCATGAAGCGCAGACGAGGACGAGTAAACAGTACAACCTAACAAATGAAGCATTCCACTACGACCCGACGAAGGAATGTAACACAAACACGTCGTAACAGCAAAAATGATAAAATCTGCCAATTTTGCAACGCGTAAAAAAATAAGTAGAGAAATACCAGGACTCTTTTACTTGAATGGAAAAATTCGATCACCACCAGTGGAAGGACCTCTACAGCAATTTAAACAATTTTACACTACATGATCGGGAAACTCCAGAATAAAAACACTTTCTTCAAAATATAAAAGCATAAAACTTCTGCTTCAAATGACTTCTTTCGATACACTTCGATCAACACTAACAGAAACGAAATCGATAATTTTTTTTCCATCCAAGGGTCAAATTATCACAACATTGGATCATTACTACCAGAACCCAACGAACACCGTAAATTTATGCAAGTATATTTCATCGAAATTGAAGAAACAGAAACTGATCAACGGTACACAAATATCAGTAGATTGAGACAAGAAGTACTCCAAAATGTACAGAGGATCTTACACAAAGACAATCAACTTACACAAATGTTCGAAACAGCATCAGATAGAATGATTTCTGATGTCTATAAAATTATACTTCAAGCCGACGAAAGACCACCTGGCGAACACGATCGTCGATCTAATGCACCTCGGTATACGAAGTCGCCATCATAATTGTGGGCAATGAAAACACAAGCCGTGACATAAATGTGTAACAAAGGAGAAAAGGACTACAACTCTTTGCAGAGAGAGACCGTTCATATGATGCCCTCCAATATCTACTGATGTTTCTGTACAGACAAGATGGATATAATTATATCGTGAAACAAATACAGCCTGAAAAGGTCGTAGAAACAAACAAAAAAAGTCACTTCCAAGGTGGTCTATGCTTACCATTTAATGATCAGAGGCAGTGAAACATACAATCATATACTCAACACTTGCTATTTATTCCAACAATTCTGGTAGAGCTGAATGGTTGTGTTACATTGGACTGAAATAGAAGAAACTACACACGGAAGAATACATCCACCTTCGAGACGCAATCACAAATAACGGAAACATTGACGACACTGGAACAGTGATAATCTTATCCTTATCATACACATGAAGTCCGAAGCACATGCACGAACACGCTAATGATGTCATGACCTAGATAAGAAATTATGGGTTGCCTGATCTGTTCATAACACTCATGTGCACCTCGTCGTGACCAGAAATCAAAGAACAACTAAGACACGGATAAACCCATGCATCGACACTAAATAATAGCCAAAGGTTTTCCGACAAAAACAAAACGGATTTGTTGGAGTTATCCCGAAATACCACATATCTGGAACCGTTAGATGCTGGATGTACACAATGGAATGGCAAAAACGAGGACAGCTTTTCTCATACAATCTCATAAGACTACACGATGGAATTGATCCCACAGATATCTACAAAATCCAAGCTGAATTCCGCAATCCACATTCAGATCCGGAACTGTACGACACAGTAGCGAAAAATATGTTTCCCAGACTATGCAGCCCATTAAACCCAAATTCGCCATGTATGAGTGATGGAAAACGTCAAAAAAATTCCCATAACCGTACTTGGACGACACAAAAACCGGAGATAGTGGCTTTCCCAAATACAGTATACGATCACCCAGAGTCGGTGGCTTCACAGTAAAAATACGAATACGACGCAGCGACGACTTGGAATAGATAATCAATGGACTAGTACCATAAAACACACTACTTACAGAAATGTTCCAAGAACACGTAAACGTAGAATACTGCAATTCAGTAAAATTCATCTAACGTATCTGTAAGTATGTGAGCAAAGGCAGTGACATCGCAGTATTTTTAATAACCAAAGACAGCAAACAACAAAACTGGAACGACTAGGTCCCCATGTTTCAAATGGGAAGATGCATCAACAGTAACAAAGCCAGGTTTAGGATTTTCGGTTTTCCCATACACCATCGCGAACCAATTGTGCAACCTCTGGCAATACATTTGGAGAATGACCGAGACTCTACTTCACAAAAGACACTGCCAGAAAAATTGCAAGCGAACCACTTGAGAACACAACACTAACAGCTCTTTCCCAAATGAGCCACACGGATATATTCGCTTGTGACATCTCAAAAATTCTGAATACGCTCGCCCCAATGCCACATAAACATTTACAGCATATAAAAACGTTTATTCTGTTTATAGAGAATTAACTTATATGATTCATTGTTTTCCACAAAACTGAATCAAGTAATACTCAGTCACATTGGTATTTTGTAATCTGAACTTATGGTTTTAACGCATGTGTCCTAGGCACTAGCGCTATATACCGTTTGAACTAACCAATATATACCTGTTCGAACTTTACCAAGACGTGAGAAAATGTATGACACGCAATATCGCTACAAAGTTTTCTCAATACATTTTGTGTGACAGACAGGTGGATAAGGTTTAAGAAAAGTAAAATTATAATGTTATTTCATTAATTTTTGACCCACAGATCTCTCTAACAAGCAATGTGAGACCACACCTATAGCTTAATAGCAATAGCTTGATAACACTCCCGTGCACGAGCAACAAGTTCCTGTTAATCGTGTAGTTCCATCGAACTCGCCTGACATGCGTCAGGTAGAAATGTGTCAGACACAGGTAATGCAAACTTTAATGAAAAAGCAGTTCAGTGTAATCTCTAACACAAGTGAGCGTAGATATCACTCAAATGTAAAATGATGTCAATGAAACTACACAGGACGAAAATGGAAACTTAGAATTCGTGGATTTCGTGGATCAATAAAGCATAATTTCAAAAACGCGTTGTCTGCATTATACGATGCAGTAAAACACGCAGATATTGTTATCTATAGTCACATGCATCCTGAGAAACTTTTGTTTACGTCATCTAATCACTGAGACAACTTCTAAGCAAACTGGAAACAATTTTGAACTGACTTCAGCTACAGCGAACAAAATTCCGAGTCGAGAAAAAAAGATTAATAATAACAACTACAGTAATAATTATAATAATATCCAACATACTATGTCTAGGTTATGAAAGTGACATCCATAAAAGAATCGAAAGTCGATATACATACTGAGTAAATAACGTAAAGCACCTTGAAGACTTGGTCGAATGTCATTGTAGCTTTGTACATGTACACATCACCAGCAGGTATATAAAGTATTAGAGCAACAGTTCTGTGATAGGTAGTGTGCGTAATACTAATAAAAAGGGTTTCATTGTTAATAAAATAATAAATAATTATTGTCATGTAATTCAATTGTATCTCAGACAATACCCATGATAATCAAAATATCCACGGGTATGCTGCCGGTCTATAGTGTCCAACGGGCACAATATTTCGGCGATCATACATGCCGCCATCATCAGGTGAACTGACGGACTGAGCTCCTGTGAACGTGCCGGCACGGAGATCCGTACGCTATGGCTGCTCTGAGGGAACTGGGCTCAGTCGCGACAGCGGCCGATTTAAATACCCTCCGCCCGCGGCGCACTCCCTCCGCCGTCCGCGCCCCGCGCCACGGTCGAGCGGTGGAACAGATTGCGACGGCGTCTGAGATGACGTCGCAATCTTCACAACTATACGTTTGCTCGATTTACTCTTGATTAACCCGATCGCTGGTTCCTAAGCCTTGCTAAGATTATAGCCACAGTCACGGTTTATGAGGTCGTCATTGGTGAGAATTTCGATGGCCTCTCTAACAACGCTGTCCCAGTATCTCGACGTCTGTACCAGAATCCTCGTACGGTCATACTCCATGGCGTGATTTTCCGACAAACAATGTTCAGCGACCGCCGAGTTGCTCGGATACATCAGTCGAGTGTGCCTCTGGTGTTCACGGCATTGATCCTCGACTGTAAGACAACCGGCTGACAAAGACAATGCTACAGTTGTTGACTCCCATAAGGACTACACTGATAAGATGCAGAGCCTGCTAAATGACGATTCCTACCGGAAGATCAGCGTTGACCCTACAAAGAAGGTGGAGAACAAGACGAGAGCGCTTCTCAAGGACGCAGATTTACCGGAGGGTGACGCTAAGAAATTGTTACCCCAAGGTCCGGTACCGCCTAGACTATATGGACTCCCGAAGGTTCACAAAGAGGGGGTACCATTACGCCCCATTGTCAGCAACATCAAGGCACCTACATATTTGTTGGCCAAGTACCTGACGGGAATATTAAGTCCTTATGTGGGTAAATGCCCTCATCACATCCCTGAGGGATGTGTGTGATGAGGATAAGATGTATGGAAATTGGTATCGTGGATAGTGACGTAGGAAGGACGATGTGAGAGTAGAAGGCACTGAGATGTACTAAATTGACAGGAAGGGCGTTGGTTTTGACTTTAAAGAGGAACCTGGGATGCCGAGGTCGAGGAAAACAAAGATAGCAGAATGATGGGAGTTAAGCTGGAGGGAAAGAAGATTGGTAAGGTTAAAGAGTTGGTTGTCAGTGGAGAAGGAGGGCCAGAAGCCACACTGGGTAAGGGGAAGGACATGGCGCTGGTTGAGGTGGTGACGAATATGTCAGGAGACAATGGACTTGAGCCTTGAGCAGCCGCTGGTGAAGTATCAGTGCAGCAGCAGCGCAGTAGGGAGTCGCATATTTAGCTTTCGTATTTGTTTTGTAGTTTGATTCGTAATTTCTTTTCGAGTGTAGGTGCGCTTGCTTATTTAATTGCATAAAATCCTTGCGTATTCTCGTATTCGAGAGGAGTAATATTACTTATTGATAGCTGCAGAGTATAAATTCGCTGAGTCGTTAGATATTAGCAGTAGGATGCATAGGGTGTGTGCGTGCTGTGTGCGGGCGCAGGAGGAGCTGGCCGCGGTAGCGAGCAGCTGAGCTTGATGTTGGCCACGGTCAGCCACCTTCAGGCTACTGCCTCGAGGTGCAACGACGGCGGAGGGTCTGGCGCGTCGCTTGATTCACCCCAGCTGTCGCTTGATGCGTCTGCTGACTCAGCCGCCAAGGCACCTTCTAGTGTACCCGCTGCGTTGGGGCCGCCCTCACCTCAGGGTGAGTGGCGGACTGCAACGCGTTCGCGTCGCTCGAGGCGGAGGGCCAATGTGGAGGCTGGCCGGCTGGCCTCACCCGACCATCCTGTCAGTGGGCAGGTGGCTACTCCCTCAGCAGGGCCCGAACAGGCACACGGATGCAAAGGCTTGCTGGTTATTGGGAGCTCCAAAGTTATGCGGGTGATGAAGCGCCTTAGGGAAATAGCGTACAGGGCTGGAAAGAAATCCAACGTGCACTCGGTTTGTCTGCCGGGGGGCCTCATCCAAGATGTGGAGGCGGCCTTGCCTGCGGCTATCGAGCGTACGGGGTGCAGTCGTCTGCAAGTATTTGCTCACGTCGGCATCAATGATGCTTGTCTCTTGGGTTCTGAGGCGATCCTCAGTTCGCATAGGCGGCTGGCGGATTTGATGAAGACCACTGGCCTCGCACGCGGGGTGTAATGCTCGAACTCTTACAAGAATCGGCAACGCGCCGCGACTAATGAGTATAATGGGCGGGGGCACTATGAATGTAGTGCGGGACAATACGTTGAGAATGTGGGTTTCGCGGGAGGCGTGCCAGAGATAAATCCCTGCAGTCCCACTATCCTCTGTGTCCTCGGTGGTTCAGATGGATAGAGCGTCTGCCATGTAAGCAGGAGATCCCGGGTTCGTGTCCAGGTCGGGGCAGACATTTTCATCTGTCCCGGTTGACGTATGTCAACGCCTGTAAGCAGCTAAGGGTGTTCATTTCAAAGGAAATATTTTAGATCTGGTAGCCACGAACAGACCAGACCTCATCGACAGTGTCAGTGTTGAGACAGGGATAACTGATCATGATGTTGTCATTACGATTATGTTTACGAAAGTTAAAAAGTCGATCAAGAAGGCTAGGAGTGTATTCTTACTAGAAAGAGCAGATAAGTAGTGGTTACCATCCCACTTAGTAAATGAATCGACTTCCTTTACTTCCGGTACGATGGACGTGGAAGAATTATGGGCAAATTTTAAACACATTTTAAATCACGAATTGGACAAGTATGTGCCGAAAAAGTGAGTTACGGACGGAAAAGACCCACCATGGTTTAACAGCGCAATTCGGAGAATGCTCAGGAAGCAAAGGCAGTTGCACTCGCGGTACAAGAAAGATCAGGAGAATGACGACCGACAAAAGTTAGTAGAGATTTGTGCTGCTGTAAAAAGAGCGATGCGCGAAGCATTCAACCACTACCACCGTCATACCTTAGCAAGAGATCTTGCTGAAAACCCAAGGAAATTCATGTCTTAAGTAAAATCGGTAAGCTGGTCGAAGGCTTCCATCCACTCACTCACTTATCAGTCTGACCTGGCAACGGAAGACAGCAAAACGAAAGCTGAAATCTTAAATTTAGCGTTTGAGAAATCTTTCATGCAGGAGGATCGTACAAACATACCGCCGTTTGAGTCTCGCACAGATTCCAGTATGGAGGACATAGTGATAGACATCCCTGGGGTTGTGAAGCAGCTGAATGGGTTGAAAATAAATAAATCGCCAGGTCCTGATGGGATTCTAATGCGGTTTTACAGAGAGTACTCTACTGCATTGGCTCCTTACTTAGCTTGCATTTATCGCGAATCTCTTGCCGAACGTAAAGTCGCGAGCGACTGGAAAAAAGCGCAGGTGACGCCTATATGTAAGAAGGGTAGAAGGACGGATCCTCAAAATTACAGACCAATACCCTTGACATCGGTTTGTTGCAGGATTCTCGAACATATTCTCAGTTCGAATATAATGAATTTCCTTGAGACAGAGAAGTTGCTGTCCATGCATCAGCACGGCTATAGAAAGCATCGCTCCTGCGAAACGCAACTCGCCATTTTTTCACATGATATCTTGCGAACCATGGATGAAGGGTTTCAGACGGATGCCATATTCCTTGACTTCCGGAAAGCGTTTGTCTCGGTGCCCCACTGCAGGCTCCTAACTAAGGTACGAGCATATGGGATTGGTTCCCAAGTATGTCAGTGGCTAGAAGAAGTCTTAAATAATAGAGCCCAGTACGTTGTCCTCGATGGCGAATGTTCATCGGAGGAGAGGGTATCATCTGGAGTGCCCCAGGGAAGTGTTGTAGGTCCACTGTTGTTTTCTATCTACATAAATGATCTTTTGAATAGGGTGGATACCAATGTGTGGCTGTTTGTTGATGATGATGGGGTGTACGGGTAGGTCTCGTCGTTGAGTGACTGTAGGAGGATACAAGATGACTTGGGCAGGATTTGTGATTGGTGTAAGGAATGGCAGCTAACTCTAAATATAGATAAATGTAAATTAATGCAGATGAATAGGAAAAAGAATCCTGTAATGTTTGAATACTCCATTAGTAGTGTAGCGCTTGACAGTCACATCGATTAAATATTTGGGCGTAACATTGCAAAGCGATATGAAGTGGGACAAACATGTAATGGCAGTTGTGCGGAAGGCGGGTGGTCGTCTTTGGTTCATTGGTGGAATTTTTGGAAGATGTGGTTCATCTGTAAAGGAGACCGCTTATAAAACACTAATACGACCTATTCTTGAGTACTGCTTGAGCGTTTCGGATCCTGCTAGAATTGTTACTGGTAGGTCTAGGAGTAGGGGTCAAGGGGTAGCGTCTTTGATTCATATTCAAAACGTCTTCGGTCCCGGGTTCGATCCCCGCCACTGCCTAAATCTTGATAAATAATCAGCATTGGCGGCCGAAGACTTCCGGCATAAGAAGTCAGCCTCATTCTGCAAACGGTCTTGTCAAAGAGGGCGGAGGAGCGGACAGAGGTTCAGGGCACTCTCTTGTCCTAGGGGCGGGAAATTGCTCCTAAAGGCGGAAGAATCAGCAATGATCAACGACATGAGGATGCAGAAGGCAAAGGAAAACACTGCATTAAAGACACGTAACGTGGATCCACAGGACATGTGGCCTGTATTTGAAGAAGTGACATGATGATCTCTCCATTGGCAAAAGATTCCGGAATAGTCCCCCATTCGGATCTCCGGGAGGGGACTGCCAAGGGGGAGGTTACCATGAGAAAATGATTGAATAATCAACGAAAGGATAACGTTCTACGAGTCGGGGCGTGGAATGTCAGAAGCTTGAACGTGGTAGGGAAACTAGAAAACCTGAAAAGGGAAATGCGAAGGCCCAATCTAGATATAGTAGGGGTCAGTGAAGTGAAGTGGAAGGAAGACAAGGATTTCTGGTCAGATGAGTATCGGGTAATATCAACAGCAGCAGAAAATGGTATAACAGGTGTAGGATTCGTTATGAATAGGAAGGTAGGGCAGAGGGTGTGTTACTGTGAACAGTTCAGTGACCAGGTTGTTCTAATCAGAATCGACAGCAGACCAACACCGACAACGATAGTTAGGTATACATACCGACGTCGCAAGCTGAAGATGAACAGATAGAGAAAGTGTATGAGGATATTGAAAGGGTAATGCAGTATGTAAAGGGGGACGAAAACCTAATAGTCATGGGCGACTGGAATGCAGTTGTAGGGGAAGGAGTAGAAGAAAAGGTTACAGGAGAATATGGGCTTGGGACAAGGAATGAAAGAGGAGAAAGAGTAATTGAGTTCTGTAACAAATTTCACCTAGTAATAGCGAATACCCTGTTCTAGAATCACAAGAGGAGGAGGTATACTTGGAAAAGGCCGGCAGATACGGGAAGATTTCAATTAGATTACATCATGGTCAGACAGAGATTCCGAAATCAGATACAGGACTGTAAGGCGTACCCAGGAGCAGATATAGACTCAGATCACAATATAGTAGTGATGAAGAGTAGGCTGAAGTTCAAGACATTAGTCAGGAAGAATCAATACGCAAAGAAGTGGGATACGGAAGTTCTCTAACGCTATAGATACAGCAATAAGGAATAGCGCAGTAGGCAGTACAGTTGAAGAGGAATGGACATCTCTAAAAAGGGCCATCACAGAAGTTGGGAAGGAAAACATAGGTACAAAGAGGGTAGCTGCGAAGAAACCGTGGGTAACAGAAGAAATACTTCAGTTGATTGATGAAAGGAGGAAGTACAAACATGTTCCGGGAAAATCAGGAATACAGAAATACAAGTCGCTGAGGAATAAAATAAATAGGAAGTGCAGGAAAGCTAAGACGAAATGGCTGCAGGAAAAATGTGAAGACATCAAAAAGATGTGATTGTCGGAAGGACAGACTCAGCATACAGGAAAGTCAAAACAACATTTGGTGACAATAGAAGCAACGGTGGTAACATTAAGAGTGTAACGGGAACTCCACTGTTAAATGCAGAGGAGAGAGCAGATAGGTGGAAAGAATACATTGAAAGTCTCTATGAGGGTGAAGATTTGTCTGATGTGATACAAGAAGAAACAGGAGTCGATTTAGAAGAGATAGGGGATCCAGTATTAGAATCAGAATTTAAAAGAGCTTTGGAGGACTTACGGTCAAATAAGGCAGAAGGGATAGATAACATTCCATCAGAATTTCTAAAATCATTGGGGGAAGTGGCAACTAAACGACTGTTCACGTTGGTGTGTAGAATATGTGAGTCTGGCGATATGTCATCTGACTTTCGGAAAAGCATCATCCACACAATTCCGAAGACGGCAAGAGCTGCCAAGTGCTAGAATCATCGCACAATCAGCTTAACAGCTCATGATTCTAAGCTGCTTAGAAGAATAATATACAGAAGAATGGAAAAGAAAATTGAGAATGCGCTACGTGACGATCAGTTTGGATTTAGGAAAAGTAAAGGGACGAGAGAGGCCATTCTGACGTTACGGCTAATAATGGAAGCAAGGCTAAAGAAATATCATGACACTTCCATAGGTTTTGTCGACCTGGAAAAAGCGTTCGACAATATAAAATCGTGCAAGCTGTTTGAGATTCTGAAAGAAGTAGGGGTAAGTTATAGTGAGAGACGGGTGATATACAATATGTACAACAACCACAGGGAATAATAAGAGTGGACGATCAAGAACGAAGTGCTCGTATTAAGAAGGGTGTAAGACAAGGCTGTAGCCTTTCGCCCCTACTCTTCAATCTGTACATCGAGGAAGCAATGATGGAAATAAAAGAAAGGTACAGGAGTGGAATTAAAATACAAGGTGAAAGGATATCAATGATACGATTCGCTGATGACATTGCTATCCTGAGTGAAAGTGAAGAAGAATTAAATGATCTGCTGAACGGAATGAACAGTCTAATGAGTACACAGTCTGGTTTGAGAGTAAATCGTAGAAAGACGGAGGTAATGAGAAGTAGTAGAAATGAGAACAGCGAGAAACTTAACATAACGATTGAGGGTCACGAAGTCAATGAAGTTAAAGAATTCTGCTACCTTGGCAGTAAAATAACCAATGACGGACGGAGCAAGGAGGACATCAAAAGCAGACTCGCTATGGCAAAAAAGGCATTTCTGGCCAAGAGAAGTCTACTAATATCAAATACCGGCCTTATTTTGAGGAAGAAATTTCTGAGGATGTACGTCTGGAGTACAGCATTGTATGGTAGTGAAACATGGACTGTGGGAAAACCGGAACAGAAGTGAATCGAAGCATTTGAGATGTGGTGCTATAGATGAAAGTCGAAAAGTAGGTGGACTGATAAGGTAAGGAATGAGGACGTTCTACGCAGAATCGGAGAGGAAAGGAATATGTGGAAAACACTGACAAGGAGAAGGGAAAGGATGATAGGATATCTGCTAAGACATGAGGGAATGATTTCCATGGTACTAGAGGGAGCTGTAGAGGGTAAAAACTGCAGAGGAAGACAGAGATTGGAATACGTCAAGCAAATAATTGAGGACGTAGGATGCAAGTGCTACTCTGAGATGAAGAGGTTAGCACAGGAAAGGAATTCGTGGCGGGCCGCATCAAACCAGTCAGTAGACTGATGACCAAAAAAAAAAAAAAAAAGTTACGGAAATGCTTCAGGAACTCGGGTGGGAGTCTCTAGAGGAAAGGAGGCGTTCTTTTCGTGAATCACTACTGAGAAAATTTAGAGAAGCAGCATTTGAGGCTGACTGCAGTACAATTTTACTGCCGCCTACTTACATTTCGCAGAAAGACCACAAAGATAAGACAATAGAGATTAGTGCTCGTACAGAGGCATATAGGCAGTCATTTTTCCCTCGTTCTGTTTGGGAGTGGAACAGGTAAAGAAGATGCTAGTTGTGGCACGAGGTACCCTCCGCTTCGCACCGTATGGTGGATTGCAGAGTATGTATGTAGATGTAGTAGACTTGTAGACCTTTCTGAACATGGGCGTGAGGCAGGTAGGACGATAGGAAGAGTTATGAAGGGGGGGGGGGTGAGTTGTGGGCTTAAAGTAACAACAGGATGTCGGAAGTCTTCCACAGGTCAAGGTAAAAGCCAATGATAATGATGACGTTTTACGAAGTAGCAAGGATGGCCAGAAAGGAGAGGGGCGTTCCTTGAGGTGGCAGTAGGTGGCTCAGTTGTGATGAGGGGAGTTTTTGTGCTTGGAGCAGAGTATGAGTTTGATGTCATTTGCTGTAATGCGAGTGTTGAAATCTGAGGGGAGTAACTGATCTAAGTACTGGTAACCTGGAGTGAGGGGCAGGGTGGAGGTATGTGAGTAAGATGGATTATTCAAAGTGGCGATTGTCAGAAATGTGGAAGACTCACAGAAGCAAAGTGGTTTGCCTTACAGGGTAGGGGTGGTCGTCGTGGAGAAGGAGGTAATGCAGGGTTGGCTAGCTACCAGTAGACATAGTGGAAGGCAGATCAGTAGTTGGAGGAGGTGACAGGGAGCATGGCGTAGAGTCGTGTACATGTCTGGCATCAGTCTCAGCATTTCTTTGCTGTTGAGAGGCCACATATTTGTCGCCGATTGCTGGTGGCACAGGAATGAATCTCGATCATGGATGTGGAGAAAGGAGTGGTAGAGCCTGTGGAAATCAGGGAAAAGAAGGGCGGAAGGGCGGCCTGTGGAGGAAGAGTAGGGTGGTGAGGGTAAATTATTTTGGCAGGAACCTTCAACATCGAAGCGCGTCAGCAATCGTTGGTTAATATATTAAAAAACTAGAAACCCGCCTCGATTGCGATAAATGCACCTAGTGTTAAGCTAGGTTTCGGCGTAGATAACTACACATTCTACAGAAAAATAAAACCCACAAGTGCCTAAGAAGACCTTTGTCAATGATTAAAAGAACACCATAGCTATACATTTATAAACACCATAGCTATACACTTATAAACGAAACAAAGGGAAACACAAACAGTACATACGTACAAAGTCTAAACCACTACTTAGTGGTGTATGCTCCACCTCACACCGGCCTATAATCGATGGGCCATGACTGCAGTTTATGGCCAAGAGCGACCCTACCTTGCGCTAGGGTCGGTGTGGTGAAGGAGATAGAGATGCAGATATCATGGTGAGGTTGTAGGGAGTTTCCATGAAGGTTGAAGGAGTCGACGTGGCATTGGCATAAGACGGGCAAGAAGAATTATTTGTTAGTATTGAAGAAGCGATACTATTGGTGTGCCAGAGCGGTGAGGGGGAGACGGGAGTGGAGGAAGGAGTAGAGAGGCTTAAATGAGGGTGTTGAGGTGGGTCAAGATGATCTGGACCACGTTGTGGGAGTCACTGGTATAGGTGTTCAAATGAAAGACGGAGCAGGCAGAAAGGGAGATCTGCTGGAGCTTGTGGGGGTGTTGGATGCAGTGGATGTTCTGGAGGACATGGTGAGGAAACAATATATTCGGCTGTAGAGGATGGGTGCATGGACTTGTTAGGGTGGGTGAGCTGAACGATTGTGGCGAATGATGACAGAAGGATTGGTGTTGGTAGGGGGGATTTGGCCTTGCATTTTTAGGCGTAGATGGGATGGGAATGGTAGCAGGTGTTGCAGGAAGGAGGAGAGGCAAGGTTAGGACACTATTTTAGGAAGTGGTAGGCCTTACGCTTGGGGCAGGTGGTTTTTTTTTGCAGTTTTTGGTGAAGTGTTATAGAGGAGGCATTGCTCACCAGTAGGAGTGAGGCGCGAAATGGCAAGGGTCAACAAGGTGGCGACGGTTAAAAATCAGGGCTACATGAGTGAAGAGGTGATCAATAGAGGAGGCTGTTCCGGTGAACACGCACATCAGGAAGGTAGGGTGGGAGTCATTGTAGATTCATTGAGGTGAGCGGTTTTCCAGCGCTTTCCAAAATCTCTGCTAATCATTGTGATCACGGTGGTGAGGGTTGCAGGATGACAGTGGTGTTGGGACTGATGGGGGGGGGGGGGGAGGGAGGAGGTAAGGGAAGGTGTAAGAGATGCATGGAGGCCAAATATGACTCAGGAAAGTTTATGGAATAGGTCAGTGTGGAATGAGGGAGGAGGGGAGTTAATAAGGATGGAGTCTCTGCAGTGGATAAACCGAGCAATGGGAGAACTGTGTATTTCTAGTGTGAGGGTGTGGTCATTTGGGGTTTGGGATTGCAGTTCAAAAGGACAAATGCAAGCAGGGTGGGGTCTGAGGATGTGGGAGGAGGGGAGGTGTCCATGGGGGGATCGGAAGGGAGAGGGGTGGGTAGTGGTTTCTCAGAGGAGGGGGTGGAGGCGAGGAAGAAAGTTCGGTGTTTGTGACTCTTTCGTCGATGGTTACCTGGGAGGAAAGATGAGGGACTCTTGGGAGTGGGAGGTAATGATAGGCAGGTCCCTCGTGTGAGGCATTATTTTGGATGGGAGGCTGAGTGTTCTGTGGTGGCGACTGTGGGGCAGCAGGTGATGACACGGGAAAGGGGAAGAAGGAGCAGTCGTAGCAAGGCGTTAGGGGAGTGGAGGACAGTCGTCCCTACGGGTAGTGGCGGTGGGCATGGCGGCAGGATCATGAGTAGGAGTGCGAAGAGGAGCAAGAGCATGAGCTGGAGCAGGAGCAGGAGCTAGAGCATGAGCATGAGCAGTATACAAGTGCATATACAGGGTGATCCATTGATAGTTACCAGGCCAAATATCTCACGAAATAAGCATCAAACGAAAAACTACAAAGAACGGAATTCGCCTAGTTTGAAGGGGGAAACTGGATGGCGCTATGGTTGGCCCGCTGAATGGTGCTGCCATACGTCAAACAGATATCAAATAGGAGAAATCTAGAAATTAAGGTAAAAATAAACAAATGCAATAGCGATTATGTGTATTGAAATAAGTTAGAACATTGAAAGATCTGCCTACATTACGCTTGTCCGTCCTCTTTTAGAATACTGCTGCACGGTGTGGGATCCTTATCCGATAGGACTGGCGGAGTACATCGAAAAAGTTCAAAGAAAGGGAGCACGTTTTGTATTATCGTGAAATATGGGAGAGAGTGTCACAGAAATGATACAGGATTTGTGCTGGACATCATTAAAAGAAAGGCGTTTTTCGTTGCCACGGAATCTTCTCACGAAATTTCAGTCACCAACTTTCTCCTCCGAATGCGAAAATATTTTGTTGACATCGACCTACATAAGGAGGAAGGATCACCAAGATAGAATAAGGGAAATCAGAGGTCGTACGGAAAGATGCAGGTGTTCATTCTTTGCGCGCGCTATACGAGATTGGAATAATAGAGAATTATGAAGGTGGTTCGATGAACCCTCTGCCAGACACTTAAATGTGATTTGCAGTGTATCCATGTAGATGTAGATCGCGCCGCGAGGGGCAGCCGCACGGTCTAAGGCATCTAGCAAGGGACGCGCGCCTCCTCCCGTCAGAGGTTCGAGTCCTGCCACGGGCATAGTTCCTTAGCGTTATTTAGTTTTAGTTAGATTAAGTAGTGTGTAAGCTTAGGGACCGATGATCTCAGCAGATAGGTCCCATAAGAACTTACCGATTTAATAGAGCGCTGTTTTTCCTGGAACAATATTCCAAAATATTTCCTTCATGTCTCCTGTACAGTTCAAGTTATTTAAACGAGATTCTGGCATATGATAGCAAGTAAAGATTAGCGTATTTTGCCATAGGTTAATGTGGAGCTACCTCATCTATCGTGGTATACGATAAGTGATAGTACGTGAAATGAACATTTGTGTTGCATTGCATAAGGATAATGAGGAGATGTGCTTTTTCATAAGGTAATGACGTAACCTCTCCTCATTTCCTCGTTTAATACACTAATGTTTATAAATTTTGTTATAATTACAAATTATATGAGTACTAAGGAAAAAAGACGGAAAAATTTAAATTAATGTTAATCATCATGTCACATCTTAAATGAGTTAATTGTTGACTGTGAGTGGGACTGTGGCAATGACTATGACGATAACAGTCTATTTCCCAATGAGGACTTCGTGCCAACATTAATCGTTCCTTCACTGACCCTCACCCGTGTAACCACAAATGTCACGTGATTTACTACATAGGGTAGAATACTGAGATTCTGTATTACTCCACTAACCTTGTATCTTCTATAGATGTCTCTGTCCCCGTGCTCAGGTCGTGAATTCGTAGTTCTTGAAGTGACGCTGTAAAATACCTGGTGAGATTGCTAAGGCTCAACTCTAGTAAATGATCTGATAATTTCCAAATAACTATATGCACTAACAATACACGAAGCCGATAAAGCTATAACGTTGGTGCTGTTGATTATAATATTGATGTTTATAACTGAATCCCAATATGATGACGCATGAGCCACGCATGTTCGATTTCAAAGTCGAAGTTCATAGTAGAAACGATCACAGTCCTATTACATTAAATCTCGTAGAAAACTTATCCAGAAAAATCGTATACACTATTATTCTAAACTACTCTGTTTTGCATGTAGATTCCCGTTATTTGAATACTACATTATGTGGTGCGCATCCGAGATTTATCTGTGCAGCCAGGAACATGAATCATACATTCAGCTCTTCGCTAAAAATCGACTAGATAGCCCTAGTCACTTTATTTTCTATCGCACTTTTCGCGGGGGCAGAAGCCGCACGACACATCTCGCCTTAGTATCTTTATTCTAATGTTAATGAAAAAAATTGATATCCGAAATAAGTACTCTGAAGCTTTCTACTGAGAGTGTATTCAGGCAATAAAAACTCAGTTATACTTTATCAGATATTAACACATGACTGACAAATTTGGTGTGCTTCTTCCTGCGTCGGCAAACAATCCGATTATCCTCCTACGAAACTGGAGCAGTTTCTGGAGAAAATAGCACTCACTGTACCATGTGTTGTCTTCCTCTCACCTCATCTATTACGTGATGCCTGGTCTACTGTAACATGAGTCATACTGTGCAATGAATCTTGAGTATTAAGCTTACGTCTCCAACCCCAGAAATATCACGACTGCATTTGCTTGTTACTGAGATGACATTGTGTAAACTCTGCATTGTTTTTCCAAAAAAAGCCAATAATAACATGACAACAAGTGACTGATGACGCTTCCATGACGAAGGGAAAGTAAGAAGTCTGGGGCAAATAAATCACTCCTTTTGCTGTTCTTTCGGTAGAATTCTGTAACCCATTGTATTTTTAATGATGAAAGTGAGGATTAATATTTGTCAAAGGATTTTGTTTCTACATCCCAACTATTTGAGATATATTAAAAGAATTCATAGCACACAGTGCACCATCTGTTTCTTCCTATCCTAGTTCAAAGGGAATTTCTGATTTTATCTCTAACATCTTTTTATGTGTTAAAGATATATTCTAGTTTCACCTTCATGAGCAGTTGCAGGTGGCTATGATATGCGCCAACGCGCGAAAACAACTCGCGGACGTCAGGTGGAAGCACCATCAATTTATGGTATGTTAATCGCGGTTTCGGGGAGAGGGGTGGGAGACGCAATAAATCTACATCTACATCTACATTTATACTCCGCAAGTCACCCAACGGTGTGTGGCGGAGGGCACTTTACGTACCACCGTCATTACCTCCCTTTCCTGTTCCAGTAACGTATGGTTCGCGGGAAGAACGACTGTCTGAAAGCCTCCGTGCGCGCTCGAATCTCTCTAATTTTACATTCGTGATCTCCTCGGGAGGTTTAAGTAGGGGGAAGCAATATATTCGATACCTCATCCAGAAACGCACCCTCTCGAAACCTGGCAAGCAAGCTACACCGAGATGCAGAGCGCCTCTCTTGCAGAGTCTGCCACTTGAGTTTGTTAAACATCTCCGTAACGCTATCACGGTTATCAAATATCCCTGTGACGAAACGCGCCGCTCTTCTTTGGATCTTTTCTATCTCCTCCGTCAACCCGATCTGGTACGGATCCCACACTGATGAGCAATACTCAATTGTAGGTCGAACGAGTGTTTTGTAGGACACCTCCTTTGTTGATGGACTACATTTTCTAAGGACTCTCCCAATGAATCTCAACCTTGTACCCGCCTTACCAACAATTAATTTTATATGATCATTCCACTTCAAATCGTTCCGCACGCATACTCCCAGATATTTTACAGAAGTAACTGCTACCAGTGTTTGTTCCGCTATCACATAATCATACAATAAAGGATCCTTCTATCTATGTATTCGCAATACATTACATTTGTCTATGTTAAGGGTCAGTTGCCACCCCCTGCACCAAGTGCCTATCCGCTGCAGATCTTCCTGCATTTCGGTACAACTTTCTAATGCTGCAACTTCTCTGTATACTACAGCATCATCCGCGAAAAGCCGCATGGGACTTCCGACACTATCTACTAGGTCATTTATATACACTCCTGGAAATTGAAATAAGAACACCGTGAATTCATTGTCCCAGGAAGGGGAAACTTTATTGACACATTCCTGGGGTCAGATACATCACATGATCACACTGACAGAACCACAGGCACATAGACACAGGCAACAGAGCATGCACAATGTCGGCACTAGTACAGTGTATATCCACCTTTCGCAACAATGCAGGCTGCTATTCTCCCATGGAGACGATCGTAGAGATGCTGGATGTAGTCCTGTGGAACGGCTTGCCATTCCATTTCCACCTGGCGCCTGAGTTGGACCAGCGTTCGTGCTGGACGTGCAGACCGCGTGAGACGACGCTTCATCCAGTCCCAAACATGCTCAATGGGGGACAGATCCGGAGATCTTGCTGGCCAGGGTAGTTGACTTACACCTTCTAGAGCACGTTGGGTGGCACGGGATACATGCGGACGTGCATTGTCCTGTTGGAACAGCAAGTTCCCTTGCCGGTCTAGGAATGGTAGAACGATGGGTTCGATGACGGTTTGGATGTACCGTGCACTATTCAGTGTCCCCTCGACGATCACCAGTGGTGTACGGCCAGTGTAGGAGATCGCTCCCCACACCATGATGCCGGGTGTTGGCCCTGTGTGCCTCGGTCGTATGCAGTCCTGATTGTGGTGCTCACCTGCACGGCGCCAAACACGCATACGACCATCATTGGCACCAAGGCAGAAGCGACTCTCATCGCTGAAGACGACACGTCTCCATTCGTCCCTCCATTCACGCCTGTCGTGACACCACTGGAGGCGGGCTGCACGATGTTGGGGCGTGAGCGGAAGACGGCCTAACGGTGTGCGGGACCGTAGCCCAGCTTCATGGAGACGGTTGCGAATGGTCCTCGCCGATACCCCAGGAGCAACAGTGTCCCTAATTTGCTGGGAAGTGGCGGTGCGGCCCCCTTCGGCACTGCGTAGGATCCTACGGTCTTGGCGTGCATCCGTGCGTCGCTGCGGTCCGGTCCCAGGTCAACGGGCACGTGCACCTTCCGCCGACCACTGGCGACAACATCGATGTTCTGTGGAGACCTCACGCCCCACGTGTTGAGCAATTCGGCGGTACGTCCACCCGGCCTCCCGCATGCCCACTATACGCCCTCGCTCAAAGTCCGTCAACTGCACATACGGTTCACGTCCACGCTGTCGCGGCATGCTACCAGTGTTAAAGACTGCGATGGAGCTCCGTATGCCACGGCAAACTGGCTGACACTGACGACGGTGGTGCACAAATGCTGCGCAGCTAGCGCCATTCGACGGCCAACACCGCGGTTCCTGGTGTGTCCGCTGTGCCGTGCGTGTGATCGTTGCTTGTACAGCCCTCTCGCAGTGTCCGGAGCAAATATGGTGGGTCTGACACACCGGTGTCAATGTGTTCTTTTTTCCATTTCCAGGAGTGTATATTGTGAAAAGCAATGGTCCCATAACACTCCCCTGTGGCACGCCAGAGGTTACTTTAACGTCTGTAGACGTCTCTCCGTTGATAACAACATGCTGTGTTCTGTTTGCTAAAAACTCTTCAATCCAGCCACACAGCTGGTCTAATATTCCGTAGGCTCTTACTTTGTTTATCAGGCGACAGTGCGGAATCGTATCGAACGCCTTCCGGAAGTCAAGAAAAATAGCATCTACCTGGGAGCCTGTATCTAATATTTTCTGGGTCTCATGAACAAATAAAGCGAGTTGGGTCTCACACGATCGCTGTTTCCGGAATCCATGTTGATTCCTACATAGTAGATTCTGGGTTTCCAAAAACAACATGATACTCGAGCAAAAAACATGTTATAAAATTCTACAACAGATCGACGTCAGAGATATAGGTCTATGTATAGTTTTGCTCATCTGCTCGACGACCCTTCTTGAAGACTGGGACTACCTGTGCTCTTTTCCAATCATTTGGAACCTTCCGTTCCTCTAGAGACTTACGGTACACGGCTGTTAGAAGGGAGGCAAGTTCTTTCGCGTACTCTGTGTAGAATCGAACTGGTATCCCGTCAGGTCCAGTGGACTTTCCTCTGTTGAGTGATTCCAGTTGCAGCCGCATTGCAGTCATTGGCTTTCGGGCTGGACCACGTGCCATACATAACAGGGTTTAACGACGGTTTCGGTGATCTGTATGAGCGGACAGACATGCAGCTTTTGAGCAGCTGACAGTTGAGATGATCCAAGGGGCTACCAACAGACTCCCCTCAATGACCGTTCAGCGAACGTTGTTGTGTAAGGGCCCTCGGCTCCCGCAGTAGACGCATGCTTCATGCATTCACGGTGACTACTGTCCATCAGCGATGAAGGCTGGAGCCTGTACGCGAGTACCGCAACTGGGCGTCCGTTTGACCCTCTTTCCCACTTTTTGCTCCATTGGAAAGATGGCCGTTGGCGTGTAAGGCGTGAAACGTCTGAAAGCGTACAGAGGAGGGATCGTCATGGTCTGGTAAATGTTCTCGTGCCGTTCCCTTTGTGATCTCGTCATTCTGGAAGGCACAATGGATCAGAAAAAGTACGAAACCTTCTTTGAAGACAAGATTCACCGCTACATGCAGTTTGTTTATTCTTAGCACGACGGTATGTACCAGCAGGACAGCGCAATGTGTCACACAGCGTGCGCTGCAAGTGCATGTTTGAAAGAGAACCCGGATGAGTTTACTGTGCTCCCCTGGCCAAAAAGCTCCCCATATTTATACCCGGTCGATTATCTGCGGGACCACCTTGATGGGCCTTTCTGCGCCACTGATCCTCAACCGATAGGGTGGATAGCAATGTGCGGCTGTTTGCTGATGATGCTGTGGTGTACGGGAAGGTCTCGTCGTTGAGTGACTGTAGGAGAATACAAGATGACTTGGACAGGATTTGTGATTGGTGTAAAGAATGGCGGCTAACTCCAAATATAGATAAACGTAAATTAATGCAGATGAATAGGAAAAAGAATCCTGTAATGTTTGAATACTCCATTAGTAGTGTAGCGCTTGACACAGTCGCGTCGATTAAATATTTGGGCGTAACATTACAGAGCGATAAGAAGTGGGACAAGCATGTAATGGCAATTGTAGGGAAGGCGGATAGTCGTCTTCGGTTCATTCGTAGAATTTTTGAAAGATGTGGTTCATCTGTAAAGGAGACCGCTTATAAAACACTAATCCGACCTATTCTTGAGTACTGCTCGAGCGTTTGGGATCCCTATCAGGTCGGATTGAGGGAGGACATAGAAGCAATTCAGAGGCGGGCTGCTAGATTTGTTACTGGTAGGTTTGATCATCAAGCGAGTTTTACGGAAATGCTTCAGGAACTCGGGTGGGAGTCTCTAGAGGAAAGGAGGCGTTCTTTTCGTGAATCGCTACTGAGGAAATTTAGAGAACCAGCATTTGAGGCTGACTGCAGTAAAATTTTACTGACGCCAACTTACATTTCGCGGAAAGACGACAAATATAAGATAAGAGAGATTAGTGCTCGTACAGTGGCATATAGGCAGTCATTTTTCCCTCGTTCTGTACAAGGTACCCTACGCCACGCACCGTATGGTGGATTGCGGAGTATGTATGTAGATGAAGATGTAGATGTAGAACAGAGAAACCTAGTACAGCTGGTCATGATACTGCAGTCGATATGGCACCACAGAACTGTCGGTAATTTCCTAACCTCATTGGCTATGTCTCTGGTCTGCACTGAAAAATGATAATTGCGCGTTATGAAAGTGGCTCAGATTAATGTGGCTCGACAGTGTGTTTCGTAGCTCCGAAGCTGTGCATTCTGATGACATACAGGTTTACTAGTCGAGGAGAAAAATGATAATCACTATCTTTTACAAAATAAAATATATTTGAGGTGAGTAAGTTAAGACTTTCACTCGCAGGATCTAAAGGATTGTTTGATGTGTATATCTTCATATTTCTCTAATCATAGAGGTGTAAAAAGTAATAAGTTACTTAAAGTTAAGCTGTTGATTATAAAAAAGGGACTGAGTTACAGAGATCGGTTGAATCTGCACCAAAAGGTGTACGAGTAACTTATTTTCTTCTGCCTTAACTTTTTTTCCGAGGGAAATGTCATCAGTCTCGCCGTTTCTCCTGTTGCCACGGTACCATTAGTTCTGCCAAAGCAAATCGGAGTCAGCACCAAGCCAGTGTCACCTCAATAACGTGTTAATACAGTTGCAATTGCAACAGGAACCTTGAACATTGATCTATTAAATGAGGAACTGTAGGCATTCCAACTCTATATCTTGTGTAAAATAACATTCTCGTCATAAAAATAAACGTGAAATTTGTTCAATTATCTTGTTACAAAGCCACACTAATTTTCATTTCAACAATTATCGATAACCATTAAGAAATTACATTACTCCATTGGAAAATATCTATTGTTACTCATTTATCCATTTGTTAACCATATAGGAAAATGTTCTGCTGTTTACACGCTATCGTTTGCCAAAATCTTGTTTTGAATTCTTAAACCGTTTAGGAGCTAGAGGAGTGATGTTACGAATATTTCATTCTTGTACGCGTTATTCGAAATAAATGTGCTAGATGCACTCTATTCTCTCGAGATTGGAGCCTGCGTAAACAAAAATTTAAATGTGTTGGCTAAATTTCATACACAGAAATATATGGTGTAATATGTAGCAAACGCGAATTCATAGCAAGACCTATTTTTTATTGCACGTGACACGAATTCTGTATAGTGATGTACAAAATAACAATGACTGACCATCAACGGAATACGAGGCAGTTTATTGTGAAGCCGAAATATGAGGCTATCAGTAATGAAAGAATCAAAATTTTTTACCTAATATTATTCGTAATGTCGTTTCAGGAATATATCAAGTAAGCCAATATGAAAACCCCTCCATTCTGTCAGATTAGCATGTCAGCCTCCGGCTCACTTGTAAGAGGTCCATGCCTAAGGAATTTATTGCTAGCGCACTCGAGCAGCTGTAACTTCGACGGATTGCTCACGCGCTGCCTGCGGTATGTAAGCTGTAATAGAATCGCAGACCAGAGAGCAGTCTCGGCAGCAGTAGTGACAGTAGGTCGCAGTCGGGCGGTTGGGCCGGTAGTGGAGAGCGGTGCCTGTGCGATGTAGTATAAGGTAAAACCAAGAACTACAATTCATAGCCGCGCACATATGTAGTTTGTAACAACTGATTTTGTACTATTGTTGCATCAAGTTCCATGTAAATGTTTTCTTTAAAACTATGAATAACAATCTTTCTTATAAAATTAACTTTTGACAATAATTCATCTGAATTTAAAGATTTTACTAATTTTTCCTATCCATGGTAATCCCGATTATCGCAAAGAAAAATTAGTTGTTTCTTTTTATACATGTCAAATCTAGCGGCCAGCGTTGCGCTGGGATGTGCCAGAAAAATTTCTTATAGGAGCAGATGTATACAAGTTATCCCGCGACTTCATTGAGGTACGAATTTTCGATTTATTCAGAATGATCTTTCAGGGCCATGACGCAGCACTGCCGACGTCCAAAATTTACCAGTTTATATTCACAGTGAATTAATTATTGAAAGGTTATATGTGAGTCACATTTTCATTGGGAGGTTAGTTATTTTATTATTCCGAGGTTACGGAAGTAAACTGTCGCGAGGTTAAACTAAACGTGAATGCTATAATTAAATAAACTGTTGGGAGGTTACACTTGTCGACAGCCGGCCAGGATCGTATTTTTTTGTGAATTTCTGAGAAGTAGTCAGTTATATATCTGCTCTTATTTACCTAATGTTAAATGTAGTTTGCATCTGGCGCAATGCATTTACTAATTTGTCACTCCTTCTTTCACAGATCAACTGCAGTTTATTGCTCTTTCTTGTTATTGTATTTGTTCCATTTTTGCTTTGTCTTTGTTCGATTTTATGAATACCTTTGAGTTGTGAAAATGCCACGGAAAACTGCTAACAGTACTTCGCAATGCGTAATGAGTGAAAAAGCTGACTTGAATGATTTGGCTGATAATACCAGCGACACTCAGTTTCGTAATGATAATCCTCCAATTACAGATAATCAGTGTGTGCCGACCGGCAGTAATTATTTTAATCCAAATGATTAACAAACAAATTCAATTATGTCCTCAGTAAATTTAACGACAATTGATGACGTGGCACGTTCCGATACAATGAACGCTGCCCAGTTTGACACACCCGATTTGCAAAATTTACACAGTGAACAGATAAATAATACTAACAAAAACGTACAATGTACTCAAAATATGTCAGATTTATTTGATTCCGATGTAGTGACCAACAGTGCACATCCAATTGGCAAACCTTTTCAAGAATCAGACAATGACTAAATGGTTACACAAAACGTAACAAAAGCAGATACACCATCACACAGCACAGGGAATTGAGTCGCTAATTTTGGTATGGATTAAGTTGTGGCATTATTGCTACAACTTGGTGAGAAAGAAGATAACAATTATAAACAACTTAACGAATCGAACAAACAACTTAATGGAAATCTCAAACAGTTGAATTAAAAACACGACAACCTTAATGAATCGAACAAACAACTTCATGAAAGTTTCAAACAGTCGAATGAAAAACACGACAGGTCGATCAAACAAATTAATGAGAACTTTATCCAGATTAATGAACTGATTACAGCCGTTTCCGTGCAGTGTCATGATACTAAAGAACAATTACGTGAGGAAATTAAGGCTTGTGCTGGGAATAGTAGTGAAGAAATTAGATCCGTTGCACAAGAATTACGTAATACACATGCAGCCACAGCAAAATTACTTAGAGATGAAATTAGTGGAGTTGCTAAAAAATGTTCAGAAGACGCAACACAGTTACGCGACGAGTTTAAATTAATGTCAGCAGAAAGTCGACAAGAAATTTGAACCACCTACAAAACAGTGAAACGTGTTACCGTAAATTCATACAGGAACAGAACAAAGTGAAGAAACAAGTCATGGAAACAATTAGTACACAGAGACAGGAAGACAAGCGTCAGTTGTTTACGAAAGCAAAAACATACGTAGATAACAACATTGCTACAGTATCAGACGAAATCAATACTATCAAACAGTTGAACACTGAATTGCATGGTGAAATCTCCGATCTAAAAACAAAAACAGACACTAATATTCAGACATTGGAAAATAAATACACAGTAGACTTTCAGACAGTGACCAGCAGACTTGAACAATTGGAATTAATACAGGATCCCTATACCATTAAAGCAGACGTTAAGAAATTAAACAAAACCACACGTAAAATGCAGAAACAAATTAATGCTTGTGACACTAAAAATGACGATCAGGTAAAAGCACTGACAGAAAAATTTGATGAATTGGCCAGTCGTATTGACGTTATCGGAAATAACAATGACACCAAATCAGACGATATGTCACTAGTGTCGTTCAGTCAAACACCCGAATTCCAAAACGTAGAGCAGATAATCAGTGAGATAGGTTCGTCTAATAATATATTACGTAGAAAATTGTCATCTTTACAGCAAGAAGTGACAGAAATGAAAATTCTTTCAGCCCCTAACACGTCACAGCATACGCCACATTCTGAACATTTGTCACACTCACACAGCCAGTATAACTTAGATAATTAACAGAGAATACGTGACTTAGATTTCGAACAGACACAGACAGACAGATTATCATACAATCCTGAACCTGCTCAGGCATTCAGGGAAAATAATTTTGATTACATGCACTTTCTCTCCGTTAGGAAATTTAAGGTATTTATAAATGATAGAACACAAATTTACCCCTTGGACTGGATACAACATTTTGCTTTTGCATTTCCACCGGCTTGGTCAGTAACGCAGAAATTAAAATTTATTTGCAGCTTTTAGTCTCAAGGGATTCATTACACTTCGATGAATATGTGTCGTAGTGTGCACAGGGCCCCGACCGTAGTAGTGCTATTTCGTCATTAGTTTTCTGCACTGCTGCCTACTCTTTTACTATCCTTCATATCTATCAAAACAACTCTTCAACTATCGATCTATCTAGGATTAGGAATGAGTAAAGAAAACCTGATATGAGACGTTTTACCTGAAAGTGACAGTTTTCATTAGACACTCCCGAAATGACAATAACTGCCAGCATAATTTTAATAACAGAGAAAATTTTAATAACCAGTATCCTCATAATTATCAGCAACCTCAAACACATTTTGGCAACATTCGCGGCTTTCCTCCACAACAGGAATAAAACCAACCGGTTAGCATACCTAACCAACAATATAATATGCAAAGTCAACCAAGCTTTAATATTTCGCCTCCTAAAAGCATAGCGTCGGCTCCGCCAAATAGTAACGCACAACAACAAGGAAATCACTACGTAAAGAAGACACATCATTTCAACTCCTATGGCAACGCGCCATATAGTAATGATTATCATGACAGACGTAAAGGTAATGAGCAGTTTTCTGCGCAGGTTTAAAGTGTGTTCAAATGTGTGTGAAATCTTATGGGACTTAACTGCTAAGGTCATCAGTCCCTAAGCATACACACTACTTAACCTAAATTATCCTAAGGACAAACACATACACCCATGCCCAACGGAGGACTCGAACCATCGCCGGGACCAGCCGCACAGTCCATGACTGCAGCGAATGTTTAATAACAGTAGGTTTTATTAGCAGTAGAATCATCCACAAGCACAGATTATCATGAATGAACCAGACAGTCGAAATCATCCTCAGCCAAATACGTCAGGACGAAGTAATGGAACAGTACAAATAGTTGAAATATCACAGCATCCTCCTGCAAATAACTGCACGTCAGATACAGTACAGGTTGCATCTTCCAGCAATGTAAGCAACACTTTTGTTCACGAAAATGTTATTACTTTTGACGACATCCGAGACACACTTTAACATTAAATTCCAGCTAATCAAAAAACCATTTCCCACCCTGTTATTGAAGTAAAGATTGGATCATCCACATTTTCATCAGTAATCGATTCTGATCATCTATGTCAGTTATAAATGAAGAAACTTGCAACAATTGTAACAAAGAAAATACGTATCCTACGTTACAACTAAAGTGCGCGTCATATATCTTGGCGGCCGAGTTTAGGTTCGTTCTGCGCATCTGACGTCACAAAACACAGTCAGCCAATGAACAGAGAACGACGTTGCCAGATCTCGACAGCAGTGCAGAGCACGGATGAATGTCTTCAGTTTTAGAAATGTTCAGTCATGAATAAAGTAATAGAACAAAAGCAATGTCTTGATAGCAGACTTTCTTTTACAGAAAGTTTGGAAAAAGCATTCTATATACCAATTGCTTCATATTCTATTATTTAATTAAACCAAACAAGCAATAAGACTCCTAATTCAGGCGATAGCAAGGAAAGGTGTTTGTTTCAATCTCACGAACTGCTTTTTCGCAATAAAGAACAGCGGTAATTGTTTATTTCCTATTGTACTTCGACGAAGCGTGAGTAATTCATAGTTATACCAACAGTGTTTATAAGTAGTTGCGTGAGGTGTTAGAGTCCTTATGGAGTTACACTGTTCGATTAGCTGAGGTAGCGGAACGGTTAAGGTTTTGGGCTGCCAAGTAAAAGGTTATGAGTTCAAACCTCGTGTGGTGCTTACTACTTTCTTTATTTAAAAACAATATTGGAGTGCCTTACTTCACGAATTTTATTCGTTTGAATGAAATTTATAGTGCTTTGCCTCTTCATTAACTTTTTCGCTGCTGCAGACACGTGCTCCCCGCATTCCGCGCTGTGCGCGATTTTGTCATCACTGCACTTCTCGCCTGTGCAGACACATGGTGTTCCCAATGTTTTGACACGCTTATCATTCGATTTCACAAAAACTATTTGGCCAAAAAATTTGATTTTAACACCTCTTCTTGCCTGATACCTTCCCCCCATAAATGACTTAATTTTGTTTTGATGTGCAGCATTAAATGTAGTAAACCAATGCACGAAATTTTGAAGAGTTTGCAGAGGTAAAAATCCATAGCGTATACTTTCCGTATGGTCGATTTTAGTTGCCACAATGTTGAGAATGAAATGTGGACAAGACACCTAAATTTCATACAATATTTACTGTATAACAATACCTCATTTAATTTAAGTACCACATAGGTGTCGTATGTAATATTGAGAAATATTCCGTCCTTCGCGACTGTAATAAGAGTTTTGTTTACACACGGTGCGTTTGGCTTTATTTTAAAGCACTTCCATCGGTGAAAGGTATGGCACATACATAATGGTATTCATGTTCTATTTCTTGTTTTTGTTCCACAGTCGCAGTTTTACCCATGGTATTGAAATATATCCCCCTTCTTCAACTGTAATAAGCGACTTATTTAGACCAGACGCGTTTCTCTCTTTTGAAGCATCATAAGAGGACTGTATTTTCTGTCCTCCATTTCCAAGTCACCTTTCGTAGTTTTGTGCTGCGGTAGCACAATATTCAACGTTTGTGTTGGCTCATCAGTGTTTTAGCAAATAAATGCTGTTTGTGTGTGCCACACACAAAATTATATTTGACATAGCTCTGAGCACTTCACTGACAGAAGGTATATTCAAGTCCTAATGTTTTTGTAAGTCCACAGTTTTGTTTAATGTATTTTGTCTACTTCCTTTTGATTGATTGAAGTGCTTTAAAATAAGGCCAAACGTGCCCAGTGTAAGTAAAACTTTTGTTACAGTCGCGAAAGGTGGAATATTTCTCAATATTACATACGACACTTATGTGGTACTTAAATTAAATGAAATATATATATATTATCTTGTCCACATTTCATTCTCAACATTGTGGCAACTAAAATCGACCATCCGGAAAGTATACTCTATGGACTTTACCTCTGCAAACTCTTCAAAATTTCGTGCAAAGGTTTACTATATTTAATGCTGCATAATAACTGCGTTGAACATCGAAACAAAATTAAATCGTTTATGGGGGGAAGGTATCAGTCAAGAAGATGTGTAAAAATCTAATTTTTGAGCCAAATAGTTTTTGTGGAATCGAATGATAAAGAGTGTCAAAGCAGTCGGAACACAATGTGTCTGCACAGGCGAGCAGTGCAGTGACAAAATCGCCCACACCGCGGAATGCAGGGAGCACGTCTTTGTAGCAGCGAAAGGGTTAATGCGGCCGTCACGGCTTTACTTCATGAACTGCGCGCTCCCCCCTAAACGTAAGCTTGCGAACTATGCTATACTATGGCGCTGCTTCTCTTGGCGCGTGCGTCGTGTGCAACTGGCAACGCAGCAATCTCCCGCGTCCAGGCGGGCATGCGCGAGCCGCCGAGATAAAAGAATTCAACTATAGGCAAAACCAAAGTAAAAGGAGCAGTATCTGGTAAAGTGAGTAGATATAAAATTGGAGACAGACTTATAATTTTGTATTGCAGGTCTTACGCTCCACACAAATTTTTGGATTGTTCGCTTGTTGACAACAGACGTTATCTTAGGTACAAATTTTTTGGTACAACAAGACGCAATTATTGACTTTCAAAATTCCTATTTAACGTTAAAGGATCAAAAGCTACATCTGGCATTAGAATTTCAGCACGCTGTATCAGCAGAAGAACAGGCACTTTATCAAACAGAGGTCATTTCTAAATCCCGTAACGTAGATTGTCATTCCACATTGTTGACAGATACGTATGTATACAACTACAATGAACCAGACGAAGCCGACTGTGACGCTATGCAAATGATTTCTGATAAAGTAAAACAGAGCAACGCGTATATAGATGACTAACGTACTCAACTACGCAATATTCTTTTACAACAAGCTCCAGTTTTTGACAACATCCCTGGTACTATGTCTGGTTTTACGTATGAATTTCAAGATAAACAGCATAACACATTTAAAGCCCAAAATTACACCATTCCTTATATCCACAGAGAACAAGTTAAGAAAGAATTGCAAGCTACTCTTGACCAAGGAATTACTGAACCGGCAGTTAGTCCATACATAAACCCACTCAAAATTGTTAGGAAAAAGGATGGCTCACTTCGCCTGGTACTTGATTCGAGTCATATCAACTGCATTATTATTAATGAAACAGATCGCCAACAGACACTAGAAGAACATGCATAGAAATTTCATGGTACTACTATTTATTCCACATTAGATTTAAAATCGTGATTTTGGCAAATTCAGCTCCATCCGATCTGCAGAAAGTACACAGCATTTCTCTGTTTTGGTGACTATTATCAGTTTTGCAAATTACCATTCGGTCTAACAATTACTTCAGCGGTATTTATTCGCGGTTTGAATATTATACTCCCGACAGAACTTAAAGACAGAATTACAACGCATGTAGACGACACCCTTATTGCAGAAGGTAACTGTGGCTCAAGTGCCTCTGAGCACTATGGGACTTAACATCTGTGGTCATCAGTCCCCTAGAAGGTAACTGGTCTCAACACAATTTGATTATTGAACAACTGTTGTCAACGTTTCGTGCACAAGGACTCACAGTTTATCTTAGCAAATCGCACTTTGGCAAAACTTTCATAAAATTTCTTGGACATGTAATTTCAGCAGAAGGCATTGCGCCTGACCCGGAAAAACTTCAGGCTTTACGTGACATTGCTGTTCCAACGACCAAGAAGCAACTACGCAACTTTCTGGGATTAATTAACTTTTTCCGTCAATTTGTTCATTACTCTGCTTTATACACCCCTAGATTATGTCAGATGACGGGTAAAAACGCTATTTGGTCTTGGGATAGCCAAGCACAGTCTGACTTCGTTAATCTGCCACATGCCATGTTGAATGCACCACTTTTATCACACCCAGATCCTACCAGAAATCTTTCCATTGCCACCGACAGTTCTAACACAGCTTTAGGCGTACACATTTTACATGAAATTGAAGCAGACGGTACTACAGTAACTAAAACATCGCTTTTGGAAGCCTCATTCTGTCACCTGTTGAATGCAATTATTCTGTTACAGAACTTGAAACATTATGTGTTGCATGGGCATTTACAAGATTTTGGCATTTTCTTTATGGAAGACATTCTACCGTTTATATCATAGAGCTATACAGTTTTCACTTTCCGCTAAATTTACACATGACAGGTTAAGCAGATGGAAGCTTTATCTACAGGAATTTAATATTACAATTGTTCACATTCCTAGTACACAAAATACTTTAGCAGACGCACTATCCCGTTCTCTCAGCAACAATCAGTAAGACATCGCAACCGAGTTCTGCCAAGCAAATTTTAGCCTCATGTATATTCAACAAGTTGGTTTTGAAAACTTCATTTCGTCGTCATTACGAGACATAGAACAAGAGCAGAGCAAGGATAACGTATGGAAATAAATTAAACACCTTTGGCAAGACAGGAATAACGTTACCATTAGAAACAATTATACTGTAGGCAACAACATTCTGTTTCGCCGTTCTCACCCTGACAGCAACAACTGGTTATCGTGTATTCCTGACGAGCTTGTTAAGAAATTAATCTGGTATACTCATTTAAGTTACCCACATTCTGGAGCCATAAAAGTTTTCTTATACTGAGAGAGAACTGTTATTTTGCCAACATGGAGAAACGTATTTGAATAGTTTTAGCGTCATGTAAAATCTGCCAGAAATCTAAATCAGACACGACTTCACATATTCCTCCATTACATCCCACTGTACCCATTAAACTGAGACATATGGCCGCTGTAGACATTTCTGGACCGATTCACAGATCTAGCAGAGATTTTTGTTACATATTTATCGCTGTTGAACTCACTTCGAAATTTGTTACCGTCACTCCGTTACGCAAAGCTACTGCTAAATCTATTTCGAATGCGTTTGTGAAACATTTTTTATCTCGTGTAGGGCATGTATTGAAAGTAATTTCCGACAGCGGACCACAATTTCGATCTGCGTATAGACACGTATGTTTCGAGCTAGAAACATTTTTCTGACCTATATATCCAGATATCACGCTTCGTCGAACCATTCTGAACGATTGATGAAAGAAATTGGTAAACTATGTAGAATATACTGCCATCAAAGACATACTGATTGAGACACACACATACTCTCATTCCTGGATGTAATTAACTCCATACCAAATGAATCTACTATGCTATCTCTGACTGTTATATTGAAAAATGTTGAACCACCCAACAAAATTAAAGAATTAGTATCTTTTCCTACATCTAGTCGACTATGTCACCATGAAATAATTGGCATTGTGCTCACCAACATCAAACGTGCCGCAGAACCCCGCAAAAACAGGTTTGTACACGCCGTGAATTTCACATGGGACAGAAGATATTAGTATGCACACACTATGTATCCAACAGAGCAAAGAGAAGATGCAGTAAATTTGAGTTTCTATACGCGGGTCCATATAGAATTCGATGCATTCCTCACCCCATTGTAGTACATGTCAAACTTTGAGAATCCGAAAAACCAGGGGCAATCACCATGTTTCCAATATTCAATCCTTTTTTGAATAACATACTTTTTGGTTTTATCAAGCTATAATGCCGTTTCCTGCTGTTTATGTGACCACTTATGCACTTATATCTATGTGACTACTTATTGATGATGGTCATATTTTTTTTGGCAACTTCCTGGCAAGGTAAGGTTAGCAGGTCGCTTTTCTTGTCATTATTTATCGGACTGTACACATTTTCCCATTTTTATGTGCATATGACGGTTTTCCTATCGAAAGTAGAATTTTCTCTGTATGCACTTTGAAATCTCTAAGATATAACATCTTTAAGATATAAAAAACACCAGTTGACTTTGACTTTTTGCCTTATGATATCCCAATATCTTGACTACTCTACATTTTTGGCTACCACATTGTGATATTGTGTGTACATTTCTGCACTTGAAAATTGTCTATGGTTTTGACATAATACGTTTTCCGTCATGCTATGCTGTATGCTTAGTCATATCACTAGAAACAAGTTTTCATTTAATGGGTATATGAATTAAATGCAAGATATTAATCCATATTCGTCATTTTCAGAAAGAAATACCTTCCAAAATAAATAAATTAAACAACCACAGTGGTTTACTATGAAACGGAAATTTTACCATCATTATGAAAGAAAGAAGATGCAATACTTTGTCATGAAAAGTAAATGGACCGGAATTAACAAACATTAACAAGAATATACTATACACACCGTATGGTAGCAGCCTTGACTAATTATTTTTCTTTCAGGATATGAGGCGATTGTGGCAGGCTGTCATACAAAACTGGACATGTTAATTTTAGTGATGAAATGTGCTAGAGGTGAGAAACTATAATATTTGAAATAGTGAATGATAATGAAGAAAATGGCAATATGAATAATGAATAATGAAGTGTCTATTTTTAGGAGATGATAATAAATGGTATTAATAGTTATATGAAGAATATGGTAATATGAATGATGAAGTTTTTCTTCACAGTTGATGATAATGATGAAGTTTATATATTTTCTATTAGTTAAGAGATGCTATGTAGTTATTTAAGCTTTTGTTGTAGTTCTTTTTGACAGTATGTCATATCTCGCATAGTACAATAAATGAATGTTTTGGGAAAGACAGCTTGAGTACATACATATTAAGTACACGTTTCATTACCCGTTGCCGGCCGAAGTGGCCGTGCGGTTAAAGGCACTGCAATCTGGAACCGCAAGACCGCTACAGTCGCAGGTTCGAATCCTGCCTCAGGCATGGATGTTTGTGATGTCCATAGGTTAGTTAGGTTTAACTAGTTCTAAGTTCTAGGGGACTAATGACCTCAGCAGTTGAGACCCATAGTGCTCAGAGCCATATTTCATTACCTGTTAATTTGAAGTTTACTACTTTTCAGCATAATATGAATACATTTCTTCTTTCAGGTCAATAATCCACATTGTGTTTTTTTCCAGGATAAGCTTTTCATGATATTAACATCATTTCTGAAATATGTCCTTATGTTATATGCTACAGGCACTTAGTTATTAAACCTGTTCTAGTACTTGCATTTTTTTTACCCAGTTGTCTCTATCATTTATGAATGTGCTCGCATATACTCTACTTGTTTGATAACCTTGCTACATCTGACTCATGACAAATGACGTTAATAATCCTAATTTCCAGCAATATGTCAAAAGCAAATATTTTCATGCCCAGCAATTGAGTATTGATCCCAGTGTAATGCATTGCTAGTACAAAAGAGTTATTATTACTAATCCCAACTGTTAAAAGTATACAACTAAATAGTGCTACCAATTTAAGATATATTTCTAGTCCTAACTATAATGCAAATTTTTCTGAAGTATTGATTCCATTACGTCTATGTATTATTGGACTAAACACCTTGAGTACTAGTTCCAAAGTCTTACATTTTAAATATGTCTTATGTCACTTGCTTGATATCAAAGATAGTCACTAGCAGCATGTTGCTACACGCAGTAACTCCTGTTTAGAATTATGACTTGTGAATAATAATGAATAATGTTTTGTAAAACTACCTAAATACTATTTAACTGAATGACTTATGAATGGTGTTTTGTAATACTTGATACAACATAAATGTTTTGTAACTAGCCAACAAGTGCCAAAAATTACTGCAATAAGAGGTGTTACGAATAATGTTTTGTGATACTGTATACTTACTATATAAATGCGTTGTTACTAGCCAACGAGTGCCAATAATTACTGCAATGTAATGACTTCTTAATAAAGTTCTGTAACACTCCATACATGCTGTGTAACTAGCCAACGAGTGCCAATAATTATTCATATCAAATGACTTACTAGTGTAGTTCTGAATGATGACTAGCATAAGATTTAATGTATTCTTCACCATCTTACCTAATTACCAAAATTCCTGCGATATCCATATGTCCTGTCCATCCTCATGATAATGGATCACTCTATTTGGTTTTTGCACTAATTATACATAAATATAAGAGTATGTATTCTACAAGAATGTGGTGCTGTCCACCACTCTGACCAAAGGAGATGTCTTTACGGTCCTACTGTTTGGTGTACCTAAGGTACTACCAAAATAATAACATACAATATTAATGCAACATTTCAGTGTCTTGGATACACTGACAAATACTTCAGGGAAGAGAACCTCAGATTGTCTCACTTGGTGTTATGCTTCTGTAGAAAGATATGGTCTTTTAGTACACCTATGTGCAACCTGCTATGATACAACCATGATGCTATCCTTCCCATTCCTTTCCTAGTTCTTGTAAAAATGCTGAAGACCTTTACAGTGCGTGTGCACTTTATTTCATTTGTTAACAGGATTAGTTCTCCTAAACATGCTAAAGACTTTTACAACGCTTGTGCTCTGTATTTCATTTCTTAATGTGTTTAAATTATTGTAAAAATACTAAAGACTTTTACAGTGCATGTGCACTTTATTTCATTTCTCAGTGTGATCTAATTCTTGTAAAATACCAAAGACTTTTACAGGACATGTGCACTTTATTTCATTTGATAATTGGATCAGTTCTCCTAAACATGCTAAAGACTTTCACAGTGCGTGTGCACTTTATTTCATTTGTTAATGTGTTCAGTTGTTACAAAAATGCTAAAGACTTTTACAGTGCGTGTGCACTTACCTGTAGTTGTTAATATGATCAGTTCTCCTAAACATGCAAAGGACTTTTACAGTGCTCGTGCACTTTATTTCATTTCTTAATGTGCTTAAATTCTTGTAAAAATACTAAAGACATATATAGTGCGTGTGCACTTTATTTCATTTCTCAATGTGTTCAGTTCATGTAAAAATGTTAAAGACTTCTACAGTGCTTGTGCATTTTATTTCACTTCTCAATGTGTTCAGTTCTTGTAAACTACTAAAGGCGTATACAGTGCGTGTGCACGCCATTTCATTTCTTAGTACGTTCTGTACTCATTGTGTGTACGCTTTACGTCATTTCTTAATATTTTTCTGTACTCAGTGCATGTGCACACTGTTTCATTTGTTAATATGTTCTATACTTATATTATTTATCATACTCTGTGACTGTAGACTTAGTAAACTAAATAGGTTTGAGAAAAATTTGTTGCTCTTGGCAAGTCCAAGTGACTCACCATCGTTGCCAAATTTTTATCCCCCAGTGGAGGGTTACCGCAGGCAGTGCGTGAGCAATCCATCGAAGTTACATCTGCTCGAGTGCGCTAGCAATACATTCCTTGGTCAAGGACCTCTTACACACTGAAAGCAGGCCCAAAACATGTCACTCATTGTGGTTAGCAGGCAGGCGTGTTTCCACTACCGTCGACTCCGTCGCCATCCTGCAGCTGTGTTCTGTCCCTTTAGGCAACACTGAGGTATTTTTCGGGCAGTTTCAAGTCCACTTTGCAGGTAGCTCAAATGGTGCAAATGGCTCTGAGCACTATGGGACTTAACATCTGAGGTCATCAGTCCCCTAGAACTTAGAACTACGTAAACATAACTAACCTAAGGACATCACACATATCCATGCCCGAGGCTGGATTCGAACCTGCGACCGTAGGGGTCGGGCGGTTCCAGACCGAAGCGCCTAGAACCTCTCGGCTACTGCGGCCGGTATGCTGGTAGCTTGCTTTCTTTCTACATCTACATCCACATTTTCTGTGAGAACATTAAGGCAGTAACGCAGCAGGCTTGACTCCTTGTGCCCACCCACCAAACGGCATCCGTTGTTATTTCTTGTAATCGTTGGCAGCGTCTCTCCGGCAGTTAGCATTCTCTCTGAACCTGCGTTCAAAATTCTGTTATTCAGACTGTGTGTGGTCGTCGTAGGAAGTAATCTTGGTTGTACGTAGTAACGTTTTCAAGAGAGCTTTCTCGGATACAGGATAACTGCAAACTATTGGTGTTCAAGCACTGAACATTGTGCGTTGGTTTCCTGAACAATGAATGACAAAGTCAGCTTTCTGTCATCCAGCCAACTAAAAGATCCGAGAACAGTAACTTGCCATCGTTCCTCATCTCGATAGTAAATTTAAATTTTGGAATGGACGCCGTTCATGTGATCGACTAATTGCTACTATACTTTTTTACCGAGAGGCCATAGCAGGAACGTATGGTCAACGTACCAAAGGAAACAAGACGGACTTAGCATCACAGAGTTCAGAGCTGCACGAAGAAATTCCTGGCTGCCAGAGATAGTAACTAATCCGCCACAGTGCCATCCGTAATCTCATAATATTCGTCACGGTACAAAAAGTATATTGACGTTAGTGCACGACGGAGCAATTTGACAAACGCTGTTGGAAATTGTTGGGACAAAAGATCCAGCGGGTCTAGTACTGGCATCAGCGTAGAAAGTGACATTTCGCCTATCCTGTCTATAATGCAGTTTTCCTTGAGTGTCTCAAAAATATCTGCGGATTTACTGCGGATTTATAACATGGAGTACACATTGTCCTAGTATGGGTGGCTATGATCCTACCAAATGTTTTGCCACTTTGTAGAAGGGAAAGGGCTGATGAGGAATACCGGTTGAAATTCAACGAGGAAAGACGAAGAAATTGAAAGACAATGAACATCAGAATCCCTAATAAGGGACACTTTTTTCTTCATTATTATTTTTGATATATTTTGAACATGGCAAATTTAATTTCCGTACTTATTCTCAAATAACTATAAGAAGAAGAGAAAAAATTAAAATAAGCGGATTAGGGAACATAGCTTGAGAAACCAGCCAAGGTAGGCGGTTTTGAAGAGGGAAAGGATGGGCTATAAGGGGTGAAAAGCACTAAAAAAGTGTTAGAATGGTTTTTGTCGCTGCCTATAGAGTGCGGGGTCCCGAATTCGCTTCCCAGCCGGGTCCAAGATTTTCGTAGGTCGAGGAATGGGTGTTAGTATTGCCCTAATTATTTCGTCTCATCTTCATCGAAGCGGAAGTCGTCCAAGTGGCGTCAAAGAAAGGCTAACGCCAGGCAGCCGAACCACATCAAATGAGGGTCTCCGGCCGAGAATGCCATAAGATCACTTCCATTTCCTATTTCCAATCCTGTCTTCTTTCGGAAAAGTTCCAGTTGTAAGGAATCTTGTAGCAACACCTTCAGTTCCATTTTTCCCTAAAGCTAATATATCCATGAATGCTTTTCTGGAGACTTGAACTCTTTGCTCCAATTTTCTCACGTAAACAAATGACTTCGGAGTCTGATCTCCTTGCTTTTGAGAAGATGTTTGGTAACTCGAGGTAAGTCTAAATATTTTAAGATAAAATCGTCTTGTTGTAACTCCCCTGGAGATAGTTTGTGGAATATTATTGCATCTTTCATTGTCAAAGACTTACGACTGAGATTCACTTTCACAGGACGGTGACACAAAAGAAATTTAAGTACCCAAGATGCAGAATTACTGCAAAACAAGGAGGACTATGTTTTATTTTATGAGGCTGTGGTATCACCATTCTTATTATTATTATTGCTATTGTTTTCATTGTGATTTAGAACAAACACTCAAACATACCTGTACAGTTAGCGTACCTTATTGTCTTCTTAGATGAGGTCATTTGAATATTTTTTTCTCCGAAAAACTAAAATCTACCTGAAACTGAAATACGGTTTCAAGAATGGAACGAGAAAATTTGATGGTCCTTAACAGAATGAAGTAATTAGTGATCTTACCGATCTCGTTTTCGTTGTCGTGATTTCCAATTTGACGTATATGTGGTTGTCTTTCTGGGGGTTTCGTCTACTGATATTTCTGTTAAGTAGTACAAGGTAAGAATGTCAGTTTTTCAGTCCTCCACCTGGAATAATATACACATTACACTATATAATAAAGACAAACTACAGCACACAAGAAACAGGATTGCTTTGCGCCAGTTACGGTAAGAGGCCTGCGAATACGGAGATTAGTGCAAAAGATTGTTATTGGCGAACGTACAAATCAAACATTAAGACTTCAGAGAATATACAGTATCAGAAAATATTTCACCTGCAGGTGCGGTCACACTCTTGCGTGATCTAATAACAAAGATTCTAGACAGAAATGCTGCGAATTGAATATTGTTACTCGTTCCTCGACATCGCCTGTTATAACTGCCTGCAAGACTGGGTCCATTCCCAGCACGACTAAGAATTGAGCGCTTCGTGATACGAAGACATGGCTGATTTTGAAGGAAATTCTTTTTCCGCTTTGCAGTGACATACTTCTACTTTAAATTGATAACTTGAACTCATTTTCATACATTTAGTAGATTGGCCAGCTTTGGTACTAAACGCCTCAATAGCTCCACAGAGCTCAGAATATTTCCTATCAACCGATCATTTCGTTTAGTCAAGGTGTGGCGCAAAGCATTTCTCTCAAACTCTATTCAATACCCCATTCATTTTTGCGTGATCTACCCATGAAATCATCAACAGTCTTTTGTAGCAACCCATTTCAAAAGCCCCTATTCTTTTCTTGTCTAAAGTGTTTGGCAGCCATACGTCATCCCACACTTAACACCAGACAAATAACGTTACGAAAGACTTTCTAACGCTTAAGTCTATATTCGATCTTAACAAATATCCCTTCTTCAAAAACACTGTTCTTGTCATTGCCGGTCCACATTTTGTATGCTGTCTTCTTCAGACAGCGTCGGTTATATTTCTGCCCAACTAGAGTAATTCATCTTCTACATTTAGGGCCTTGTTTTCCTAATCTAATGCCCTCTGCATCACCTGATTTAATTCAACTAGATTCCATTATTCTTGCTTTTCTTCTGTTGCTGTTCATATTGTATCCTTCGTTCAAGATGCGGTCCATTCCGTTCAACTGATCTTACAAGTCCTTAGAAGTCCTTACAGAATTGCAGTGTCATCGCCAAACCTCAGAGCTATCGCTTTTTCTTCCTGAACTTTAATTCCTACTACCAAGTTTTTATGTGGTTTCTTTTTCCTCGCTCAATGTACAAACTGAATAGCATAGGAGACTGGCTCTAGCCCTGGATCACTCAATTCTCAACCACATTCATGCTACTCGACTCTTATTATTCTCGTCTGCTTTCTGTAAATGTGGTAGATGGCGTTTCGCACCTTGTATTTTACCTATGGTATTATTTTACCTATGCTACCTTCAGTATTTCAAAGAGAGTATTCTATTCACCATTGTCAGAAGCTTTCCCTAAGTCTACAAACGCTATAAATGATTTACCTTTCCTTAACGTATCTTCTTAGAGAACCCTTTGAGTCAGTAATGCATCCTGTGTTTTTACATTTCTCCGGACACTACATCTACTTCCACATCTTAAAGCTACCTAACAATTTGTGATGGAGTGTACTTCTGGCACCACTAACTGATTCCCCCACCCCCCCACCCCTGCGATGTTTCACTCCAGAATGGCGCTTGGGAACAACGAATGTCGGTAAGCTTCTGTATTTGCTCTAATTTCTCTCCGTGGTCATTATGCGAGATTTATGTGTGAGGAAGTAGTATGTTTGCCGCCTCCCCGCAAAGTGGTCTCTCGAAATTTCAGTAGTAAACCTCTTCGTGATTGCACAGTACCTCTCTTGTAACGCCTGTCCCTTGAATTTGTTGAGCATCTCGGTAACAGTCTATCGCCAACTAAGAGATCCCGTGACGAAACGCGCCGCTCTTCGTTAGATATTCTCTTTCTCTTATGTCAGTGCTTCCCTGTAAAGGTGAACCATACTCAAGAATCGGTCGAAGAATCACCTTATAAACCACTTCCTTCGTGGATGATCTACATTTTGTTAAGATTCTTCCTCTTAATCTCAATCTGTCACCTATTATTTGTTATATGTGATCATTTCAGCTAAGGTTTCGCAGGAGAGTTGCTGCTAGATATTTTATGGTAGATATTGTTTCGATCAGTTTCTCATGAACAGTGCAGTCGTACAGTATTAGCTTTATTTCCCTATGTATGAGCAGTGCTTTAAATTTATTTGTGTTTTGGGTCAACTGCTAGTGCCCTCACCACCCATCAATCCTGTGGAGGCCATTCTGTAAATCGTTACTGTCCTCTGGCGTTGCTACTTTGTTCTAGTAAAACCACATCATCTACGAACAGCCTTAAACAGCTTCCGACGCTTTCTATTGGATCGTTTATATAGGTATTGTAAACAGCTACGGTGCTTTCACATTTTCATGGAGTACTTTGGACAGTTTGTTTCGTTAAGGGCGACATGCTGAGCTCTATTTTCAAGGAAGCAATGAATCCACTCGCAAATCTGGTCTAATACTCAATAAGCTCGTATTATTTCTTCAATAAACGGCAGTGAAGGACAGTTTCAAATGCCTTACTGAATCAAGGAACATGGCACAACCACAGCACCGCTTCCTACAGCATCATGGATCTCATGGAGAAACAGAGCGAGGTGAGTTGTGTGAGATCATTCTTTGCGGAATCCATGTTAATTCTTCGGCATGGAACATGTTTCGCAACACTACAACAAATTGACATCAACAATATAGAAGTATAATTATATGTACCTGCCCTACGAATCTTTTTGAAAACAAGAATGACCTGTGCTTTTTCCAGCCGCTAGGAATCCAAACTGGTCTTCCTCGAGGTCGGCTTCTAGCAGTTTTTCAGTTCTTCGGCAAGGAATTCGTGTTAGTACTTTGCAACCATTTGTTAAATTAATAGTTTGATAGAATTCAAACCCATCAGCTCATGTTTTCTTTGGAAGTGGAAGTATTACATTTTTCTTGAAGTTTCAGGATATTTCGCCTGTCTCATATATTTTACACACCAGATGGAATACTTTTGCATGCCTGCCTCTCCCAAGGCTATAAAAATTTCTGACGGAAGGTCATCTGCTCCGTGGGACTAGTTTCGACTTAGGTCTTCCAATGCTCTGTGAAATTCTTCTCGCAGTAACACATATCTTCAAACTCATTTTCATTTACGATATTTCTATAGCGTGGCCTTGAAGTTCATCACCCTTGTATAGACTTGCTATATACTCCTTCCAGTTTTGAGCTTTCCCTTTTTTCCCTTAGCACTGATTTTCCATTTAAGATGTTAATATTCCTACAGCTGTTTCTCTTTCCTCCAAAGGCCTCTTTAATTTCCCTGTAGGGGTATCTGTCTTCCGCCTAATAATACATGCTTCTAGATCTGTACGTTTGTACCTGGTCCATTCCCCCTCAGCTATTATGCTCTTCCTGTAAGTCATGTCCTTTAGAAGTTTGTAAACCCATTGGGCTGCTTCATTTGCTGCAATTTAATAATTTCCGATTTCATGAATATATTCATTATCTCCTGTGATACGATGTAAGGAATTTTTAGCATGCCCTGCTTTTTAACATAGTTGATCCTCTGCTACCTTCACTCTTTCAGGTCTCAAAGCCACCCATTTGTCTTCTACTTTATTTGTATCCTTATAGTCAATCGTCGCCTCATTCTCCCTCTGAAACTCTCAACAAACTCTTGTTTTTTCAACCTATCCAGAACCTATCTTTTTCTTACGATTATGTAATCAACTGGAATCCTTCCTGTGTCTCCAGGTCCACGTATACAGCCTGTAAGTATTCTTAAACCAGGTCTTAGGCATGATTAAATTATGATCTGCTCAAAATTCCACCAGGTGGCTTTGCGTTTGATGACTTTTCCGCAATCTATATTCACATACTATTTCTACTTTGTTTCTTCTTCCTGCTGTTGAGTTCCAGTCCCATGTCACAACTAAATTTTCATCTATCTGAATGATTTATTTTTTATCAACATAAATTCCTTCAGACTCTTTATCATCAACGAAGGTAGTTTACACATAAATTTGAACACTCATAGAATATAAAATGTTCATATAATATAAATATACAGTTTGACTGAATCGTCTCCAGCAGCCTCATTGGTGAGGAACGTAACGCTAAGTGTGCTGTAGTGAATCAAGAAATTCGTTTTTCATTTCACATAGCATGAATATCACCACTGAGGTCGTCCCACACTGGGCGCCAATAATAAAGTGATATTAGAAATTAAATTAAGTGAAACACAAAAGGTTACAAGATTAAGTGGTTAATGTGTGCATGGAAAAGACTGGTTAAATTATTAAAACAAGAAAGAAACGCAAAACGAAACGAACTTACAAATCTCAGGGCCGATTTGACTGCCCGTGGACACGGCTCAGTTGTTAAATGGTAAGACAGAGGGACGAATCACTTCACCACTATTCGTGATCATTCGTCACGTAGTGCTGTCGTCGGCAGGCGCTGCGTCAGTACGCCGCGTTGCCGCTGAGCTGTGCGGCGTTAGTCGGCAGCTTTAATCGGGAATCGCTGCTCTGCTGCGAGGCCCAGGTACGGTTTACGCGTTGTGTGCCCGTTGTGGTTTGCGTGACCAAAGCATCGCTATCACCATGTCGGATGGTGGATGTTCGCGGTCGATGGAAGAGGCACCACATCCTCTCGCTTCTGCGCTGACTTAACGACTGCCTCTTCCTCCTCATCCACCTCGAAGCTCAACTGTTTCTCGAAATTTCCTCCTTTCGCGGCGCCGTCATTTGCGGACTCAGTTTGCAATTTGGCCAATGACTGATAGCCGTTTCATGGCCACGCCTCTTTGTACAGAGTGGAAATTTTCTATCTTGCGTGGGCTGCTGTTTCAATCGAGAATTGGCGTGTTTCTCACTATTTCACCTGCAACGACGGCACATTCTTCCGACGTTTTCCTGCATTCCGAAGCTGTTGTGAGAGGAGCCAAACAATACCTCTTTGTAATCGCTGTGCCAGCCGGAGTGGCCGAGCGGTTCTCGGCACTTCAGTCTGGAACTGCGCGCCCGCTATGGTCGCAGGTTCGAATCCTGCCTCGGGCATGGATGTGTGTGATGTCCTTAGGTTAGTTAGGATTAAGTACTTCTATGTTCTAGGGGACTGAAGACCTCAAATGTTAGGTCCCGTAGTGCTCAGAGAAATGTAGGTTGGGCTCAACAAAATATTTTCGCATTCGGAAGAGAAAGTTGGTGACTGAAATTCGTAAATAGATCTCGCCGCGACGAAAAACGTCTTTGCCTTAATGACTTCCATCCCAACTCGCGTATCGTATCTGCCACACTCTCTCCCCTATTACGTGATGATACAAAACGAGCTGCCCTTTTTTGCACCATTTCGATGTCCTCTGTCAATCCCACTCCGCGCAGCAATATTCTAACAGAGGACGAACGAGTGTAGTGTAAGCTGTCTCTTTAGTGGACTTGTTGCATCTTCTAAGTGGCCTTGCAATGAAACGCAACCTTTGGCTCGCCTTCCCCACAATATTATCTATGTGGTCTTTCCAACTGAGGTTGTTCGTAATATTTACACCCAGGTAGTTAGCTGAATTGACAGCCTTGAGAATTGTACTACTTATTGAGTAATCGAATTCCAACGGATTTCTTTTGGAACTCATGTGGATCACCTCACACTTTTCGTTATTTAGCGTCAACTGCCACCTGCCACGCCATACAGCAATCTTTTCTAAATCGCTTTGCAACTGATACTAGTCTTCTGATGACCTTACTAGATGGTAAATTACAGCATAATCTGCGAACAACCTAAGAGAACCGCTCAGATTGTCATCCAGGTCATTTATATAGATCAGGAACAGCAGAGGTCCCAGGTCGCTTCCCTGGGGAACACCTGATATCACTACAGTTTTACTCGATGATTTGTCGTCTATTACTATGAACTGCGACCTTCCTGGCAGGAAATCACGAATCCAGTCGCACAACTGAGACGATACCCTATAAGCCCGCAGCTTGATTAGAAGTCGCTTGTGAGGAACGGTGTCAAAAGCTTTCCGGTAATCTAGAAATACGGAATCAACTTGAGATCCCCTGTCGATAGCGGCCATTACTTCGTGCGAATAAAGAGCTAGCTGCGTTGCACAAGAACGATGTTTTCTGAAACCATGCTGATTACGTATCAATAGATCGTTCCCTTCGAGGTGATTCATAATATTTGAATACCGTATATGCTCCAAAACCCTACTGCAAATCGACGTCAGTGATATAGGTCTGCAGTTCGATGGATTACTCCTACTACCCGTCTTGAACACTGGTGCGACCTGCGCAATTTTCCAATCTCTAGGTACAGATCAATCAATGAGCGAGCGGTTGTATATGATTGCTAAGTAGGGAGCTATTGTATCAGCGTAATCTGGAAGGAACCTAATCGGTATACAAACTGGACCTGAAGACTTGCTCGTATCAAGCGATTTGAGTTGCTTCGCAACCCCTAAGGTATGTACTTCCAAGAAACTCATGCTAGCAGCTGTTTGTGTTTCAAATTCTGGAATATTTCATTCGCCTACCCTGGTGAAGGAATTTCGGAAAACTGTGTTCAATAACTCCGCTTTAGTGGCACAGTCGTCGGTAGCAGTACCATCGGCACTGCGCAGGGAAGGTATTGACTGCATCTTGCCGCTTGTGTACTTTACATACGACCAGAATTTCTTCGGATTTTCTAACAAATTTCGAGACAATGTTTCGTTGTGGAACCTATTAAAGGCATCTCGCATTGAAGTCCGTGCCAAATTCTTAACCAATACTGGGGCGTTTGCGCAGTTACCCAGTGCGTGGTTGCAGAAAGTGTCCTGTGACCCCGTCTCGGACGCACGCCGCATGGGGTCTGGCCGGAGTCGGCCGAGGAAGCCCCGAGAGCACGTACACAGTGCTGCGGATGATTTACTCCTACAGTGAATTTTTGATGTGTACCAAGGAGTGGAGAACGTTGAATCTATAATATATCTAGAACTACACGGTGTGTTTTGGTCGGCACTTCAGTCTTGTGACTGATATCATAATCAACTAAAGGATTGCACACTGGAGACTGCCATAAGGAGTTTCTACCAATTTCTACAGTTTTTGTTGTCCGACATAAGGTTATGCTTTGTGCAGGATTTGCAAATATTTCGCGTTCTGCACATTTAGTAGCTGTGTTGTCTATTAAACCTATTTTCAATGTAATGTTAATTTTTCACGTATGGAATATTATGGTGAGAATATGTTACATATTTTTAGAACTGTTTATGCAACATGTGGATAGTTAAGCATCCTTTGTGTACCGTCTGGTACCTTGAATCAGAAAACGAACTTTTACAACTGGAAGTGTGAAACTTGGTAAATGAAATGGGTTTCTTTAATGTCTTAACATTTTTTCTTATCTTGGAAACGCAAATTTGTGTCAGTTTACAATAGTTTCTATTTCATAACGAGTTTAATTTGTACCCGGGTTTGAAGATAAAAGCCTGTATTTTCTGATTTCACTTGCTGATTATTATTGCGTAGCAGAGTCATAATATATCAGACAGACTCTTAAATACCGTACCGACAAGATTTTCGCCACTGCAACGCTTTTAAATTCGAATCGAATATTTCTTTTTGGGTACATGACAATGTAGTAATTAGGAACGTGTTTCTACATTTGGAAAAATCTTTATTTATCAATCTTTTGTAACTTCAGAAGAGGACTGCAGCACGTAAAAAGTGAATACTGTTTTTTTCGAAATGGAAGAAAGAAATTGATTGGACTTCTGTCACAGGGGAGGGTAGAGGCTAATCAGGAAATTGTAGCTAGGTACAATGGAGGGTTTAATGTAGACCTACGTCTACATACACGCACCGCAACTCACAGTACGGTGCAAGGCGAAGGATACCCTATACCACTGCCAGTCATTCCCCTTTCCGTTCAGGTCGCATATGGAGGGAGGTGAAAATAACTGTTCCTATGCCTTCGTAAGAGCCCTATTTTCTTTTGTCTTCGGGGTCCCTGCGTAAATAGTACGTCGGACTACGGCAGAATCGTTTTTTAGTCACCTGCAAATGTCGTCTCTTTAAATTTAGCTGCTACAGTTTTTCTAAAAGAATTCGTTTTCAGCCCAGAGATTCCCGTTTGAGTTCATGGAGTATTTTCGTAATACTCGCGTGTTGATCGAATCTATCAAGTTCTTCTAGGGCGGCTACCCGATGGAGAACATAGACTATACGTTGATATGGTTTTGGTGCCTCGTACATCCGGTAACTAAGCAGTTGCTGCTGCCCGCACCAATACTACACGATACCCTCAATGACGCCATCCCGAAAAGAAAGTTTTTCACCTCCCGGAACAACTCCTTCCGTAAATCGGTAATATTCGTCCACAAATAATGGAAAGAGGTACCCCACGGACTAAACGGCCTCGATAAACAGAGGACGTGGTTCTTGAAACCATTCACCAGTCACCTCGGCTAAGTACCTTTGAAATTACAAGGCAGTTCTAGATATCCCGCAGACTGGTTGTTGAAGTACTATACGTTGGAGAACTGCATGTACATCATTTCACGCTAACAGGAGCGGCCAGAAGACCACCATCTACGAATGCAGTTTTGTGAATGGCTTTATCACGATATGGAAGATAAAGAACATTTGGTAAATAGTTTGGTACTGGCTGACGAATCTTACTTCACTCGTGGAGCTATTTTCAACCTCCACAACAGTCATTAATAGTTAGGGCACAACCCACATGGAAACCGTAAACGTGGCTTTCAGGCACGCTTTGATAGAACCCTATGCTGGTATCGTGAGAGGAGCCCAATGCCCTTACCTATCGCCAAACAAGTCGAATGCGTCCCTGCATCGTACCTTTCCCTGCAATACTTTGCCTGACACATTAGAAAACGTTCCCTGACACGTTCCGTTTGGTGTTCGCCTACAGCTATGGCTTCAACGTGATGGTACATCGCAACACCTGGGAAAGAAGCGTTTCCAAGCAAATGGATTTGATCGTGGGGGTCCAATGCCTTGACCTCCACGTTTCCCGCATCTAAACCCATTAGATATTTATTTATGGGGACACTTTGAAAAACAAGTTTATGGTACTCCTCCCATGGATGTACACAACCTAACAGCTCGCGTGCATAGCGCATCGGCAATGGGGGCAATGGTAGATGCAGCTGTGTTGTGTGGGGTCCAGCAAAGTATCATCCTGCGAGTGATGAAGTTTACAAACGTAAGATGGTTGTTTGAAGATATTCACTAAAGTGAACGAAGCTCGTACATGTTCATACTGGCACTGTGAAGATAAGCCTGGATTTCAAATGTACGGAATTGTGTTCTCGAGGTCACGTTCTCGCTTCCCGAGCACGGAATCCCGGGTTCGATTCCCGGTGGGGTCAGGGATTTTCACCTGTCTCCAGATGACTGGGTGTTTGTGTCGTCCTCATCATTTGATCATCATTCATGAAAGTGGTGAGATTGGGCTGAGCAAAGATTGGGAATTTGTACGGGCGCTGATAACCGCGCAGTTGAGCGCCCCAAAAACCAAACATCATCATCATCAAATGTAGGGAATGGAGGTATTGTGCGTGGCATATTGTGCAGTCTATTGTAGACCTCCTGGTATGTCTTTTCTACCTCACTGGACACAAACGATGTTACTATATGGTTCAAATGGCTCTAAGCAATATGGGATTAATCATCTGAGGTCATCAGCCACCTAGACTTAGAAATATTTAAATGTAACTAACCTAAGGACATCACACAAATCCATGCCCGAGGCAGGATTCGAACCAGTGACCGTAGGAGCAGAGCGGACTGAAGTGCCTAGAACTGCTTGGCCATATCGGCCGCCGATGTTACTGTATCCACAATTATTTTCTGTTGGCTTTGTTTGTATCATGTGTGAGGCTGTGTACCCGTTCGCCAGGTCACTGCCTCGTGTCACTAAGCTAATGGAACGGTTTCGGCAGAGTGCAGATTTCATGCTATCTGTTCCTGGCCACCCCGCACGCAGACTCGTAGACTTCCACGCGAAAGGCAAAGGTCCCGAGTTCGAGTGTCGATCCGTTTTAACCTGCCAGAAAGTTTCATATCCGTGCACACTCCGCTGCAGAGTGAAAATCTCATTCTAGGCACACATTTGTCTGCAATTGGGATGAGGAATTACGTGCCAACGGTCAAGTGTGGCGTTTTCTTCACACCATATATATATGATCTGTGACATTACACGCCATTGTTCCGTACTGGTATCCCTGACGAAAAATTATCTGAACCGCAGATTCTGAGATGTGGCCAGACAGAACTTTAATTTTTACCGGTAAAGGACTTGTATTCATACTGTTTACAATGCTCTGAAAAGCATTAAAATAGTTATATAAAGAGTCTACATTTCAAATCATACTCTGAAAGTCACAGTACGAGAATATCTGTGTTTACAAATGAAGCACTGTATGTGTATGTATGTTGTAAGTATATATGTTATATTTATGTTTTGAATGTAAGCCTAAGTGTACTTATGTAGATGACTTCATGAATGTATGAGTGGTTTCATGAATTTGAGAACTGATCTATACACATATTTTAGTGGTGGAATTTTGACATTAATTTTAACAATACTCAGTTTCATCAGGTTACCTTCCATTGCAAAGGCTGTTGCACGCAGCGACTGTTATATTGACTTGTTTCAGCTATCAGTCGTCCTTTTGAAATTTTATTGGCAGATCTAGATTTGAGCTAGAAACTAGCCATTCTCAATGCACTATCGTTTTTTATCAATGCATGTAATGCCTGTTGGTCCGGCTTCTAGCTGAAATCTAGATCCGCCAATAAAATTTCGAAGGCACGACTGATAGCTGAAACCTATTAATTACAAGTCATTACTCAGTTTCCTCCATGATATGGTTTTTTCTCTATTGGAGATACGTTAGTAATGTGCAGTAGCCCATCCCGTATTACGTATTATTAGTTCACTGTGAAATATCTACTGTTTCATCATTTCTCATTTATCTTACAAGATCCAGGAATCTGTACAGCGTTCATTTTTGTGTCTTAGATATAGTTCCAGCGTTTTTCCGTGGTACAGACGGGAAATCCACCCATCACTAACGTAAACAGGTGGGATAAACAGCCGACAATTGTGGACAGTCTGGCACTTGGATTGGACTAATCCTGGTTCATCCCAAAGCTGCAAGACAGTTCACAACGCTACACCACATCTGTATTCGTACTTTACGACGGCTACACATGTCATTAGACTAAGTTAACATTGTTATCATCAAGAAAAATAATTGTATTGCTTGTAAGGATAGTACGATTTTCATCGGGGGGTTCTTCATTTGAGTAAGTGGAGAGATCAGATTATCCCGGCAGGTCCAAATCAAGTAACTCCAATTCCTGAGGATATTACACCGCATCTCTCGAGATATATGCTGCGGAGGGCATGCCGTGATTGGTCTTAATAGACGAGAGGGTGGAAGCGGGCTTCAACAGCGATTTGGCGTCTCCCCTTGCCGTATTACAGCGCTGTGCGGGCGGATGCGGAGCACGTGCGGCCAAATACCTGCCCCCGAGGACGGGGCCCCCACTCCGCCCCCCATCCTCACCCCACGGCGCTCATGAGTAAGTGAGTCGCGTGGCCAAATTACGCGCCGAGCCCGGCCAATTTATTTAATTCGGGAGTTGTTCCTGCGGGCGTCGGCGGCGTCGGTAAGAACTTTGCTCCGGAGCTGAGCGGACGAGTTAGGGGCAGCGGCCGCTCCGTGCCCCAGCCCTCCGCGCCGGCAAAGATGGGGTTGGGGGTGGGGGGGAGGTAGGGTGGTGGGAGACACGTTTCATAAACTGGGGGCGCGTGACGCGGAAGCAGAGCAGACTCGGCCTCCTGTGACCTGAGGCAGGGCGCGGCCACGACCTGCTGACGTGGCGAATTGTTGCCGTCTCCAAAGGCGACGTCGTCCCTCGTTTCTGAGGCTTTTGGCAATCGCTTCGCAGTCTGGAACGCGGTTCAGTCCGCAGAGCGGTGTGTGATTTACTCAGTAGGTCTCGACGAGCGAATCAATCGACACTTGATGAAAAATTTTCGAATGGGGTAATTACATTCTTCTCGTTTTTTCTACTTTTCCTTTTCAGCGTCCCTCCGTAGGAATTAGCCGTTTCCGACCTCCACAGGCCATTTTCGCTCCAGCCATCCCGCACTAGTTTTATGCCTTCTTGTGTTTATTTTCCCTTCGTAGGTCTTCTTCTACTGGGCAGCTCACAGTTTAAAATCTTCCTTGACAACCTATGGTTGGTATTCTCTGTACGTGCCTGTACTACTGAAGCGCTCTATTTCCCTACGTGTTCATTATAGAGTGCTTTATCTCCATTCTCTTCCATAACGTCTCATTTCGCATCCTATTTTGCCTCATTGACTGCCGCTATCTTCTAGTATAATCAGTTTTCACTTGTAATGCAATCAAGTCCATATATATATATATATATGTGTGTGTGTGTGTGTGTGTGTGTGTGTGTGTGAAATGGAAATGAAGACCCCATGCGTCTTTACAAAGCGTAGGGGAACGATGCGGGAGACCCGCACCGCTTTATTGGGCAAGGTCGTAGTGGACGTGGTTTGCCATTGTCTTCCTCCGACCATGATGGGGATGAACACCCAGTCATCTCGAGGCAGGAAAAATCCCTGACACTGCCGGGAATCGAACCCGCGACCCCGTTCTCGGGAAGCGAGACCGCTACCGTGTGAATATATATATATATATATATATATATATATATATATATATATATATATATATATACTGCCCTCCTTAAATTTGGACACCATGCTGCGTATTACAACGGAGCGAGATGAAAGTGATCTATGTGAGTTATTGCTTAGAATACGTAATTGCAAGCTCAAATAACGTTTAATAATGACACTTACGGTATTGTACACATACTAGTATTGTTCCATTTTATGTAAACCGACTTCACCTGTCCAAGCAGTTCTACTAAACAGGCCAGGTGGCGCGAGTAGATTGCATGGCTATGTAGAGGTACGATGTTTACATTTCTGTTCACTTGTAGTTGCGTTTGCATAAAGGTATAACAAGCCGCGAAAGTAATTGAATATGGCCCCAAAGTGCCATGTTCCTTATCAATCACGGTAATGATACTCACTTTGCACCAAGAAGGCAATACTGTCCGACAAATTGCAAACAAACTGATGATTTCCATGAACGGAGCTGTCAAAACCATACACCAGCATCGAGAAAAAGGCTCCTGTGGAGATCGTCCTCGCTCAGGAGCACCCAGGAAAATATCAGAACGCCAGGAAAAGTATTTGTAAGTGACCGGTAAACGTAACAGATTAAAAACTGTCCGTGAATTGACTGCTGAACTAAACGCAACAAGGGATACACCGGTGAGTAAGTCAACAGTCAGACGACGCCCGGCAGACAACCTCCAAGGCTATGTAGCAACAAGAAAACCACTGTTGCGCCCTGTTAACAACAATAAAAGGCTTTCAGTGGGCTAAGGCACACCAACATTGGACAGCGGGGGATTGGGAAAGAATCTTATTCACTGATGAATCCCAGATCGAAATATTTAGAAGTAAACGCCGTCAATTTGTACGTCGTTTACCCCCTGAACTCTTGAATCCTCAGAGCGTAATTCCAACTGTAGAGGAAAATGGCTCTGACCACTATGCGACTTAACTTCTGAGGTCATCAGTCGCCTAGAACTTAGAACTAATTAAATCTAACTAACCTAAGGACATCACACATATCCATGCCCGAGGCAGGATTCGAACCTGCGACCGTAGCTGTCCCGCGGTTCCTGACTGAGCGCCTAGAACCGCTAGACCACCGCGGCCGGCAACTGTAGAGCATGGAGGGGGTTCTGTGATGGTATGGTGATCCTCTGGAGAGAATAAAGTCTGAGATTTTGTGAAAATAAAAAAGGCAAAGGTCCCGAGTTCGAATCTCGGTCGGGCACAAAGTTTTAATCTGCCAGGAAGTTTCATATCAGCGCACACTTCGCTGCAGAGTGAAAATCTCGTTCTGGAAACATCCCCCAGGCTGTGGCTAAGCCATGTCTCCGCTATATCTTTTCTTTCAGGAGTGCTAGTTCTGCAAGGTTCGCAGGAGAGCTTCTGTAAAGTTTGGAAGGTAGGAGACGAAATACTGGCAGAAGTAAAGCTGTGAGTACCGGGCGTGAGTCGTGCTTCGGTAGCTCAGATGGTAGAGCTCTTGCCCGCGAAAGGCAAAGGTCCCGAGTTCGAATCTCGGTCGGGCACACAGGTTTAATCCGCCAGGAAGTTTCATATCAGCGCACACTCCGCTGCAGAGTGAAAATCTCATTCTGGAAACATCCCCCAGGCTGTGGCTAAGCCATGTCTCCGCTATATCTTTTCTTTCAGGAGTGCTAGTTCTGCAAGGTTCGCAGGAGAGCTTCTGTAAAGTTTGGAAGGTAGGAGACGAGATACTGGCAGAAGTAAAGCTGTGAGTACCCGGCGTGAGTCGTGCTTCGGTAGCTCAGATGGTAGAGCACTTGCCCGCGAAAGGCAAAGGTCCCGAGTTTGAATCTCGGTCGGGCACACAGTTTTAATCTGCCAGGAAGTTTCATATCAGCGCACACTCCGCTGCAGAGTGTAAATCTCATTCTTTGTGAAAATAGATGGAAAACTGAGCCAAAAGGATTATCTTGCCATTCTCCAGCGACATGCTAAGACATCTGGTTTGCGTCTGATTGGGAAAGGGTTTCTGTTGCAGCAAGGCAACGATTCGAAACATACGTCTCGCTTGTGTCAGTACTATGTGAAGTGTCTAGAGGTTCGTAAAATAATGAAAAACACGGCATGGCCACCCCAATCCCATGATTGTAACCCAATCGAGCAGCTATGGGATGTACTAGACGGGAGGATCTGAAAACGGGATATCATGAGTGGGTCACAATTGTGGGAGTTCCTCTAACCAAAATGGGTATTAATTCCAACTGAAACCTTGGCGAAACTGACGCAGCGCATGCCGAGAGTGTGCAAGGCAGTGATGAAAGCAAAGGGTGGCTATTTTGAGAAATCGGAAATTTAATTGTTGCATCTTCCAGTGTATTATCTGAGCTTAATAAACACTTGGAAAACAACAAAATGCATTTTTATACTGTATTTCTATTCCATTGTCTATAATTACTAGGTGTTTGCAAACTTAAAAAATTCATTTGTGCAATGTTTATAAATTCATTTTACACAAATTTAAATTAATGTTGATGAATTCTGTTTTAATTTCTGCAAATGTATTTTTATAAAATATTTCAGAGGTACAACAGCGATTGCGGTCGACGAAGCTGTAAGCTCGTCGTCAGTTGTATCGCAGCAGATGTAGAACTTGGTGAGTGAGTGTGCAATCTCAGCCCTAGAGATAATACCGGAACCAATTAGAATACAGTCGCATACATGCAAACACCAAAGTACAATTGTATAAATTTCAGATATAAGTCGAGGGTACGTGCCATAAATTACAGCGGTTATTTGGCGTAGACTATCTTGCAGTATGCACATCGAGCGTCTGAATTGCACTGACGTTCCTGTTTAATATTATCTGTGGTAGGTAAATGTAAACAGGAGCCGGCCACTTCCTTGAGGCTCACCTGGAGCTCATTTTATGGTGAATCACTCTTTTCTTTCTGCTTTACTGTGATTACGACACACAGGTGCAGGAACTCCTGTGAGATTCTCAAATGAATTGGGAGGCACGTCAGTGATATGGACTGAAAATAAGTATAATAGGGAAATAGGAAATGGACAAATGCTCAGTAGTGAAGTTAGTTATTTTAATATTCAACGTATTATTTAGTATAAGCTTCTAAACCATTTTTGAGATTCGCAGTGGTTTCAATTTTTAGCCCTATTAGAGTCTGAAAAACAAAGCAGATATATATGTTGGCAGAATAAGTTGAAAGAATGGAAAGCTACCTTGTTTGTATATGCTGAGTCCAACGGATACAGAGAGAGTTTTAAAATTTATTTCTGTGTGTAAGACTTAAAACTTATCCTCCACTGAGCAGGTGTGTTCTTTTGCAATATTCAAGAGGCACTGACAGAAATCTGTGTCACTAGTGTTACGTGTCACTTAGATTTTCTTCTTTGTACCACTTATTTACAGAACTTGGGTTCGATGGACCCTGCGGTGAAAAAATTTTGTAGTTCCATTAAATCAGATTGGGTTGTGATCAGTTACTTTTTGTTGCAATTGAGAGAATGCATTATTTACACACATATGAACTGTTGTGATTTCAAAAAATACATTGTTGCAACTTATAACTCTGTTCAGCTGTCAGGCTGCGTATTTCTGTTTTGTGTAACGTAGCGAAATATTGCTTTAGATGATTATGAGTGTGTGATGCAATACTGAAACTTGTAAGTTTTTGCTCTACATAAGTATTGCTCTGGTATTCGAAGCTGTTTTGAAAGGAAGATGAGAGTCATTTGAAACACTAAACAATAACATACACAGCAGCCAAGATTGCACTTACCTAATACCATCATAGTAGACTTTTTCGGATACTGTCGGAATATACACCTAAAAGCGGAGCAGGAAGGAATATAGCAATGTTTTTCAAGCCCAAATTTTGAATAAGTTGTCACTCACTGGGTAGTTTCAAGATGACGATTTCCTTTCAGCTATACGCGTAGGTACTGCTTCCCATGTAAACTATGAAGTCGTCCGTCAGGTAGCGGTATGCAGCTCTTTGGCTGAAGAACGAAGTACTGGTGCTGATGACGATGATGATGATAATGATGTAGGTAATAATGCCTCTGGTCAAACAAGCAGCGAGACTACTAGTATAAATATTGCTCCAAGTTACGAGTAAAAGCCCCCCCAGTGCAAAATAAAACGTCAACACACAATTTGGTGAAATGTATGCCAGGACCAGCACGGAGCACAATCACTTAACGCCTCAAAGATGCTTCGGATTTATTTACTCCCCTAGTCATTATGGATAGAACTGTGAGATGCAGAAACCTAGAGGCAGGAAACGTTTGTGTTCCAAGAAAAATAAACACGCATGATATACGTAAAGAAGATATGTTCACCCTCTAGGAAATTTTGCTACATATTCTTGGAGATAAGGACTGGGATGTTTCAACCAGGCAGCTTTTTCTCGGAAAGTTTTCCAACCCATTAAGTAGAGCTACGGTGTCAGTGAGTCAGTTCGAGGCAAGAAGAAGATTCATTAGATTTGATGATAAAAGAACAAGAGAGGCTAGACTACAAGCCACTATGCTTGCTGCTATGGCCTAAGTATGGAATATATTTATAGGAAGCTGTAGGAAAGTAATAATACCTGCGATTAATGTTACGTTTGAATGAACAACTGATAAAACATAAAACAAAATATTCGAGCACGGTAGTACCCAAAAATACTTCTTTTCATTAAAAATCTCGTATTAGACGTAACGGTTCTAGTGGACCCAGGGTATGTAAATACGTGAGTGATATGGATCACGCATAAAAGGGTTAACAGATCTGAAAATGTAAGTAAATAGTAAATTAAACTTGAGTGGAGTTATTCCTTCACTAATGTAGTTGTTGTCGTGGTCTTCAGTCCGAAGACTGGTTTTGATGCTGCTCTCCCTATACGATCCCTCCCCCCCCCCCCTCCCCCGGGCCGTACACACACACACTTACCACGAATACTAAATTGGTGATCCCTTAAAGTGTCAGAATATGTCCTATCAACCGATACCTTCTTAAATCTGTTGTCTCTCCAATACCGTTTAGTACTTCCTTATTAGTTACGTGATCGACCCATCTAATCTTCAACATTTTTCTGCAGTGTCACATTTCGAAATCTTCTACTCTCTTTTTATCTGAACTGTCTATCGTCCGCGTTTCACTTCCATAGATAGCTACAATACCTTCATGAAAGACTTCCTAACACGTAAATCTATATTCGATGTTAACAGGTTTCTCATGTTCAGAAATGCTTTTCTTGTCATTGCCAGTCTACATTTTATATCCTCTCTACTTCGGCCACCATCATATATTTTGCTGCCCAAGTAGCACAACTAATCTACTACTTTAAGTGTCTCGTATCCTAATCTTATTCCCTTAGGAGCACCCGATTTAACTCCACTACGTACCATTAGCCTTGTTTTGCCTTTGTTGATGTTCGTCTTATATTCTCTTTTCAAAACGCTGTCCACTGCGTTCAAATGCTCTTCCATGTCCTTTGCTGCGTTTGACGGTATTATAATGCCATTGGGAAGCCTCAAATTTTTATTTAATTTCCCTGAATTTTAATTCCTACTCCAAATATTTCTTTTTTCCTTTACTATTTGTTCATTGTACAGATTGAATAACATCGTGAATAGGCCACAACGCTCTCTCACTCCCTTCTCAATCACTGCTTCCCTTTCAAGGCTCTCGATTTTTATTACTGCTGTCTGGTTTCTGTACAAGTCGTAAATACCATTTCGCTACATGTGCTTTACCCCTGCTACCGTCAGAACTACAAAGTGTACAGTAAACATTGTCAAAAGCCTTTCTCTAAGTCTACAAATGTTATACACGTAGATTTGCCTTTCCTCAACGTATCTTCTAAGATATGTCATAGGGTCAGTATTTCCTCGTGCGTTCTTACATTTCTGCGGAATCCAAGCTAATCTTCCCCGACGTCGGCTCTCACAAGTTTTCCATTCTTTTGTAAAGAATTCATGTTAGTATCTTGCAACCGTCACTTATTAAACTGACAGTTCGGTAATTTTCACACCTGACAGCAACTGCTTTGTTTACAATTGGGAATACTACATTCTTCTTGAAGTCTGAGGGTATTTCGCCTGTGTCATACACCTTGCGCGCCAAATGGAAGAGTTGTGTCATGGCTAGCTCTCCCAAGGCTATCAGTAGCTCTAATGGAATGTCATCTACTCCCGCAGCCTTTTTTCCACTTAGGTCTTTCAAAACTTTGTCAAATTCTCCCGCAGTATCACATCTCCAATCTCATGTTCATCTACCTCCACTTCCCTTTCTATCATATTGCTTTCAGGTTCATCTCCCTTGTACAAACCTCCTATATTCTCCTTCCAGCTTTCAGCTTTCCCTCCTTTGCTTAGAACTCGTTCACCGACTGAACCCTTGATATTCATACAGCTGCTTCTCTTTTCCCCAAAGGTCTCTTTAATTTTCCTGTAAGCAGTATCTATCGTTCCCCCACGTGAAATATGCTTCTACATCGTCGCATTTGTCGTCTAAACATTCCTTGTCAGCAATTTTTCACTTCTAGACAATCTCAATTTCTAGGAGTTTGTATTCCTTTTCGCCTGCTTAATTTGTTGCATTTTCAAATTATCTCCTTCCATAAATTAAATTCAATACCTCGCGTGTTTTCCTAGTGTTCAAACATTCTAGTCATTTTAATTAACTGCCTTAACTGTTTCATCTGTTACAGCTATCCACTCGTCTTCAACTGTATTCTTCCCCCTTCACTGATAAGTGGTTTGAATTTATTAACAGATTCTGGGCGCGGAGAAAACTAGTCCTCATTAAGAGGTTCTACAGATATTGGACGGATGTTTTCGGGGACATATATTGTTTTCTTGCCCATAAAGGCATATTGTACAAATAGGAACCACAAATTGCCACTCCACTATCCAGAAGACCTTCACACCTTCCCAGCACTCGAAATTGAACATACTAACCACTATATCCTCGAAGTCACGGTATAACAATACAACAATGTTATTAATATACGTCAAATGTTCCGATCATGGAACATGTGCTACTTTTCTGTCATGTACATCAAACCAGTCTTGGACCTTGTCCCTAGCTCATCTTCCCTCTGTTTAGCTTTGTCTCTCTCTCGCTCTCTCCCACTCTCTGCTATCTCTCTCAGTTCCCCCCTCACTTCATCTCTCTCTCTCTCTCTCTCTCTCCCTCTAAGAGAGGAATGTTGTAAATTTCGTGCCATTTTTACGACGTCTGTACATAGGCTGCATATATTTTAAGGTTGCACTCGGTACCATTCTTTAGCTACCCTGTGGAGCAATCGATAATAAATGTTTCGTAGAGAATGTTTTAACTGTGTGCTGTGATTTTTTAAATCTTAGGATGGCTTCATGATGATGATAGACTACTTGTTTTGGAAGTAAATTAGTCCTGTGATACAATATAATTACATTTATAGAATTAAGCAACAGAGCAATATAATTTCAATCTATTGGACCACCATCTACACGACAAATAGTTGAAAGACTTCTGTCGCTAACTTTATCCAGAAAATTCTTTACTACGTCATAGAAAGTTATTCTCTCTCTATAGACCAGCTGAATTCTCGCCGTTGTTATTTTCTTCTGTTCTGCCTACTTATTATAAGTCCAGGCATTATTTGAATCTTAGCTCATACGGCAAGAAAGCAGACTCGTTTTTCCGTTTTAATAGTGTTTCTGAGGTTTTTGTGGACAACGTATTCCTTCATGACTTCAGAGCAATCACTCGGCCCACCACTTCGAAACGGCGTGAGTGTCAGTGTAGAACGAAATCTTTGTTCCCGCATCAATGAAACTGGATTTTTTTAATAAATTGGGACAAAGCAAATGGTCTTCTCAATTCGGCTATTAATTAGAGTTTGCATTGAATTAGGCGGAATACATCCACATCCGCACTCGCCCATTTATAGCGTCCATAAACGGATATTGCCAACCCCTCTCAGTCCCAATGCCTCATACTGGCTAACTTTAATCTTTATTAGCAGTGCGAACGGATCTGGAACGAAAATAGCAATAACGTAATGTGATTGTCTGGCGCGAGTCAATTGAAAAATCAGTTTGGCAGGCTATAATGATGAAAACTGACGCCACTCTTACCCTCGCCAAAACGAGTTAACTGTCCAGAAAAAACCTATACTGTACGTAATAATGTAGTAGCTCTTTTTACGTTCGAAAACTGTTCTACCTCTCCCTGTTTCAGTTTTTGTGTACAGTCGTAAATGCTGCGCTATTAAACAGGGCCATCAGTCCTGATTAACGTCACTTACATGTTTCATTAACATTGTCAGTGGCTTTCCTTTAACTGGTTGATAGGGGTAAAAGTTCGCCTCTGCGCTCTCATTAGGCGGTGTATATCAGCTTTGGTTCCTACTTCACAGTTTTTCTGCATTCCTGTGAGCAGTTGTTCTTATCTAATTTAAGAGTGCTGATTTCAGATCCTAGGTCGATATTTGTCAGAAAGCTCCAGTTGCACAATGCCAATGTTTCATGTTTTTATGACTAATAACGTAAGTGGATAAACGTTTGGTTTGAGTCCTTTAAGTTATCTGAATAATACAAATTAAATTAAATACAAATTAAATATAAGCTTGTTGTAAATCAATTCAGCGGTACAAACTGAAAAACACCGTGAAGAAAGTTATAGGTAGATAAAAGTGATTCATAACTACTTGCTGCTCTTCGGGTTTGTGTACTACTTCAGGGGGATATCATTTCATACTCATGCAATGGTTTGCCATCGTGTGTTAGCCCATCTTCCTAGATTTCGCTCTTCCAAAGTCTTGAGATCCTGATGAAACCGTTCACCTTACTCGTCACCGACGTCTAAGTTGTCAGGGAATTTATCGGGATAGCTGCATAGGAAATGAACTTTTTAATTACGAATAAAGTTTTCTACTAACTTCACGAATACCTTCCATGCATCCCTTTATTGAGCTTCATCTTTGTGATAAAGTCTATATGACGTGCAAGTGGCTGAATCTCAGACATTATGACAAAAAAAAAGACTTCTTGTCCTGTGTAACAAACGAAAGTAAGATCTCTTCCGAATTTCGGTAATATGACACTTTTACTATATTACACAGTACACATTCTTCTTCCAATATAGAAGGCAAATTCAAGCTACAAGTTTCGAGAGACCCAAATGACGAACAAGGTCATTCAGTTCCGAGTGGTTGGTCTGATGAGAAATTGAGGATTTTGAGGGTTTTGAGGACTACTCATTATAGCCTCTTTCTTCACCTGTCTCCGGATTGTTCATAATCCACATCTACGCACTGAGGAAATCTTGTAAAAACTGACTGTGGTATATCATCACAGTGCATAACATGTCTTAAATCAGAGGGGATATTAGCGTTTACTGTTTTACGTCTCTTTTTACGGTTTCAGCAGCAGTCAGTTCCAGCATTTTCTGTGATGACTAGCTTTTCAACTACGCTGATGTACTTCGTTCCTGAATTATAAACACCTTGTCGAGCCAATAATACAGGGTGATTCAGCTGCCCCTACCGATGTCGTTTTATGCAACTCGCACTACCTCCCTTTCAGTAACGGTACCCAGACAGGCGACTGCCATGTAATTGTTATAAGTTACCTACCAAAGCCTTGGGTTACTGTTGGCAAATGGAATCATTCTGTAAAATATACAAGGGAGGACTGACCATAAGTTACCAAATACATTTGGACCAAGATATACCATGTATCTTCCATAATAGCCCAAGTGTCTCCAGTCTTTTTTTGTGTCATTAGGTGTACAGTTTTGGATATCTCCCAGTTTATTGTGTCTATACTACTTAATTTTTTGTAAGTGATTCAGACCACCACTGGAAACAACAGTAAGGTTATTTCATTTACAGTAATTTTTCGTAAATGGTTCACAAACTTTGCCACACACAACGAAATTAACAGGAGATGTCAAAATGGAAAGCATGGAAGTAATAACTTAACGGTATACAACTCAATCAAAAGAATAATATACTACTCGCTGCAGTAATGTGCTAAAGTAGTTTCACGAACACAATTTGTACAATAGGTCTCTCCTCGAACACTTTACCAATTATTTGCAACACTTTGACAAGGTTCTTCACATCTCCAGAGAGAACTAGCCGACACCATTGTTCTGCCATGTGAGATCGCATAAAACAACATCAGCAGGGGCAGCTGAATCATCTGTATAGAGTGAATCTGTAGTCAATCGACAAATTTTCGGATATTACTCAACAACGTTTTCTGACTACATTGATCTGAAGCACAGGTAGTGTGTGATGCGCGTTGCAGGGTAATTTTATTTCTTGTGGTTGACCCTGTTTACCTTCCTACCTGCATTGCACTCAGAATAACTGTACACAATGCAAATGCTGACACTATGTTCAAATTAGAAACAACCTTGTTCCATTCACTCACAGGATGTGCTGTTGAAAAATTTAAAACTCATGTTTAGCCTTCGCCCACAACGTCTAATTCGCTGCTGCTCAGTTCTGTCCCAAATCTGCTCATCCGACACTGTTTGTTCTACCTTAGCAGTGATACACAGTAGTATGGATTCATTTACATATTAAAAATTTGCCTATATTCTCTTCGTGTACAGATTCGGTTAATGCAATGGAAGAGCGGCTCAGTGATTCTGTGTTTCCAATTCCTGCAGCGCCGGCGACCACATCACACAGTTATTTATTTTATCCAACATTTGTATTTTTCTCTATATCATGTCGTACATTTTGGTGATTTAATGTTACACAAGTATTAACTGTTGTGAAGGTATTTTGACAGAAAAAGGGTAACTGAAGTAACAAATCACGTATATCATAATTGCGTTATTGCTTTATAATGAGCCACCAGAGACCACGCCTGTTGTGAAAATGCTCAGAAAGTATCCCTCAACAACCTCAGAAATTTTATCGGTTGAGTTCCCTGCTCTTTTTATTATAGGGGAGATAACCTCATTTCAGCCCCAGTCATTACGATTTACATGTAAAATTGAGTGAAATTCGCACAAAGCTGGGGATTACTTACATTTTCTGAAAGGAGTTTCGAGCGACTGTGTTAATAGATCTTTCAGCTACCAAAATGTACTGCAACAGTATATGATGGAAAACAGATTTCGGTGCATAATATCACACTAACCTGAGAAAATATGCCTTCCCTAACTCACTTCCCGCCCTCTTCATTCCGTTCCAGCGTGGAGAAATCACTTCGCCTTCTCCCACGTGGCACGGTCCCAGGCGCTCATTTGGCCGCTGTCCAGGCAGTTTTCAATTCCTCGAGCTCGCAGAAACTGCGAACAGGCGCCGGAGGGGGCTGGGAGGCCGGCAGAAGCGCGGAAGGCACGTCCGATAAATAAGGACAAGTATTTTATCTCGGGCCTACATCCGCGCTGTGGTTCGTAGGCGCGACGCCCAAGCCGTTGCTGTCTGCGAGCAGCGTTCTCCGGGTTGCCGACGCGACGGGAGGCAGAGGCAAGCGGAGATTGCGCTAGAATGCGGTGCCTTATTTAGAACCGAGATAGCGCGTGGTTTTTCCAGGAGCCACCGCGCTCACCGCTCCAGCTGCCGACCTGCTCCCGTATTTCAGAAAGCTTCCCCCTCATCCCCTACCCCGCCCACCCCCCTCCCGTGTCCGTCCAGACGCAGACTCCAACCGCTCCCTGTGGGAAGCGATTCAGATGCGCAGTAGCGCATGAGAGTCTTCCGGTTTATAACACTGCCCCACTTCAGATATTGCGGCTGATATACCATTACTGTTACTGCGCTGGATTTGTGTAAATGTTCTTGAATAGCGACGCTGAATTAATGAAGGAATTTCACTGGACCCAACTAGCGACAAGTAACTACTTATTATGTGGTGCAAGTAAACGATACGAGAAGCGAATAGTGAATGAATGTAAGTTTCTAATTCTATCAGGGACACGAAATGAGAGGGAAGGGGGTTGAATGGAATGGGTAGTGTCTACAATCGAGATTATAAAAATGAACAGCAACAAAAGTAAACCTAGGTGATTGAATGTGGAACTAAATCAAGCTATGGTGAGGGATTTAGAGTGAGAAACAAGACAGTAAAAGTAGTGAATGTGTTTGGTCATTTGTGCAGCAAAGCAACTGAAGACGGGTGAAGTACAGAAGATAAAAAATAGTCAATAGCAATACATTTCTGCAAATGAGAAATTCTTTAATATCTAAAATAAGTCTCTCTGTAAGACCTTCCCGAAATTTATTTGGAGAGAAGGCCTTTACGGAAGCTAAGCTGGGCGATAAACAACTCAGACAGAAAAAGACTATCTTCATAAATGCGGTGCTGTTGAAGAATGAAGAATATTAAGTGGGAGGATATATCCTGATGCATGAATAGATAACTAGTTTTGTATTGGAGGGAAATTTTGGGGGAGTAAAACAGTCGAGGGTCATCAAATGAAGAGTAAAATTGCCAACTTCCAATGGGTATACGTGAAAGTAACTGTTCAGAATACAAGCAGCTTACGCAGAATAGACTACTGTGGAGAAATGTACCAAGCCGATTTTAGATGGAAGACCATAATATTAACAACGAAACACTCTAAGACAATTTAAAAAAATTAATGAATGCTAAATTCCTCACCAACGGTCTCCTTAACACCGAAATACACTTCCTTCACTGCACATTTGGGAAGGATATACGAACGATCTGCTCTTAACCTAAATTAAAATGAGTGACCCTTCAGTGGGACTTATTCTATCAGAAAAAGACAGAATCACAGTATTTCTACATTGAATTGCTGTATCCAAAAGTGTCACTTCTTCACTTGGAAATAAAAGGTAAAGCTAAGTTTCCGAACACACACTCAGTCAAACATACATAGATATCGTAAAAACGTTACAGTAATGTTTAGTACTTAAGTACATAAAATGGACTGCAGCTCGTCTCGGGCAGAGCCACTGAGTAAAGAGACGCTAGCGCAGTTTTTTCTTTGAGAAATTATGAACGGTTGACCTGCTGTGCACCTAATGAAACTCTGTTAATAAGCGCACTTAGTTGTAACTGAACTGAAACCGTAGTGTCAAATATCTAAAACAATGTTTGTCTTTGTGTGTGTTGTCATAGATATGAAAAGTGATTTCTTTCATGAAACGTAGCAGTGATACTCAAACAACGTTTTATTATCACGGAAAACGAAAGTAGTAATAAATGAATTTACGAGGGCAGTTCAATAAGTAATGCAACACATTTTTTTTCTCGGCCAATTTTGGTTGAAAAAACCGGAAATTTCTTGTGGAATATTTTCAAACATTCCCGCTTCGTCTCGTATAGTTTCATTGACTTCCGACAGGTGGCAGCGCTGTACGGAGCTGTTAAAATGGCGTCTGTAACGGATGTGCGTTGCAAACAACGGGCAGTGATCGAGTTTCTTTTGGCGGAAAACCAGGGCATCTCAGATATTCATAGGCGCTTGCAGAATGTCTATAGTGATCTGGCAGCGGACAAAAGCACGGTGAGTCGTTGGGCAAAGCGTGTGTCATCATCGCCGCAAGGTCAAGCAAGACTGACTGATCTCCCGCGTGCGGGCCGGCCGTGCACAGCTGTGACTCCTGCAATGGCGGAGCGCGCGAACACACTCGTTCGAGATGATCGACGGATCACCATCAAACAACTCAGTGCTCAACTTGACATCTCTGTTGGTAGTGCTGTCACAATTGTTCACCAGTTGGGATATTCAAAGGTTTGTTCCCGCTGGGTCCCTCGTTGTCTAACCGAACACCATAAAGAGCAAAGGAGAACCATCTGTGCGGAATTGCTTGCTCGTCATGTGGCTGAGGGTGACAATTTCTTGTCAAAGATTGTTACAGGCGATGAAACATGGGTTCATCACTTCGAACCTGAAACAAAACGGCAATCAATGGAGTGGCGCCACACCCACTCCCCTACCAAGAAAATGTTTAAAGCCATACCCTCAGCCGGTAAAGTCATGGTTACAGTCTTCTGGGACGCTGAAGGGGTTATTCTGTTCGATGTCCTTCCCCATGGTCAATCGATCAACTCTGAAGTGTATTGTGCTACTCTTCAGAAATTGAAGAAACGACTTCAGCGTATTCGTAGGCACAAAAATCTGAACGAACTTCTCCTTCTTCATGACAACGCAAGACCTCACACAAGTCTTCGCACCCGAGAGGAGCTCACAAAACTTCAGCGGACTGTTCTTCCTCATGCACCCTACAGCCCCGATCTCGCACCGTCGGATTTCCATATGTTTGGCCCAATGAAGGACGCAATCCGTGGGAGGCACTACGCGGATGATGAAGAAGTTATTGATGCAGTACGACGTTGGCTCCGACATCGACCAGTGGAATGGTACCGTGCAGGCATACAGGCCCTCATTTCAAGGTGGCGTAAGGCCGTAGCATTGAATGGAGATTACGTTGAAAAATAGTGTTGTGTAACTAAAAGATTGGGGAATAACCTGGTGTATTTCAATGCTGAATAAAACAACCCTTGTTTCAGAAAAAAATGTGTTGCATTACCTATTGAACTGCCCTCGTATATTCCTGTCTCAAGATGAGACGGGATACACTCCTTGAGTTATACAGTAATGTCAAGGACCCGACTGCTAGTCACATCTTAACTCTCTTCAAAATGCATTTACTAATATTATTAATTTTCATAGGAATTAACACAGTCCTGACATACTTTGCCTTTAACGTTATTGAAATATTTCTTTCTTCTCGTCTCAATATTTCAAAACTGCTTTGAATTCTCTGAATACCTCAAATAGCCTCCCCACTCTTCACCATCTGACCATTATCACAACGATACAATTTCCCTTAAAGAAATACAGCTCACCTCTCCTCTAACTGCCGGTTCCGTGCTGCCCATTTTTCCTTTTAAAACGTTCGTCTTCAACTGTCGATTGACGGAGTTAGTGAGATAAATTTTTACCTCTTTGTCTGTATCACTTTATATCACATTCGCTCATACTTATTCTTTATTTTAGGAGTTGTGCAACTATTAAAAAGGAAAAAAAGAAACATACATCTGAATCTGCATTAATACCAAAAATTATGCAGAAAAGGTATTATACAAGCTTACAATGAAGAAAATCTTCGGCACAAACGCCTACTAATGGAAATGATTTCAAGCAACTCGTCATAAAATCAATAAATGGTCATCAGAAAACATTTTTGGGTTCTTGAGTCAGCCTTCGCGCCTGATTAAAGGAGACTGTACCTTCTACATATGCGGTGATACGAATTATGTAATGTGCCGCGTTTACACAGATACGGAAACGATGTCACGTTTGCTAATAACGATTTCTGCTTTTGCATTTTATGTAATTTCGGAATATTGTATATCTAGTTACATATGTATGCAATTTTTTCGGTTTAAAGATGGTCACAGACGACCTAAATTAATTACGTGCTTAGTAAAATTTTTGTGCTTCAGGACTGGATTCATAACAAAAAATCAAAAAGCTGAACGATAAAATAGAGTACGACATTTACACATGAGTTAAAAATGTGCTAGTAAATTCTTTCAGTATTATTATGCACGAACTGCCCTCTGTCCGTGCCTGTTTCCATATTGTCTACTAACGTGTGAGTCAGCTCCGAATTTTAAAATTTTGTTTTAGTGTGGTCCAGAGCCTCAACGTGTTCTGTGAATAGAAACATCGATCAAATAGGCTGTATTCTTTTAAAATCTTCTATTTTTCGTGCAACTGGGCAGTTTAAACAGTGTTTAATTTTTAAGCACAAATCATAAGCTTTAGTTTCAAATGCTGAGTATTCAGTTCTATCGTTGGTTTTCTTGTTGTCATATGAAAGATAATATGAAAGAGACTATGAACGAGAATAAGAATGAACCCCTCTGTTGTCGACTATTACGTCAGATAATTTTTCTCTAGCGAAGAGAGGGTCAGAACATTGTTTTCTGTTAGAGGTCTCATTGTTTAGGATAGGAATTATTTGTTTTTAGTGATGCGGCTACTGTATTACTAAAGTAGACGATCATCCACCACTATGGCAATCCGACCCGAAGGATGCACGTTATGTGTCTTTAAAGCTATTCCTTCGGTATCATTATGTCCATGATCGTTGCTCACCATTTAGGGCAGTATCTGACCGGAAGAGCAAGACTGTGCACTGAAAATCGAGACGCTCCTCTCTTGATATGACCGTTGGCAGATTGAGGTGTGAGTGGTTATCGCTAGAAGGCGGTACAGTAGACAATATATATAATCTCATAAGGGACTGGAATATATCCGGTCCTTCCCTTATAGCTTGCATGTTAATCCTCATTCATGTCTTCTACCGCCTGACTCCTCATCATTTCATTGATTTACATTCAGATGGTGGATTTTTACTACATAACGCCAAGTATGTATAACTACTTATGACTCTTTTGAAATTGCTCTTCTTGTCGGTTGAAACGCAGAAGCAGCCTCTTGATAGCACGTAACACAAAGTGAACTTTGATTCGCTGCTTCTGTTCATTAAGTTAAATTTCTTCCGTAAGCAGTCAAATACTTAGGTTTGCTCTCTGCCCACAACTACACAAATCTGCATTATAGAGAGTCAGTAAGCTATTTAAGAGGGCATGATTACTGTACACCTTTATGGCCGGCTCGTTCTCGGTTGATTCGATGAGTACATCAATCCGCAGAAGTAGTGGTTTGTATCTAAAGGGAATAGAGTGTTTCAGACTGAGAGAAGTTATGATGTTGTTATATAATGCCTCCTTCTCGAGCTGGTATCTTCCCTCTGTCAATGCTTCCGTGATCATGTATAACACTTTATTTTTGTACTAGGAGGGACCTGACGGAAAATAAATTCTCTGACTGTTTTGAAGTCCGTGACAGAGACTTGGTTCTCCACGGACTATACTGTATATTTTCAGTGCCAGACGTTATAATGATATAACATAATTTGTGCAGCATCCTTTTTTAACATATATCTAAACAAATCAATCTTTTATATATGTTCGTTGTTACCTTCAATGTAACTATCACTGTATGCAATGCAAGTGTTGACATCTGTGCAAATTTTTAATGGCAGTATAGTGACAAATGGAAAAGACAAATGTTTAGGCTGAGCAAAGGCGCTCAGAAAGGACGTGTCGTTTTATTAATGGAAAAAGTTATAATTCTACGGAAACAAGACAGTCTCCTTTTTCATAACAGCAGAAAGGTGTATTGTGAATAGTATTATTGTATGGCGACAATAAAAGCAGTATGGATGTGTGAAAGTGGATGAAATGGAGAAATGGTCAACTATTTATCACAACAGTATTTTTGCTATGAAATACCAAGTCTTAAAAGCTGACCACGAATTTTTGTTATTTGTCAACAGAAATGAGAAGCCAGAAGAGAATGAAGACGCAAAGGACAAGATTGAAGGTTTGAAGATTCAGGAGAAGTCGATTCAGAAGACTGAAATTTATCGAGAAGAATTTAGATATCGAAAAGGTACCATCATCTTCTCGAAACGCCTGTATACGCTGCACAAACAGAGACTATTGTAAGATATATAACGTTTTTAGCAATTCGTAAGCATGATGTATTAACAATGGGTAAAACTCATAGTACGAATCTCGTTCCTACACAGTAGATGTTTACGTGTACCAAATCTGGTTTTGTGAGTACCATGCTGATGATGTCATCGATAAATACTTAGTTATCGCTTTGAGGGATTATTTTATCGCGTTGTAGGTTTCCTTGACGTACATAGCTGTGCCCATTATGCGGAGATCAAGAAACCCTGAAAAAACTTTCAAAAATGAGCAGGTAAGCAATTTCAAAACGTGTATTAATATACTACTAATCCATTTGTGTTTGAGAACTGAAATCTGTGAGATTGGAGCAAACGGCACAGTATAGCTGCCCTTCGTAAGTAAACTTGAAAACAAGCCCTTCTCTGTAGTGTGTCTAGGTTCATTTACTGGACAATTAGCAACGATAATGTGACGCAGAGTCGCAGAACGTGGGTCATCGGCCAACGACACCCGTCCTCCCCTGTATCACACTTTCCACACCTTGACACTTGCCATTCTTCAGTGAATATCCGTTCCCCATGCACCTACTGCTGTCGGAAATCGAAATACACTCCTTTGCTCTCCTTTTTGAAATCTCCATTTCATTGTTTTCAGCACGCCTAGGTGTAGGACGGTAGACGCGTGCATGCACTCACACGGGTGTACGCCCTGACCCTCTAGCGGCGAATTAGCAACCTCATTGCTCTTTTAAAGACCGTACCATCTTCCGCAGGATATATCATTACAATCCTCTCAACGGCTTTTATTTTCCGGTCTCTGGCTTCATTTCGAAGGCAGCTTATCAATTTAAGGAGATAAAATAGCTGTCAGTTGATTACGCCCAGCACGTGGAAACGCTTATGAAATAAACCATTGCTTCAGAAATGAAAGAAAATGATCCCTTTCTTTGATAATTTTCATATTTGGTTTACCTTCGAGGGACAATATTCATGTGGCCATCTAGTTTCACCACAACAGACAAAAACTTCTACATACACTGCTGGAAACATAAGTAGTCCACCTGGAAAGACGACATAGATTTTTATCCAATGACGGCATATGCCACCTTAGAGATAGTAGACTTACTGACAATGGTTTCAACGTTGTCCGTCAGCAGATAGCGTGGTTGCATAGGTACCAGAGCGCCAACTATGTCTACCCTTAATAGGGAATGCTCATAGCAATATGGCTCGGTGCGGTGCAACCGTATAAAGCAAGTAGGTAACCACTCACGGAGACGCGCTCGTGCATCCTACAGCCAACTGATCGAGGTCAGATTGTGGCCTTCCCAGTAGCGAGATGATCCTTCCACAGAAAAGCCACAGAAGCTACACGTGGTGCGGCAGTTGGGCAGCAGTGCTGCTGTCACTTGGCACGGGAACATTCTCTCACCCGTAGACGACATTCTGGACGTCCACGCCGGCCGTTGTGACCGAGCGGTTCTAGGCACTTCAGTCTGGAACCGTGCGACCGCTACGGTCTCTGATTCGAATCCTGCCTCTGGTATGGATGTGTGTGATGTCCTTATGTTAGTTGGGTTTAAGTAGTTCTAAGTTCTAGGGGACTGATGACCTCAGATGTTAAGTCCTATTGGTCTCAGAGCCATTTGAACCATTTTTTTTGGACGTCCACGCAGCACAAACGCCTGCTGGAGTCACCGTATCATAAGGGCAGTAGTGGCAGATCTTCCAGCTACAACAGCTCAGATAAGAGGACTTGTGACCCCAGAAATGTGGACACGAATTGCTGCCAACCGGTTATTAGGAAAGTGACTATGGGCACGCCCAGCCCTAGCTCGTCTTCCACTCAGGCCACAGCACCGACGTGCAAGACTCGACTGGTTACATCAGAGGATCACTTGGCCGATGGATGGGCGCGCCGTAGTCTTCAGCGATGAAACCAAATTCTAACTGCACGCAAGCGATGGTCGTTTGCGCGTACGCCGTGGAGTGTGTTAGTCCAAAGCACACTGGCCCCGCCACCCCTATGCCTTATGGTCTGTGGTGCGATAAACTACAAGTGTCGTTCGTCTTTGGCGTTTCTGAATGCGCTAACCAACGCTCGGTACGTGCAAATATTGTTTGACCCGTTCTTGTGCTCTCTTGCAAACAGGAAAATGATATGTTAGTTGATCAGGATAATGCTCGCCCACACACTGGCCGTGAAACTCAGCGTGCTCTACAAGACTTGCAGTAAATTTCCTGGGCAGCACAATTTACGAACTTGTCTCCAGTCGAGAAAGTTTGGTATACAATGGGACGGGAAGTGACTAATGTGACTCGTCATCCAATAACTCTTACAGAACTACGTGAATAGGCGGAGCACTCTGGCATATCGTGCCCCAGGATAGTATTCGCGATCTGTATGATCGATGGATTCCAGAGTCGGCGCCTGCATTGCCGCCCGTGAAGGTTAGGCTAGGTACTAACATATATGTTTCAGCATTGGTCGGTACCGGTTACCTTAGAGTGGCTTGTGCTATCGATCTGTAAATGTAATCATTTCATGTTCTTCCTATGCACTGCTGCAACAATACATTCTGTGTGAACTGGGAACCTCTAAAAGGGTGTACTTTTTCCTGCAGTGTATTTAATATTCGCTATTCATTGCAATGACAAATAACTGACCATGAAGTCAAAAAACACTAGATCATTTAATCTCTTCAAACAAATTTAATCTGTCTTCGGGAGTTGTCCTATTTACACCGCAGTTTAGAGCGAATTAGTACAGATGGACGTTCTTCCTAAGCCAGCAGTGCATTGCGAGGTACCGAGTTATTAGCGTTTTCTGTTGTTAATATGCCTACTTCTCATCTAGTTTGGAGCAAATAGAAACTCTACTCTCAGGTTTTCCTTACCATAAGCCTCAGTGGGAACAAAAGTAACAGTTGTACATCAGTTGCTGTTCGTTAAAATAAAACACATGGAACTTCAGTGCTAGGTTTCCAGTAATGGTTTTGTGGCTTACAAGTCGTATGAAATTCTCGAATGTATCAAATTATTTAAATCAGTGAAGAAAACGAATTATAGTATAAGTTATTTTATTAATTTGATCGATAGTTGTTACGTCTATTACAGTAGCAAACGTTGGCACATGTAGGTTAACACTTAAGTTATTGCTACTGTTCTGAAAGAATTCGCTAAAGGAAACGTTTTCGTTAGTTTGGAACTATCTCTTTGCTACCACTTTCTTTCCTCACGTCAGCTACCTTGCCAGTTGACTAGTAATTAGGGCGAAACAACTAAAACACGCTCCAATGAAGATTGTAATGGAGTTTCGCATAATGGAGTGACAACTTATAAAAACACACGTTGGAAAGTGACCTGAAGGGGTGCAAATAGCAATCTGACTTGCTGTGTGTAATTCAGTTCTGAAGTGATACCATCCAGGACTCAGTACCGCGCAGGACTGAAACAACTGAATTACATTCTCTGCCAGGGTTTCGATTACCTCTCGTCGTGACCTGAAATGATAAATGTTCTGCTTACAATCCTTCCCACTCTTCCCACAGTGTTATTCCGCTGTCCACTAAACCAACACAATATACTCGTCCATACTTGAAGTAACTTCTCCCCATCCTCAAAGTTCTAGTGCTATGCAATCCCAAGTCCCTGGAACCCATAAAACACATTGAAACTCTTGCCGTGCAGGAACCTGAGCAACATGCACAACGTCACCTCAAGAAACTCTCCACCCTGCTCACTTTCTACTCCCGCCTGGGAGTACCACTTTCCACCACCTCTACAACAACCTCCAAACCTCCCCCACGTCCTTCATCGCTAACGAGTCCTGTCTTGCAGATCTAATACACGTACCCCACACTTCAAAACTCCTTCCCACCACCACACGGAATCCAGAACCTAAACCGACCTGCAACACAGACATGAACCTATCCTCCACAGGCCTTAGTCCCACGGAAATATTAAGCCATTCAAAAGGCATCACCTTTTGCCACACTCCCAAATTGAATCATGCAGGACTTTCTAAAGACCTTGGCTCCTTCTCCCGTTCTCTACAGAGGAAACAAGTTTCCTCCAAAACAATTTTGCTCCACCAAGCCTACCAATCAGACTCAAACAAAGACCAATACTGAACCCTGCCTAACTCAGTTAACTCCAACCGTGACCCACTCCCACTGCCTCCAAACCACCCCCTCTTATCTTTCCAGAATTTCTTAACCTCGAACCTTGCATCATCATCATTCCCAAAAATCCCTCAACATGCAAACTAAGCTTACAACTGCAGAATGAGCCGCAGTCCACCATCTAAAAACTGATCCTGACCTTATAATCCTACCTATGGACAAAGATCCCACCACTGTTGTTTCGAACTGGAAGGATTACCTGGAAGAAGGAGTCTTCGGAGCTGTCAGATACTTCCACCTACAAACCTTGCCACAGTGAGCCCATTCCAGTAATCCAAGCATGGTCTCCAGTCACTACTAAAATTCTTAGGCCCATCTGAGAACCTCTCCCTAGAGTCCATCTCTCTGCTCACCCATAACATCCCCAACACTCCTACCTTCTGCATGCTTCCTAAAGTCCATAAACCTAAACACCCCACTGTGGCCAGTTACTGTGCCCCCACTGAGAGAACCTCTGCTCCCATAGACCAACTCCTTCAACCTACTACCTGGGACCTACCGACATATATGAAAGGTAGCAACCACTGACTCTCCACAAATCCTGTCCCGTTTACCTCACAGTGCCCTGTTTGTCACTATTGATGCCACCTCCGCGCACACCAACATCCCTAATGCCTATGGCCTTACTGCTGTCGAACACTACCTTTCCCAACGCCCGACTGAATCCAGACCAGCAATCTCCTTCCTACTCGCCATTACTAACTATATACTCCCCCACAATGACTTCTCCTTTGAAGGCATTACCTACAAACAAATCCAGGATATGGCTATGGCCACCTACGTGGCACCATTCTGTACAAACCTATTCATGGGCCATCTGTAGAAATCCTTCCTAAAAACCCAGAATCCTAAACCCCCAGCTGGTTCAGATTCATTAACGACACCTTTTCTTTGTGGATCGAAAGTGGTGGCATCCTATCCACATTCCTTGAGAACTTCAACAACTTCTCCCTCATTTCCTTCACTAGGTCTTACTCAACCCTACAGTCCACCTACCTAGCTGTCGACCTCCATCTCAGTGATGGCTACATCAGTACCTCAATCCATATCAAACATACTAATCACCAGCAATACCTTCACTTCGACTCCGCCACCCATGCCATTCCAAGAAGTCCCTTCTCTACAGCCTAGCCACCCATGGTAGTCGCATCTGCAGTGACGAGCAGTCCCTCTCGAAATTTACTGAAGGTCTCACTGTAGCCTTCACTGACATAATTGTATTCCAAACCTTGTACAAAAACATATGTCCCATGCCTTATCTTTCCAGTCTCCCACCACCTCCCCAAGTCCGACCATCTGACAACAGAGGAGCATTCCCCTGTAACTCAGTAGCACCCGGGACTGGAACAACTGAATTACACTCCTGGAAATTGAAATAAGAACACCGTGAATTCATTGTCCCAGGAAGGGGAAACTTTATTGACACATTCCTGGGGTCAGATACATCACATGATCACACTGACATAACCACAGGCACATAGACACAGGCAACAGAGCATGCACAATGTCGGCACTAGTACAGTGTATATCCACCTTTCGCAGCAATGCAGGCTGCTATTCTCCCATGGAGACGATCGTAGAGATGCTGGATGTAGTCCTGTGGAACGGCTTGCCATGCCATTTCCACCTGGCGCCTCAGTTGGACCAGCGTTCGTGCTGGACGTGCAGACCGCGTGAGACGACGCTTCATCCAGTCCAAAACATGCTCAATGGGGGACAGATCCGGAGATCTTGCTGGCCAGGGTTGTTGACTTACACCTTCTAGAGCACGTTGGGTGGCACGGGATACATGCGGACGTGCATTGTCCTGTTGGAACAGCAAGTTCCCTTGCCGGTCTAGGAATGGTAGAACTATGGGTTCGATGACGGTTTGGATGTACCGTGCACTATTCAGTGTCCCCTCGACGATCACCAGTGGTGTACGGCCAGTGTAGGAGATCGCTCCCCACACCATGATGCCGGGTGTTGGCCCTGTGTGCCTCGGTCGTATGCAGTCCTGATTGTGGCGCTCACCTGCACGGCGCCAAACACGCATACGACCATCATTGGCACCAAGGCAGAAGCGACTCTCATCGCTGAAGACGACACGTCTCCATTCGTCCCTCCATTCACGCCTGTCGCGACACCACTGGAGGCGGGCTGCACGATGTTGGGGCGTGAGCGGAAGACGGCCTAACGGTGTGCGGGACCGTAGCCCAGCTTCATGGAGACGGTTGCGAATGGTCCTCGCCGATACCCCAGGAGCAACAGTGTCCCTAATTTGCTGGGAAGTGGCGGTGCGGTCCCCTAAGGCACTGCGTAGGATCCTACGTTCTTGGCGTGCATCCGTGCGTCGCTGCGGTCCGGTCCCAGGTCGACGGGCACGTGCACCTTCCGCCGACCACTGGCGACAACATCGATGTACTGTGGAGACCTCACGCCCCACGTGTTGAGCAATTCGGCGGTACGTCCACCCGGCCTCCCGCATGCCCACTATACGCCCTCGCTCAAAGTCCGTCAACTGCACATACGGTTCACGTCCACGCTGTCGCGGCATGCTACCAGTGTTAAAGGCTGCGATGGAGCTCCGTATGCCACGGCAAACTGGCTGACACTGACGGCGGCGGTGCACAAATGCTGAGCAGCTAGCGCCATTCGACGGCCAACACCGCGGTTCCTGGTGTGTCCGCTGTGCCGTGCGTGTGATCATTGCTTGTACAGCCCTCTCGCAGTGTCCGGAGCAAGTATGGTGGGTCTGACACACCGTGTCAATGTGTTCTTTTTTCCATTTCCAGGAGTGTACATTCTACGCCAGGGTTTCGATTACCTCTCGTCGTGCCTTGAAATGAGATGTTCTGTTGTAACCACAGGCGCCGGAATGAAGATGTAAAACGCAAGAGAAGAGAAGGTGGTAAGAAGACGTAGACCAATAGATCACTGACCAGGATGTCACCACAACAGGAGCGGCATCTAGCCAAAGTGAATGTAAGCACCTCTCCTGCCAGCCTCAACCGGACATCAGTGGGCGGTATTTGTATTTACATGGCCGAGCTGAGGGTGCTACGAGAACAGTTATTAGTGATCCATATCCATTGCGTGTTTGGACATTGCCTATAGCAAAGGACATTACTTTTTTCATGTCTCCCATCACTTGCGACACTTGGTGTAAAATCAAGTTAACTATTGTCAATCTGCTTTATTGAAATAAAACTACTAATGTTATTTGCTTGAATTGTTGTACAGAATCCCGAGAATGCAGCATCCTTTAGGCATCCTACATGAGGCAAATCCAGGACCCCACATGATAAATGTCCAGCCCCCTAATCTTCCCACCCCTCCCACAGTGGTATTCCGCCATCCACTGAACCTACACAATATACTCGTCCATCCTCACACAACCCTGGCTCCCAATCCATTATCTCATGGCTGATACCCCTCTAATAGACCTAGATGTAACACCTGTCCCATCAAAGGCAGGGCTACCTGTGAAACCATTCATGTTGTCTACAAGCTGAGCTACAACCAGCGTGCTGCATCCGATGTAGGCATGATAACCAACAAGCTCTCTGTCTACACGAATGGCCACTGACAAACTGTGGCCAAGAAACAAGAGGACCACCCTGTCACTGAAGACGCTGCCAAACATGACATCCTTCATTTCAATGACTGCTTCACAGCCTCTGCCATATGGATCCTTCCAACTAACACCAGAATTTCTGAATTGCAAAGGTGGGGACTTCCCCTTCAATACATCTGACGCTCCCATTTCCCTACCGGCTACAACAATCTTCGTTAGTCACTATCCTCACCCAACTAGCCCCTTTGTTGTTCCCATTCCAGCACTACAAACCGCATTCCACCGCCACATTCTCTCACCTGCCTGCAGTGTAACATGTAGGAGTTCGCTGTCTGCCAGTCCAGTCTCACCATACTATCCCTCCCCTCTGAAGCCACCCCACCACTGTTGTTTCGAACTGGAAGTATTACCTGGAAGAAGGAGTCTTCCAGCTGTCAGATACTTCCACCTACAAACCTATCGCCACTCCCATCATGCACTGAAGCTGCTGCTCGCAGTGTGGTTTCAGTTGTCTGAGGCTGCAGTCATGTGTGTGATCTGCGTTTCCGTGAGTGGCGTGAGTGTGTGTGCTTATGTCTGTCTGTTGTTGACAAAGGCCATAGTGGATGGAAGCTATAATTGTGAGAATCTTTTTGTTGTGCCTGCCTGTGACTCAGCATGTCCGTTGTATGGTGGTCTCATAATATTGTAAACACTGAATGAATTTAGTACACAATTTCTCCTATTCTGATTACACAAGTTGGGACGAGGTGAAGTCTCGAGAATGCTCGGAAACTTTATGAAGGGCTTCCTTTATTTAAAATGACTCTTTTTGGTTCTTAGAATAACGTCAAATGCTTCAACACGCATTCATAATTCCAGTCAAAAAATCTACAACCATAACGAGAGGTCCCCTAACAAGCAGTTGCTTATAATTCGGTTAAACTGTCAAAAATGCACCAATATTCAAGCTGCCGAGGTAATTGTTTGTAATAAGCGAAAGCTTTTACTCTAAGGCATTCATCGCAGACACACATGGGAAATATGCCTTTCTGTCAATTACCGTTAGCTGCTCTACAACAATGGTGACAGACTGTAGATGCAGCACTGCCTAATCTTACAAAACCCTTATTAAACCCCAGGTCACTATAAAAATGGTAGAGCTACACTTAGCGCTTACCGAAGATAACTGAGCCTATGTAAACGTAACAGAAATCGATAAATCACTAAAGTAACATATTCTGATATTTTTCTCCCAAGCCGGCCGGTGTGGCCGAGCGGTTCTAGGCGCTTCAGTCTGGAACCGCTTGACCCCTATGGTCGCAGGTTCGAATCCTGCTTCGGGCATGGATGTGTGTGATGTCCTTAGGTTAGTTAGGTTTAAATACACTCCTGGAAATGGAAAAAAGAACACATTGACACCGGTATGTCAGACCCACCATACTTGCTCCGGACACTGCGAGAGGGCTGTACAAGCAATGATCACACGCACGGCACAGCGGACACACCAGGAACCGCGGTGTCGGCAGTCGAATGGCGCTAGCTGCGCAGCATTTGTGCACCGCCGCCGTCAGTGTCAGCCAGTTTGCCGTGGCATACGGAGCTCCATCGCAGTCTTTAACACTGGTAGCACGCTGCGACAGCGTGGACGTGAACCGTATGTGCAGTTGACGGACTTTGAGCGAGGGCGTATAGTGGGCATGCGGGAGGCCGGGTGGACGTACCGCCGAATTGCTCAACACGTGGGGCGTGAGGTCTCCACAGTACATCGATGTTGTCGCCAGTGGTCGGCGGAAGGTGCACGTGCCCGTCGACCTGGGACCGGACCGCAGCGACGCACGGATGCACGCCAAGACCGTAGGATCCTACGCAGTGCCGTAGGGGACCGCACCGCCACTTCCCACCAAATTAGGGACACTGTTGCTCCTGGGGTATCGGCTAGGACCATTCGCAGCCGTCTCCATGAAGCTGGGCTACGGTTCCCCACACCGTTAGGCCGTCTTCCGCTCACGCTCCAACATCGTGCAGCCCGCCTCCAGTGGTGTCGCGACAGGCGTGAATGGAGGGACGAATGGAGACGTGTCGTCTTCAGCGATGAGAGTCGCTTCTGCCTTGGTGCCAATGATGGTCGTATGCGTGTTTGGTGCCGTGCAGGTGAGCGCCACAATCAGGAATGCATACGACCGAGGCACACAGGGCCAACACCCGGCATCATGGTGTGGGGAGCGATCTCCTGCACTGGCCGTACACCACTGGTGATCGTCGAGGGGACACTGAATAGTGCACGGTACATCCAAACCGTCATCGAACCCATCGTTCTACCATTCCTAGACCGGCAAGGGAACTTGCTGTTCCAACAGGACAATGCACGTCCGCATGTATCCCGTGCCACCCAACGTGCTCTAGAAGGTGAAAGTCAACTACTCTGGCGAGCAAGATCTCCGGATCTGTCCCCCATTGAGCATGTTTGGGACTGGATGAAGCGTCGTCTCACGCGGTCTGCACGTCCAGCACGAACGCTGGTCCAACTGAGGCGCCAGGTGGAAATGGCATGGCAAGCCGTTCCACAGGACTACATCCGGCATCTCTACGATCGTCTCCATGGGAGAATAGCATCCTGCATTGCTGCGAAAGGTGGATATACACTGTACTAGTGCCGACATTGTGCATGCTCTGTTGCCTGTGTCTATGTGCCTGTGGTTCTGTCAGTGTGATCATGTGATGTATCTGACCCCAGGAATGTGTCAATAAAGTTTCCCCTTCCTGGGACAATGAATTCACGGTGTTCTTATTTCAATTTCCAGGAGTGTAGTTTTAAGTTCTAGGGGGACTGATGACCTCAGATGTTAAGTCCCATAGTGCTTAGAGCCATTTGAACCATTTTTCTCCCAAGACTATATAGAAATGTTCTGACGAGCACATCTGTTCATTTACACATTTGAGCCAAAAGCATTTAGAAAACACACCCGCTGTCAAACGACTCCTCTGCTCTTAAAAGTATGGGGAGAGCTGTGTTGACTTTGAAGCGACCAACCAGCTTCTCTTTCTCCCGTCCAGACATTTCGTACTTGTTTGAGTCTGCCTCCCTCTCTATTCTGTCTATAACCACACTTTCCAGAGGACGATGCCTTTCTTAAACAACTAAAGGCGTAAAATTCGTTAGCATTGTCATGGCTTGTTATTTTCTCTGTCGTGTCCACAATGAGAGTGACTGGTGAGCGGTTCCTTTGTGTAAAAATAATAGGGGGACGGGCAGAGATTCGTGGAATTTGAAACTTCCTGCTAACTGATGGCTCCGAGCCTGTAATGAGCCGTTTCCTTCTCTGTCTCCACGCTACTCGTACGTTAATTTCCGAACACCTACAAAATCATCCAGCGACACTCACGCTTGGAATTCAAGACAAAGGAAATTAAAATACTATACATAGGAATAAATGAAACAAAACACAATGCTTGCTTCGTCTTCACTCCATACGACTATTGCAGTCTCGCCTTCGTAAAATTTAGAGCGGCTGGCTCGATAACGGCAAAACAAACATGACTCGTAAGCGACAAATGAAGTCTAGTTACTAAATACGTATAAATAGACTCTTTTCAGACGTGTTCCGTGGTTAGTTTAGTAATTAATTAGACACGTAAACATTTGCGTGCCATCCGAGTGTTTATCTACCAGTAGAACTCTAAAAATAGTGAAAAATGTACCACTGTTTGCATTTTACACGAAAATTATTCACTTAAAAAGCAAAAATTGGGCAAATCAAAGACATTTTAAATCAGATATTGGATTTAAATCAATTTAAAAAACAACGTATACAACATATGCGACGGTACGTCGGGGTGCATGGGTTCGGTGTTCGGAGGGGATGGAGCAGGGGGGAGGGGAGGGGGAAGGCAGACCGAAGACAAGGCACAGGTGTCTCTCGCCTGCGGTGACCGTTTCAAGGAGGAGGACTGTATTGCAAACAAAGCATTCAGTGGACTAACACGGCTCCTAGATAGGAAATACGCGAGACAAAATGTATGGTGACAAGACAGCGACCTACCTAATTATAAATTTTATTTACTTTACGTCTATGGTCATAAACTTTTTATTCACATATTATCAGTTTTGGTCTATAATGACCATCTTCAGATGTGTGTTTTATAAAAACGGTGTCCTAATGTACTGCAGCCGAAGTGGCATCGTCAAATGTTAAGTGAAAAATGACGATGCCACGGTGGCTGCAGTACATTAGGACACTGTTTTTATAAAACACACATCTGGAGATGGTAGACCGAAACCGGTAGTCTGTGAACAAAACGTTTTTTACCATAGACGTAAATTAAAGGAAATGTGTTCTATATACGGGTCACTGTTTTATTCGCGACAATGTCGCAGCTTGTGCTACTTAATTTTGTTAAGAAAATGAATCATTACACAAGGGTAAGATCTCAAGTGCAGTAGGTATCGATAATGAAAGTAATCAGACAAGCCGTTTTATGGTTGAGAAATGAAGGAAGAATATAGAGAGATGGATTTGCGGGAAATGTAGAGAATACTCAGGTAAGTGTTTAAGTGCGGGTTAACTCGCTTGTAGCGAACATGAGTCAACACTTGCAACGCGCGTGCCGGTATAAAATCCTTACAGACCTGAAAGTATACCATCCAGTCACATTAACGTTTGCCGGCCAGGTTGGCCGAGCGGTTCTAGGCGCTACAGTCTGGAACCGCGCGACCACTACGGTCACAGGTTCGAATCCTGTCTCGGGCATGGATGTGTGTGCTGTTCTTAGGTTAGGTTTAAGTAGTTCTAAATTTTAGGAGACTGACGACCTCAGAAGTTAAGTCCCATAGTGCTCAGAGCCATTTGAACCACATTAACGTGAGCACCTGTCAAAAACTTTAATAACTACCCGTAGCAGCGGGACCACTGGGAGACCTCCAGGAAGAGAGTCAGTGAGGTTCTGGAAGGCACAGACAGAGATGTGGCGCCAGCTGACTCCAGTGCCGGGGTCAGTTGCGCTATGTATCTCGGTTGAGGCTCGAGCGAGGTCTTCCCATAGATTCTAGGTTGACTTAAAATCTGGGGACCAGTGGAGTACCATAACACACGAACAGTTAGAGAAGCCCACATGTCGCTACTCTGTGGATGTTCGATTGCGATACTGGGGTGCAAAATCCATCCTTCGTCGCTGATTACTGCCAGTCGGCATTCTTGCATGGAATAGGCGCCTGGTGCGCAGAACCATTCGCTGCAATGTTCGCTTAAAGGTCGTTGAGGAGACACTTTTGGTATCCCACTGGTTCACCTGGACGCCCAGTTGGTGAGCAGTTGCAAGTCTACACAGCTCCGCAGCTGTCGTTCGCCACTGTGATCTATAATGACTCGCGGTGCACCACAGTTTTCTCGATGCCTGTTTTGGACAGAGCCATTTTATCATCCATGGTATACGTTAACCTCGGCGGTAAGCGAACCATTTACAAAGTTAGTCGTTTTGGAAACACTTCCACCGTTGGCCCGAAAGCCAAGGATCATGACTTTCAGGCAGTCAGATAAATAGCTCCGTTTCTGCAATACGTTAACGACTGCACTGTTATCCGTCTTTCCCAGACACAATTTTATACCCTCCGCTGCTAGTGCTGCCACCTGCCAACTACGAGTTGGTTTCGCATGCTGACGTCGATGATAGCTGGTTGTCACATTAATGTGACTGGAACGTGTATAACTCACAAAAAACAACTTCCAGCCGCCATGGCTCCACTGAAGCACTGACAACCGATAGGCATTACTTTATTCTTGAAGCAATTTTTTTTTTCTGCCCGCTGTGGAGCGGTTCTACGCGCTTCAGTCCGTAGCCGCGCTGCTGCTACGGTAGCAGGTTAGAATCCTGCCTCGGGCATGGATGTGTGTGATGTCCTTACGTTAGTTGGGTTTAAGTAGTTTTAAGTCTAGGAGACTGATGACCTCAGATGTTAAGTCGCATAGTGCTTACAGCCATTTGAATCATTTGAAGTTTTTTCTATTAAAGAAAACTGCGCTTCCATTAATAATTTAAGTTTTCAGTGCGGTAACTTGTCGGAAATATCACGAATACCGAACTTCCAAGTCAGATCATAATCCGGGTCCGCTGTTGTCCGAATCAGCTAACCTCAACGATTAAGCTTGCCCTCCTCGGAATCCGAAGCAGCTTCCCACCTTCCCCGACCATGGTTCTACATAACTCATTGCCCACATGCTCATTGAGGGTAGACTCTGGTGTCAAATCTGTAACAGCTGACTAACCGTACTTACGCTTCCCTCGATGCAACGCCTGACTTTAAGCTGTTACTACGGTGAAAATGATGATACAAAAGTAAACGGAAACCAATGAAGTTTAATGGAAAAAGGACAAGGATTTCTCGTCAGAGAAATATAGGGTAGTATCAACGGCAGCATGAAGTAGGGCACAGAGTGACTTATTGTAAACAATTCAGTGATAGGTTCCAGAATCCGCAGCCGACGACGATAGTTCAGGTATACATGTCGGAAGCGGAGTGTAAAGAGATAGAAGTGTAAGAGGATACTGAACGGGTAATTCAGTACGTAAAGGGAGGTAAAAGTCTAATAATTATGCGGGATTGAAATGTGGTTCTAGGGAAAAAGCAGAGGAAAAGGTTATTTGAGAGTATGCGCTTTGCTGTATGTATAAGAAAGGAGAAACACTAACTGAATTCTGAAATAAATTTAAGATGGTAATAGCGAATACTCTGATAAGAATCTCAAGACACAATACACGTGGAAGATCACAACTACATCACGTCAGCATAAGAAAGTGTGGCTGATTAAGATCAAACCGTATTGGCAAAGGGTGGTTATCGAAAAGGAAAGACCATTTAAATGCTGTTCCAACAATTTATAGTTTTTTTAGCCGTAAGAAGTTCTGCTGCTTCCTTGGAGTACAGGAACACTCGAGGAAATTACTGTTTTCGATTTATCACAAACCATTAACAAATCTTTCACTATCATCGTCATCACCCTGAAATAAATATTTAAAAGAATAGAAAACCCAGCTACACTCAAATTTAATCCGTTAAGCAACGATCCTTTTACAAAGCGTAGTCACGATTTCTTCTTTACCATAACAATACGTAAAACATTAAACCACATCACTGCCCAGCCCGTCGTGACTGCATCTTACTGAAAATTAGTCCGAACTTTTGCTCTGCCCGCTGAACAGGTTGCCAAACAGCAACAAAAGATCCCGCCCTTACACCTGTCGCTTACACACCGAGATTATTTTCGTACTTAAGTGTTGAATTTCAAAAATGGTTCAAATGGCTCTAAACACTACGGGACTTAACAGCGGAGGTCATCAGTCCCCTAAACTTAGAACTACTTAAACTTAACGACATCACTCACATCCATGCCCGAGGCAGGATTCGAATCTGCGACCGTAGCAGCAGCGCGGTTCCGGACTGACGCGCCTAGAACCGCTCGGCCACCACGTCCGGCTGTAGAACTTCCCTGTAGGGCAAGTAGCTTAGAAATAGTTCAGAATAACGTATTCATACACCGTCACTAAATAACCTTCATAGTATAGCCCTTCAGCAATTTTCGTAACCCAGACACACACACACACACACACACACATACACACACACACACACACATGTTAAATTTCCACGAATACTTGATGCGAAACATACCATGGAAATACGGAGTCACGTTGAGCCCACTTTTAACGTGCTTCTGTCTGGAGCAAGCTGCCCATCACACGGCACAGAACACATCCTTCTGTTCAACAGAGGTTCCCAAAGCTGCGCTTAGCTTCTAACATGCTAAGCACTCCTACCATTAAGGATAGCTGCCATATGCTTCCTCCCTGAAGAACTTGCTCACCGTATCACAGTCATTTCTCGAGTACAGGCGTATGCTCTAAGCAAATGTGCGTCCACCACAGTCGAACGAACCCTTCCTAGTGTCCAAATACCTAACCGTAAACGTTTCTGAGCACGAAGAATCATCACGCTGTTCTCTGTTAAACACTTCTGAACATGAAACTTCATGGTAGATTAAAACTGTGTGCTGGACCGAGACTCGGACTCGGGACCTTTGCCTTTCGCTTCTAAGTGCTCTACCAACTGAGCTACTCAAGCACATGGTCAGCTCAAACCGCATTTCTCAGACGCTGCAGCACAGTGATACAACTGTACATACGAATGCCCAGAAGCAACTTATTCCTTTCTTCTTTGCTGATATACGCCTCCTCCCGTCCCATGAGCGTTCGATATATCTGCTTTCGCAATACTACCTAACAATGGTGCAAACCTTTGATAGATGCTCACCCCTTCCCATAGTTGCCGATAAATGGCCCTTGATCTAAATTTAGGCCTCCAAACTAGAACTTAGTTTAATTTGCGTGACTTGAGTGAGTATAGTACTCTCCTTATCCAGGTTTAATCAGAGTACCGTCACCGGCGACATAAAGTTATGTCACTGGGCCTGCTAAATCTCGGTATGTGTTTTTCTGTAACTTTATCGACCATTTTACTAGATGCCTGAAAATTCCTAAAAAAAAACAGATCAGCAGTATGAGTTTATCCGCTGACCGCTGTTGTAGCGCAGGGTCCGAAATTAATGAACCCTCAAAGTGTTCGTCTTCGCCGCCCTTCACTAAAAGGCCAGTTGCTGTGGACTGAATTTTTCTGGTAACAGGTCTCACGAATACGTTGCTCAACAGGGTGTCAGTCATAAAGCTCAGCAGTAACTTCGCAGGAGGGGACTTATGGCTCTCATTGTTTTCCGTGTTAATTGTAATCATCGACGAGACGAGCAGAGCATTCCAGTTTTCGCCGGCCGCGGTGGTCAAGCGATTCTAGGCGCTGTAGTCCGGAACCGCGAGACTGCTACGGTCGCAGGTTCGAATACTGCCTCGGGCATGGATGTGTGTGATGTCCTTAGGTTAGTTATGTTTAATTAGTTCTAAGTTCTACGACTGATGACCTCAGATGGTAAGTCCCATAGTGATCAGAGCCATTTGAACCAGCCACCCAGTTTTCGTGATTTTAAGTGTGCTAGGAGCTGCCCTCAAAAAAGTTCCGTTTATCCTTTTATCTTCTGAAGGTCTGGGATAATAAAGGATTGAGGTTACATGCCTAATGCCGATATCTGTGAATAAAAGGTTTCAAGCAACATGATGTAAAATATGTCAAATTATCACTTACAACGTACTGAGGTGGTCCAAAAATGCGATAACATTTACCAAATTCTGTACTTCAGCATGCGTTGTTACTGCTTCTGTGGGATAAAGGCAGGTGAAGTGGGTAAATGTATCAACGCACACTAATATGTATCGGTACTCCTTTCCAAATTGTGGAAAAGGTCCCACATAATTAATGAATAATTATTGTAAATGCCGATCGACAGGTGTCGACTGGTCGTTAACGTCTCCACCTTGGTGTTTTGTGCAGTTTGAATGCAGAACACGCCTTAGAACTATATACAACGGCTTTTAACATCGCCGTCCATCCCTTTCAAAATGAACTGTTTTCGGATTCTCTCTCTAGTTTTAAAGACACTCAAATGGCAGCCGACTAGGGGTTCATGGAAATATTTAAACAGTTCCTGAGGAATGATTATCTTTAACTTCTCATCATATAGAGCCTAGCAACATAGTACATTATCTTTAACAACATTGTTTTATCCCTTTCCGCCTAACATTCTCATTGTTAATAGCATCCAACTGCTCATCCTTCTCCTGATGTTTCCTTATGTGTCTAATCAACTGTGGCAAATTCCTCTGCATAGAAATTATGAGGTTCCTTCTTCGTTATTGCCTGGGCACCATCATCCTGGTTCAAATGGCTCTGAGCACTATGGGACTTAACGTCTGAGGTCATCAGTCCCCTAGAACTTAGAACTACTTAAACCTAACTAACCTTAGGACATCACACACATCCATGCCCGAGGCAGGATTCGAACCTGCGACCGTAGGAGTCGCGCGGTTCCGGACTGAAACGCCTAGAACCGCTCGGCCACCGCGGCCCGCGCACCACCATCCTGCCCTGCCCTCGTTTTATTACTACACATGCGGCTCAAAACATGTATTGTCTGAATCTCCGATCTTTTTATGTTCCGGACTAGAAACTGGAAGGCAAAAGTACTTGTTACCCACGGGGTAATCCTGCCTGTCTTCCGTTACCTGCCTACGGACAGCGTCTTTATCTAATAATCAAATTGTCCTCGGTCACGGGTTCGAAACTAGCCACTGATTAAATTTTGAATAAAATGGTGGCCGATGACTTACGGCATAAGACACCACCCTCTTTCTGCCAGAAGCCATGTCAAAGGCAGTGGAGGAGTGGACTGAGGTTCGGGGCACTCTCTTTCCCTTGGCTTGGGAAACTGCCCCTAAAATGCAGAAGAATCAGCAGTGATTAACGGCACGAGGATGCAGAGGGCAATGCATTAATGTCACATAATTGGTATGCACATGACATGAGGCCTGTAACTGAAAGAGTGTCATGATGATATCTATATTGCAGAAATTCCGAACTAGTGCCCAGTTTGGATCATCATGAGGGGACTGCCATCAGGGAGATGACCACGAGAAAATTGTTGAGCAATCAACGAAAGGCTAACGTTATGCGAGTCGGAGCGTGGAATGTCAGAAGCTTGAAGATGGTAGAGAGTCTGGAAAACCTGAAAAAGGAAATGTGGAGGCTCAATCTAGATATAGTGGTGGCTAGCGAAATAAAGTGGAAGGAAGACAAAAGATTTCTGGTCAGGCGACAGCAGAATACGGTGTAACAGGAGTAGGATTCGTTACGAATAGGTAGAATGATCAGAGAATAAGTTATTGACAGCAGCAAACTGATGGGGTTGTTCTCATCAGAATCGACAGCAATCGAACGTCGAGAAAAACAATTAAGGTAAACGTACCGACGTCACAAGCAGAGGATGAAGGGGAAGGGAAACTGTATCAGCATACTAAACAGGTAATTCGGTGCGTAGAGGGAGAGGAAAATGTAGTGGTTATTGAGGACTGTAATGCGATCGTAGGGGAGGAAGTAGAGGATAGGTTTACGAGAGAATATGGTTTTGGGATTAGGAGCGAGAAAGGGGGAAGACTAATAAAGATCAGGACTACATGCATACCAATTAGTAACAGCGAATACACTGTTCGAGAATCACAAGAGGAAGTGGTCTATTGACAAAAAGCCGGGACTATTCCAATTAGATTACGTCACCGTCAACCTGAGATTTTGATGTCTGGTACTCGATTTTAAGGTGTACTCAAGAGGAGGTATAAACTCAGATCACAATTTCGTAATGATGAAAAGGATGCTGAAGTTCTAGAGACTAGCTAGGAAGAATCAATGCGCATGGAAGCGAAATACGGAAGCAGTGAGCATGGAAGGTACAAGCTTGAAGTTCTGTGAGGCCAATACTGCGTTAGTGAAAAGCTCAGCAGGCAGTTCGATTGAGGAGGATAGGATATCTCTAAAACAGACAGTCACAGATGCTGGAAAGAAAACTGTAGGCACAAGGAAGGTAATGCGAAGAAACCCTGAGTAAAAGAAAAAATACTTCACTTGATCGACGAAAGAATGAAGCACAAAAGTGTTTAGGGAAACTCAGGTACACAGAAACACAAGTCACCTAGGCACAAATATGTAGGAAATGGAGGGGGGACTAAATGGCTGCATGAAAAATATGAAGAAATCTAAAAAGAAAGGATTATCGGAACAAATAACAGAGACTAAAATGGAGTCAAAATAACCTTCGGTGAAATTAAAACAAAGGGTGGTAACGTTCAGAGTCCAATGAGAATTCCACTATTAACGCAGATGGGAGTACAATGAATAGCTCTGTGAGGGGAAGAAATCGTTGGACGACGTGGTACAGGAAGAAATTGGAATCCATATGGAAGACTTAAGGGGATCCAGTATTAGAATTTAAACGGTCTCTAGAAGGCTAAAGGCAAAATAAGGCATAGGAGAAAATAAAAATTCTGCCAGAACTTCAAAAATCACTGGGGGAAGTGCCAACAGTCGACTAACCACGTTGGTGTGTAGAATCTATGCGCCTGGAGGCATACTGTCAGATACTCGGAAAAATATCATTCACACAATTCCGACGATAACAAGGGCAGATAAGTGTGAGGTCTTTCGCTCTGTACGGTAAGATCTGAAAACATTCAACAAATAAAACAGAGCATAGGGTGCAGATGTTACTCTGAGATGAAGGGTTTAGCGCAGAATTGTGATTAGTGGAGGGTCACAGCAATCCGGTAGGAGACTGATGACTCAAGAAACATTTGGCATAAATACAACGTTTTAACAAAGGCATCATCAACATCCAAAACCGACACAAAGAAATTCTGTCCAAACTTAAAAATGTGCAGCTGGAATCACACCAAATAAATAACGACTCATGGAAACAACTTAAATTCTATAGTAAAGTTATAAACACATCGAAATGCTTTTCACTTGTGAAGAATTTAGCTTACTTAATTAAGATCTGAAGTAGAACATAGAACAACCACTTAATATTGGAAATATCAAAGAGGTAGTAAAAGCTACCCAAAATATAGTAGCTGCCTTTATGTTGGATAAAAGCAATAAACTGCTGTAGCAGAATAATTTGGAAAGCTACTTAAAAGGAAATTACAAGAGATACAGTTAGAAAGACCATCATTATTAATGAAAATAGATTACTCCACACGTTAAATAGTAAACTGAAACAATTTAAAGTAGTTTAAAACGGCAGACTAAGATAAATCATCAATTATTAGATATGAATATGATTACATCCTGAAAACATAAAGTTCTACGAAGAAAACAATACCTTGCAGGTAAACAAAGATCCTATTAAACACTCCAAACTGGACAAAAGACTCTCCTCAAAAACACTATCCTCCTACGTGCTGAAAAATAACAGCAATATAGAGGAATGAATCGAGCGGCATCTCCCTAAGACAATAATTGAAAGCTCAAAAAAAGAGGGCTCCTTGAGATCGACCTCAAACTCATTAAGTTACCTTGGGTGCAAGATTGCACAGAATCTTAACAAGATCCTACAGGACATCTTTGTGTTTGACAGTACGTACTAAATAGAAAGTGACCTCTCACTGTCCATCGATATTAAAGGCACACATAATTCTAACAAGTGCAAAATGATCTGACTAGATGTTACATATCTTTATAGTAACAACCCCAGTCATGATGCTACAGCCATTGTTAAGTAGACTCTGATAAAAAATTCTCCCCTTAAGAAATCACAGAATTTATGACACTCTTGGAATTTGTATCATAATACAATTCTCGTGTTTCTCTTTCAGTGGGAAAATTTGCAGACAAGCAAATGGGCATCCTATGGCTGGTAGCTATCAGGAACAACTGCCGAAATATTCCTCAACCACTTACAGCACAAACTAAAATATAAAAAAGAAAAAGAGAACCGACACGCATTTAAAACTTTCATTTCTACAGAAGATCTGTAGATGATACATTTCTGATGACTGGAGCAGTTAACGAATATTATGTCCAAAACATACTCCAGTGCTTCAACACAATACACCAGAACATTAAATTCACCCTGTGAACAGGAAATAAATAATACCATTAATTTCCCAGATGTAACCATCTGCAAGCCAGATAACAAACGTATCTTCCGAATTTACAAGATACCATGCGCCCAAACACAAACATATGTGTTTTGTCCTGCCCACCCCAACATGAACAAACTACCAACATACCTCTCAGTGAAACTTCCTGGCAGATTAAAACTGTGTCCCCGACCGAGACTCGAACTCGGGACGAGATACTGGCATAAGTAAAGCTGTGAGTACCGGGCGTGATTCGTGCTTCGGTAGCTCAGATGGCAGAGCACTTGCCCGCGAAAGGCCAAGGTCCCGAGTTCGAGTCTCGGTCGGGCACACTTTTTTAATCTGCCAGAAAGTTTCATATCGGCGCACACTCCGCTGCAGAGTGAAAAACTCATTCTGGATACCTCTCAGTGATTGATAAAAATCCGTAAATCCAACTGAGTGATGGAGACCTCTAGAATGAAGTGAAATCATAGAATAAATAGTTGTTGCTAGTGAGAATAAACACACAATTGCAGACAAAATAAGCAAAAAAGAAAATGTACAAAGAAACCGTCAAAAACCACGAAAATACTCTAACAACATCATCCCCTTCCTCAGTAATATTTCGTAAGACATTGCCAATATATTCAACTACAGTAAGATAAGAAAACTATTCCAAACAAAAAACAAAATGTGCCACAAACTACCTGATGATCTACAAAGCAGCTAAATTTTCATTCTGTGGCATAAATAAAATTATGTGTGGCAAATTTCCAGTTCAATAAATAGGAGAAACGGACAGTAAATTCCTCACCAGTTTCAAAAAACGTGTGAACGTATTCCAGTACTACAATCCTCACAAGTCTGCAACTGCCTCAAATATAAAAATACAAGACGTCCATTGGAAGCTGTACAAATCAAATCTTAAGAGACTACACACATGAGATTATGGAAACAAGACGTCTCTGTATGAAGAATTAGAACGCTATATCCAAAGTAAGAAACTTGGCTAATACCTGCTCAATAACAGTAATGAAATAGAGTCTATCAAGTTTTCCAAAATCGCTGATAAAACTTTTAGTACTTAAAGCAATTTCATAATTTACAGCTTCAGTTCATATTATTTTGTTTAACGTCTTCCACTTTTGTAGTCCTGTCGTCCTCAGATGCGTGTAATATTGCGTTGCGTTGATAATTCTTTACTTGCGGATCACCTAATTACAACTGAATGAAACCAAATTGTCCTGCGATACCCAAATCATCTTAATTTTTTTGCAAGGCATCTACAGTGGCCTGCAACATACACGCCCCATCGAAGGTTCGAGTCCTCCCTCAGGCATGGGCGTGTCTGTTGTCTTTAGCGTAAATTAGTTTAAGATAGATTAATTAGTGTGTAAGCCTAGGGACTGATGACTTCAGCAGTTTGATCCAATAGGAACGTACCACAAATTCGCAAATTTTTTGCAGTATGTACATATTTATTTTTCTATTACGTAGTTTACATTTTGGTAGAATTTATACATAGGTTAAAACAGTTCTTTTGGTTGATTTTTCTATGATGCTGTAATAATTTAAAATTCTGCTTACTGTTTCGGTGGATGTTGCTCCATTTCTGGCGCTTTCCTTTTCCTACATTGTCATTTGAAATTTTTGTTTTCCAGATTTCAAAGAGCTAGCAACAGAAAAATTGTTTTTATGGTATGTTTTAGTTGGTGTTGCCAACCGTCGAATGTTGTTACCAAGGATCGAATGTTATTGACGACTATTCAGTGCAATTTTGAGGTGTCTGTGATCTGTTTGTGTGTGCATGTGTGTGTATTGGTGTGTGTGTGTGTGTGTGTGTGTGTGTGTGTGTGTGTGTGTGTGTGTGTGTGTGTGTGTGTGTGTTCAAAAATGGTTCAAATGGCTCTGAGCACTAAGGGACTTAACTTCTGAGGTCATCAGTCCCCTAGAACTTAGAACTACTTAAACCTAACTAACCTAAGGACATCACACACATCCATGCCCGAGGCAGGATTCGAACCTGCGACCGTAGCGGTCGCGCAGCTCCAGACAGTAGCACCTAGAACGGCATGGTGTGTGTGGGTGTGTGTGTGCGTGTGTGTAATAGTTGTGTTCAATAACAATCAATTTTGTATTTGCGGGTTTTCAAAATTTATTTAAGGTAATTTATTGTTCTGATTCAATGAAAATTTGTGATTGGTTCTGCATATATGGAGAGGATCGAGTGGGCTTGATGTTGCTTTCCGATTAGCTGCGATGTTTCAAAAATGGTTCATACGGCTCTAAGCACTATGGGACTTAACATCTGGGGTCATCAGTCCACTACACTTAGATCTACTTAAACCTAACTAACCTAAGGACATTACACACATCCATGCCCGAGGCAGGTTTCGTATCAGCTGCGATGTTTCTCTGCCAATCACAAATTAACATATTCGCACATTATTTGGGGAAATATTGTGTGGACAGTGTAGGGTCGAGGCTTGGATCTCACACTGATCAAATCTATAGATATGTCTTCCCTTGAAAATGATTAATATTGTAATATTAGGGTACCAAAATCTTTGAGAAGTACCGTAAAGTGTGTAAGGGAGACCGACTTAAAGCACAGTGTGAAATGCTGAACATTCCACGACATTTAAATAAGTAAATACCGCGTGGCGAGTTGCTTACCCTCGAACTTGAACACTTCGTTCCGTAATACTGATACTAGCAACATTTTAGCGAGCAATTGTAAAAGATTCAATCAATTTGTAAACTTTCGGTGAGGAATGACCATAAACTGGCTACAATTATAAACTGGAGAGCCAAAAAACTGTTACACCCGCCTAAGGTCGTACGCAGATGTGCCGCAATACGACGTGGCATGGACTCGACTGGTGTCTGAAGTAGCGCTGACTGACACCATAAATCTCATAGGGCTGTCCATAAATCCGTATGATTACGAGGGGATAATTATCTGCTCTAAGCAGCGCGTTGCAAGGCATCCCAGATATGCTCAATAATGTGCATGTCTGGGGAGAGTGGTGGCCTGTGGACGTGTTTAAATCCAGAAGAGTCTTCGTGGAGGCACTCTGTAGCAATTCTGAACGTGTGGGGTGTCGTATTATCCTGCTGGAATTGCCCAAGTACGTCGGAATGCAGTACGTGTCACACGTCAGAGTCGTATCTAGACATGTCAGGGGCCCCATATCACTCCAACTGCACAGCCCCACACCATTTCAGAATCTCCATCAGCTTGAACAGTCCCCTGCTGACATGTGCGGTCCATGGATTCATGAGGTTTTCTTCGTATACGTAGTCGTCCATCCACTCGATACAATTTGAAATGAGACTTGTCCAACCAGACAACATGTTCCCAGTCATCAACAGTCGAATGTCAGAGTTGACGGGCTCAGGCGAGGCGTAAAGAGTTGTGTCGTTCAGTCATCAAGGGTACACGAGTGGGCCTACGGTTCTGAGAGCCCATATCGATGATGTTTCGTTGACTGGTTCGCATGCTGACACTTGTTGATGGCCCAGGAATGAAATGTGCAGCAATTTGCGGAAGGGCTACACTTCTGTCACACTGAACGATTCTCGTCAATCATCGCTGGTCCCATTCTAGCAGGATCTTTTTCTGGCAGCTGCGTCGTCGGAGATTTGATGATTCACCGGATTCTTGATATTTACTGTACACTCGTGAAATGGTCGTACGGGAAAGACCCCACTTCATCGCTATCTCGAGATGCTGTATCCCATCGCTCGTGCGCCGACTGTAACACCACGTTCAAACTCACTTAAACCCTGATAAACTGGCATTGTAGCAGCAGTAACCGGTCTAACAACTGCGCCAGGCGTTGCCGATCAGTGCGCCGTATTCTGCCTGTTTGCATGTGTCTGTTTTCGAATACGCTTGTGTATACCAGTTTCTTTGGCACTTCAGTCTATAACGACGTATGCGTGTGAACTTTTAAGATTATGTACAGTTTAAAGTAGGGCTTGGCAGTGACTGGTGTAAGCAAGCAAGCAAGAGTGAAATATTACGCAACCGAATACTTCCATTTAACTATTCCTCCCACCGCCAAAACAATTTTAGTGCACCTTGACGGTATGGTGTGTACAGCTGTTTTTTCTGTAGCTTTTCCCGGGTGAGAAGTGCATTCTAGTATCTTCAAGGAGGCGTGCATGTGTAAGAAGAAATTCACCACCATGTCAATGGAACTTTGGAAACTACGCGACGTCGACGCACGTGGTGTAGTGTTTGTTTACATTTTAGAGACGTGGAGTTGTTAACAGAATGGGTGCGACAGTGCAGTACACTGTCAGACTGGCGCTGGTGTCAGTTGTTTGCGGAGTGTCAGTTGCGGTCCGCAGCTCGTGGTCGTGCGGTAGCGTTCTCCGCTTCCTACGCACGGGTTCCCGGGTTCGATTCCCGGCGGGGTCAGGGATTTTCTCTGCCTCGTGATGACTGGGTGTTGTGTGATGTTCTTAGGTTAGTTAGGTTTAAGTAGTTCTAAGTTCTAGGGGACTGATGACCATAGATGTCAAGTCCCATAGTGCTCAGAGCCATTTTGTCAGTCATGTTGTACGAATTTTTTAGTGGTAACAAAGAACATCACAGTAACGTGGAGTGTGCGGGTATGCATGTTACGTATGATACGGCTAACAGTAACGCACTGGAGTTTGCACTCTTGTACCAAGAAGGATACCCCCTCCGAAGCACCCCGAGAATCGAACGTATACAAGGATGAAACAACGCCTCCAGATCTCTCGACAAGCAGACTTGCCACCCAGATTTCTGGAATGAGCCAAAATTGTATTTCGCGAATAATGCATCTCGATGAACTGTACCCACACCAGCAGCAGAGAGTTCAATGTCTTGGTGAGGCGGTATTTCATTATAGACTAACCAAATAGTTCTGTCAGTGGATGCAACAGCAAGCTATAGGCCACTCAACGTTTGAAGATTATTTTATTTACAGATACAGCAGTGTTCACTCTTGATGGTGTGTTCAATTGCCACAATTCTCTCTTTTGTAGTCATCTTGGCTCCAACCTACATACTGTGCATGAGTCTCAACATCAGCTACGTTTCTCATTGAATGTGTGGTTTGGAGTAATAGGTGACTGTTTTACCCTCATCTTCACCTGCTATTATGAGAAGGCATCTAACAAGCTGAAATGGCCTAAAGTAAGACTAGGTGCCAATCTGCACCATGTCCTCCAAGATCTGGAACACCTCCTTTAACTAAAAGTACAGTCAGTCAGTGGTTGTTTTTATTAAAAAGACTTGCACTTTTACCAAAGTATCTCAAAGAACTTTTCCTAGTGCTGCACGGTATTATTACCACTCTTAGCTGAGATGAAGTTTACAAGGAATGAAGTCAGTAGTTGCTGCTAATCACGAAGTCAAACCTTTCGTTTGAAGACGTACGCTAGGTGAGACTTTTTTGCTCTTACTATCATGTACTTTCAGCTGCAGGCGTTTACACAGTTGTTTGTGATATATCATGTACAAACACCAAAAAAAAGTTTTGCATTGCCCCGGTACCCAGAACTCCTGAAGATAGACGTTGACTGCGATTATCGTTTCACAGACACAGTCCCTTTGACCGTTCAGAGGTGTCATTAAACCCGCCCAAAGATGTAAACAACCATACATGAGCAGCGCCTATTAGACGGAGGAGGCTCAGTTCCAGTCATTCCACCAGAAAGGGTGTACACCGCTCGTGTTGTCTGTAGTTCAACCATGTCTAGATGGTCAATAATGCAGTTCGATCGCGTCTGCAGGAAGGGCTCTCAACAAGGGAAGTGTCCATGCATCAATGGAAGAGGACGTGCTACTGGGTATTAGAGGTACCGGTGTCTACAGAAATCTGGACCACCACCTGTGAAGGTCTCGCTGTATGGTGGTACAACATACAATTTGTGGTTTTCATGAGCAATAAAAAGAGCGGAACATGTTTATGTTGATCTCCATTCCAATTTTCTGTATAGGTTCCGGAACTCTCGGAATAGAGTTGATGCAAAAGATTCTTTGATGTGTGTATTTATGTATACACCCATTTAATATAAAAATTTAATTGTAATTTACGGCAACGAATAGCCATTGTCCATCAATTGTACCTTTCAGTTTTGTTTCTACCTAATAGAAGGTTTATGCAGCTATTTCCAGTTGTATCCATTGAGTTTATAAACAGTTGATCGGTCTTCAATCATCTGCTCGTTTTTACTATGTTTTTTTGAATAAATTATTGTTTTTAGTAAGGAACTGCTTTTGTTAGACACTTTCCATTCGCATTACAATAAAATTTTGTGAAAATTCGCGGTATAGGAACTATAGTTAGGGACATAGAAATCGTTTTATCCGTTAAAATTTCGTACATTTAAACCTTAAACTTAGTTTCTAAAGGCGTGCCTAGCTCAGAATTAGTTTTCTGGAATCGAATAGCTTCTTACTTGCCTGGGGTTTTTCGGTGTTATCGTTTCATCAAGTGGTATTTGCATCGACAAAGCTCGAACCATGGCCATTCATACTTGTCCCCATCCAAGGTCGTTAAGTACACAGAGAAATGTATAGGTAAGCTCAAATTTTTACAAAGATCATTGCGAATTTTGCTAAGTTCGGTAGCCATTTAAATTACCTAATCCACTGCGCACAGGGGCCTTGCGGTGGAACATGACTCCGGTGCTTTGTCAGATCTTGAGGCTAAGTATTCAGCTGGAGGCCTTGGCGGGGTTGTTCACGTAAGACAAGGTTAGAAAGTATTCGGAGCAACGGGCTTTTATCATGGAGATCGACAGTCAATCACTAAGTTGTGTCCTGGAATTTCGCAAGCATATAAGGCCAATTTCTTGGTGGGCAATTAGAGTCATGGCATTTCAGTTTTAATTACGGGATACGCGGAGTCCAGGGAACCTAGTAGAAGATGGTCTGAGCCATCAAAGAAAATTAGATCCTATCTGTGCAGATCAACGCCACGCTAACCCATTTGCACGTTTAGCTTAAGGGTGTAAGCCTACATCAAGATTCAGATCTGAAAATCTTATAAATAAAACGTTAAAGACGGTCCAATCCAATAAAATTCACTTTTTTTAGGGGTAACACGGTATGTCGCGCCAGTAATGAAGTCCATAGCACTGAATTTGTTATACCTCTTTATTTGGCCACCAGTTTTTTTTTAATATGTTGCCAGAAAAATGTTAGTACAGCCTTGTGGAGGTTACCAGTTCACTCAATATTTATTACTGCAGCAGAGCCGCCTACAAAAGAAAAACTAGGCTACATAAAGAAAATAAAAAAAATCTGAAAACTATATATAAATTATAAAGAAACAAATTACAAAAGCACAGCAAGAACGGGAGGTTAGCAAACCATAGTGGAAGAGATACCTACTGTAGATGGTAGCCTTCCTAGTCTCTATCTTCATCTCTGACCGCTGTCAGCTCCACTTGTTTAAGAATTGTTAGCACTCCATGCTTCCATTGCGTCCTTGGACGTCTCCTTCGACTTTTTCCAGCTGGCTGAGAACGAAGGACTCAATTATGGAGGAGTCCCTCAGCTTGATGAATGTGGCAAAACTCATGTAGCCTCTTATCCCCTAATATGCGGCCAAAGTGGGGCTTTCCTAACGATTGGTACAGACTTTCTTTCGTTCTCGGTTTCTATTCAGCTTCCGTAGTTCTGTGCAGGAGCCCATAGATCTTTTGAAGTTCGTTCCTCTCAAAATCATAGTTGGTTCTTTAGTTGTCGCTGATGTCACCCAGGTTTCACACCCTTATGAAAATACGAGCCGTACAGCGAACCTCACCCTTCCTTGATATTAGACGCGATTTGAACAAATTTTTCAGACTAAAGAACATGTGATTAGCGTTTGTTATTCGTTGAAGCACTCCTTCCGTCACTCAGTTTCCTTTAGTCTGTGTAGATCCCAGGTACTTGCATTCTAGAACTCGTTCAATGATACGCCCGCCATCAGCAATGCAAGGAAGATGAGCGTGATACAATGAGATATTTTGTTGTATTATCATTCACAATAAGCCCAGGTTTTTAGTATTGTGGAGAAGCGGGAAGTATCAGCACATACTTGCTCCAGGGTGTGGCTAAGAATCACATCATTAGAAAGTGCTCCCACCGCCTCCATTTCACTGATTCGACAAAACTCCCTCAAAAGTTCCAAACTGTGATGTAACAAGAGGTAAATCTGATTAATTTCCTCGTCATGGTTTGAAAGCCAGCCTTCAAACTTCAAAACCATTGACTTACCTTCTTTCTCCAAACTTATTTCAGTGTCGTGAAAGTTTGAAATTGCTTTATATTAATTCAAAAAGTCTACACCCAATATAATTTCCGTCGACAATAATGGAAGTATAAGAAAATTCATAGTAAAACTCTGGATTTGACTAAAGAATTCTACGTTAGTTTGATGGTCTACATCTACACTTTTTCTAAAAATTGCACATTGTTATTTAATCTTACGTAAAGGAAGTGTGTGGTAATAGTCCGATTTGTTGCATTTCTGAAAGCTGATTCCCTAATTACTGAAACAGGACTACCAGAGTCAATTACTACCGTATGATTTACGTCATTTACTGAGATGTGAATTACAGGACATGCAATGTTGTTCTGTTTCATATCATGTTCCTGGAGTAAGATGTCCCTAATGTCTTCCATTTTCACGTAATTGATAGCCACGGCAGCTACGTCATCAATATCATTGGTACGTTTTGTAGCTGTCTGCGGTGTGAGTCGTGGTCGATTATCTCTTGTCTGTCGCGTGTCATTATTGGGATTTGGAAGTCTAGTTTTTACTATTTCAACTTGACTAGAGGGACCCGCAATATTTGAATCACGCCAGATTTGATTAAATTCAGGTCTGTCGTCATGATTATAGCGTCCGCCTTCTTGTAGGTAATTTCTATAATTTCTTGCTTGTCTGTTAAGTGTTGGAGAATTTCTCCAGAAATCGTAATTGCGAGGTGGACCATTGCGTCTGAAGTTATTATACCACCCTTGATAATAACTATCGTGGTTCCTATATTGTCTGTTTCCATGGTTATCTCTCTTATATTCATTGCCAGGCAATTAAGTTAAGAAAATGCGGATGAGTTCCGAGGGGCTGTACGGGTTTGACAAATACTGGGTTTTGTGCAACATATCCTCAAAATATTTTACTGGGCTGGAAAATTCAAATTGTTCGAAATGATTCATCATTGTAATGCTTTGTTTAACTCGGTCTTGAGTAGCCTGAGATCAATACGCAGAAAGGAAGGAATGATAGAAATCTCCTTCTGAGTCGTGAATAACCGATAGCACTCTTACAGCTGGTTCATTCTCTAAATAACCACACATGAATTCTACTCCATGCTCTAATGAATAATTCGGAGGAAAACAATGAGCAAATTGATGACCCCAAGCTTGTGAATGAGTGTTATTACTGGAATTCTTCAATGTTTTAATTTACTTGTAGTGATGAAGAGCTTATAGTCAGGATCATCGTGTCGGCGAGTCGCAAATCGGTCATTGTTAATTCGTGTCGGCGATTCCATCTCAAGATTCGCTGCACCTTGCCAACTCCTTTCAAAATCTCGAAAATACCCAGTGTTATTAGTTTATGACTTTTCTTTATTTCTAAATCCCTCTTCCCGTGTCGGATCGCGAGCATCCTCTGACATACTTAACTCTTGTATCACCTGTACCGATTGATCTTGTACTTCCCGCATTTCTCTTTTGTGTTGCGTATTGATTTTTTTCTGACTTTGTTTGAATTTCTTAATTTCTTCATACTCCTCTTTGTCCGTAAGGGCTATCGGCCCTGTATTATTCAAATCGTCATGTACCTTCGTAGATAAATTTGTTACCTCATCCGAAAGTTCGGTTACTTTTCCCGATAACGTGCTGATTTCCTCTGTGTGTTTTCCTGAAACAAGTTTTAAAGTATCTGCAGTGTCCTTTAAGTTTTCCTGATTTTGTACAAGTTGCGCGACCGTATCGGAGGATGCAACTGAGTCAAGTTTAGGTTGCAAGGTGTCGTGATTTTCGTGCACAATGATCTGCCGTTCTTTTATGGCTGCTTCATCGTTCTGTATTGGGTTTCCATATCTTGAAAAAATAGGTTGAAAATGCTCACAAATTTGTGTTTGTGCTTCTACAGAAAGTTTTTGACGTTTCGATTCGATTTTAAGTAGCTCAGCGGTTAAGCCTTCACGTGTTTGTTCAAGTGTTTCTTTAATTTATTTCTGATTTCGTTCCATTTTTTGCTGTGTTTGTTTCTGGTTTTGTTCCATTTGTTGCATTAATTGCAATAACAATCCCTCAGTGCCTGAAACGTGTTCCTTTGTGATTTTCGGCAGTGCATTTGCACCGACAATATTCGTATTTAGAAAGTCAGATGGTGTATCTTGACTTTATTGAGATAACTGCGTTGACACAAAACCTGAATCAATAGTTGCCAAATTTTGATATGTCATTTACGATTCCTGAGTCGAACCGTTATCGATCGATCGATCGACAATACTTCCCTATTCACTAATTGTTTCACTGTCTACACCGTTATTTAGTGCCTGGTCCATGTCCCTAAGCACTATTACCAAATTATTATGTTGAACATTTGTTAATTCATTACTAGGTAGTGTTAACACGCTACGCTCGTCTTCACTGCCAATTCTCAATTTTCTTTGCAGCTTATTGTTGTGATTTTCACACGCCATGATTATCACAGTATCTCACTTCACACGATAACACACAAAAAAACAATTTGAGAAGCAAAATTAGGAGGATACACTAAAACAGCAATAAAAATAACAAATATCTAATTAGTTGCAAACGCCACTGCGAAATACTTGGTGCAAAATCCACATGCATGCCACAACTGCTTTGCTAATTACAATACAGTACAACAGTAAGAAACTACTACTACAATGGAAATTCTCTAAATAATTAAGCGCCAGCAGTGAACAATTGTAATCATGCACTAATTATTCAAATTACAAGAAAATCAGAAGATGCCAATGACGTATCCTCGGCTAAGGGTCGACAGGTGAAACTTCTTAATTTAATAATTTTTTCACTTAAATTGCAATAACTGAGACGGTGAAACATGTTAATTTATTTGATTCTGAAACTGATGAGTGAAACTAAACCTGAACGTACTGAGCCTACTTTCTCTTTAGTTATTCTTATCGTCTCAAAACTAACACACAATATCCTGGATAAACGCAATTTGACTGTTCAGAAATGATAACCTGCCTTCAGATAATCAATAAAAAAGAATGAATCTTAATTAGAAAAATCCTAACGATAACCAATACATTTCATAATTCACTTACCTCACAGAAAATCTTCGTTACACGAACTACAGCAATGCCGCAAGCACCAATACTGCCACATAAATAAAAGATTCTAACTACTGAACGCTCTAACTACTAATAGGCATGTGGTTAGCAAAGGAAAGATTTTGTTGCAGAACAAACAATGTATTTACCAGACTTTACCTTGATCAAGTGACAACCACCTCAAAAAAAAATCATACAATCATCAGCAATAAATCTCCATGACGGAAACACATTCAGATCGTGAACTCGCGCTAATACTGCTAACCTCACACACTGCTAATTATTAACCTGTAACCTCCATCACTGCTGACTACTCACACCCAACACCCATCACTGCTGGCTGTTCCCCTCCAAGTGCTAGTCCGACCAGCCACAGAGAGTGTCTTACAGAGTGCACACAGCGCTGTCAAGAATTATTAATGCCGAACGCTACATAGCGCTGCCAACATACAAACACGTAAAAGCCTACTGACACCCCCTACTACCTGCGCAGTGCTGTTATAAGCGCTTGAATGAAGGTAGTGCTCAGCTATGTGATTAGACTGTTGCTTTTTTTTTCTCTCTCTCTGACGTCCAGTATCTACAGAAAACAAGCACACGATAAAGACATTTTCGTGTTGCTAGTATGCAAAGAATACCGTTATGAAGCCTTCGCTCACCAGTGCATTGAACGATTATAACGCGATGAGAGTAATACGCGTGGAATTCGTTGATCTAATAGCTGCACGCAGCACAATTGAACATGAAATAGTACTAGTAAACTTTTCAAGGTAACAAAAGATATTAGTCTAACCATTTCAATAGTAACAGGTAACTGCAATTAGTATGTTGACTTTCAGAACACGTGCAGCATGTGGAGATACCACACCATTTATCTCATGGAAGAACCTTTTACTCGAACCAACTACACTTTATTGAACGCAGACGTCACTATTCTGGCGTAATTATGTTGTTGTTATTGTTGTGGTCTTCGTCCTGAGACTGGTTTGATGCAGCTCTCCATGCTACTATATCCCGTCAAGCCTCTTCATTTCCCAGTACCTAATGCAGCCTACATCCTTCTGAATCTGCTTAGTGTATTCATCTCTTGGTCTCCTACGATTTTTACCCTCCACGCAGCCCTCCAGTACTAAATTGATGATCCGTTGATGCCTTAAAACATGTCCTACCAACCGATCCCTTCTTCTAGGCAAGATGTGCCACAAACTCCTCTTCTCCCCAATTCTATTCAATACCTCCTCATTAGTTATGTGATCTACCCATCTAATCTTCAGCATTCTTCTGTAGCACCACATTTCGAAAGCTTCTAATCTCTTCTTTTCTAAACTATTTATCGTCCATGTTTCACTTCCATACATGACTACACTCCATACAAATACTTTCAGAATCGACTTCGTGACATTTGAATCTATACTCGATGTTAGCAAATTTTTCTTCTTCAGAAACGCTTTCCTTTCCATTCACAGTCTGCATTTTATATCCTCTCTGCTTCGACCATCATCAGTTATTTTTCTCCCCAAATAGCAAAACTCCTTTACTACTTTAAGTGTCTCATTTCCTAATCTAATTCCCTCAGCATCACCCGACTTAATTCGACTACATTCCATCATCCTCGTTTTGCTTTTGTTGATGTTCATCTTATACCCTCCTTTCTGTGCTTATGAAGCTTGATCACTATCTTTGTTAATGTATTCACCGATATATGCTACGGCACTCACTGAACTGCAAGCCTCAAAACTGATACGTGCACTAAACAGTTTTGACAATATTGGGGAGTAGGTAACCATCCAACTAGTACTGACATTAATTTAATTGACATTTCGGAGCTTTATCGTTGCCATTAGATTTCTCTCTTCCGCTGAACTTCGTGGGTACAGGGGATATCGTTTTCATTGTGCATGTTCTCTTAGTAAAGCCTATGTGCAAATTTCTCGCGCGTAGTCCATCTTTCACGCATTTTCTTCACAGTAGTGTCTAAGAAGGTCTCAGAGACACAGGACGCTCTGCGTCTAAAATGCGACAGGCTTGTGGCTGTTCTGATGTCTCTCTAGCTCTATCTGTGTTCAGTCTTGGTCTGACCATAACAGTATGCCCTTATATTCCTGAGACCCGTGAAATAACTTCTTAAGCCAAATGCATCAGAACTTACAGTATAATGTCGACACTTAACCAAAGTTCCACTTGACTTGATTGAGTGTGGTAGTTCCACTCAAAAATTCATTTCGAATTCTTCCCCGGTTTATTACGATCTACTAGCATGATGATATTTCACTATCAGTTCTTCTTCGTGGTACAAATGGTAGTGTCTTGCACTAGCAAACTATTCGACTAGAACCTGTCGACATTACGATACTATAGAAACTACCCGCAGAAGAAATGAAATAATATTGCAACTTCTCGAGGCCATGTAGTAATCTCGTTCTTCGAGTCGTCATTTGTAATTGTGATTCAGTGAAAGGCTCTACATGGACATTCAAAGTGTAGTCCACAAAAAAAATAACTTAAATCTCGAAATTGGTTGGTTTCTTAATGAGGCTTTCTTTCATTCTGGGAACTGACGGTTCTGCTACGCACTCTGATTAATTTGAAGTAGTATTTAGTCACTTAATGAAACAGGAGGCAGACGAAAATCCAATCATTTCTCAACTGTTCACAATAACTGCATGGTTCTACGTTTAGTTTAATTTACGTTGCTCCTATCAGTCCAAAAACTACATTTACAAGACAATGCTGCAACTCACTGTTACGCGCCTGTTGGAGGATACTTATCATGGCAAAATATGTTCAGGGGAAATTACTGCTTAAAGACTTCTGCGTATGCTGTGATTAGTAGAATCTTCTCTACACTGTCGCTATGAAAGCAGTGCGTAGATGCTTACAGGGCTGGATAACTTCCCTAGATTATTTGTTGAGTACTGTCTCTTGAAAATTCGTGAGTGTATTTCCCAGGGATAGTTGGTGCCTGTTTTCAAACTTTTTCTAATTCAGGTTTTTAACATCTCCGTTAGGCGCTCCCGTGCATCAGACTAACCTGCTATTTGGTGGACCAAAGTCAGTTGAGCACTATTCTAGTCTGAAATGTATACTTCCTTGGACAGTCATTTAAAGTCACAAAGTGGGGAAAGATCTTTCACCGGCTACAATCTGCACTGTTAGGTCCATTATCTAGAGGTATTGTTCGTGAAGCATCGCGGGAGCTGACATATAGACGCTTCATTACAATATTCGTGATCGATAACAAACTTCTAGTGAGTTACTGAAACTGTGTGAATGCTGCGAAATCGTTTACTGTACTATCTGACTTGTATACGAAACAAATATAAATAAAATTTTTAAAAAAAATCCTCCTAGTTAATGAGAGAAAATTTCGTAGAGCTTAACATCTATAAACTAGTGCGTGTCAAAGGAGTATTTGCCACACTACGGTTCTGAACATATGATAGCTACTGTCTGCACCGAGAGCTATTAGAGATTTGAGGGCGCTCGGGTAACGCACTGCAGGGTCGGGCGCAAAAGGCCGAAGCGGAATTTCACTGCCATAATTAAAGGCGATCGGGACCGGCGCCCAGCAGAAAGCGCGAAACCTGCTTTGCGGAAGCCAAAAAGGCTTTTAATATCTACGCCGATGCGCTCTCGTTTGCGAATTGAAGCGAAAATTTTTGGTAATCAGCAGCACAGGGAACCACTGATAAAAAAGATGGACTTTTTCTGTTGTGTTTAATTTCCGCTATATATTGGTAGTACCCTTCGCTGGACAGTTCGGTCGCTGTGGGAAATCGACAGCAATTTCAACTGCAGCACTGTATATGACCTCTGGTTCTCAGTACATTTCAAAAGGTGACAGGTCCCGCTATCAGGCAAAATGTGAAAAATTGCGAAGGCTGGCGTGGCTATTATTTCCCGATTCTCGAAATTACAAATAAAGGTTTGGCTTACGAATTTGTTGGTGACACTCATCCCACCTGTGAAGAGGGTTTGTAACATGAACGTACTGGCAAAAAATAAATGCATAAATAAATTACATCTTCTCGGCTTCGTAATTGTCATTACTGTCCGAAATTAAGAGAAAATTGGACACTGGACGGTAAAAGGGATCTTACCATTCAGTATCTGCGTCGTTACCTGAACAGCTTAAATCAAGGCAACTGACAGTCATACTACAAATAGAACGTGTCTCCATCCCGAAAGAGTTGGAAAAGTCTGTGGCGGCTGGCTCTGAGGGGGCTTGTTCGAGTTATAGTGGTGGAGGGAATCCGTATTCCTTGAATTTTGTCAGAAAGGGATGGATAGCCTGTAGCAATCAGTTCCAGATTTTATTTATTTATTGATTGTGCAGCATACACTTTTGTCTTTGGGCTTTGGTAAACCATTGACAGTCGTCTCTTCATTCGGTACTTTCGTTTCTTTGTTTTTAATAGATCGCAATATTTGCCTCCACAGTACTTTACACGAGTCTGCTATAATCATTTTCGATCTATCGACATAAGCATCGTAGCAACGTCTTTGCGGAGTCAGTTGGTTTTCGACTAGACGGAATCGTTCGTGGGTTATAAGCCTTAAGTCAGCACTTCCACAAAAAAAGCTTATTCACAAGCCTGTGACGTCATCTCACGTAGTCCGGGGCCGGCTTGGCTGCCTCTGTGCAGGGACCTGGAAGTCAGAAAGTTTTTAAGAAATCTATTAGAACTCTCTGGTGGTTTATGGAACGGCTGTTTTGAAATGACGTAATTGTTTCATTTGTAACTTACTGCTGAGTGCTTTCGAATGAATCAAAATGACGTAGTATGGCCATCTTACGTAACAGTTAATGCTGTCTCACTCCCTCTCAAGCTTACTGCAGGTTTCGAGATAATTTCCATACAGAGCCTTTTTCTGTTATTTAAAAATTTATAATTATTGCTTTTTCCAACCTTAAGTTCACTACAATTTAACAGACGTTTTCGCCAGAAGCGTTTCGCTTATACAGGGTGTTACAAAAAGTTACGGCCAAACTTTCATGAATCATTCCTCACACACAAATAAAGAAAAGATGTTATGTGAACATGTGTCCGGAAACGCTTAATTTGCATGTTACAGCGCATTTTAGTTTCGTCAGTATGTACTGTACTTCCTCGATTCGCCTCCAGTTGGCCCAATAGAAGGAAGGTAATGTTGACATCGGTGCTTGTGTTGACATGCGACTCATTGCTCTACAGTACTAGCATCAAGCACATCAGTACGTAGCATCAACAGGTTAGTGTTCATCACGAACGTGGTTTTGCAGTCAGTGCAATGTTTACAAATGCGGAGTTGGCAGATGCCCATTTGATGTATGGATTAGCACGGGGAAATAGCCGTGGCGCGGTACGTTTGTATCGAGACAGATTTCCAGAACGAAGGTGTCCCGACAGGAAGACGTTCGAAGCAATTGATCTGCGTCTTAGGGAGCACCGAACATTCCAGCCTACGACTCGCGACTGGGGAAGACCTAGAACGACGAGGACACCTGCAATGGGCGAGGCAATTCTTCGTGCAGTTGACGATAAACGCAATGTCAGCGTCAGAGAAGTTGCTGCTGTACAAGGTAACGTTGAACACGTCACTGTATGGAGAGTGTTACGGGAGAACCAGTGGTTTCCGTATCATGTACAGCGTGTGCAGGCACTGTCAGCACCGGAATGGCCTCCACGGGTACACTTCTGCGAATGGTTCATCCAACAATGTGTCAATCCTCACTTCAGTGCAAATGTTCTTTTTACGGATGAGGCTTCATTTCAACGTGATCAAATTGTAAATTTTCACAATCAACATGTGTGGGCTGACGAGAATCCGCACGCAATTGTGCAATCACGTCATCAACAAAGATTTCTGTGAACGTTTGGGCAGGCATTGTTGGTGATGTCTTGTTTGGGCCCCATGTTTTTCCACCTACGCTCGATGGAGCACGTTATCATGATTTCATACGGGATACTCTACCTGTGCTGCTAGAACATGTGCCTTTACAAGTACAACACAACATGTGGTTCATGCACGATGGAGCTACTGCACATTTCCGTCGAAGTGTTCGTACGCTTCTCAACAACAGATTCGGTGACCGATCGATTGGTAGAGGCGGACCAATTCCATGGCCTTCACGCTCTCCTGACCTCTAACCTCTTGACTTTCATTTATGGGGGCATTTGAAAGCTCTTGTCTACGCAACCCCATACCAAATGTAGAGACTCCTCGTGCTCGTATTGTGGACGGCTGTGATACAATACTCCATTCTCCAGGGCTGCATCAGCGCATCAGGGATTCCATGCGACAGAGGGTGGATGCATGTATCCTCGCTAACGGAGGACATTTTGAACATTTCCTGTAACAAAGTGTTTGAAGTCACGCTGGTACGTTCTCTTGCTGTGTGTTTCCATTCGACGATTAATGTGATTTGAAGAGAAGTAATAAAATTAGCTCTAACATGGAAAGTAAGCGTTTCCGGACACATGTCCACATAACATACACTCCTGGAAATTGAAATAAGAACACCGTGAATTCATTGTCCCAGGAAGGGGAAACTTTATTGACACATTCCTGGGGTCAGATACATCACATGATCACACTGACATAACCACAGGCACATAGACACAGGCAACAGAGCATGCACAATGTCGGCACTAGTACAGTGTATATCCACCTTTCGCAGCAATGCAGGCTGCTATTCTCCCATGGAGACGATCGTAGAGATGCCGGATGTAGTCCTGTGGAACGGCTTGCCATGCCATTTCCACCTGGCGCCTCAGTTGGACCAGCGTTCGTGCTGGACGTGCAGACCGCGTGAGACGACGCTTCATCCAGTCCCAAACATGCTCAATGGGGGACAGATCCGGAGATCTTGCTCGCCAGAGTAATTGACTTTCACCTTCTAGAGCACGTTGGGTGGCACGGGATACATGCGTACGTGCATTGTCCTGTTGGAACAGCAAGTTCCCTTGCCGGTCTAGGAATGGTAGAACGATGGGTTCGATGACGGTTTGGATGTACCGTGCACTATTCAGTGTCCCCTCGACGATCACCAGTGGTGTACGGCCAGTGCAGGAGATCGCTCCCCACACCATGATGCCGGGTGTTGGCCCTGTGTGCCTCGGTCGTATGCATTCCTGATTGTGGCGCTCACCTGCACGGCGCCAAACACGCATACGACCATCATTGGCACCAAGGCAGAAGCGACTCTCATCGCTGAAGACGACACGTCTCCATTCGTCCCTCCATTCACGCCTGTCGTGACACCACTGGAGGCGGGCTGCACGATGTTGGGGCGTGAGCGGAAGACGGCCTAACGGTGTGGGGAACCGTAGCCCAGCTTCATGGAGACGGTTGCGAATGGTCCTAGCCGATACCCCAGGAGCAACAGTGTCCCTAATTTGGTGGGAAGTGGCGGTGCGGTCCCCTACGGCACTGCGTAGGATCCTACGGTCTTGGCGTGCATCCGTGCGTCGCTGCGGTCCGGTCCCAGGTCGACGGGCACGTGCACCTTCCGCCGACCACTGGCGACAACATCGATGTACTGTGGAGACCTCACGCCCCACGTGTTGAGCAATTCGGCGGTACGTCCACCCGGCCTCCCGCATGGCCACTATACGCCCTCGCTCAAAGTCCGTCAACTGCACATACGGTTCACGTCCACGCTGTCGCAGCGTGCTACCAGTGTTAAAGACTGCGATGGAGCTCCGTATGCCACGGCAAACTGGCTGACACTGACGGCGGCGGTGCACAAATGCTGCGCAGCTAGCGCCATTCGACTGCCAACACCGCGGTTCCTGGTGTGTCCGCTGTGCCGTGCGTGTGATCATTGCTTGTACAGCCCTCTCGCAGTGTCCGGAGCAAGTATGGTGGGTCTGACACACCGGTGTCAATGTGTTCTTTTTTCCATTTCCAGGAGTGTATTTTCTTTCTTTGTGTGTGAGGAATGTTTCCTGAATGTTTGGCCGTACCTTTTTGTAACACCCTGTTGTTATTAACCATCTGCTGTGGCCATTGGGGTCTCTTAAACTTGTTCACACGTTTTAAAATCCACTTTTCCGTCCTTAGTTGTTAAAGGACGTTGGAGTAGGGGAAAGAACGTGTTTTCACAAGCGCTGCGTGTGGAACAGGTGAAACTACAGTTCGAATTATATGAAAACAGCTTTTGTGAACTCTACACAAGTGAAGTGCAACAAATCTCATATGCTACAAAGGAAGAAGCGAGCTAGTAAAAGCGGAGAAATATTGGAAAATAGATGGGAAAACACTTTTCTGTTTACTATAACCTTTGCCAACAACGTAGGATAGAAAGTGAAGTTCAAAACACGTAAAATGACGAAACCATCGGCGAACACAAAAGTGAAACTCGTCTGGTGAGATACTTCTTTTAAATTGCAATAAGCGTAAGATGGGAAAGCACAAAAATAGCTGTAACTGATGAAGTGATTGTTCTTTACAATTCGTACAGCCTCTCCTTCAAAATTTCCCACTCTTTCAAGATGAGTATGTACATTTTGTCTGTAAGCTGTAGCCCACGTCACGTAGGATGGTCTAACTTTACAGCATCTAGCTGTGATTTCACAAACTAGTTGGTCAAAAGTAGCAAATAAAAGCAGCATTTAAGCATTATAACATTCAACGCCGAGAGTCATCTGCTGACCGTCGTTCGCGCTACTTTGCAAGAAATTATGTCTGACCCTATAAATGCATAACCTACTTACTGTCGGAAAAATTCACCAAAAATCTAAAAATGTATTCTGAGCACAATTGTACACTTAGTATTTTACCTGGCAACAGTACTGAAACGTATTGCTTGAGTATAATGGTAATCTTGTACATGGTAGTAATACTGGGATCGCCGACTAGTCCCCCCCCCCCCCCCCCACCCAACCATCCCCAAACAACCACCTTGAAATTTTCGTTGGGTAGCGTGCCCGAGGTCTACGTTAGGCTGGAAGACAATAGTTGGGTTGAGAGTTGGTGCAAGTATGGAATGTGAGTGCGAAATTAACAGTGTATTCACAGAATGACCTACAGTGTTGCCCCTATAATTTACGTTTCTACCATCTTTCATGATAGAAACTCTAACTGCTGGATAGTTCAGAAAACGTTTGTTAGGTAATGGACAGACGAAAAACGCGTCTGTCTGACCCCACAAACGAAGGTAAATAGATGTTAACTAGAATACTGCCACCTACAGCTTGTTACAGGAAGCTACTGAAGTTGTTCAAGTACAAACTGTGCGCCATCTCATGATAACGTCGGAAAAAGCATCGAGTGGTGTGTGCAGTCCTAGCGCATCTACGAAGGGTTAACGAAATAATGATAAAAACGAAGCAGTTACCTATGTTTGAAGTCTCATTTGGACTGCATTGACCAAAAATTCTACCGACATATCAACATATCAACATGTGCAACACAAATAAATACCCCACTCATACGGTTATAGTTGGTGAGGACTTAAACCTTCCCTTAATATGTTGACAAAAATACTTGTTCAAAATCGGTGGTAGGCAGAAAACATCTTCCGAAATTGTCCTAAATGCTTTCTCCGAAAATTATTTCGAGCAGTTAGTCCACGAACCCACGTGAATTGTAAATGGTTGCGACAACACTCTTGACCTCTTAGCCACAAACAATCCAGAGCTGATAGAGAGCATCATGACTGATATAGGGATCAGTGATCACAAGGTCGTTGTAGCTAGGCTCAATACCATTTCTTCCAAATCCACCAGAAACAAACGCAAAATAAATTTATTTAAAAAAGCGGAAAAAGGGTCACTAGAAGCCTTCCTAAGAGACAATCTCCATTCCTTCCGAACTGACTATGCAAATGTAGACGAGATGTGGCTCAAATTCAAAGATATAGTAGCAACAGCAATTGAGAGATTCATACCTCATAAACTGGTAAGAGATGGAACTGATCCCCCGTGGTGCACAAAACAGGTCCGAACGCTGTTGCAGACGCAACGGAAAAAGCATGCGAAGTTCAGAAGAACGCGAAATCCCGAAGATTGGCTAAAATTTACAGACGCGCGAAATTTGGCAGGGACTTCAATGCGAGGTGCCTTTAATAGGTTCCACAACGAAACATTGTGTCGAAATTTGGTAGAAAATCCGAAGAAATTCTGGTCGTATGTAAAGTACACAAGCGGAAAGACGTAGTCAATACCTTCGCTGCGCAGTGCCGATGGTACTTATCGACGACTGTGCCGCTAAAGCGGAGTTATTGAACGCAGTTTTCCGAAATTCCTTCACCAGGGAAGACGAATGGAATATTCCAGAATTTGAAACACGAACAGCTGCTAGCATGAATTTCTTAGAAGTAGATACCTTAGGGGTTGCGAAGCAACTCAAATCGCTTGATACGAGCAAGTCTTCAGGTCCAGTTTGTATACCGATTAGGTTCCTCTCACACTACGCTGATACAATAGCTCCCTACTTAGCAATCATATACATCCGCTCGCTCACCGATAGATCTGTACCTACAGATTGGAAAATTGCACAGGTCGCACCAGTGTTTAAGAAGGGTAGTAGGAGTAATCCATCGATTTACAGACCTATATCATTGACGTCGGTTTGCAGTAGGGTTTTGGAACATATACTGTACTCAAACATTACGAACCACCTCGAAGGGAACGATCTATTGATACGTAATCAACATTGTTTCAGAAAACATCGTTCTTGTGCAACGCACCTAGCTCTGTACTCGCACGAAGTAATGGCCGCTATCGACAGGGGATCTCAAGTTGATTCCGTATTTCTAGATTACCGGAAAGCTTTTGACACCGTTCCTCACAAGCGACTTCTAATCAAGCTGCGGGCCTATGGGGTATCGTCTCAGTTGTGCGACTGGATTCGTGATTTCCTGTCAGGAAGGTCGCAGTTCGTAGTAATAGACTGTAAATCATCGAGTAAAACTGAAGTGATATCAGGTGTTCCCCAGGGAAGCGTCCTGGGACCTCTGCTGTTCCTGATCTATATAAATGACCTGGGTGACAATCTGAGCAGTACTCTTAGGTTGTTCGCAGATGATGCTGTAATTTACCGTCTAGTAAGGTCATCCGAAGACCAGTATCAGTTGCAAAGCGATTTAGAAAAGATTACTCGATAAGTAGTACAATTCTCAAGGCTGTCAATTCAGCTAATTACCTGGGTGTTAAAATTACGAACAACTTCAGTTGGAAAGACCACATAGATAATATTGTGGGGAAGGCGAGCCAAAGGTTGCGTTTCATTGGAAGGACACTTAGAAGATGCAACAAGTCCACTAAAGTGACAGCATACACTACACTCGTTCGTCCTCTGTTAGAATATTGCTGCGCGGTGTGGGATCCTTACCAGGTGGGATTGACGGAGGACATCGAAAGGGTGCAAAAAAGGGCAGCTCGTTTTGTATTATCACGTAATAGGGGAGAGAGTGTGGCAGATATGATACGCGAATTGGGATGCAAGTCATTAAAGCAAAGACGTTTTTCGTAGCGGCGAGATCTGTTTACGAAATTTCAGTCACCAACTTTCTCTTCCAAATGCGAAAATATTTTGTTGAGCCCCACCTACATAGGTAGGAATGATCATCAAAATAAAATAAATCAGAGCTCTAACAGAAAGGTGTAGGTGTTCGTTTTTTCCGCTCGCTGTTCGGGAGTGGAATGGTAGAGAGATAGTATGATTGTGGTTCGATGAACCCTCTGCCAAGCACTTAAATGTGAATTGCAGAGTAGTCACGTAGATGTAGATGTAGATGTACACCTGTAGAGAAGCTTACAGGCCTTGAAATGCACTGACTTTTAAAAATTAAATGCACACTGCGATTTTTGGTGGTGTTATTTATTTGCTGATAGTAGGAAGTCAATGTCGAAATACATGACAGTCAACAAGCGAAAGAATTTTTCGCAGAAATTACTAGGCGAACAGGCATGTGATTTGTACTACAGACTTTCTGAGGCAGGTGTCCCACAAAAATAACGATGCACAGTGTGAAGAAATGGTATTGATTTCAAGGAATTTGGTAGACAACACCATAGGTTTCACGCTAGGGCGACAAAAGTCCTGGGACAGGGATATGCATGTATACAGATGGCGATAGTACCGCTTGTACGAGATACAAAAGGTTACTGCGTTGGTGCAGCTGTCATTGGTACTCAGGTGATTCGTATGAGTTTCCCCACGTGATTATGGCCGCGCGACTGAAGTTAACAGACTTTGAACGCGAAATAATAGTTGGAGCAAGACACATCGGACATTCTGTTTCGGAAATCGTCAGGGAATTCAATACTCCAAGATCCACAGTGTCAAAAGTGAGCCGAGAATACCAAATTTCAGGCATTACCTCTTACGACGGACAACGCAGTGGCTGACTGCCTTCGCTTGACGATCGAGAGCAGTGACATTTGCGTATAAGTTTTCTGTGCTTACAGACAAGAAATACTACAGATATCAATATGGAGCGTGAAATGAACGTATCTGGTAGTACACTGCGACGGTATTTAGCTTTAATGACTATGGCAGACGAACATAGACGCGAGTGCCTATGCTAACAGCATGACATCGGCTGCAGTGCCTATCCTAAGATCGTGACCATATCAGTTGGACCCTAGGACACTGCAAAACTGCGGCCTATGACTACCGATTTCAGTTGGTATGAGCAGATGGTAGTGTTCGAGCTTGGCGCTGACCCCATGTAGCCATGGACACAGGTTGTTAACGAGGCGCTGTACAAGCTGTTGGTGGCTCCATACAGGTGTGGGCTGCTTTTAAACGGAATGGACTGTGTTCTATAATCCAAATGGACCGATCGTTGACTGGAAATAATTACTTTCGGCTACTTGGAGACCCTCTGAAGCCAATCTTCATGTTAGCAAACAACGACTCAATGGTAATTGATAACAATGCACCATGTCACATGGTTAGATCTGTTCGTAATTGGTTTGAATATTCTTGATAGTTTGAGCGAATGATATCCTGACACTCCACACGTTTTCACATTCGTCAGACATCGCCATAAAAACCCTCTAAATGCGTTATCGTCGTTAGAATAAATTATGGTGGTTAGGAGTGGACCCTTATTTTAAGACAGAGCTGCAAAATACGTTTTATTTTTCTGTTGTTGTCAAAGAAGCACACAGGTTTAGATAGACTGCGACATGACAATTTCAGGATAGTTTCAAAGTAACGTATTACGTCCTGTTTAGCGGAGTTGACACTGAATAGCCGGCAGGTGTGGCCGAGCGGTTTTAGGCGCTACAGTCTGGAACCGCGCGACCGCTACGGTCGCAGGTTCGAATCCTGGCTCGCGCATGGATATGTGTGATGTCCTTAGGGTAGTTAAGTTTAAGTAGTTCTAAGTTCTATGGGACTGATGACCTGAGAAGTTAAGTCTCATAGTGCTCAGAGCCATCTGAAACTTTTTTTTTTTTTTGACACTGAATACAACATCATCAGATTTAAATAGAAGGTTCTCTACAAACTTCCTCTTACTTTTAGACAGTGAAGAGGTGGGCAATATTACGACAAACCATCGGATACCGGTTCTAAGTTCAGTACCGTTTAGGATGGCAATCAAGTCTACAGAGGATGGTCAGTTTTTGTGACAAGATGAGCAAACAATTACTCAAAGTTGCTCATTTTCACAGTGGACGTAAGCTGGTGATCCAACAAGTTTACGTCTCTACCAGCGGCACTTACCTTTAGTTGCGATGTGTTGTCAGCTGCATGGCTGCTCTCGCCCTCTGAAAACCGTACGAAAAGCTTATCAAATTCTTTACTGATTTTATCGGTTGAAACTGTCCTATGTTTCTCATTAGGTAAGGAAACGCACTCATTACTAGTCTGGAAAATATGGTGATATACACATGCGTAGATAGAGCAGTATGTATACTTCAACGCCTTCTCAGTTCTCGCAAGAACAATTGAGTGTGACTGTTTCGTTTCTGTGCAATCGGAGCTCAATGACTCTTCAGCTAATTTCTAGCTGAATGTTAGCCAAAGTGTACGCAGTGTTCACACAAAATTCCTCTTTTGGCGTCGTACAGAGCGTGATGCGCCCAGTTCTACACTTGACGCTGGTTCAGAGGAGAGTCCCCGATGTTTTGGTATTGTGTCTTTCGTGACACACTGTCCCCTACCTGTATCCTTTTGCACTTCACGTCATGGCTTTTTCAGACCAATGGGAGCGCTCCTTTCATCTTGTGGAAAATGCCACTCCCACTCGCAAAGGGCCTACCTTTAAACTGCATCGAAATATAGGCCCTTTTACTCCTTCCAAATTTATTTCAACGAATCGGACTTTTTCTGCCCACTCTTGACGCCTAAAAGTCACACGCATACATAATGAGTGTACCACGGACCTTTCATATGATCAACTGCATCTCTGGCTTGTTTGCATCCATCTAGAAGTTGTTCAACACAGTTTTCTAAAGAATTTTGTGGGCCGCTACCTGCCCCCCTCACTGTATCACCTGGCGCATTCGTTTTCTCTCTTGCTGCGGGTCACCAAACACTGTTAGAAGCTTTTGCTGTATGCGGTCCGTGATGATACAACTCCTGTCTGCCCCCAAAATAACGCGTTTCTTCTAGCAGCTTTTTACACCTTTTGCTCATTGACGTGCAGCATTTGGGTTCGGTGTGTTAATACTGTTGAATCAAGTGTCATCCCTTTGCATTACATACCGTATATTTTGATAGGCCAATCCACTCACTACCGTTGAAGTATGTCACGTGACGTAATCCATCTACTTGTTATGATGTATGAAAGCTCATGTAAGGTTCAAAATTAACATTAATTCAAGCTGACACCTTACATATCTGCCTCCTTCCATGTTCAGTTCCGCGCTGGGTCAATCAACAGTTGGGAAATAGACTGATGTCAGTGCAAACTTGCTGAATGTAGCAATTGTTATATTTTTGTATTGACCAGCTCTCTATTTTAATATGGCATAGTCAACAGGTATTTTTTCAGTCTCTTTTTTTTTTCACCACAATTGATTTACTATATGCTTCTGATTTGACCACTAATGTAATGTTTTCCCGGAATTTAACATGTTTTTACTAGTTTCCTGATTTATTCTATCAATCTATTTACCTATATCTGAATCCCGCTCCAGCTACTGCCAGGTCTGGGTGCTGAAGAGTCCTCTCCATTTGGCTCGGTCCTCCCACCACTTTTCTTCCTCCAGTTGCTGCCAGGTCACACCTCTCCTTTCAACAGACATTCTCACTCCCATTTTCCACCGTGTTCTTAGGCGCCCTCTAGGACTTTTCCCATCCATCTTTAGTTCTTCCATAATTTTGGGGAGTCTCTCCCCATGCATCCTCTTAACATGCCCATACCATCTTAATCTCTTTATTTCAATTTCTTCTCTCATACTTTTTTGTTTGAGGTCATTTCTAATCTCTACATTCCTTACTCTGTCCATTCTTCTTTTTCCCTTAACTGCTCTGAGAAATTTCATTTCCCTTGCTTGCAGTCTGCTCCAGTCCCTTTCTGTCATTGTCCATGCTTCTCCACCATAGGTGACAATAGGGATGTAATAATTCTTATACATAGGGAGTTTTGCTCTTTCTGAAACTTCATTATTCCAAATCAGATGTTTTATTGTTTGGTAGAAATTGCCTCCCTTCTGTAACCTCCTATTAATTTCGTTAGTTATTCTTCTATCCCTAGATATTTCACTCCCTAAATAAGTGAAACTTTCTACCGCTTTGAGGGGTTCTCCATTCAAGGTAATATTTCCGTTGATTCCTTTCTCCCTTCCAAATACCATTACTTCACTCTTATCATTATTTATTTTTAATCCATACCTTGTCATTATTTCCTTCCACGTATCAAGCTGTAACTGTACATCTACCTCTTTATCACCCCACATTACCATATCATCTGCAAAATTCATCTTTTTGTCTATTTCTTTTGCTATATCTTTAACTGCCCTATTCATTCCCTCCATCACAACATTACAAAGCGCAGGAGATAGAATACTTCCTTGCTTAAGTCCTTGTCTTATTTCGAACTATTCAGAGTTCCCCAATGGTGTTCTAATTCTACAATTGTGGCCTCTGTACATTGTCTTTATAACATTAATGTATCCATCTTCTATATCTATCTTCTTCAGTTCGTCCCAGAGTCTTTCCCTGTCAACTGAGTCATATGCCTTTTCTATGTCTATAAAAACCATTATCACCCTTTTCTTATACGCCCAAATTTTTTTCCATCAGTTGACGGATAGAGAATATCAAGTCGATCGTGCTCCTCCTTTTCCTAAACTTATGCTGTTCTTCACTCATCTCCTTTTCTATCTTTTCACTTATTCTATTTAGTAAAATTCTTTCAAAAATCTTGGCTGTGTGACTCATGAGGGTTATTCCTCTGTAGTTTTTAAAAAGTCTTTTATTGTCTTTCTTGAAGATGGGAACAATGTCTCCTGTTCTCCAGTCGTCAGGTATTTTACTATTTCTGCACACGCTTGATAGTACTCTATACAGCCACTGCATTCCCACTGGACCTGCTGCTCTTATCACGTCCACTGATACTTCATCAGGTCTTGGGGCTTTCCCCCCATTCATCTTCTTCACAGCTTTATCCATTTCTTCCCGTGTAATTTGTCCTAATTCTGCTTCCCAACTTCTCTCAATTTCTTCATTATTTGTTGTTTCCTCATGTACCTGCTCCTCAGCGTTTAACAGCTTCTCAAAATGTTCTTTCCAGAGATCTTTTATATTCCCTGGATCTTCAATAATGGTACCGTCCTCTGTTTCCATCTTCACTGGTACCTCAGAAGCCTTCCTTTTATTTTTTCATCATTTTATAGAACATTTTCTTATTGCTCTTCACATCTTCTTCAATTTTTTTTGTAAACTCTTCCCATGCCTTTTTCTTTGCTGTTTCCACCATTTCTTTGCACTTCTTCTTTTCCTCTATATATCTTTTATGGTCTTCGTCATTTTTAGTTTTCCTCCATTTTCTCCATGCTTCATTTTTTCTTCTAACTGCTTGGATTGTGGTATCATCCCACCAACTTGTCTGTCTTATTTTTTCTTTTCCAGATGTTCTGCCACATACTTTTTGTGCTGCTTTGACTAAAGTGTCTTTGAATAAACTCCATTCTTTTTCTACATCGCAGAAAACTTCTTTTGGAAATTTTTGTGTTATTAATTCTCTGTACTTGTCAGCACATTCACTCTCCTTCAATTTCCAATCCCATATCCTCATCACTTTCTTCTGTTTTCTATTTTTCACACACTGATTCATTTTCCATTGTCCCACCAGTAATCTATGGTCTCCATCTGCACTCACACTTGGAATGACCTTCACATTTGTTACTTTCTCTCCCCATTCCCTATCTACTAGAATATAATCAATTACACTCTTTGTTCTTCCATCCCATCTGGTGATAACATAACTTTCTCTCTTCATAAACCAGCTGTTTGCTATTTTCATTCCATTCCTCTGGCACAAATCCAGGAGTCTTTCCCCTTCTTCATTTCTGCCTCCATATCCAAAACATCCCAATACTTGCTCAAATCCCTTTCTGTCTTTGCCTACCTGTGCATTAAAATCTCCCATCACTCTATTAGCACTCTCTATATGGTTTTCTAACACATTTTAAAAGTCCATCTTCTCTTCTTCGCTACATCCCACTTGAGGTGCATAAATGTGGATTACTTTTAGTGTTTCTTTTTGGAATCTCAGGTTTAACATTATGATCCTGTCTGATATATATCTCACATTTTCAATACAGCTTTGTACATTCTTATTCACCATCACTGCCACACCATTTCTTCCATACCTGTTATTCCCACTCCAGTACAGTTTTCCTCCTCCTCTCAAATTCTTCTCACCTTTTCGCTTCCACTTTGTTTCGCTTAATCTCAAAATATCCAACTTCCTCTCTGTTAATACATCTGTCATTTCCTCCATTTTTCCATTGAGGGTTAATATATTAAGGGTGCCAATATTTAGGTTGTTTTTTAGTCCAGTTGGTTTCATCTTCTTGTACTGATGAATATCATCAGGTCTCCCATCATTTGCACCAGTACTTGAAGAAGCAGTGGGGTCAAATCCTGAGTGGTTCGCACCGAGGCTCGTCTGTGTTTTGAAAGCAATATATGAAGACTTTCCTACTGGCTTGCTAGGCCTAACGCCAGGAAGGATTTTCTGTTGGGGTTGTCTTTCTCAGCCTTTGGAGTTTCTCCTCCACCACAAGGCAGTGGTTCCCTTCTCATTTTATCCCCAGAAAGGAGGGTTGCCTCATCTGGCAGCTACGCTGTTCCGAAGTCTTCCTTCTCCGCCGTCGTTGCCATTAAGGTCTTCACCCGTAACCCTGGGCATGGGTTCCATGTTATACCCCACGGGATTGGGGCCCTGCCTGAACTCAGCCATCCTAGCACTCCAGCCTACTGAAGTGTAGGATGTCCACCCCCGTGACGTGGACGCGCCAGACAGGAATTACCCCAGTGGAGGAATAGGGTAGGGGACCCTACCTCCCTGGAGCCAGGTTAATGATTGTGTATGGCGCCACAATCAAAGGGCTTTCCTGATTTATTACAAGTACTTAAATAATATGAAGCCTTTTCTTTCTATTCTATGGTTGTATACATGTTAATTTTAAATTTAAACAAATCAGAGATTTTCTATAAATATCTACAACTAACATTTTTTTTTTAAATTTGAGACTGGTTTTCTGGACTTCAAGACTTATTTTAAATGATGACGGAGACATACTGAAGTTGACAAAACCTTCTTTTAATATTATGCTCCCCATTTCCAATACTCATGTCTTGTTGCCAACCTTAATTTCTATGTCTGTTAGTAGCTTCTATGTTAATTATAATTCAAGAAAGTTTCATCTTTTACAATAATTTCTCAATTTATCTTACATTTAAGAGCACGTTTCCCAAACTTTACAAGCAGAGTGACACTCACAAACATTTTTATATCTCCCAAAAGTTTCAAACTTATACATTATAACTTTACAGAAGAAATAAATTACTCATTGACTTTTACAAAAATATTAAATTCCTAATCTTACTAATTACTTGCAAATATTAAACCAACATTATCAAATTATAAAACCCTTTTTTGCATGTAACATTTATATTAACAAACACATTACATACTAGAATCTTAGCCTCCAACGGAAATACCAACATTTGGTTTTCTCAATATACAAGACAATATCATTCATTTGTCAAGATTAAAAAAACTTAAAAGTATTGATAACAAAAATCTTTTTCTTGCACAAAACTCTTCAAAAATTAAATGTTTTGAAGCAATAACAAACTCTATGCTCTCCTACAAATTTTTTTTATTCCAGTTCGATCTGATACTGGTCTGTCACGGACCATCTTTTCTCATATACCTTCAACGTGGCTCATTCAAGTCCTTGTCCACATCTTCATGTGCCTCGATGTGGATCCTCTGAGCATGGAATGGCGGTTGGCAGTGAGAAAAATTGCAGAAGGTTTGAGTGTATCGTGAATGCTTGGTTGCCTTCATTTCATTCCGCATCTACCCATGACGAAATTATATTAGAGATTTATTATTAGCAGCACAAAACCTCATATTCTTGGTCAATCCTCGAATCCTTATTCCAATCCATCGTTGGTTAATTCGTCTCCTGTTTTCTATATGAACAGTCATCTCTCATTTCTCAGTGTGACGTTTGTAAGTGTTGCAGTTTGTCATAAGAAATATCAGACATTTATTTTCCTACAGCAGTTAAAAAGGATTTTTTGTTGGTAGGTAGATGCAGTAATGCTCTTGTATAGGAAGGGATTTAGAAAGGTTTCTGTACTTCTTCTGGTAGAGCTCTTCTTTCTTCCTAATTTTCGGCATTGAATCTTCTTCTCTTGTTGCATCTTGCTATCTTCTCGCTTGTGCCTTTGTTCTTCTCTGGAATGGGAATTGGGATTTAAGAGCTGCTTAACCTCGTTATTGTATAATCCATTCTTATGGTATTTTCTTTCCAACCTTTGTGCATCCCTTATAGCATCAGATTGTTCATCAGTATAAATTGGACAGTCTTCGTTTTCTTCCTTACTCTCATGAGTGTTCAGGGAATATTCCGCGGTTGCTGCATTCCATATGATATGACAATAGTTTCAGCCATTCTGTATCTTAGGTTACAGGAAGGTGCCTCTTCTTCTTCCGGTGAATTCCAACGTTTGTTCGTCCTTGATGTAACACATCCGCCTCCATACTTGTTTAGTGGACATCCATCATATCTCCTTATGCTGCTCTAAGCATTTTGTGACAGAAGAGCTAAGTATCTATCACTTTTGCAAATCTGCTATTATGAAGATCGCATGTGATTTTCACGTGAATAAAGATCGTATCATGGCACATGTTTACTGTATCCAGAATTCGTCGTAGATCCCCATACCTTTCCCCAGAGATGTTACCCTCTTGGACTGTTACTTCCACCAAGGCATTTCCTTTCGTCATCTCGAAAGCTGACATACCAGACGCCCTCACTCAGTGTTCCTTCCTCTCAAGCCTAACCACTCTACTCAGTTCTGCTTTCGATCTGACCGCAATGATGACGCATCGTTCTTGATGACATCGTGTATAATTCAACATTTTCCATACTTTTGTCCATCTTACATCCCCAAATTTCTCTAATTTACTTGTTATTACCACCTATTTATCTCAACCCTTCCTCCCTTAAAATGCACTACAAATTTTACAAACACTAAACTACTAAGAGACTTTACAAACCTCCTTATTTAAACTATACATAAAATTCACCTTATTATACTCATCATAACTTCACATCTTTATTGTTTACTCATCATTAGCTTTGCTCTCCATTCTATATTTACATTTTCTTTTCCCCTTTTCTCACTATTAGTAGAAAGGTAATTGTTTCCTCATCTTCATCACGATGAATAGTGAGAGGAAAATTGATGGTGGTGAAGGTTAGGATTGTAGTATGTGTCCTTTTTCTTTTTTTTCGAACTTCAGGTACATTAAATCATAAAAACTCCACATGTTGACTCCGACTCCAGCGTATTTTTTCTGCAACCTCTTCTTTTCTGCATAAGCTGCAACAGAACTTCAAAATACAATGTATAGAGCTTGGAATTTTATTTGTTGTAGTTATCCCTATCTTCTTCTTGAAAATAGTAAACTTTTATATTTGTTTCTCCCCGTATCTTACTCTCCATTACTGAAATCATCCCTGTGTTAAAATCACATCCCTCTGTCTACATCCTTCCAAGAAATAACATGTTTCTCGCTATCCTTAATAATTCAATTCTCTCTCTTAATTATTATTTCGTAACAATCTTTTAAATCTATTTTCCTAACATCTCCTTTTAATATCAACTTGTGGTAACTTCTGTAAATCATAAATGCTTCTCATATTCCCCCCAAAATATCTCCTCAACAAAATGTTCACCGTCTGTGACGGAACAAACTAAAAATAAATGTTTCTTTCTTGCGTAATTCTTTACACACATAATTCTTTGGCTTTCTTTCGTCCACAAAAAGTCAACTTCTATCTACTTTTTCACCTTTAGCTCATTGACAAGCAAGATTTGGGTTTGATGTGTTAATACCGTCGAATCGAATGTCATCCCTTTGCAATTATTGCACATTTTGATAGGTAAATCCGCTCACTATGTCAGGTGACATATTCATCTTCTTGTTACGACGTATAAAATCTCATGTAATGTGCAAAATTAACATTTATTCAAGCTGACACCTTACAATTTCACCACCCAGATCTCCCGACATGAATCCCATAGGGTATTTATGAGAGAGGTCAGTTCTCGCTTAAAAAAAAAAAGTCATAAAAAATTTAAAAAAAACACGAAAAATCACAAAAGCGACATTCTATAAGTTCTATTCCGCTGTATGGCAGTTATAAAGAGGAAAGACACGTTCAGGCGGCTGAAATAACATTTTTAAACATTTTTCCAAGCAGTCAAAGGTTGTACTAAGTTCTACAGAATTGATAACGAAAACTTAAGACGAAAACTAGTACTTTTGCGGTAAATGACAGAATAAAAAAACACCTACAAAACAGAAAGGACCATCTGGAACGAATGAAAAATTAGGGATTCCAAAGACAATACAAATCCTAAGACAAGGGTGACATAGGATGGCCAGTTAAATGAACGATCAGACCGCACAACAGATCGTTAGGCCTAGTCAGTGAAAGACAAAAGAGGAGAAGTTAATTTGAATCTAAAGACTTTTTTTTGAAATGTGAAAAGCACCCCGTAAGATGAGATATAACATAGAGGTACCAAATGGCCCCGTGCACGTTGGAATGCACTTTTAGCATTTCGCTTTCGCTTTAGCTGCGAAGTTACCATGTTTTATATGGAGAAAGTGTATGAAGCCTCCCTGAAATTCACGAAGAATTACCACAGCAACAAATATTACGTATAATGAAATCGAATACTGAATATTATTGAAGAGCACTGATTTAACGGCGACAGAAAAAATCGGAATGATTTACGTTGAAGCAAGTGACAACTGATTATAATTTTCTATAATCAACAAAAACTTTAATATAGCTACACGGTAGTTTCCAGCAGTTACAATACGACATGTCTAATTTTTCTTCTGTTGGAGATTTGGCAGGTAAATGTTCAGAAACAGGATGTTGTCGACATTTGTAGAGGAATTAATTTACCTCCCTGTCGAAAGTAATTGTCCACTTGTACTGAACACACGTTCACCCTAAACTGGTGAACGTGGTTCGAAAAATTTGGGGAATACCAGCTACCAGCCCTTCATCTGAACATGTGTTCAGTACAAGTGGTATCCGTGTGGTATACACAAGCGTGGGACTTAAACGTGTTACTGTCAATTAGGCTCACGTGTCTGCTGTGTCAGGCGAGATGCCTTAGGTCATCTTCGCCAACTTCAGTCAACGTTAGCGAAACGTATTGTCCCTCTCTCTCACACACTTAAGCCGCGTGCAGGCCATGCGGGTAAGCCACTCACCTGCAGGGCTCTAACATCCACTGCCCTATACAGTAGTTGCCCATGTGCCTATTCGTCTGTTCCTGGCGTTACAGAGTCTTAGTTTCTCCTTAACGCCCGTATTCTTTTCGTAAGATTCTTCACTGATTCACAATTCGGTCGTATTTCAGAACTTAAAACGTCGAATAAATGCTGCATTGTCGTCCTGCACGTGAAATGATGACATGCCTGTTCCCCTATGAATCTTTGAGACGTATGCGGAAACAATATGCACGTCTATCATTCATGTAAAAACATTGCGTTTTCGATATATTGTAATGGATGTGCTCCATCCTACCATTAGTTGAAGGTTGGAACGGGCTCGTTCGTAACTTCTGAATTTCCAACAGACGCCATAGATGTTTAACAAGTTCTGAAACGAATTCATACTATGGTCCATGACTAAGGTATGAGTCACTCCAAACCTCACTATCCAGCTCGTAATTAATGTCTGTGTCACATTACTAGCCTGTTGGTCTGGAATAGCGATCATTACTAGAAACCGTGATAAATGATCCATGATCGTAAGCACATACCTAATGTAGGAAGATGTTTTGTCATATGGCCTGCAGGTCACAAGCTCAATCATTTGAAATGGCTTTGAAATCTCTGGTAACCCCTGCAAACAGATTTCCTGTTGCGAAATATCCAGTCTAGGTATGTATGGGACACATTCTCTGACACATTGCTCAACATAGTGCATCCTATTCCTCCACCAAAATTGTTCTGGAAGACGCCTCTCTGTTGCTCGTCGGCCACGAAGGTCTGACAATACATGGTCATGAGCCTGTTGTAATATTTCCTTTTGAAAAACTGCTGAATCTCCACAACAGATCCTCATGTATATAAACTGTACCTATGACTTAAAAGCCTGCCAGTCTTCTTCCTCTACCTGTGCATGTTGCTATTCCAACTCGCAACTGCCCAGTGTACCCAACATTCTTTACAGGAAAATATGTATATGCTATTGTGTTTTCTGCCTGGCTTTTCTACAACTTTGTAATGGAACGCACTAAACTTGAGAGCCTAACGTGTTAGACGACTATATGAGCCTTTTAGACAAAGCAACCATCTCAATAATGCATGATCAGTCACAGCTTTAAATCTTCTATCATACAAGTAACACTAGAAATATTTAATACCGTATGTGATTGCTGAGATCTTCTTTTCAGTTGTTGAGTAGTTACGTTCTGCCTTACTTAACTGCCTCAGAGTATATGGTACTGGATGCTTCTGTTAATCAGTCACCTGACTCAAATTATAGCCGTCTGCCGAGAGGATGAACCCTATTCTAAAATCAGGAAAAACCAATACAGGATCCAAAACCAATGCCTCTTTCAAGTTTTCAAATACTAGCTGACATTCCTGTGTCCACTGAAACTTTACAAACTTTTTAATTAACGTATTGAAAGTTTTTCCTGGTTTTGCGAAATTCTTTATGAATTTACAATAGTAGATGCACCAACCGACGAACCACCGTGTTCAGTTGGTCGTATGCAGTACTGGAAAATTCTGGATTGGTTCTATAAGTTGATGATCGGTCTGCACACCACGATGAATAATTACGTGAACCTCAGCATGAGCATTTCGGAAACTTCACGGCTTGTCAGATGTTCGAAGAATGCTATGGTGAGTGTCTTCAACAAGTGCAAAACAAAGGCGAACCACATCCGGACATTATAGGGTTGGGCGACCATCACTGAGATGTCGCATGTCATAGTGCGAGCAAACCGGTAAAACAGGATGGATGGCGAACTGTGGCGGAACTACCGTCATACATTAATGTTGGACAGAAAACAAATGTGTCTGAACACATAGTCCACTGAACCTGCCTAACGATGGGCCTCTACAACGGACAGCCCATGCATGTGCCAATATTAACACCACGACGTCGGCAACTGCGACTGAAATGGGCCACGTGACCATGGCACTTGACGTTGGCGCAGTGGCAGAAGTTGCATGGTTTGATGAATCCCGATACCTTCCTCATCCCCCCATGAGTGAGTGCAAATACGTTGTCTTCTACAGGAACAACTCCTTGACGCCCATGCTGGAAGAAAGAGACAAGCTGATGAGGGAACCATTATGCTCTGTGGAACATTCACATGAGCATCCATGGGTCCAGTGGGCTCATTCAAGGCACCACGAAGGCCAAAGAGTATTATACACTGGTCGCAGACCATTCACAGCCTCTCGTGACGATCATGGCATTTCTCAACAAGATAACGCGCCCTGTCGTAAAGCCAGGAGTGAGATGGAGTGTTTGGAGGAACCCAGTAGCAAGTTCTAATTAATGTGCTGACTTCTCAACTCGAGAGATCGGAACCCAATCGAAGACATCTGGGATGTGACTGAACGTGGCGCCGGAGCTCATTGCCGCCTTCCCAGAATTTACGGGAATTAGGTAACTTGTGTTTGCAGATGGAGTGCTGACTACCCCGAACGACCTACCAAGGCCTCTCGCTTCCATGCCACAATTTGTCGTCACTGTTATTCATGCCAGACACGCTGGCTATTAGGTAGCTGGTCATAATGTTCTGGCTGATCACTGTATGCTTCACATTAACATTACTCATGAGCACTGAAATTCTACGCATAAAACAACGTGAACTCTCCAACTTTTCATTATTTGGGAGTGGCTCAACAATTTACAACTATTGTTCCGCACCACTGACTGAGCCCACTAAGTAACATTCCATCTGTGCACTAACTTTTTCAGTGTAACTCATACAATCTATCGGGACTGCTTTCCAACGCTCAAAGCGTTCCCCTTTAAGTTCCCGACGCTTCTTCCTCTTCTTCCTCTTCCAACAGTCAAATGCTAGGCAGCACACATCCCCACATAAGTAACACTGTGATTGCCTGCATTATTTCTGCAAAATGGTTCAAATGGCTCTGAGCACTATGCGACTCAACTTCTGAGGTCATCAGTCGCCTAGAACTTAGAACTAATTAAACCTAACTAACCTAAGGACATCACACACATCCATGCCCGAGGCAGGATTCGAACCTGCGACCGTAGCGGGCACGCGGTTCCAGACTGAAGCGCCTTTAACCCCACGGCCACACCGGCCGGCCTATTTCTGCATATGGCGCTTATGTCCACACTGTAACATCTGATCCCTGAAGGGAATACATGGTGTTCCGTTCATTGCTTAGTGGCAAAATCCATTTCCACCAGCTGTGTCGCAGTTCTAACGTCCCGTTTTCTGCCTCCTACAGTAACACCTGATTGGCCTCCACGTTATGGGTAGTCCGTAGGTTTGTGCATTCACTTTGCGAATAATGTCTCTAAATACTTCCACAGACTCATTATGCTTCAAATTCCAATTACTGTTATTCTAGCGAAAAAACCCTGTAATATTCTGTTTTAGACAACGATGGCATAGCCCAGCAACCAACTTTCGAAACGACTGTGCTTACTGAAGGTCTCTTAATATACCACACATGTCTTGGTTTCCACTGTTCAACGTCAGTTACCCACATGAAGTATTATCCTGTCTCACGAAACGCTCATGGCAGTAGTAGCTGTAACATCGTTAGTGAAAAACAACACATCTTCCAGTTTTTTACCCAAAAAGCGATTGGTTGGCAGTATATGCTATTGCTTAATCAAAAGAACAAGAGACCATCACCAATTCTGCCTTATTTTCCGCAGATCCAGGGTCGGATTGCACCTGACCGGCTTCCAAAGCTGGTGACCTACGAGGGAGGTCCTCACGCTTCTGTTTTTCTCTGTTAGCACCCGCACTTGCTGTGTTACAAGAGCAACATCTTACTTAACCTCTAGCGCAATTAATACTAGAAACACAAATAACCCACTAACACACAAGAAAACCATTCTAAATTAATTTCTCTAGCGTATCAGGACCCATCTAGAGTCAAAACGATCACGAGATAAGCGACCGACATGTGTACACGTAAAACAAGTGACTGCTACAGCCTTAGTGCTCGGTAATTCTTGCCTTGCAAGTTTGCAAATCTGACTTCGTACGGGTACTAAATGAACGGGTCTACCATTGACCTTCAACAGTGATAAAGTCCACACTATCAAGTGGCTTCTTAGATGTAACCTTAAACGCACTCTATCTAGTATCCCACAAATTAGGTCTAATTAATGAAAAGAAATACTGTGTTAAACATAAATGAAGTGTGATTCACGGCACCCCACTACTCTGGGCTTATACTACCAAACTGCCTCTGCTTATACGTAATTCCTTAAAGCCCCTAGTCTTACTGCTCAATACCAAACCACTGCGTAGGGTTACAATTGTAACGAGCCCCACTATTGCGAGTCTCTGTGCATCAGGTTGGACGGGAGAAATGGTGAGGGAGAGGACAGATTCACTTACGGGCGCGCAGTGGAACAGTGATAGTATTGGCAGATGTTTATTCAAGCAGCCTTATACAGCAGTACGGCCCACTTCAGGGCCGCTCTATGTGCTTGCAGACGCAACCGATTACACTCAGTGACGGCTGTTGTCCTGGGTCGTGGTGGCTGCTGCCGCGGCACTCGACGTCAGCCGCAGCGCGGGTAGCCGTGTTGCTCGGGCCCTCCAGAGTTGTGTCGGATAAGAACCCCTACGCATACCCGTTGTCCCCACGTCGTGCGCTTGGGCGCGTAAGCCGATGCTAGATGTCCTGATCCCCAAAAGCAAAGACCCGGCCGCACGCAAATTAGAACATGATGGTTACCGAGACATAGAGGTGGCTAAAGGGCCGCGAGGGCTCGCCAACCCCATGCAGGATCGTTGACAGAATACTGTCCGTCGACCGAAATCGATTAGCTGTCGGAGGCTGGCTGTATCCCAGCTTCCCGCATCTGTGAATCTTCCCTTAAGTTTCACAGTTACCACGCCACTGGCATGGCGCATCTCGTGCGGATACTCGATGTGTTTAACCTCCGTCAGGCTGCCACGTGATTTCCATCACCAAGAGCTGGTCGTGGCTTCTCTGAAATGCAAACGCCTGTCATTCTCTCACGTCCATGGCACAGACAGTATGACGGTACGATTCAATGCATTCAGCAATCAACTCGATTACTTAACCCTTATTACTAGGCTTATGACGTATTCCTATTGGAGGAGGACGAATAAGTTTGCCTCATTGTACTCGTCCTGTCGGTTTTTCCTAGCTCGCTATGCCCGGAGAACGGGTTGATAGGGCCAGGAAAATTTGTGGTATGTGAGCTTCTCGGTAACATACAGCTGCCCGAGTTACAAAATTTTACTTCGCTTTTGGTCATACTGTGTTGGCTGTTCCATGGGCTCCATTGTTGACCGATGTCGCGAGCTTCAGTCTTCCTTAAGGTTCTTTTTATCTTCCTCTACAGCTTTTATTCTCTACTTTACTACTGAAGCTCTTCCCTGACGTCTTGATAGATTACCAATCGTCCTGTCCCTTCATTTTCTCTGTGTTTTCCACATAATCCTTTCCTCACCGATTCTGCAGAGAACATCCTCATTCCCTACCTTAACAGTCCACCTCATTTTCAACGTTCTTCAGTAGTACAACGTCTCAAATGCTTTGATTCTCTTTTGTTCCGATTTTCCCACAGTCCATGTCCCACTAGCATACAATGTTGTGTTAAAAACGTACTACCTCAGAAACTTTTCCCTGAAATTAATACCAATATATTATACTAGCAGGCCTAGGAATGTCCTTCTTGCAGTGCTGATCCGCTGTTTATGTCCGCCTCGCTCTTTTCCGACGTGTGTTACTTTACTGCCCAGGTAGCACAATTATTTGACTTCATCGACTTCATCGTCACCATTTCTGATGTTAAATTTCTCGTTCCTCTCAATTCTGCTACTTCTCATTTTTTCGACTCTCTTCGATTTACTGTCAATCCATACTCTGTGCTCAGATTTCCATTCAGTTCAGCAGGTCCCGTAATCCTCCTCAGCTGTTACTGAAGTTATCAATGTCATCAGCGAATCTTACAATTGATATCCTTTCACCTCGAATTTTCATCCCGATCATGAAACTTTCCTTTATATCCTTCGTTGCTTCTTCGATTTATAGATTATATCCCTCTCTTATACCCTTTTAACCAGAGCACTTCGATGTTGGTCTTCTAGTCTTACTGATTCAACTTGGTTCTCGTACATATTACATATTACCCGTCTTTTCCAACAGTTTATCCCCATTTTTCTCAGAATTTCCAACATCTTCCACCATTTCACACTGTTGTATGGTTTTCAGGTCGAAAGATCCTATGAACGAGTCTTGTTTTCCTTCAGTCTTGCTTCCATTACGAACAGCAGCTTCAGAATTGCCTCACTGGTGCCTTTACGTTTCCTAAAGCCAAACTGTCCACCTAACAGATGCTCAATTCTTCTTATCATTCTTCTGCATTTTTATTCTTGTCAATAACTTTGATGCATGACCTGTTAAGCTGATTGAGCAATGATTTTCGACCATCCGGGTCTCTGTTGGTATATCGATGGTCTCATACATTCTACACGCCAACTTGGGTATTAGATTGGTTGTCACTTCCCCCAACAATTTAGAAATTCCGATGGAATTTTATCTATCCATTCTGTCTTATTGGGTCTCAATTCTTTGCATCGTACTTACCTTTTCTCTACTTCTCCACTTTCCCTCTTATCTCCAAACTCCCCTGAATTCCCCATGTCTTCCCTGTAGACTCCTGTTTCTACTTCTATCACGTAATCAGATATGTCCACCCCGTCATCAAGGTCTTCATTGTACTGATTTCTCCCATTCGTTCGCTCCTCTGCTTTTAACAGTGCCGTTCCCAGTATACTATTAATGTTACAGCAATCGCTTTTAATTTCACCAAAGGTTATTTTGATTTTTACGATGCTTCCCACAATCATTTCTTTTTCGGTTTCTTCACATTTTTCAAGCAGCCTTACCCTTCTGGCATTCCTTATTTATTTCATTCCTAAGTGACCTGAATTTTTGTATTCCTACATTTCTCTCTACAGCTTCGTACTTCCTTCTTTCATAGATAATCTGAAGTATTTCTTCTGTCACCGGTACCTCCGTCACAGTTACCTTGCTTGTGCTATGTTTTTCTCTCCCACCTTTGTGATTGTCCTATTCAGTTATGTGCATTCCTCTTCAACTGAAGTGCCTCCTGAGCTATTTTTTAGCACATCACGAACAGTCTCAGAGAATTTAAAGCATGTTCATTTATCCTTTAATATCTCTGTATCCCACTTTTTTGCGTACTTATTTTTTCTAACTAGTCTGTTAAATTAATTGAAACAACAAGTTCACTGTTACCAGTCACCGTTTTATTTATATCCACGACGTGTTTCAAAGGTTTAAACCTCCATCATCGGGTGGATTTACATTAGTTAGTATGACATCTGTGTGTGTGTGTGTGTGTGTGTGTGTGTGTGTGTGCGTGTGTGTGTGTGTGTGTGTTGTGTTACGATTTTTTGGAGGAACTGGTGGCACTGTCTAGTGGAGAAACAAGACGCCATTTCAGAACATGGTTTTGGGTTTCTTCTGACACAAAATTAAACTGATATCTAACGGTAAACATAAAATAAGTAAAATAGAGTACCTCCAGTGGTCACAGGTTCCTTTCGCTGTCATAACACATCAAATGTATACTGTCATATTTGTAAACAAATATAAGGTCTGGAATCTGATGGGTGCAAGTTTCGTATAGCAGAAGAGAAGACATAATCTCAAAGTACAAAGAATATACATCGGAACGACATTATTACAGAATAATTACTTAATGGCAGGGGTGTACTTAAGGGTTGGAAGTAGTGGCCCCCGCCAGGCGCGCAAAAGGAAGGGGGGCGCCAATTCCAAAGGCCGCCGACGATAACTTTACGGAGCGCCTCGCCGCCCTCTGAAAAAATAGCGCTGCGCCGCGGCCAGTCTGGTACGAGAAATTGTGGAAAAATTTGCTACAGAACGGAGAAGAGATAGTAAAGGAAGACGCTCTGATGAGGAGAGTCCTCTTCGCTTTACCGGGAGGCACTTTTCTCATGTCACTCCAAGTGACCAGTCCAACAAAGGCAGATTATGACGTAGATGTGCAGTCTGCTCGAAACAGAATGTGCGCCGCGGCCAGTATTATCTTTGTAGATAAACTTCTGAAAAGTACTACCACTACTACTACTACTACTACTACTAATTTATTCTTGATTTTTTGGCAGTGCTCAGCTAATATATACTACCCAAGCTGAACCTCCTTACTCCATGAACTTTTCTATCAGAGCACGAGAGCACATAACCTTGCAAACCAGTTTTGACATCTTCATCTTCCTACAAATGCATGAAGTGCGATTGTGGTCGGATCCAGTTATCACATTTCTTGTTTAATTGGGCAAGTAAAAGTATACTCTATATTCACGGTAAGTAAATATTATTTAGTTGTTATATTATCTTATGGCAACAGTTGCAAAATATTACCTTGACAGAGTACACAGAAAGTCATATTAGACCTATTTAATAACAATTATCACATACACCTATAAACAAGATTCGTTGTTAATATTACTGGTCTCATTAATTTTTCTATGGTAATTGCCACATCAAATCTTTTTACCTTATTCTTTTATCTCCGCTGAGTCGACAATTTATTAGCAGAATTGAGGTTTTGAAGGAACATAGGTCCTTTTGGCTTAATTGTACTCTCGTCAGGTCAGGGCAATTACCACTTGCCCAAACGTTTGGGGGTGAGGAATTTGAGCGACGTAGAACAAGTCATGCTGAACGCACCACGTACACTTTCGGGATTACCTGGTTATCATACTGAGAAATAATTTAGCAATTAAAAGTGCGTTGGCAGTGACGACTCTCCTTACCTCCCCATCCTGGTCGGCTTTCCATCAGGTTTCAAAATCGCCACCCACCTTCGTAGTAGTAGGTGTTTATGTTAGCTGACGAGCGGAAGTAACCCAGACCGGACACGCACCCCCGTGTTGTCCGTCGCCAATTCGCAGAAGGACCTCGGTGCCGACACTAATCCTGTCGACCGTGAGGCTGACTGGCCCCCTCAAAGGCTCGCCGTAGCTGCATTCACAGTTACACGGCCCTGCAAAACCCAACAGATACCAGTTCCTCTGTGGCTGTATAGCAAGAGGTAGCGCTCGGTCGTACATCAAGAAAGGTGAGTCATGTGTTCTGTAATATCAATATGTTTCCTGAGCTCATGCTCATGATTCGTAAACAGCTACGATTCATTCATGTTTGAATGGAACTCTTATTATGTTTTATCAGGCAGTTAAACATTTTCCCCGTTTTCTCGCAGTAGAATCGCACTATTTATGATTTGACGCTTCTTACGTATATATGCTTAATTAAGGGCTGTTTCTTTTCGAAATTCGTAGTAGTAGGTTAAACTACATTATAACAATATATACATATCAAAACCTGTGGAATGTCATGTATATGTCACTATAAGTTTCAATCGACATAGGTGTTGCCAAAAGCGTCCCTAGGGAAGATACTAAAATAACTGTCTTGTTGTTAACGAATACATAAAAAACCAGAGTTTAACCTTTGATTATTCAAAATAATATGAACCCATTCATCAACAATGCCAGTCATACAAATTTTCTTTCTCACAACTACATTTCATTTACTAAAATTAATAAATGTGAACATGGTCGTGTTTGATAATTGTAGCCTCTTTATTGTTTATTTCAGTCAGATTTGATATGCTATCTAAGAGGATTTGGCTGTTAGCTACATTGTTTATAACAGACGTACCAGTTAAAATTACACATAGTATTTAAAAGTATGGAAGATGCAATAAGTTGTTTTATCCTAAATGTCATCACATTTGAAAAATATCAAAGTGACGCTGACTTCATTTTAATTTCAGATGAATGTTTTTGATAAAAGGAAGCAGTGTTAAAGAAGCAACTTTGATGTACGTGCCAAGTAGAAGCGAGATATTGATAGTATCTCTGAATTTTTGCCACTGTACTACTATCTGCTGTTTTTCCACATGAGGCACGAAGTGTCCCTTCGCGCATTCTACTGAGACTCTCCGGGTTAATGAAATCCAGCAGAATTTTCTTGCATTTCTCAAAGCGTTTGTATGGAATACAGAACGCAGAACGACAACAATAACTTCCTTTAAAAGAGAAATAAAACCTGACGTGTGAAAAATGCTAGATGTTTATTTCTGTCTCTCTTACAGTTTTTCTTTTTTCCCCCCTCCAGTCATCGATGATCCCTTCACAATTTTTTCTGTACGTAAAGCTGGTATTATCAAGCGTGAACCAAGGTTTCTGGTCCATTCACACAGGTAACAATGAACCATCCACATTAATAACGGTAATTATTGTGCAAAAAGGTGTCAATAGCAGACGTTGAATGCAAACTCGCCTTTGTATTTTTCGCCTTTAATTGAAAATGCCCTTCTAACGCCCATTCCCTTTTTATTATCAGATCTACGTGCATTGTGCATTCAAGGTTCACTAAAACTGACGATACCGCACTAGTTAATTTGCATTCATAAAACAAGCTCTGAGCACTTCAGTTTCTCTCATATCTGGTTCCGATATGTTTCTCGATACACATTGTATCTCTCTATGGGAAATTTCCTTGAAACAAATAGGCTAACTCTAAATTCTGTAGCTCTTACATCGTTAGTATTGTGGACTCTAAAGCAACATCGTGAGCGCAATGTGCATTCCCTGGCAAAAAAATTTGTTTGAATTCAAAGAAATATTAAAAAGTCACGCATTTATTGTCACCATTATTTCTGATATACTTCTACATTGTTTTGCTGGTTTGGTTTTTTACCTTGCTATTTAACATTCAGACCAAATCAAAGAGTCGATGATTAAGATGATTAAGCTTTCTTTACAGCTTACTCCTATTCTCTTGAGAATTTCGAATATCTTGCACCATTTCACATTCTCGAACGCTTTTTCTAGGTCGACCAATCCAATGAAACTGTCTTTTCCTCAGTTTTGCATCCATTATCAGTCGCAGTGTCGTCACTGTCTCTCTGGTGCCTTTACCTTCCTAAAGCCAAACTGATCGTCACCTAACAGATCCTCAGTTTTCTTTTCAATTCTTATATATGTTATTCTCATTAGTACCTTCGATGCATGAGATGTTAATCTGATTGTCCGGTAGTTCTCACATCTATCTGCCTTTGCTATCTTCGGAATTGTGATCATGATATTTTTCCAAACGTCTGATGGTACGTCGCCAGTCTCATTGATTCTACTCACCTAGTTGAACAGTCGTTTGGTTGCTACTTCTCCCAATGACTTCAGAATTTCCGATGGAATATTACCTATCCCCTCAGCCCTATTTCATTTCATGTCCTCCAAAGCCCTCTTAAATTCTGCCTCTAATACTGGATCACCTATGTCTTCCATGTCAACACGCGTCACTTCTTCTAGCACTCCATCTGACACGTCTTCCCCCTAATAGAGTCCTTCAATGTATTCTTCCCATTATCCGCCCTCTCCTTTGCGCTCAGCAGTGAAATTCCCACTGCACTGTTAATGTTACCACCGCTGCTTTTAACTTGGCAGTGCACGCGCCTGGAAACAGGAGTTACAAATGTCAAACACGTAGCTGTTCTTTCAGACGCTTACAGATTACATCGATTTTTAATTACCATCAGATGGTTCTTATTGTTATCTTTTATATGAGCCGATAAGATGGCTTCTTTAACCTGTTTTCAGACATTGCATTAATGAGAAGATTTCTCCGTGGTCTGACTGACCAGCTGAGTTTACTGCTGGGTTCATTTCCCCGAATGTTATTTTCACTTTTCTATATGCTGAATCTGCCTTACCAACGATAATTTCATTTTCAATTTCTTCACATTTGTCCTGCAACCATTTTGCCTCAGCTTCCCTGCATTTCCTATTTGTTTCATTCGTAAGTGACTTGTAGTTCTGTATTCCTGAAATTCCCTGAACATTTTTGTACTTCCTTCTTTCATCGATCGGAAGAAGTGTTTCCTCAGTTACCCATGGCCTCTTCGTATTTACCTTCCTTGTTCCTATGCTTATAATCCCCACTTCGTGATTGCCGTTTTTAGAGATGTCCACTCTTCCTCACTTGAACTTCCTACTCGGGAATTCACCACCGCAGTATCAACAGGCTTCGCGATCTTCAAACTGGTCCGATCATTCCTCGGAGCTTTGGTATCACATTTAATTCCCGACTGGTTCTTTCGGACGGTTGTCTTAACCTTACGCCTGCTCTTCATCATTACTAAAATGCGATCTGAGTCTATATCGGCTCCTGGGTACGCTCTACAATCTAATATATGATTTGCGGCGATCTTTTGCGTGCACACACATTTGCGCAGATATCTGTGCAGACAAATCGTAACGTGTGGACCGGTCTTTCCTTGTAAGCGCCAACACACTAAATAAATGATTTCGTGATTTCTTTTAGGTAACATACACTGTGGCTCAGCAGCTGAAATTTGGCATCAAGGTTTAAGTGACGTCAACAACAAGTGGCAGAAATCAAGGCAAGTTTCGATATGACAAGTCTATCTCGTCTAGATTCGGCCTGACCTGGAGAGAGTACTTGAGCCAATTGGTGGTAGTTGAGCCCAGAGGGCTCTTTTGTGTGTGTCCCATTATAAATTATTCATATGTTATTGTTATTATTATGTGTATAGGTTCATTTTATTTTTATTTACATTTCATTCCAGGTTAAAACATTTCCTTTCATACTACTAAGAGATGGGGCCTAAACAACAATCTGTAAGTGCATTTAAAAAATAAGAAAAGAAAAGGAAAGAACTGCAGTTTCCTTTCAGGACACTTGAAAAATTGGCTAAAACTGAATAAGGAGAAGGACACACTTAACACTGCAGCATATCAAGATGAGAGTAATGCCGATTTTGAATCTGATAATACTGAAACACATCCACATACAAATGATGACAACCAACCACAACTGTCAACATCCCATCATATAGCCCCATCAGTTTCAGGAAACAACTATGAAGAGTACGAATCTTCCACACATAGTTCTTTAGATGAGGAAGGATCAGCAGTTGGCTGTCATGATTTACTTCCACAAGAAGAAGACTGTTCACCTGAAAAAGATGAAATAGATTTTAATTGTCGAAAAAATGGCCTAGCTATCCATTTATTACTGATAGTATTGGAATTGTGCTGGTTGAACGTGGCCCTCAAATAGTGACGTATCAACCTTCAAGTTTCCCGTATCGGAAGGAGACAGATGTTTCGATGGCAAGTGTTTTCACAAAAAGCTCACATATGGCGAACGCGTGCGAAAACAATGGTTACTTTATAGCCAGTCGGAAGATTCTCTATTTTGTTTTCCCTCTTTGGGAAGGATCATCGTGGAAAAATGTCTCTGAGGACTACGGGACTTAACCTCTGAGGTCATCAGTCCCCTAAAACTTAGAACTACTTAAACCTAACTAACCAAAGGACATCACACACATCCATGCCCGAGGCAGGATTCGAACGTGCGACCGTAACGGTCCCGCGGTTCCAGACTGTGTGCCTAGAACCACTCGGTCACTCGGGCCGGCATCATCGTGGAAAGTCATCTTCATTTTCAGATTTTAATAAAGGCTTCAATGACTGGAAACACTTAAACCCTCTCATTTACAATCACGAAAACTCGTCCAGCCACAGGTTGTGTTGCATGCAGTGGAAAGATTTGCAAAACCGATTAAAACAGAGGAAAACTGCAGATGATGAAATTCAAGGAAGAATTCAGAAGGAGCTAGAGAAGTGGAGGAGCAAACTGAAAGTAGTCATGGACGTAATTATATTTTGTGCTAAGAATAATCTACCACTTCGAGGAACAGCAAAGAAAGAAATCATTGGTGAGTCAAGTAGTGGAGTTTTTTGTTAAGCACATTAGATCTAACAAGAAACTATCATCCTAAACTAGCAGAACATATGGCATACGTTAAATCAAATAAAATGGCACTCAGCTACTTTTCCCCTAAAGTCTAAAATGAGCTCATAAATTTAATTGGAGGTAACGTGAGGTAGAAAATCTTGAATCAAGTAAAAAATGAAAAATACTTTTCGATCATCTTTGACTGCACACAAGACAGTGCTCACATTGAGCAAATGAGCCAAGTTATTAGATTTGTTGACTTTTCAGAAGGGAAGTGTCAAGTTGAAGAAAGTTTCATTGACTTTATCAACACTAATGAAAGAACAGGTGAAGGCATTTCAGTAGACATTCTTAAAAAACTTAAAGAGGGTGGGCTAAGTATTGATAATTGCAGAAGTCAGGGTTATGATAATGGCAGCAATATGGCTGGAAAACATATCGGTGTGCAAGCTCAGATCCCCAAACAAAATGATAGTGCTCGGTTTGTACCATGTGCTGCACATAGTTCAAACCTTATCGGATCACATGCTCCGCTGTTTCGCCTCTAATGATTACTTTTTTTGGAACAGTTCAAAAGATATTTACTTTTTTCAGTGGCTCTACAGGAAGGTGGCAAGCTGTGTTGAGTAACTTAGATATTACGTTCATGCGTCATTGTGACACTAGGTGGTCAACCAAAAGAAGAGTAGTCAGGGCTTTAAAAAGTACACTGAACGAACTGCATGCAAGTCTGGAGGAAATGGCTGATATTAACCAAGACAAATGGAACCTGGGTGCTCAAGGACTCATCAAGCAAATCGACTTCTAATTCCTACGTCATTTGCATCTGTGGGAAAGGATTCTAGTCACGATTGATAAAATCAGCAAGTCACTTCAGAAAGAGACTGTTGCTGTCGACAAGGCTAGCAAAATGATAAAGGCATTGTCAAATACGATTCAGGAAACCCGAGCGGCAATCGACTATGCAACAAAGCAAGCGCAAGAAACCGGTATCGATGATAATTTTTCTGAAAAAAGATGGAAGATCATAAGCCAACGTCAATCAGATTCAAACAAACAAATGCATGATGACTATCTCGACTCGAAACAGGAATTTCAGAGGGAAATAAATTTGGTTTATGATCAAATCCTAACAGAACTCACTAAGAGGTATGAGACAATGACTTCAATATCTTCAGAATTTGATTTTCTAATGAGAGAAGCTCTAAAAAAAGGAGCCAATTGATGTTCTTCTTAAACATGCAGCAGATATTGGGATTAAATATTCATATGATGTAGATGTAGTTGAGCTGTCACAAGAATTGGAAATTTTTCGAATGCAAGTTAAAGACCTCATTAACGATGTTGAAAAAGCAACACCAGTTGACATTTTTAAAAAGATTCAAGAGATTTCTTAGAATTTATTTAACTCTTCCTGTTACAGTGGCCTCTTCTGAGCAAAGCTTCAGTAAAATAAAGGTCATCAGGAATTATTTTGGATCATCTATGGGACAGGAACGTTAGTCAAATTTAGCCATTTTATCGATTGAACATAAAGAGGTAGAGAAACTTAACTTATTGGAATTAACTGTTAATATTGCGAAAATCAAAGCCAGGAAAGTAGCATTTAAGTAGATTAACTAAGCGAATTTTCCAGAAGTGGAGGGGGTGACAAAGGAAGTCTCACAGGACTAGCATCATTTTCCTTGAGGGATGGGGAGGAGGGCGAGTGGTTGAGGTAGGCAACTTCTCAGAAGTACAGACTGTCCCTTACAGTTCATAAAGTAATGAACATAAATATAGTTTAATGGGATGGGGATGGGGATAATTTGGCCCTGACTGTACGTTGCCCTTAAATGTATGCAACCTGCACAAACAAAATGCACCAGAATCACCCTTACCCTACTATTATTATCATATTTGTTTGTCAGGAAATGTTCAAGTGAATTTCAATTGTCATGTACCTCCTGTGTAGTATTATACTTAATGATAGAACAAGTATGGACTGTGACACATTGTTGATGATATATGGAAATTTGGGTGTGGCCATGAAGTGTGCTTGGATAGCTAGAAGTCTGATGACTGCTCGCTAAAACGGGAAATCCGGGTTCGGGTCCTTCAAAGATTTCATCATTGCCATTCCATTATGCAGCTGATGGTTGTCCACATCCGCAACTGCAAATACATTACATTGGTTTGAGAATGAGCCCAGATTAAACTGTGAGCCATCATAACCAATTTGGTACAATTCAACTTATAAATACAGTTAATAAAAAAGTGTAGTAGCTATTGCACGAACTCGTGAGCTCAAGATACTAAACTTCAAACGAAGCCCACATTACACATTCAAGAATATCTTTCCAATAATCATAAACTTCAAGCAGATGACCACAAAATTCGAAAAATTGAAAAACGGCACTTATTGGGCAAATAGAATTCTAATTAGAAACCATTTCTCAATTTAAATAACAAATGAGCAAGAGATTTAAAATAAGTTACCAGTGACTTAGAGTCCAATGGACTTAACTGACCCATGCTTAACAAACAAAACAACTTCAGCTCGCCAGCATATGTAAATATTACCAACACTGATCATTCAAAGGGCAAAAGAAAAAAGGAAAAAAAACGCACGAGGATATACGAGCTTCCCATGTACTATAGACGTGTAGCAGACACTTGTTAAACACATACCCATCAAAATACAAGTGCAGCAGTTGCGCATGCAAAGGAACCAATGACACTGCCACCAGTACACATCCCTTGGAAGTGGGTCTTTCAACCACTGAGCACAAGTATGGGACAGGACCAAGCAAGATGTTCATGAAACAAATCTATATGTGTGCGCTGCTCCACTGTGCCCCCATACCCACGGACCAAAGAGCAAAGGCGAACCAATTCTGAGTTTCTGTCTCACAATGTTTCCCACAAAAATGAGCTTACACTCCAAGACTCGGTCACAAAACAGTGCAACGCCAAGAAATGCTCGTCGGTTTGTAGCACACAGAATGAGCACTTAACGCTGCTCAGGAACCTATACCTCCACTCAGTGGCAATGGGGAACTGATCAAGACCCACAGCAGCTCATGTTAAGTCACTGCAGCCAGTTACTGAAGCCTTCTTGCGAAACGCCAGGAAGGAGGTGGCTTAGCACCCACGAAAGGCTTGCGCTGTCGATGAGGAACTGATAGTACTAACGACTGAATCCTTCCTCCCCTAAAAGTTAAATCAAGCGGGAGTGGGGAATACAGAAATACACCCTTTCTTTTTAATGTCTCGGTTAGCCGGGCAAATTTCATCCAAGGTACTCATTTTCACTTATCTGGCTCGCTTTACTATCAGCGACATTTTTAACCACTAGCCTTACCGGTGTGGCCGTCTCCAGAACCTCACATGGACCAACAAAGTGTGACATGTGCTTAGCTGTAATCCTGTTGGTTCCCTTTCAGTGAGCCCAGAAATTCCTTCAAAAAAGCTCGGTCACCAGCACTTAACGAAGCAGGCAGCGTATGCTTGTTCTGTCTGCCTGTGTGTGGACTAATGTTGTTAACTTGCCCGCTCCACCTCTTGTTAATGATACCAGCACCAATTTTCTCTGGCAAGAGCTCATTGGCGGACCGGAGATTGCAAATCAGAGAGTAAACGGGATAAAAAAGCATCAGTTTCGCAGGACAAGTCTTATATGCTTAATGCACCACAGTGACAATGAGCTAGCTGACAGACTTGTCCCACCTAATCTGACCATCCACATCCTCTTGCTGCCCAAAGTTGGTTCATTGATGATAGGTCAGTAACTTGAGCCACTGATCACACTTTCACAGCAGTTGCCATGCTGAGGTAGTGAGACACTGCAGCGAGTGGCAGAAACAGCCGAATTTAAATAAACAGTTCTATTAGTATTAAAAATAGTCATCATTTTTTTGTTGTTCTTTGTTGTGTATTGACGGCTCGTTGTGCGTTTCCTTTCTGTGGTTTATCTTTCTATATTGGTCAGGAGGGTGATCAGATTGATGTTTCGATAGTAATATGTATACTGTCGGACTATCTACAGAATTACACATATACTTTCAGTAGTTTCACTTCACAATACAAATCATTAACACACACATAAATTGTTCTCCATCCTCACGCTTGAAACTCGTACGGCTAACTGCAGAAAAGAACTAAGATTTACCTCTAACCGGATGTAGCAAAGAAATTACTATCATATATCTATCTATTTATGCAAAACTATCTTTGAATCATACATTTCATAAATAAAACAAAATAAATTGTCTACCTTTTGATAAGTCCATGACCATTGTTTTAATTACATTAAATATTTATAAACGTTGACTTTTAAACATTTTCGCATATCTATGCAGTCGTGTATTTTGTGTTTTTATGTCTTTGATGCAGTATCGTTCACTTCTTATGATCCAAGATCTGTCAGTAGCTTTGTGTTCCCATAATTAATTTTATTACACTACTCAGAGCGACCATAGTAGATAATTAGAGCTGTTTTATGATTCCGATTAACACGGTCGGCAAACAAGGGCTGAAGATAGTACGGAATGGTGGTGGCATGAAATGTGGCATAACTAAAAGAGAACTTCTCAAATACCCTGGAGTTAAAAGTAGCAGCATTATCGCTAGCTGTTACCTCGTGGATACACAAGTACGAGAATATTTCGTCCAGACTCTGGGTGGTTAAAGACGCAATCGTATTCCTTATTTCGGGTGAGTCACACGAAACGTATAAATGCATCCACTATTACGAAGATGTACTAACTGACATTCTTTGTTCGAGGAAGCGGCCCTACATAATCCATGAACAATTTACCCTCATAATGTCTCCCTGACTAAAATGCAAAAACCCCAGACAACCATTAGGATTTAACTTCGCTGACTGCCATTCCTGGCGCTGACGGACCAACTTTCTATCGTCGGATGGCCACGTCAGGTACTCTCTGATATTCATAATATGGCTCCTAAATGGTTCGTACTTAAGTATTAATTGCTTAGGAAGGCATGTCTTCAACTTACCGTCGTGGAGGCTACTTTAAAAAATGAATCCTTTGATATGGGGATACCCAGCCACATTCTTCCCATTGACGAGCTGATGCTTAATCTCCTTTAGCGCTAGATCAAGTTCCTTATCCTCTCTTAAATTCACGAAAACACATAGAATTTCAATAAGGATAGACGTCCTTCTCGTTCGACAGGTTGACTTCCAGCGGTTACTGAGCCTCACCGAGCGTACCGCAAAATGCATCGGCCAACTGAACAACACAGTCATCTATAAGCTTTACAACTTAGAAGCCTGAAATCCGAAACGCCCACTGAGAATGTCCGGAGTCCCGGATTTGAATCTTGCCACTGCCTAAATAATTAATGAAAATCATCATCAGTGGCAACTAAAGACTTCGGCATAAAAAATCAGCCTTGTTCTGCCAACAGCCTTTTAAAGGAGGCCGAATAACTGGTCACAGGTTCAGAGCACGTCTTGCTCTTCGGATGGGAGGCTGCCCCTAAAAGGCGGAAGAGTCAGCAATGATCAAGGGCATGAAAATTACAGAAGGCAATGGAAACGACTGCATTCGAGACACATAGTATGTGTCCACAGGGCATGTTACATGTAACTGAACAAGTGTCATAATGATCTCTCCATTGGCAAGAGATTCCGGACTAGTCCCCATTAGATTCTCCGGGAAGAGACTGCTAGGGGACAGGTGACCAAGGGAAAAAAGACTGAATGACGAACGAATGGGAAACGTTCTACGAATCGGGGTTTGGAATGTCAAAAGCATGAACGTGGTAGGGAAGCTAGAATGACTGAGAAGGGAATTCCACTTGATTCACGTTCAGCGATTCGGGGCGCGAAATGTCATATGTGTGAACGTGGTAGGGAAGCTAGAAAATCTGATAAGGAAACTGCAGAAGCACAATCTAGATGGGGGGGGGGGGGGGAGGTGAAGTGAAATGGAAAGGGATCAAGGACTTCTAGTCACACGAGTATGCAGTAATGTCACCTGCAGCAGAGAATGGCATAACGGGAGTATAATTGGTTGTGAATAGGAAGGTAGCGCAGAGAACGAGTTTCTGTGAACAGTTGAGTGGGAGCATTGTTCTCATCACAATCAGCACCAACAGACACCAACAACAATAGTTGAGATATACGGTAAAACAGCATTAGATATCCATGATTACCTCAGACGCCAATATCAAACGCTAATACACGAATAACACTGGGAAATTTAGGTATAATGCTTTGTTTATTACTGAAATAACAAATTAAGGCTTCGTACACGAAGTTCGACCTAATTTTAAAATTAACAACGACATTTTATTATTATGTAACATCCAGCCGACTCAACAGTGTATCACATGACCAGATAATCAATTGATAGATGCCCAGCTGGTAAAACACTTTGAAAACGAAGAGAACCTGATATTTAAAGAGTATCCAATATTCTTATCGTCTCTTTATTGAACTTCTTTCTTACTGATAAATCTCGTATAGAAAATTATAGGACGTGACACAAGATCCTCATTTGCGAAACCCCAACAGGAACCTGGAAACAACGCAGTTTTTCGATCGTAACCGATTTTTATTTTTACTATAGAGTTCGCCTTGTAATATTAAATTCTCTAAGACATTTCTGACCAGATAACTATCTTGGGAACGTAGTTAGTTGGAACCTGTATTAAAAAAAACAAAAAACAAAAAACAAAAAAACAAAAAAAAACGTAAACGTATTGCCTGTTGACTTGCTGTATGACTTTAAGAGGTAATAAAAACTAAAATAACGAAATTTACTTCCTTTTTTCTGAAATAAAAAGCCAACAGCATCAACGCGTAACTCGTGAAAAATACAATCAACTAACCGGCACTGGTGTAAAGAGAACAACATCCGTTGAACATCGCCCTCGTATATCTATTTCCGTTTTATCCTACATGTCGACGTCACAAGCAGTAGATGAAGAGACAAGGATAATATATAAGGATATTCAACGGGTACGTCAGTACGTGAAGGGAGATGAAAATCTAACAGTCATGGGAAATTTGGACGTAGTTGTAGAGCAAGGAGAAGAATAAAAGGTTACAGGAGAATATACGATTGGCAATAGGGATGAGAGAGGAAAACGACTGACTGCGTTCTGCACTAAACTTCAGCTTGTAATAGCAAACACTCTGTTCAACATACGAGGAGGAACTACATTTGGGAAAGGCTGGAAGATACGAGGCGATTTCAGTTTCATTTCGGAACGAGATATTAGGTAGTAAGACGCGCCCAGGAGTATGTAGAGGCTCAGACCATAATTTACTAATGCTGAACAGTGCGCTTAAATTTAATAGGCTAACTTTAAATGCAGACATTTTAGGTTAGGCTTTACAGTGACTGTTATTGACATTAAATGACGCCACAAGTTTACTGTTACCAGTCACCGTTTTATTTATTTCCACGACGCGTTTCAAAGGTTTCAACTTCCACTATCGGGTAGATTTACATTAGTTAGTATGAAATTTGCGTTTGACGAGTTAAAACGGGTAAAATTTTAGACTCGTTTTTTATACAGTCAGGTGAAATGTTAAAACGGTATAAACTACATACTTATTAATAACAATCAGATGAAATGTTACAGACTTTAAGTTCAATAATCATTTTGGTTGTAGCAGCATAATTGTACATAAATGAAAATATTTGACTGGGATTAATAGACAAATGTGACAGGCTGGAGGTAGAAGGAGAGGAACAGAGAGAGAAAGTGTGTGTGCGAGAGAGAGAGAGAGACAGAGACAGAGAAGGAGAGGAAAGGGTGATTGTATTAGAGCAAACTTTACATGGCAAGGGGTCTTAAGATTATGTGTTACACATATTAGCTGCTTAAAGATTTGGTTAATGCTTTAAAATATGCAGATAGATATACAATTGGAGCCAGCAGTTGATGTACATATAGTTTCAAGTTGACAAGGGATACAAGCTGTTGGTGTGATGAATTATCTGCAATTGAGGTCAATCTGTTGTACTCCTGGCGGCTGTCAGTATTTATGGTAAATATTAAGGTGTGTTCGCAGATGTGTGAGTGTGTGTGTGTGTGTGTGTGTGTGTGTGTGTGTGTGCGTGTGTGTGTGTGTGTGTGTGTGTGTGTGTCCGTGTGTTTGCGTTTTTATGTGTAGGCAGTTGCTGAGAACAGAGATAATACTGTTGTAAATTTTACCATTTTGTCATTTAAGATGATGTACATATAGTTTCAAGTTGACAAGGGATACAAGCTGTTGGTGTGATGAATTATCTGTAATTGAGGTCAATCTGTTGTACTCCTGGCGGCTGTCAGTATTTATGGTAAATATTAAGGTGTGTTCGCAGATGTGTGAGTGTGTGTGTGTGTGTGTGTATGTGTGTGTGCGTGTTCAGGTTGTTTTGGTTTGTGTTTGTATATGTGGAGTGTTTCAAGGATGTTTAGTTTTCTGCCTTTTGGATGGATGTGTAGGATGCTAATACTTGTATGGTTAACATGGTGTTTCTTTCATCCTCAAGGTGATGGAGGTTTAAACCATTGAAACGCGTCATGGAAATAAATAAAACGGCAAGTTTTATTCCATTAACTTCAGTTCACTCGCAGCCTCAAAAGAGGGCCCTTTTTCATTCAGCTATTCGTAGAGCCACCTCCACTTCCCTTTCTAGTGAAAATCTGAGTTTCGATATCAATCCGATTAAAACTGTTGCTGCCAATAATGGCTATTATCCTTCTATAGTAGATCGTATTTTTAATGGGAGTACCAACAAGAGGATCGCCACCCTAGGCCTTTTTAATAATGAAAATTTTGTTGTTGTTGTTATTATTGTGGTCTTCAGTCCTGAGACTGGTTTGATGCAGCTCTCCATGCTACTCTATCCTGTGCAAGGTTCTCCATCTCTCACTACCTACTGCAACCTACATCCTTCTGAAACTGTTTAGTGTATTCATCTCTTGGCCTCCCTCTACGATTTTTATCCTCCATGCTGCCCTCCAACACTACATTGGTGACCCCTTGATGCCTCAGAATATGCTCTACCTACCGATCCCTTCTTCTAATCAAGTTGTCCCACAAATTTATCTCCTCTCCAATTCTGTTCAGTACCTCCACATTAGTTATGTGATCTACCCACCTAATCTTCAGCATTATTCTGTAGCGCCAAATTTCGATAGCTTCTATTCTCTTCTTGTGTAAACTATTTATCGTCCACGTTTCACTTCCCTACATGACTATGGTCCATACAAATACTTTCAGACACATCTTCCTGACACTTAAATCAATACTCGATGTTAACAAATTTCTCTTCTTCAGAAACGGTTTCGTTGCCATTGCCAGTCTACATTTTATATCCTCTCTACTTCGACCATCATCAGTTAATTTGCTTCCCAAATAACAAAACAAGTTTGCTACTTTAAGAGTCTCAAAATGGCTCTGAGCACTATGGGACTCAACTTCTGAGGTCATCAGCCCCTAGAACTTGGAACTACTTGAACCTAACTAACCTAAGGGCAGCACACACATCCATGCCCGAGGCAAATTCGAACCTGCGACCGTAGCGGTCGCGCGGTTCCAAACTGTAGCGCCTAGAACCGCTCGGCCACTCCAGCCGGCTTAAGCGTCTCATTTCCTAATCTAATTCCAACAGCATCACCCGATTTAATTTGACTACATTCCATTATCCTCGTTTTGCTTTTGTTCATGTTCACCTTACATCTTACTTTCAAGCCACTGTCCATTCCGTTCAGTTGCTCTCCCAGATCCGTTGCTGTCTCTGACAGAATTACAATGTCATCGGCGAACCTCAAAGTTTTTATTTCTTCTCCATGGATTTTAATTCCAACTCCGAATTTTTCTTTTGTTTCCTTTACTGCTTGTTCAATATACAGATTGAATAACATTGGGGATAGAACACAACCCTGTCTCACTCCCTTTCCAACCACTGCTTCCCTTGCATGCCCCTGGAATCTTATAACTGCAATCTAGTTTCTGTACAATATGTAAATGGCCTTGCGCTTCCTGTATTTTACCCCTGCCACCTTCAGAATTTGAAAGAAAGTATTCCAATCAACATTGTCAAAAGCTTTCTCTATGTCTACAAATGGTAGGAACGTAGGTTTGCCTTTCCTTAATCTATTTTCTAAGATAAGTCATTATTGGCTCACCTGTTCCATGATTTCTATGGAATCTAAACTAATCTTCTCCGAGGTCGGCTTCCACCAGTTTTTCTATTCGTCTGCAGAGAATTCGTTTTAGTATTTTGCAGCAATGGCTTATTAAACTGATAGTTCGATAATTTTCACATCTGTCAACACCTGCTTTCTTTGGGTTGGAAATTATTATATTCTTCTCTAAGTCTGAGGGTATTTCGCCTGTCTCATGCATCTTGCTCACCTGATGGTAGAGTTTTGTTAGGCCTGGTTCTCCCAAGGCTTTGAGTAGTTCTAATGGAATGTACTCTACTCCCAGGGCCTTGTTTCGACTTAGATCTTTTGGTGCTCTGTCAAACACTTCACGCGATATCGTATCTCCTATTTCATTTTCATTTACATTCTCTTCCAATTCTATAATATTGTCCTCAAGAACATCGCCCTTCTATAGACCCTCTATATACTCCTTCCACCTTTCTGCATTCCCTTTTGTGGTTAGAACTGGGTTTCCACCTCAGCTCTTGATGTTCATGCAAGTGGTTCTCTTTTCTCCAAAGGTCTCTTTAATTTACCAGTAGGCAGTATCTATCTTACCCCCAGTGATATGTGACTCTACATCCTTACATTTGTCCTCTAGCCATCCCTGCTTAGCCATTTTGCACTGTAGATCTCATTTTGGGCACGTTTGTGTTCCTTTTTGCCTGCTTTATTTACTGCATTTTTATATTTTCTCCTTTCATCAATTAAATTCAATATCACTTCTGTTACCCATGGATTTCTATTAGCCTTCGTCTTTTTATCTACTTGATCCTCTGCTACCTTCACTATTTCGTCTCTCAAAGCTACCCATTCTTCTTCTACCGTATTTATTTCCCCCACTCTTGTCAATCGTTCCCTCCAGGCGTCTTCCATGTATACAACCTTCTTTCATGATCCTTGAACCAAGTGTTAGCTATGATTAGTTATCTTATGTGCAAAATTCTGCCAGGCAGCTTCCTCTTTCATTTCTTCCCCCCAATCCATATTCACCTCCTACGTTTCCTTCTCTCCCATTTCCTACTATCGAATTCCAGTCACCCATCACTATGAAATTTTCGTCTCCTTTCACTATCTGAATAATTTCTTTTATCTCATCACACATTTCAACAATCCCTTCTTCATCTGCGGAGCTAGATGGCATACAAACTTGTACTACTGTGGTCGGCTTGTGCTTCGTATCTATCTTGGCCACAATAATGCGTTCACTCTGCTGTTTGTAGTAGCTTAGCCGCACCCCTATTTTTTTTATTTTTTATTAAACCTACTCTTGCATTACCCCTATTTGATTTTGTAATTATAACCCTGTATTCACCTGTCCAGAAGTCTTGTTCCTCCTGCCACCGGACTTCACTACTTCCCACTATATGTAATTTAAACCTATCCATTTCCCTTTTTAAATTTTTTAGCCTACATGCCCGATTACGGGATCTGACATTCCACGCTCCTATTCGGAGGACGTCAATTTTCTTTCTCCTGATAACAACGTCCTCCTGAGTAGTCCCCGTCCGGAGAGACGAATGGGGGACTATTTTACCTCAGGAATAATTTACCCAAGAGACGCCATCTTCATTTAACCATACAGTAAAGCTGCATGCCCTCGCGAAAAATTACGACTGCAGTTTCCCCTTGCTTTGGGGCGTTCGCAGTACCAGCACAGCAGCAAGGCCGTTTTGGTTAGTGTTACAAGACCAGATCAGTCAATCATCGAGACTGTTTCCCCTACAACTACTGGAAAAGCTGCTGCCCCTCTTCAGGAACCACACGTTTGTAATGTTTAGAACTGTCTTAGCTATGCCTCATTTGCTCTTGTCCTTAATTCTATCACTTCTTGCTAGATGGCGCGAATGTTTTCGTGTCCTCCTCGTGGCAGCCTTACTCTTTTCGCCGCATAGTGGGACGATAGCGGTTGTGTTGTTTCAGTTCTTGGGCTTAAGGGCCCTCGCGGCTACCTTTGTATTCCCATGGGATTTTATATCCAGTTGCCAAAGGTGTTACATTTTTACATTTTAGTTACTATTTTTCTGACAAATTCTATTTGACTAGAGCACTTTTCCTCTGATGTTTTTCATCCGTGGTGGGATAACATACACTCCTGGAAATGGAAAAGGGAACACATTGACACCGGTGTGTCAGACCCACCATACTTGCTCCGGACACTGCGAGAGGGCTGCACAAGCAATGATCACACGCACGGCACAGCGGACACACCAGGAACCGCGGTGTTGGCCGTCGAATGGCGCTAGCTCGCAGCATTTGTGCACCGCCGCCGTCAGTGTCAGCCAGTTTGCCGTGGCATACGGAGCTCCATCGCAGTCTTTAACACTGGTAGCATGCCGCGACAGCGTGGACGTGAACCGTATGTGCAGTTGACGGACTTTGAGCGAGGGCGTATAGTGGGCATGCGGGAGGCCGGGTGGACGTACCGCCGAATTGCTCAACACGTGGGGCGTGAGGTCTCCACAGTACATCGATGTTGTCGCCAGTGGTCGGCGGAAGGTGCACGTGCCCGTCGACCTGGGACCGGACCGCAGCGACGCACGGATGCACGCCTAGGCCGTCTTCCGCTCACGCCCCAACATCGTGCAGCCCGCCTCCAGTGGTGTCGCGACAGGCGTGAATGGAGGGACGAATGGAGACGTGTCGTCTTCAGCGATGAGAGTCGCTTCTGCCTTGGTGCCAATGATGGTCGTATGCGTGTTTGGCGACGTGCAGGTGAGCGCCACAATCAGGACTGCATACGACCGAGGCACACAGGGCCAACACCCGGCATCATGGTGTGGGGAGCGATCTCCTACACTGGCCGTACACCACTGGTGATCGTCGAGGGGACACTGAATAGTGCACGGTACATCCAAACCGTCATCGAACCCATCGTTCTACCATTCCTAGACCGGCAAGGGAACTTGCTGTTCCAACAGGACAATGCACGTCCGCATGTATCCCGTGCCACCCAACGTGCTCTAGAAGGTGTAAGTCAACTACCCTGGCCAGCAAGATCTCCGGATCTGTCCCCCATTGAGGTTGTTTGGGACTGGATGAAGCGTCGTCTCACGCGGTCTGCACGTCCAGCACGAACGCTGGTGCAACTGAGGCGCCAGGTGGAAATGGCATGGCAAGCCGTTCCACAGGACTACATCCAGCATCTCTCCATGGGAGAATAGCAGCCTGCATTGCTGCGAAGGGTGGATATACACTGTACTGGTGCCGACATTGTGCATGCTCTGTTGCCTGTGTCTATGTGCCTGTGGTTCTGTCAGTGTGATCATGTGATGTATCTGACCCCAGGAATGTGTCAATAAAGTTTCCCCTTCCTGGGACAATGAATTCACGGTGTTCTTATTTCAATTTCCAGGAGTGTATAAGTACAGTGTTTGCGCAGTTTATGGAAGTAATTCTTTTAAGTATATTTTATTTCAAACGGTGTCATTATATTTTCTCGGTAATCCTATGTAATTTTTATTCTGATGAAGGATTCCCTTGAGCTGTCGAAACCAAGGTCAATTTGACAATAAATTCGTGCAACCGAGGTGGCTATATATACATGCCGTAATTAAACAGCGTACAGCTGCTTGACCTCTGCCAAAAGAAATGTTAAAATATTTCTGTTTATCTGTGATGAATAGTATATAGCTGAGAGCACAACCTACAATTACTACACTCCTGGAAATGGAAAAAAGAACACATTGACACCGGTGTGTCAGACCCACCATACTTGCTCCGGACACTGCGAGAGGGCTGTACAAGCAATGATCACACGCACGGCACAGCGGACACACCAGGAACCGCTGTGTTGGCCGTCGAATGGAGCTAGCTGCGCAGCATTTGTGCACCGCCACCGTCAGTGTCAGCCAGTTTGCCGTGGCATACGGAGCTCCATCGCAGTCTTTAACGCTGGTAGCATGCCGCTACAGCGTGGACGTGAACCGTATGTGCAGTTGACGGACTTTGAGCGAGGACGTATAGTGGGCATGCGGGAGGCCGGGTGGACGTACATCCGAATTGCTCAACACGTGGGGCGTGAGGTCTCCACAGTACATCGATGTTGTCGCCAGTGGTCGGCGGAAGGTGCACGTGCCCATCGACCTGGGACCGGACCGCAGCGACGCACGGATGCACGCAAAGACCGTAGGATCCTACGCAGTGCCGTAGGGGACCGCACCGCCACTTCCCAGCAAATTAGGGACACTGTTGCTCCTGGGGTATCGCCGAGGACCATTCGCAACCGTCTCCATGAAGCTGGGCTACGGTCCCCCACACCGTTAGGCCGTCTTCCGCTCACGCCCCAACATCGTGCAGCCCGCCTCCAGTGGTGTCGCGACAGGCGTGAATGGAGGGACGAATGGAGACGTGTCGTCTTCAGCGATGAGAGTCGCTTCTGCCTTGGTGCCAATGATGGTCGTATGCGTGTTTGGCGCCGTGCAGGTGAGCGCCACAATCAGGACTGCATACGACCGAGGCACACAGGGCCAACACCCGGCATCATGGTGTGGGGAGAGATCTCCTACACTGGCCGTACACCACTGGTGATCGTCGAGGGGACACTGAATAGTGCACGGTACATCCAAACCGTCATCGAACCCATCGTTCTACCATTCCTAGACCGGCAAGGGAACTTGCTGTTCCAACAGGACAATGCACGTCCGCATGTATCCCGTGCCACCCAACGTGCTCTAGAAGGTGTAAGTCAACTACCCTGGCCAGCAAGATCTCCGGATCTGTCTCCCATTGAGCATGTTTGGGACTGGATGAAGCGTCGTCTCACGCGGTCTGCACGTCCAGCACGAACGCTGGTCCAACTGAGGCGCCAGGTGGAAATGGCATGGCAAGCCGTTCCACAGGACTACATCCAGCATCCCTACGATCGTCTCCATGGGAGAATAGCAGCCTGCATTGCTGCGAAAGGTGGATATACACTGTACTAGTGCCGACATTGTGCATGCTCTGTTGCCTGTGTCTATGTGCCTGGATGTAGTCCTGTGGAACGGCTTGCCATGCCATTTCCACCTGGCGCCTCAGTTGGACCAGCGTTCGTGCTGGACGTGCAGACCGCGTGAGATGACGCTTCATCCAGTCCCAAACATGCTCAATGGGGGACAGATCCGGAGATCTTGCTGGCCAGGGTAGTTGACTTACACCTTCTAGAGCACGTTCGGTGGCACGGGATACATGCGGACGTGCATTGTCCTGTTGGAACAGCAAGATCCCTTGCCGGTCTAGGAATGGTAGGACGATGGGTTCGATGACGGTTTGGATGTACCGTGCACTATTCAGTGTCCCCTCGACGATCACCAGTGGTGTACGGCCAGTGTAGGAGATCGCTCCCCACACCATGATGCCGGGTGTTGGCCCTGTGTGCCTCGGTCGTATGCAGTCCTGATTGTGGCGCTCACCTGCACGGCGCCAAACACGCATACGACCATCATTGGCACCAAGGCAGAAGCGACTCTCATCGCTGAAGACGACACGTCTCCATTCGTCCCTCCATTCACGCCTGTCGCGACACCACTGGAGGCGGGCTGCACGATGTTGGGGCGTGAGCGGAAGACGGCCTAACGGTGTGCGGGACCGTAGCCCAGCTTCATGGAGACGGTTGCGAATGGTCCTCGCCGATACCCCAGGAGCAACAGTGTCCCTAATTTGCTGGGAAGTGGCGGTGCGGTCCCCTATGGCACTGCGTAGGATCCTACGGTCTTGGCGTGCATCCGTGCGTCGCTGCGGTCCGGTCCCAGGTCGACGGGCACGTGCACCTTCCGCCGACCACTGGCGACAACATCGATGTACTGTGGAGACCTCACGCCCCACGTGTTGAGCAATTCGGCGGTACGTCCACCCGGCCTCCCGCATGCCCACTATACGCCCTCGCTCAAAGTCCGTCAACTGCACGTACGGTTCACGTCCACGCTGTCGCGGCATGCTACCAGTGTTAAAGACTGCGATGGAGCTCCGTATGCCACGGCAAACTGGCTGACACTGACGGCGGCGGTGCACAAATGCTGCGCAGCTAGCGCCATTCGACGGCCAACACCGCGGTTCCTGGTGTGTCCGCTGTGCCGTGCGTGTGATCATTGCTTGTACAGCCCTCTCGCAGTGTCCGGAGCAAGTATGGTGGGTCTGACACGCCGGTGTCAAAGTGTTCTTTTTTCCATTTCCAGGAGTGTATGTAACGCTGCCAATGAGACTGCTGCTAAAGTAGAACCTTTCTCCTCGCGGATAACACTCGCGCAGTGATACATGAACGCGCGTGGTATTATAATGTGTGTACAGACCTCCGATTAGTCAGTCTGCATTTGTCTACACCAGTCTGTACAAGTCTGCATTAGTCTGTACCAGCCTGTACGAGTTCTACATTTGTATGTACCAGTCTATAGTCAAGTTTCAGTCTGCGCCTAATAAGATTACCATATTCCGGTACATAACCATGAAGATAAACGTATACACACTTTTGACAAGTGCCAGAGATATATGTGAGAATAAGATTAACGAACCAATACCAAAGGAACTTCAGATTGGCAATTGTAAATAGCATCAAGAACCAAGTTAAGTAATTTTTATGCTTGTTATTATTTTAATAAATGTGTGTGAAAATTAGTCAAGTTCTGTTCGAAGTTGGTCACCGGTAATCTGCTACTCTAAGCGTGCAAGTGGCATTTCTATCGTCTGACCTAACGGCAGAAGATAAACACGCCACGATAAGACCACGAGACATATTGCTGACACTCGCCTACTTCGTTAGAGCGACAAGTCAAATAATCTGATGCTGTGTGTACCGAAGGTCTTACAGTACGCACACCACAGTATCTTTACAGTGTTATTGGTAAGATGCCCCAAACTAACGAAGCTTCGTCGTTCTCCAGTAGCGGTAAAATGTGGGTTAAGGAAGCCTTGTGAATCGTTTCGAAAGTGTTTGAAGGTAACAAAAGAGCCCAGAGAGTTGATTGTAAATGTGAATGCGGCATTCGAATCAATCAAGCCAGAGGAACACGAAACTTTCTTAAAATATATGAAAGCTGAGATAACCGTTAAGGCCAGGTCGAGACTGAAAGTACGCGAACCTACGGGTACAAGGCAAGAAGTGAAGCGCGTTCCAAAAGAAAATTACTAGAGCAAGCGATAGACTATTAAGTATGCAGAATATTTCAGGCAAGGCAAGGACAAGGTGGGCCTATTTCGTTGTGGGCAAGCAGAATCAATGAAATTCGAAGAGATTCCAGGGAAGCCGAAAGTCGGATCATGATTCGGGAAAACGTGAAAGGTGCGATAGAATTGGGTGATTCATTAGTAAGAGCTTGATTTATTCAGGGTTGAAGCAACGACAGGATTCAGAGAATAGTGTGAAGCCAGGGCTATGAAATGGGCTTGGCAGCAGCAGGAGAGTTAGCACTGCAAGAGGAAAGGGCGATATTATCCATGAAAGAGCAGGGAGTGACCCGGAGGGTAACCTTTAACCGTGAAAACGAAACAGTGAAGAGCGGTAAAGAGATTAATTATTTAAAATGTTACACATGCGGTTTGAGAGGTCATGTTGCAAGCAAATGCAGAAAGAACAAGCGAGAGGGCACAGTACGGGCAATGACCTTTCAAGAGTTCACTAACTTTTGCTTTGTTTGTGTCAGGCCTCATCACGCCGATGCAGAATGTGGGGTTAGACTAAGGAAAGTTCAGGGAACGGAGATATCCACAATGTAACCTATCGGGTAAATACACTTCTGGAAATTGAAATAAGAACACCGTGAATTCATTGTCCCAGGAAGGGGAAACTTTATTGACACATTCCTGGGGTCAGATACATCACATGATCACACTGACAGAACCACAGGCACATAGACACAGGCAACAGAGCATGCACAATGTCGGCACTAGTACAGTGTATATCCACCTTTCGCAGCAATGCAGACTGCTATTCTCCCATGGAGACGATCGTAGAGATGCTGGATGTAGTCCTGTAGAACGACTTGCCATGCCATTTCCACCTGGCGCCTCAGTTGGACCAGCGTTCGTGCTGGACGTGCAGACCGCGTGAGACGACGCTTCATCCAGTCCCAAACATGCTCAATGGGGGACAGATCCGGAGATCTTGCTGGCCAGGGTAGTTGACTTACACCTTCTAGAGCACGTTGGGTGGCACGGGATACATGCGGACGTGCATTGTCCTGTTGGAACAGCAAGTTCCCTTGCCGGTCTAGGAATGGTAGAACGATGGGTTCGATGACGGTTTGGATGTACCGTGCACTATTCAGTGTCCCCTCGACGATCACCAGTGGTGTACGGCCAGTGTAGGAGATCGCTCCCCACACCATGATGCCGGGTGTTGGCCCTGTGTGCCTCGGTCGTATGCAGTCCTGATTGTGGCGCTCACCTGCACGGCGCCAAACACGCATACGACCATCATTGGCACCAAGGCAGAAGCGACTCTCATCGCTGAAGACGACACGTCTCCATTCGTCCCTCCATTCACGCCTGTCGCGACACCACTGGAGGCGGGCTGCACGATGTTGGGGCGTGAGCGGAAGACGGCCTAACGGTGTGCGGGACCGTAGCCCAGCTTCATGGAGACGGTTGCGAATGGTCCTCGCCGGTACCCCAGGAGCAACAGTGTCCCTAATTTACTGGGAAGTGGCGGTGCGGTCCCCTACGGCACTGCGTAGGATCCTACGGTCTTGGCGTGCATCCGTGCGTCGCTGCGGTCCGGTCCCAGGTCGACGGGCACGTGCACCTTCCGCCGACCACTGGCGACAACATCGATGTACTGTGGAGACCTCACGCCCCACGTGTTGAGCAATTCGGCGGTACGTCCACCCGGCCTCCCGCATGCCCACTATACGCCCTCGCTCAAAGTCCGTCAACTGCACATACGGTTCACGTCCACGCTGTCGCGGCATGCTACCAGTGTTAAAGACTGCGATGGAGCTCCGTATGCCGCGGCAAACTGGCTGACACTGACGGCGGCGGTGTGCAAATGCTGCGCAGGTAGCTCCATTCGACGCCCAACACCGCGGTTCCTGGTGTGTCCGCTGTGCCGTGCGTATGGTCATTGCTTGTACAGCCCTCTCGCAGTGTCCGGAGCAAGTATGGTGGGTCTGACACACCGGTGTCAATGTGTTCTTTTTTCCATTTCCAGGAGTGTGTGACGTCCCGTGTACCAGAGCGAATGATGTAGCCGGCTTCCAGTGTAAGCGCAGGGCTATTACGCTAAAGATTGCCACGAAGGGCCCTGGCATGCCTGGAGAAAAGGCAGGGTGCCAGTATCGACTAAAATAGGCAGAGTGGTAGAGGGAAACTAAGGGGAGCAAGGCCGCACAGTCGGGCATCATTGTGGTAGGTAAGCACAAAGTTAGGGTAATCGGCTGTGCAACGGAGAATGATGTTTTAGTGTTATACTGTATAGATTTAAAAATGTATTTAAAGCTATTAATAGATAGAGGAGCACAGTATTCCAGTCAAGAGTGCAATTAGAATAAATGACGCAGAAAGGTTTCGGTTAAAAGGTGTAACGAGGGAAGCTATAAGTATAATAGGTACGGTACAAATAAACTTAAGTGTGGGCGATACAGGAAAAATTGGACAGATGTTTCATAGGTATGGAGAGGACTAGACATTCCGCACAGTGGATTAATAGGTAGAAACTTCCTTACAGAGCATAAGGTCAAGTTAGTCTATGTGGGGAAGCTTGAACAATACAAGGTCGAGACATGCCCCTAATAGTTGAGGAAGAACCGGATCAAGCATCCGATGGGGAAATAGGTCTCGAAGAAGAAGAAGTAATGTTGTTAAGAGTGAAAAGCAAGGTGTCAGGAAAGAGCGAAAGGGAAATGATTGCCCTAAGACAAGAAATTGTACGAGGAGTGCATGTACCAGAATCGCCAGTGAAGGCTAAAAAGAGTAAATGTATAGTGAACGCGTTAAATATGTCAGAAAACAGAGTTCCGCTGCTGAACGTCAGATTACTGCCAGAGCAACTGGAACCGTTACTAAAATTACGCGCGTTAAAAAGCTGCAAGGAAGCCACGAGCAAAACCAAAAGTAGTGCGAGTACACTATTTTTTTTTCCTTTATTGAGTTTCGATTCCCCCCGAAGGGTGCGGGCTGGCAGGAGCTTAGTACGCCGCTCTTCAGCCTACAGAATTTGTTTTAAAAAGATGAAGATAATAAATAACAAAAACAGGTGACAAAATCGGAGACTTAAATTGTAAATTGGTGCAAAATTGTGGAAGTTAAAACATAAAACAAAGGCTTGGCGATGCTAATAAAATACACACGATATAAAAACCACACCCAGCGACATTATGATTTCCGTTCGCAACACTTCGGAAAAGACGCAGAACACTTAACACTCACTTTAAACACTGCACTAAAAAATTGGCACGAATATGACCCACCACAGCCAAGCAGCCAAGGGCTGATTGAGGGGGGGGGGGGGGACTGGACAGATGAGGAGACAAAAATGGTGGGAGGAGAGGAAAAACGAAGTAAGTGGGGAGGGGAACCGACGGAGGGAGGGGACTCATAAAGGGGGGAGGGGGTGCGAGTGCATTAAGAAGGTATCTAAGATTAAAGGATTTAAATGCTGAGGAAAGAAGCGCATTTGTGGAAACGTGCACTAAGTATGGAGACGTGTTCATCTACCAGGGGACCAACTGTCGTATACAGGGTGATTATAACTAAAGTTAATCTTTCGAAACGCTGTAGAAATAGCGCAACTGGTCAGAATGACGTCATATTGCAAAGGAATATTATCGGCGAAGGGGGAAAACGTATGACAGAAGAAGAAAAATAGTGTGAAAATGGATCAATAGATGGCGCTGTATGTGTCAGAATACGTAGATGAATACACCTGTCATGCGCACGATCCATTGAAGTTGGTATGAACACGCCGGGTACACAGCTTTTCCGCGTTTCGCGTCTGCGACGTTCGCCATGACCATCTCAATGCAGGATCGGGCTCTGCTTGTAAAGCAGTATTACAAGAACGATGACTGTACACACGTCGCTCTGCAGAAGTTCCGGACACTGAAGGGTTTCAAAAAAGGCGTTGGTCTGGAGAAAATGACTCGGAAATTCTAAAAGATAGGTTTTATCGGTGTGCAACCTGATAGAGGGAGAAACCGAATTGATTCTACGTCAGTGGAAGCAGTGGACACAGCAATTCAGGAGGAGACGAATGGTGGTGTACATACGGGTAATGCACGGAGGATTCCCCGAACATTGGACATACCCGTGAGCACGTTGCGTAAAATCCTACGAAACGTCCTTTTCTGCTATCCATTAAATATTATCCATCTGCACGAGTTGCTTCCTGTTGACCTGCCACAAGAGAGACCTTTGCTTTAGAATTTCTTGCTCGTATGGAATTGAACAGTGACTGGCCGTGGAAGATTTTGTGGACAGAGCCCACTTCCATCTGACAGGATATGTTAATGCACAGAATTGTCGAATACGCAAATCAACCAGTACCACTCCACCCTGAAAAGGTTACTGTGTGGTGCAGGTTTACGGCATCATTTATCACAGGACCACATGTTTTCGAAGAGACAGGTGCTTCCGACCCCGTTACCTATACCGTCACTGGTATGCGCTGTGAGTGTCTTTTACACAGGCACGTCATTCCAGCTCTCCAACAGCGTGCATGTGTGGTTGGGATCATTTTTATGGAAGATGGAGCACTTCCGCACATTGCAAATTCAGTTAAGCATATGCTGAAGCGCCATTTGGGAAATGCTAGAATTATCAGCCGCCATTTCCCTACAGCCTGGCCGTCCAGATCACCTGATTTTAATCCGTGTGACTTCTGGCTATCTGAAAGATGTTGTGTTCAGTGTTCCAATTGAAAATTTAGCTGCATTGAAGGTATGCATTGCGCAAAACATTCCGAACGTGACCCTGGAAATACTTCGATCAATTGTGCAACATGGTGTTTCTCGATTTCAACTTGTTGCAGAAAATGGTGGACAGTATTTTGAACGTGTTTTGCGGCAGTCACACGTAAATTAATAATCGGATTTGATTTATGCGGTTTTTGTTCTCAGGACAATTAAAAACCGATGTGATTGATGTTTTTATCAGGTTTTTCGCCTCAGGGCAATTAAGAACAATTGTGAGCGATGCTTTTTATGCGGTATTTGGCCTCAGGACTGTTAAATACCGATATTTCCCATCCGATGTGTTATGACCTTGTCGTGGTGGATGGGCTTACGTAACTTACGGTATCACAACTGTACAACCATGCACACAGAGTAGTACACTTTGTTTAACGTCGAAAGTACGTCTTAGGCACTCTTGTATGACTCATTTGCATTTGTAGACGACCACTATTGAATTATGATGGTTACAGCGCCATCTATTGCTACATTTTGTAACTACGAGGGGCGTTCAGAAAGTAAGCTCCGATCGGTCGCGAAATGGAAACGACTATGTAAATCCGATAAAACTTTGCACAGATGTGTTGGGTAGTGTCTCTAGTATAACCCCAGTTAGCATCACGTCGCTCTTCTCATTTCTGAGCTCGCAGTGAGTGCGTAAAGATGTCTAGAAAATAGTGTCTGCCGCCAAGTACGAGGGCCTGGTGAGAAATTTCGCCTGAAGCAATGCAGCTAACATTACATAACTGTCGTGCTGTTTCTTCTTCAAGACAATTCTCAGCCGCATTCTGCAGGGGCAATGAAGATGCTACTGCATCGTTTTCAAATGGAAATGTGAGATTACCCACAATACAGTCCGCAATTGTCTCCCCCTGAGTTTCATCTCTGGTCACATGAACCGCTGTCTTTGAAGACAACATTTTGACACAGACAACGAGGTGTAGGCCAGCGTGGAGAATTGGCGGAAAGCACTGGCGGCTGCCCTCTATGATGAGGCTATTGAAAAGTTGGTACAACGCTATGACAAAAGTCTAAGTCAGAACGGCGACTACGTAGAGAAGTAGCTGAAAGGTGTAGCTAATTGTTACAAGTAAAACATTTCTGATGTTCACTGTGGTTTCAATTTGGCAATCAATCGGAGCTTACTTTCTGAACAGGCCTCGTATTTATTTTTCTTCTGCCATACGTTTCCTCCCTTCTCCTATAATATTCCGTTGCAGTTTGACATCATTCTGTGCAGTGATATTATTTCTACAGCGGTTTAGAAATATAATTATAATCACCCTACACAACCGTAGTGCAGCACAGCTCCGATAGCGCCAGAACACACTGGGAAGATCATGAGTGCGAGACTGTATCGAATCACAGACACTCGAAAGGAAATTTTAAAGCAGCAAATTGCACAAATGCTGAAGGATGAAGTAACTGTGGAGAGTAAGAGTGCGTGGAACGCACCATCGCTTTTAATTCCGAAAAAAAGATAGACGCCAGCGGGAAACAAACTTGCAGAGTCGTAATGAACTACAGACAGTTGAATGGTGTTACTGTAGACGATGCATTTCCATTGCTGAACATCTCCGACGTTCTGGACCAATAAGGGCAAGCAAAGTACTTCTCACTTCTTGGTGTAGCAAGTGGGTACCATCAAATATTGACGATTGAGAAGGACAGATAGAAAACGGCGTTCAGCTCGAATTATCAGCATTACGAATACAAGAGAATGCCAATGATACTCAAAGGAGCCCAAGGATATTTCCAGCGATTCATGAATACAGTCATGACAGGTTTGCATGGTGTAAAATGCTTTGTTTACCTAGACGACATAATGTGCTAAGGAAGAAATCTGCAGAAGTATAATGAGAAGCTCCGTGAAATTTCTGACAGGTTGCGAGAGCATAATTTGAAGCTTCAATCAGACGAGTTCGAGTTTCTGAAAATGGAAGTAATCGTCCTAAGTCATTGTACTACTGACAAGGGAATCTCACTAGATATGGCAAAGGTGGAGAAGGTAAAGTTCTTTCCACAGCCAAGAATAACGAAAGAGTTGAAAAGATTTCTATAGTCGATAGGGTGCAACCGAAGGTTTATTGCAAACTTCAGCAAAATTGCGAAACCGCTCCAGGAGGTGTTAAAGAAAGGAGTGGTGTACTAATGGGCCAAACAACAGAACAATGAGTTCGAAGAGCTGAAGGAGAAACTGATATATCCTCCGCTACTTCAGAACCCAGATTTCACAAAACCGTTTATTATCACAATTGATGCTAACTATGCAGCATTAGGCGTAATGTAGTCGAAAGAAAAAAGGTTGTCGAGGACTTGCCCATTGCGTACGCATCCTGAGCACTGAATAAGGCAGATGTAAAACAGGGAAGTTATACAGTAATGCAGATGCTCTGGGCAGAATAAGGCCTGAAGAGAAGGAAGAGATAGATGCGGAACACAATGTGGAGACAAGAGAAGATCTCTTTAGCAAAAACAAGTAGGGAACGTAATCGCGTAAACGTGCGGCAGGCACAAGTGTCAACTGAAATAAAAAAGGAAGCTGATAGCAAACCGGATATCAGTCCTCAGGAGAAGGAGATACTGAAGGAGATGCGTAATAACCCTTTGGGAGGGCACCAGGAATTGCGTAGGAGATTAGAAAGAATAGCGGTGGTGCGCGATGAAGCGTGATATTGAGGATTACATTCGGAAGTGTCAGAAAAATAAACACACGCAACTGAAAACAAGAATGCCTTTAGAAGTTACAGACACAGCCGAGACAGTACTCGAGAAATGTTCTATGAACAATGTAGGTCCTGTAGATGTATCAGGTACGAGTAAAAGCTACATGTTAACAGTCCAAGATGATTTAAGTAAGTTCACACTAGTAGTTACAATTGAAAGGCAAGCCGCTAAAACAGTAGATGAAGCATTTGTGAAAAATATAACAAGCTACTGGCCATTAAAATTGCTACACCAAGAAGAAATGCAGATGATAAAGGATATTCATTGGACATATATATTATACTAGATATGACATGTGATTACAATTTCACGCAGTTTGGGTGCATAGATCCTGAGAAATCAGTACCTAGAACAATCACCTCTGGCCATAATAACGGTCTTCGTACGCCTGGCCATTGAGTCAAACAGAGCTTGGATGGCGTGTACAGGTACAGTTGCCCATGCAGCTTCAACACGATGCCACAGTTTATCAAGAGTAGTGAGTGGCGTATCGTGACGAGCCAGCTGCACGGCCACCATTGACCAGACGTTTTCAGTTGGTGAGAGATCTGGAGAATGTGCTGGCCAGGGAAGCAGTCGAACATTTTCTGTATCCAGAAAGCCCCGTACAGGACCTGTGACATGCGGTCGAGCATTATCCTGCTGAAATGTAGGGTTTCCTAGGGATCGAATGAAGGGTAGAGCCACGGGTCATAACACTTCTGAAATGTAACGTCGACTGTACAAAGTGATACGCCAGTATGGCGATGACGAATACACGCTTCCAATGTGCGTCCACCGCGATGTCGCCAAACACGGATGTGACCATCGTGATGCTATAAATAGAACCTGCATTCATCCGAAAAAATGACGTTTTGCCATTCGTGCACCTAGATTCGTCGTTGAGTACACCATCGCAGACGCTCCTGTCTGTGAGGCAGCGTCAAGTGTAATCGCAGCCATGGTCTCCCAGCTAATAGTCCATGCTGCTACAAACGTCGTCGAACTGTTCGTACAGATGATTATTGCCTTGCAAACGTCCCCATCTGTTGACTGGGGGATCGAGACGTGGCTGCACGATCCGTTACAGCTATGCGGATAAGATGCCTGTCATCTCGATTGCTAGAGATATGAAGGCGTTAGGTTCCGTATTACCCTCCTAAACCCACTGATTCCATATTCTGCTAACAGTCACTGGATCTCGAGAAACGCGAGCAGCAATGTCGCGATACGATAAACCGCGATCGCGATGGGCTACTATCCAACCTTTATCAAAGTCGTAAACGTGATGGTACGCATTTCTCCTTCTTACACGAGGCATCACAACAACGTTTCACCAGGCAACGCCGGTCAACTGCTGTTTGTGTATGAGAAATCGGTTGGAAACTTTCCTCATGCCACCGGCGCCAACCTTGTGTGAATGCTCTGAAAACCTAACCATTTGCATATCACAGCATCTTCCTCTTGTCGGTTAAATTTCGCGTCTATAGCACGTCATCTTCGTGGTGTAGCAGTTTTAATGGCCAGTAGTGTATTGAGTTATGGAATTCCATCAGTCCATTTAACTGACTAAGGATTAAATTTCTTAAGTGGCGTGTTTAAAAGAGTGTGTAAATTGGTCAGGATTAAAAGGATAGACACTGTAGCTTACCACCCCGAATCTAGCGGTGCGTGGAAAAAAGTCACAGAACACTTGTTGAGTACCTAAGACACTTAGTCACAGGAAAACAAAGCTCATGGGACATATGGGTACCATACGCAATTTTCGCATTTAACAGCACACCACACAGCAGTACATAATACACTCCATTTGAATTACTGTAGGGGGAAAGTAAATATACCTGGAGTACTACAATAGGAGTCAATGCAGGTAAATTACGATTAGCAGAGTAAAGGCAAGAATGCAAGAAGCTTACAGAATAGCAAGGGAATCAATAGTGACTCGTAAGAAAGCTAGTAAGGAACAGTATGACAGGTAACAAAATGTAAAAGAATTCAGGGTGGAAGATAAAGTGTTGCTGCATGATGGATCAGTAAAACGGGGTAAATCTAGAAAACTAGCTTCACAATGGCGAGGGCCATGTGAAGCAGTAAAAGTGGATACACCAAACTAGTAGTCATAAAGATTAAAAGACACAAAGAAACAAAGGTGCATGCAAACTGACTGAAACCATTCTTTTACATTTCAGGTATGGCACTATTTTGAGTGGGGAATTGTCCAACTCCTCATAGAGATAGCAACATACAACCCAAATGCATCACAGTATGCATCGAATGAGTTTAAGGTGACACAGTTTCCTAGTTCTTCAGGATTGTATTATGACAATGTAGCACGTGCAGATATATACAGCACTACTTGAAGAACTGTTACTTATGTAAATTTAGAAGCTACATCATAAAGATTTCAAAAGGCAGAAATATATGGTAAAGCAGCGGTACAAAGGTGCTGAGACACACGTAATCGTAGGCTTAATAGAATGCCGTTTCCTAGATCAACATGTGACACATCACGTAGAGAAAATCACAGGTAGGCAACGACCAGCACAACAGCTGACGAAACATGAGACCAGAAGGAAAAGAGGAGTCTTTAACTTCATTGGCCAGGTGAGTAAAATACTGTTCGGAACATTATATAAAGCAGACGCAACACATTACAAAGAAAAAATAGATTCTATGGAAAGAAATTTACAAGTGCTACTAAGGTTGACAAAAGAACAAGTGGCAATAGTACGGGCCACGCTGGCAGGAGTGAACAGGACTGTTTATACATTAGAATCAAATGAACATATATCAAAGAGTATGTGAAAATAACAGTTATGGGATTTAAACGTGTAGCGTCCTTTGCCACAATAACAGAACAGGTTTACAGTTATCAGCAGTATTTGGTCAGATTGAGGGAGAATACGAGCAGATGATCAAAGCTATTGTAAATGCACACAAAGTCTTACTGCAGCCTCACATTATCAACCCTGTCCAGATTGTAAAGTATTTAAGTTTAATACGTGATGAACTACAGGATGTAAAGTTTCCTGTTTCTCTAGCTGAATCTTCAGGTTATTTGCTACTAAGGATAATTGATTTGGATGTTCCCATTTCGGGTACTATATTATGATATGTAATTAACACCCTCTTGATAGATAACATTAATTTTAACTTGTATGAGTACTTCCACTACCGAAAGAGATCCCGGTAAAGAAAGGGAGATATATGTACATACAACTAGAAAAGGAATTGTGGCTAACGGATGAGTCCAAAAGACAATTTGCGAAACTTTCAGAGGAGTGGCTAAATTGCAAAGAACTCAGTAAGAAAAGGCTACTTTGTAAGCAGTCATTTGCATTATTGTCAACATTTAATCACGAACAGTTAGAAGTCAAATTGTTGCAACCGGTGAGAGAAATTCCGGAAGATTATGCGCGAAGAATAGTCGAGCTGAATCAGAGCGTTTTAACACATCTAAATAATAATGAATGGTAATACATAGCTCTGAAAGAGGAAGGATTAACAGTTTTTTGCGGGAGAGAAACTCCTAAGGACCTAATAATGAAGGGCTTAAGTAAAATAAGTTCTTAAAAACAAGTTCAAAGGATATGGAACAAGGTATTTCTACAGACAGACTGCGTAACCCATAGTAAATTTAGAATTTGATTGTTGTGTTGTGAATGGACAGAAAAGAAAATTTCAATGTTAAGTTTAGATTTGCCTGTAGATCATAGAGTAACACAGTTGGATGATTTAAAAGTCGTGTGGGTCGGATTGAAGTAGTAGACGGAACGGCACTTGTCTCTCGCCATCTTTATATATGACCTGGCTGCTCATTGGAAACGTCTCAGCCAGAGAATTAGAATTTCATTCTGTACTTTTCGAAATAAAGTTCAGATTGTTAACCGTTTCTGGAGAGTTGCTCCAATTATTTACCAGCTTTATTCTATCTTCAGTTTAGAGATTGTAACTTCTTAGCTAAGTCAAAGTCTCCCTACCATTACGGCCAACCAGCTAATCTGTGGTTACAAACCAAGTCACTCCATCTCAAGTAAAACCCACGCTTGGGACACGACAATACGAAGGACTAAATACAACATTTATCTCCACTGGATTGCGATGAGAAATAATTTTGTTAATGAATCAGAAGTTTTATTTCTTATACCATTCTTCTGAACTTTCTTCAGCAGAAGACTAACGCCAACAATTGAATTCTTGATACTATGACCACCAACAGGATTCAACCTCTTAACCCACCACCAATAGGAATTCAATGTTTTAACCCTATACAAGTTACATTCTTTAATATAGCAATTCTACCTGCATCAAGGGTACTCTCATATTGCAATCAACTAAGAACATTCATTGGAATCATTATTATCTTAAGAATTATTATTGGAGCGATGGGAGGTTTAAATCAAACATGATTATGGTAACTTCTAGCACATTCATCAATCAGCCACCTGGGATGAATAATTAGACTGTTAACTGATATAAATAACACATCAGAAGTACATTTTATAATCTATTAACAACTAATATTAATCATACTTTTACTATCAACAAAAAAAATTAATTCCTCCTAAATTGAACCTACTCATTAAAAAATATAAAAACATAATCTAAAATTATAGTGTCCTTATCACTAGTATCGCTTGGGAGTAAAATTAGATCGGCGACTCAATTGAACAAAACTGTTGCTTTTTTTTCTTTATTGCATTTCTGTTCCCCTTCTGGGGTGGGCTGGCAGCAGCATATGCGCTGCTCTTCAGCCAAAAGACAATAATGGTACAACAGAAGACATTTAAAATTACAAAGGAGAAACTATGGAGGACAGAAACATAACGAGTGGGAACATAATGGACGAAAACAGACAAAAGGGGGCGACTGTAAAATGGAGACAAAAACCTTAAAAGTATGAGCACAAAACACCACACACAGGGACAATTAAAAAACACAAGGCGAAGTATGGCTGCAGCATAGAAGTGTCAATGGACAGCATAGCACATAACGATCACTGACAGGAACACTAAGTACAAGTTCAGCACACAATTAAAATCACAGCTCTCAATGCACAGGAGAACAGCGCTGAACACAACACTGACATAGCACAATGATGACGATGAGCAAAACACAGAATCTGCCAGGAGCATGGAGATGAGGGAGAAGGAAAGAAGGTTGGAACAGGGGCAGAGGGGTTGAGACAAACACGGCTGGGGAGGGAAGGACGTGGGAGGGACAAAATTGAGGATTGGGTGCAGGGACTCAGGGGGGGGGGGGAGGAAGGAGGAAAATCCGCTCTGGGAGAAGGAGGGGAGAGGAAAAGGTGGGCGCTGGGGAGGGGAGGGAACAAGGCCAGGTTACAGTTGGAAGGAAGGGTTGATGCCACAGCAACGTCTGGGAGGGGGAGATGCTGGAAATTGCTCTGATGAAGGAGATGGAGGGTGTATAGGTGGAGAAGGGGAGGCACAGAAACAGGTTGGGGGTTGGAGAGAAGGGAGGAAACCAGGGGATGGGAGGGACCAAGCCTGAAGGCAGTGTAAGACGCCTCCAGACAGTGTTGGAGGAAAAGGAGGATGTGGGGGAAGACGATGAGGTCGTACAGGAGCCGTGTGGTGTAAGGAAGCCAAGGTAGAGCGTATGGAGTTCGAGGATTTGGAGGCATCGCTGGCATAACAGAGGATGGGATGGATGAGGGATTTGTAGGTGTGGAGGGCGGTGGAAGGATATAGACCCCATGTCCGGTCAGACAGGAGTTTCAGGGGCCAGAGGCGTGAATGGGCTTTCTGCTGGATGGTCAGGAGGGGAGGGGTCTAGGTGAGGTGACGGTCAAGGGTGAGGCCAAGGTACCTCATGGTGTGGTGAGCTGGATGGAAGGAGTGGGTGGTGTGGCCTGACTGCCTGGAAACTGCTGCAAATTTCTGTCGCTATGTACACAAGTCCTTCACAAAGAGCATGGGGGAATGAAATACCCCTATATCTACTTATGAGTCCAAATCACATTGTAGCCGGCATAAATACACTCCTGGAAATGGAAAATAGAACACATTGACACCGGTGTGTCAGACCCACCATACTTGCTCCGGACACTGCGAGAGGGGTGTACAAGCAATGATCACACGCACGGAACAGCGGACACACCAGGAACCGCAGTGTTGGCCTTCGAATGGCGCTAGCTGCGCAGCATTTGTGCACCGCCGCCGTCAGTGTCAGCCAGTTTGCCGTGGCATACGGAGCTCCATCGCAGTCTTTAACACTGGTAGCATGCCGCGACAGCGTGGACGTGAACCGTATGTGCAGTTGACGGACTTTGAGCGAGGGCGTATAGTGGGCATGCGGGAGGCCGGGTGGACGTACCACCGAATTGCTCAACACGTGGGGCGTGAGGTCTCCACAGTACATCGATGTTGTCGCCAGTGGTCTGCGGAAGGTGCACGTGCCTGTCGACCTGGGACCGGACCGCAGCGACGCACGGATGCACGCCAAGACCGTAGGATCCTATGCAGTGCCGTAGGGGACCGCACCGCCACTTCCCAGCAAATTAGGGACACTGTTGCTCCTGGGGTATCGGCGAGGACCATTCGCAACCGTCTCCATGAAGCTGGGCTACGGTCCCGCACACCGTCAGGCCATCTTCCGCTCACGCCCCAACATCGTGCAGCCCGCCTCCAGTGGTGTCGCGACAGGCGTGAATGGAGGGACGAATGGAGACGTGTCGTCTTCAGCGATGAGATTCGCTTCTGCCTTGGTGCCAATGATGGTCGTATGCGTGTTTGGCGCCGTGCAGGTGAGCGCCACAATCAGGACTGCATACGACCGAGGCACACAGGGCCAACACCCGGCATCATGGTGTGGGGAGCGATCTCCTACACTGGCCGTACACCACTGGTGATCGTCGAGGGGACACTGAATAGTGCACGGTACATCCAAACCGTCATCGAACCCATCGTCCTACCATTCCTAGACCGGCAAGGGATCTTGCTGTTCCAACAGGACAATGCACGTCCGCATGTATCCCGTGCCACCCAACGTGCTCTAGAAGGTGTAAGTCAACTACCCTGGCCAGCAAGATCTCCGGATCTGTCCCCCATTGAGCATGTTTGGGACTGGATGAAGCGTCGTCTCACGCGGTCTGCACGTCCAGCACGAACGCTGGTCCAACTGAGGCGCCAGGTGGAAATGACATGGCAAGCCGTTCCACAGGATTACATCCAGCATCTCTACGATCGTCTCCATGGGAGAATAGCAGCCTGCATTGCTGCGAAAGGTGGATATACACTGTACTGGTGCCAACATTGTGCATGCCCTGTTGCCTGTGTCTATGTGCCTGTGGTTCGGTCAGTGTGATCATGTGATGTATCTGACCCCAGGAATGTGTCAATAAAGTTTCCCCTTCCTGGGACAATGAATTCACGGTGTTCTTATTTCAATTTCCAGGAGTGTATGTGGAACACATCATAAAATATTTTTATGAGTGTACTTCTCATTATTTTACTTGAATACGGCATCTCAAGACGAAAAAACTGGGCAATCACCTCCCGTTTAGTCCAGCACCATCTATTTAGTGTATTGCGTACCCAAAAGGCTAAGCCGCGACTTGAAATGCGTAGACCACTCTGCCTGCTTGCCGCCACTGGCCGCAGACTGGCGTCACTAAGTCCTAGCATCCTGCGAGAGAAGGAAGAAGTGGGGTTCTAACTGCAGTTCCACCCTCGATGTTCACTTGAGTCACTATTTCCTCCTAGAATAACTCCTAAAAGTGTGACAGGAACTGAAACGTTGATGGGACTAAACATGCAAGGACAACGGGGGCCATAATATGACGTTGGTTCTTTCGTTGCTAGTTGGGGTCGCTTCAGTGATATGAAGGTCAACTTCGTTTTTTTCGAAATGGGATGCTATAGTCTGTTACTTATTTTCTGATAACAAATCCAATTATATGCAACAGAAGCGTCTTTGAATGTCAACGAAGGTCACAAAGGAAGCATGAACATCCAATTACGGAAACTGTTCGAAGTGATGTCCATTGGTATCAATGCAATGCAGCAATATCCTTGTCATATACTAAGTGGTATTCCTTATCACATCGGCACTTATCGAAGCAGACGCTGTCACAATTTTCTCTCGGTTATCTTCAGGTGTAGTTGGAACGTCTGTATAAACAATGTCTTTTACGAATCCGCACTAGAAAAAAATCAGAGACGTCAAGTGTGGCGAACGAGCCAGCCACGACACATATCCGCCGCGTCCAATCCAACGATTTGGGCATTGTCTCTGCAACTCATCTCTAGCCATCAGCGAAAAATGTGCCAGACACACATCGTGTTGATGCCACGTTCTGTTCCTTGTACTTAAAGGTTCCAATAACAGACATACTGTTTCTTTCACGAATGTGGTGTACTTCCTACCATTAAGAGGCCTATAATTCTGTCCTCCAGAATACCACAACATACTTTCACCGACAACGGTTTTTGATGTGCAACTTGCCACAGCCCACATGGATTTTCAGTTGCCCAGTAATGTATGTAATGCGAATTAATATTTCCATGGTTCGTGAATGTAGCCTCATCAGCAAATTAAATCAAATAAGTAAATGTGTCATCCCTCTGAATCTGAAGTTGAGCTCCTTGGCAGAATTCACTGCGACGCATACAATCCGTACCAGTTAATTCTTGATGGAGACAGATATGGTAAGAATGGTATTTACGGCGATGCAGAACACGAACAATACTACTCTGTCTCATGCCTGATTCACTTGCGATTTGACATGAACTAACACAAGAATCTCGAACCACAGTGTCGAGAGTACAAATTTCCGTTTCCTCGTTAGTAACTTTCTTTTGCCATATATGTTACCGAACCGTTAAATATCCAGTTGTTATCAACTTATCATAAACGTATTTAAATGTACGACGTGCAGGGTGAGTCAGTTGAGGATATCTTCTAGTCTATAAGTCTTTAGCTCTCACTGAATTTCGTTGGCATTCTCCGTAAATGAGAAGCATATCGAATTGTTCTTCGAAGGAATACATAATTCACATTCGCTTGGTTCGACGATACTAGTCTTACCGTTCCTATTAGTGTTGCATTGCGAAACCTTCGAATGGTGTTTACATGTCAATGGCACGTTGTATGTATTTGCTGTATTCAGCAGATATTTACTATTTGCGCGATGTATGAGAGAGAATTCTCAGAGCATGTGCTTCGATAAATTCCGAAGTGGTAATGAATACCACTCAATCCATGATAAGAATAATGCAGCACTGCACTGATACCAACGGTCATCGCTTCAAACACCTTCCGTAAATGGACATTCATGCCACCTTTTGATCTTCTTTGACCTTCAAAGACCATACTGTGACACATCACTGGATTCGTCTCGATAGTCGCTATAAGAAAAGAAGTACCAAACTATAGCATCACATTTAAAAACAAAGTTGACTATTATATCTCTGACGCGACCCCACCTAGCAACAAAAAATCTACATCATATTATGGAACCCATTGTCCCATGTAACTTTTGTCCCACAATCTTTTCTGCTACTATCATACTTCCGGAGTAATTCCAAGTGGCAATAGTGACTCACCCAGCAGATCAGCCCCAGTCTAAAAAACTCCACATTACCCAACGTGAGACAGAGATGTTGTAGTCTCTGCACATCGAATTTCACATGAAAAGTCTAGATTTCACCCTTTCACGCACTATTTTCGAGGACAGAAGAAATCGGAGGATACACGCGTTTTCACATCGTTAAAGTATCGCTATTAGTGTGTAAATCCTTTACAACAGTGTGACATAGGCTATATTTCATCTAAGTATTCTATCTGGAAAAACATCACTTTATATCAGCTTTATATCTGTTACGCACTGCAAGACTAGAATATAGAACTCATTTTGGGCTTTTGATGAAATAATAAGCCCATGCTCTACCTATGTCACAGTATGACCCCTCAGTTTCAAACTCTCTTAAGGTAGTCTAATATTTTCTCACTTATCATGTTTCTAAAGATAGCAAAGTCTCTAAAACAGCAAAGAGGTGTTGTAAATTTCGGATTAATACTATCTACCACTTTATAAATTCGGTAATATAGCTGATTCCATTATAATGGCCATCTCCCGCTATGTAGGGAAGGGACTGAAATAAAGTTATAAGATCTCGCCACAACTAAATAACGCATGATTACCGCCCCAACTCGCGAATTCACATCTCTGGTACTCTTGTACCTCGCTTCCACCCACATGCGGACACGTCATTGCTAACTAATTGATTGACTAATTAAGTAAATTTGTCATGAGAGCTGCGAGCTAGCATCCCAAAGATGTTGAGGCTCACATGCGGTTCTTCATCGTCCAAATGTCTTGGCTCAAACTGGTATAGGGACTGAGCCCCACGTGTCGCATTACACGCCCTAAATTACACACTTACACACTTTTTTTAAATTATCTGGCTGATGGCAAGTTTGCGAAATTGTATGATACAAACAAAGTATATATATAATATGTAATAATAGTAATAATAATATCATCAACTAAATTGGCGACCTATAAATGATGTAGGCAACGCAGTTTGGATTTGGTTCAAATAACGTTTGTTCAGAAAGCAAACTAATAGCGAAATTGGTCATATTTAGAGTTACTGTTACACTCGAGTGCACATCCATTTGACGCAGTTCGATCATTCACAATCTCATCGTGAAATACAAGTCCAATACTCCACCTCGATATTTAAACGAGAAATTGGAGTTCACACCAGGCGCACAGCTGCTTACCGCTCGGAGACTAGAGTCCAGCGATACCATACAACGCGAAATATTCTAAGTCGTTTACTTCCTAGCTACATAATGACCGACTGTCCGCTTTCGCGTCTTAATCCGAACTGTCTCTCTACCCGTCTCCGGTCGCGTCTCCCGCGTGCTGATCATCGTCGCTCAACTGCAGTCCTTTTGCGGCCGGGCGGGGTTGGTGCGCTGGATTGCGGTTTAATTATTGATGTCCACCTAAGTATAGCGTCCGTTCACCAGCCATTGCTCTGCATTCGTAGGCACTATGTAGACGATGAGAAAAGCATCGTTGAAGAAAACCACCGTCCATACTTACGATTACAAAGTCCGCGTAACTCAAGTAACAAGGTAAACCTGTAATCTCTATTCATAATGGGCAAAGTGGGGGCTTCCTCCGTTCATTGAGAACGTTTGTTTGTAGGTACTGTTTTTTATTACAGTCCTTTTCATTTATTGCGTCACCAAGCGAACACTTACTTTGGTAGTACACGTACTACTAGTTCGTGCATCTTATATCACGTGTAAGACAGCCAGAAATGTGCTACGTCCAACCCGAAATACTAAGAGAATCACACAGGCAATACTCTGTAACAAAACGAGTTCACATTCAGTCCTCTTCAGTGGATTCTTCGAAAGAAGATACTCGCCAAAATGTTCTGCACATGCATACGGAACACGCCACGCAGAATATTCACAAAGGCCGATAGTTTCAGACGCGGTTTATTCTGCAACCAACATTCGAAAACCTCTCAAAACTTCACCGAAATGTGCGTAATTGCACCTGCTAGAACGGCGATATAAACCGAGCGCGATTTAATCGTCATTTCTCCATCTTACAGATAAGTTTTTCGGACACATTTAACATGACCTTCTCGTCGGACAGCGACTCCACGACTGCCCGAATGCCGTCGGTCATAGGGCATATAACTCATTCAATTACGTGGGAAAGACTTGTCTCTCATTGGTTGATTAAAAGGATCATCCAATCAGATTAACCTTTCATGTTCAATTTCGAGTGCAAACCGCTTTACTCCAATAACCATTCGCAGATGCATCTACGTCATTTCATCTTGCAAAAATTCACACGACGTTCCACAAATATAAACGAAACGAAAATCAAAATAAAACTATGCTTGAAATATACATTAAACTAATTATCCTCTTACTATCTTTTCATCTGCCTTATTACAAAAGCAAACGATTCTAGACGTACGTAATCCACCAGTTAGGAGTATCCACCGTTTTCAGGATATCCTGATTACGTAACACTTGCTAGGTATCGATGGTGTAATACATTATAAAATTGAAATATGACCTATGTCCCCACGTACACACTCACATTCACTCTCATCTACTCCCACCCTAACACAAAATATAAATATCAACTTTTAAATCATTATTTCTATTACGAAAGCAACATTATTATAAGTTTAGAACCAAAATTCCTTAAAAATACCTTGTGCGCACTGAGAGTGCTGTTATTCTTTTTAAATGACAAAGAAGCTTAAACTGTCATGATTCCTATCTGAATTCTAGGTTTAATAAGTTTCGGTTAAGTACTTTTTTATAGGTTTTTTATATTTCCAAAACTATTAAAATTATCCGCATGAAAATCTTACACACTCTCTTTCTTAATTATAAAAGTTCCTATACCAAATTTGAAAACAAACAGATCATATTTACTACAGTTATTTAGTTTCTTAGGTGAGATGAATAAGTGATCTTAGTACGCTCCACACAGAGCAGTTCTCACGGTCCGCACACCTCGACATGTGGCATTATGACGTCAGCAGCCAACTACACATCGGCCGGGGCTGAGGCTTCACTGCGTCCCCAATACATCTTGACCTAACGGAACAAAACCCATTGAAAAACTCTGCAGCCGTGCAAATAGCTGTGACGTTACACCTTCCCTGAATCCATCCATCTGACTGAATACAGTTTAATCTACATTATTTTCCATTTTAACATATTTAAATAATCAAAGCTTGAGCACTTTCACATTCTAAATAAAGTAACAATAATATTCATTACATAATAAAAGTTAAATTCTTTTACATAAAACCAATACAATTTCCTTCTTAGTTTTTAATGTCATCGCCAGTAGCTTTGCACCAAAGTGCTTTCTGATAAATAAATAAAGAAGGAAAGTAACTATTATGCACTAAACTTTACAACAAACATTGTATTACCTATTGATAAAATAAGATGTAATGCTGTCATCGTTCAATGTATTTTGTGTGGAGGAAATGATGATCTGAGGCTCAACTGAAAATGCAGACAATTTAAATATACCATATCTTTTAAACAAATAAAGTTAGAGAGTTGATATTTACAACATTTGTCATTTTAATGATTCGTGTTTGCATGAAATATCGATCGTTAAGTTTGACCAAAGCGTTCAGATTTTAGCATTGAGGTCTTTATTATAAAACTCGTTAATTTCACTTTAACGGTAAATCCTAAACTTTCATAGATATTATCAATATTCAAGTATTATTCGAGTCCCCATGAAGATTTAAGAAATGTGGTAGATTAAAATTACTATGGCTTAATTCCCTGAATTACTACAGAATTAAATAGTTACCATAAATGTTTATGGCCGATCTTAGATATTTAACACTGCTACGCCTCCCTGGATACAAACAGCTCCTACGGCGTTTCTCTATGACGTAGGTTCTCGTCTGTCTCACTCGCACACTATAGCGCTTAGACCTGATCAGCCTGGCCTCCTTCAGCACAATAGATGCCTGTGAATATCCCCATCTTGTGGCAAATCTGCGCTCTTTGTGGCACACGGTGTGCGATGACAGGACTCGTTTCACAATTCCTGGGAGGCTATCTCTTTCGGCCATATACTTAAATGAAAGCGTAATGTTCGTTAACTCACAGAGCACCTTGGCATGGTGATTAATTTTTCCCACAGTCGAATTACACTCGCCAGGGAATTCAAATGGGCCTCCCTGCACTCTCTCTTTTTGCGAGTGGAAAGGAAATGACTATTAGCGGTAAGGAGAACTCCGCCATGCGCCGTACAATGGCTTCCGAGGTATGCATATAGGTGCAGATGTAAATTTAAAGATATCAGTCCATTCAGTTACAGGCACACAAAACTCACAGAAGAATGTTGTCGCTTATTTATCGGAAAATCAAAAGACGGAACTTGCTACTGCTGATTGTCCCTCAGTAAAAGCCTTTGTTTAGTCCGTAATTCTTTCATTGCGGTCACTTCACGATATGCATGTAACCGGCTGTAATATATTTCCCCACAATAGTCAGAAGAAGCGGAAAATAGATCATCTGTCACCCTCCTTTTTGTCAGAGTATCGCTTATCCCCCCCATATTTGCACGAACTCTCAGTCATCCGTATATAGTGATATATACCCAAAGCGAAGTCACAGGCCCCTGCTAAATCTCTCGAAATCTCATCACGCTGCAACAGCACTTTTCCATTAGTTAGAAAGGTGTCTAGCCCTTTACTCATTACTGGCTATGTTAAGAGCTATCGCAAAGAGAACAAAAAAAAAAAGCACACTAACGTTCAGGGCGAATTTAACCACCATGCGGATGCTTGCGTCCAAATAACTTTTACAATCTGTCCTCCTTCTAGTAACTAGTAATCAGTGACACAGTAGAACAGTATTTTTCAGCTATTTTAGATTCAGTAGTTACATTTATCTACAATTAGTTAAACCGAGCGAGGTGGCGGAGCGGTTAGCACAGTGGACTCGCATTCGTGGCGATGATAGTACAAACCCGCGCCCGGCCATCCTGATTTAGGATTTTCGTGATTTCCCTAAATCGCTTCAGGTAAATGCTGGGATGTTTAATTTGGAAGGGCACAGCCGATTTCCTTCCCCATTCTTCCCTAATCCGATGGGACCAATGATCTGGCTTTTTGGTCCCCTCCCTCAAATCAACCAACCAACCAACCAACCTACAAACAGTTCCTACGTCCACCAGTCCTCAATACTCTGCAAATCTCTACAGCTTACTGGTGTCGCAACCCTGCTACAGACAGAAGCCTATATGAAAATAAGTGTTCCACAAATCACATCACCGTGTGGATTACGTTGTGCTTAATGATAGAATAAAAATGAATGTCTGTATACTTCTGCGTATAATTTAATCTCCTCTATGATCTCTATGCCAGATATAGGTCATTTTAATGGCCAAGGAAGCGTTACTGCTACACACATAACGTGAGAGGACCGTAAAAGGAAAATCTGATACATCTGCAATTCGTCGAATCGAATGATTGTCTATAAATATGTCTCTGCCCATGTCCTCATCTCCTTTTGTCGTATTCCAATCATTACTATACTAGAAATACGACAGTGTAATGTTGTCAGAGTCTTCGTCGAAAAGCACAGTGTTTCGTGAGAAGTTATCACATTTCTTCAAATGGACTTCATCTCTATAAAACGAATCTAACAGCATCTCAGAGATTCCAATATATCATCCATTTAATAATTTATATTATGGCAACAGCCTCAAAGCTCTGCGCATAAAACAGAATTACTGCAAGAGTAGTGGGTGATTCGAGACTTAATCACAGTACTGCTAATTTTTTTACCCCCATACGCTGTTTGATAATGGACCGACCATGACACTGTTTCATTCTAGAGCAGAGTATATCCACAAGGGTAGTACACATAAGTGTAGAGGTAGTTATTTATTTAGAAGTAATTCATTATTTACAGGCTTATCCAACTATCATACATCGAGAGCCAGTTATCCAACAAGTAAAAGACGGACCAAATCAATGTCAATGTGTCCTCCAGTAACGGCAGTCATCTAAGTACTTCTTACACTTCCATCCGTATTGCAGTGCCCCTGACTGTAGATGACACACTGGTGGGATTTGTGGTCACTCGCCTACTACACTGTCACTTCTTATTCGGTGGATCACACACCACTGAAAAACAATGCCAGTCAATTTGTGCCTGACGTATTCTTCTGCTTTAGCTCACCGAGTTGTCAGCTTTTACCTTTTGGATTGCTTCCCTTAAGAATCCAGCAAATGAATCCCAACACAACATATGCATACTACTTCAGTTCACTCCAGATGCTTACTGTTACGCATTTTACTGCAGTTAACTCTTCCTATGACAGTGAACGGGATTTCTAGTCCTATTAATGTGCAATACATTTAGTTATGTTCATGTTAAGTACAATGTTAGTCTTCTCGACTGCTTGTAGATAACGCCACCACAGGCGAGCATTCCACATCTCAAACAAATACGCTGCAAGCGGCTGTACAGTGCATGGTGGATGGTACACGGCACCGGTACTGTCGACTATCTTTCTATCCCAGTCTCACATGGTGATAAAAATTATGTGCCTATTCTTCCATACATACTGTAATCCAAACCTGCGTTTCAGGAAGGAAGACGTCGTCTTTCCCAGAGATCTTTTTGTCCGTCACATATTCGAATGGAGTATGCCAAATTATACGGTCCTAGCAGCATCAACATGATGCCTTTGCTTTGCCGATCATTCACGTAACACGAACAGATGTGGACTCACATGCCGGCCGAAGTGGCCGTGCGGTTAAAGGCGCTGCAGTCTGGATCCGCAAGACCGCTACGGTCGCACGTTCGAATCCTGCCTCGGGCATGGATGTTTGTGACGTCCTTAGGTTAGTTAGGTTTAACTAGTTCTAAGTTCTAGGGGACTAATGACCTCAGAAGTTGAGTCCCATAGTGCTCAGAGCCATTTGAACCATTTTTTTTTTTGGACTCACATGACTGGTAGACAGTTATTATGTTGTGTCGAGCTGTAGAATCGACGTTACTGTTGAACAGTATGTGTTTTTAAACCACAAATGAGTCTACTCTTGTTAATGTCGGGATAGCAACCGACAATGACGTCAAAGTTTTAGTGGAAGCTGAGAATGTGAACGTACGACGGCGGGGCTCATTCAAGTAGAGTTGGGGAAGCTATGCGGCAAATGGACATGAATATCAAAGGGCAGTTCACTGTTAAGTCGAACAAAAAGTTTGACCCACCGGTTTACATCCCAAACACCCCCAGACATCCAGTATGTTACGGAGCTACACGCCCTTAACAAATAACCTACTCCAAAGGTCCAAGATACAACCACTTCTGCTCACATTATCATGACTTTACTTCAGGTCAAATATTCTAAATTTTCTAGCAAATGTAGCGCAATTGTAAACACTTAGAGCAAGTGCACTATTTTTCTGTAGCTGTGCATATCGCTTTCTCGCTGGGCCCGCAGACGTTACTCCAGACCTATTGCTGCTGAAACCACTTTCAGACACTGAGCAGTGCCCGGCTCGTGTTGATGCCTTGTTCTTTGGCATTTCTCACAATCGAGTGGCGTCTTATTTCTCCCTGAGTTACTGCCATAACGAGTTGCTGACTTTCCTCAGTCAGTGGCAGCAGCAGCACTTATCGATACTAGTACTCCTATACCATCTCTTTGGCTCTTTGGTGTAACCGCTATATTTCCGTGTGTGGTGTGTGTGGCAGCAGTCGGTTGGGGCAGAGCAGCGAGGAAGTCTCCACGCCGCCAAGTCAGGTCGGAGCCGCTGTCTACGTGCAGGCGCAGTCGGATTTGTGAGGCTCTAGCTGCAAAGTTCGTCGCCCATCGAAAATGGACACTGAAGTGGAGTGTTCAGTTAACCTGTTATGAAACCTCAACTGCTGTGACATCTCTTCGTTCATTGCCGGTTGTTGCTTTCTGGGCCGTTCCCGCAAGGAGCAATGTATGGTCTGTTGGTGTCAGCAAAATTTTGCAGCCGTCTCCCTGCAGGGTGTTTAACTATTGAATTGATTGATACATATTAGTGAAATGCACCAGAGGTATCTATTGCCATGTGTCCGTTAACGTTCCATTTACCTGCCCTGATCGTTAGCGAAATTTTCAAGCAGTGTGTTTTTCCTCGCCATGTTGATGCTGTCCGTCACGGCGTATAGTTTGACAGCCTTTGGTGTTGTTCATATTTTCGAGTGGTTATTGTGTTTTGACTATATTCAGACGCCAATTTTTAAGGCGTAGTGCTGTTGGTATATTCGTCCTAGCAGATTTTTCTGTTGTCATTCTGTTGGTTGGGTGGAAGGGAATTGATTACGTTGTTGGTCGGTCCTTCAGCCGTCCCTGGGTCGGGTTGCCATCCGATTATTTAGTATTACGCTTGTCTGCCTGTCTCAGCTAAACTTATGTTAGAGTTACCTCCTCAGGCCGACCCTTGGAGCACTTCCGACCACCACAGTTCTGTTGTTTTAGATTGTCATTTTCTTTTCGTCTCAAGTACTGTGCGAGGCCTTCAGCTGACTATTAATTTAGTTTGTTTTAATTTCAAGATAAGGCCTCTAGCTGTCTTAAATTAAAATTTCGAAGATTCTTGCTTAAACGAACATTTTTTTAAAAAAAATCGGATTTGGCCCGTTGGATATCATCATTATTGTTATCCAGGCCTTAAGCCATGACTTGTTCTGTGTTCAGTATGTGGCCTTCAACCGATATTTTTGTGAAATATTTTAAGATAAGGCCTTAAGCCATCTTAAATTAAAATCTGAAAAGTCACTTGTTTAAAACCCTTTAAAATTATCTTTTCTATCTGAGATTCTTGTTATCCAGGCTTTATGCCCTCAGTTCCTCTATCTCCAGTGTGTGGCCTTAAGCAGAGTTTTTATGCAAAAATTTGTAGCTAAGGCCTTCAGCCAAGTGTATTCCATGAGCCAATTTTAACAACTTGTGTTCAGGCCTTGAACCGTTTTGTTTTTTAATGCTTTTAAGGGCATGTGTGATTAAGTGTTTTAGGAAAATTAAGTTTGTATGTTTTGTGCAACTGACAGTAACTGGTTTTGGCCCCTTTCCACAACTATAACCTCATCCGCTCTGTCCTGTGAAACTAGATTTCAGACACCACTATGGAGATATCGTGGATGGATCCAACTTCGAGGCCTATCCGACTCCTGTCGGAGACCTACCCTATAACCCCCTCAGCCCGCGAGAAATCGATATGTACACATACAGAAAAAGAGTGCAATTCCTCTAAGTGTTTAAAATTGTACTACATTTGAAATCAAATTTGGAACACGTGGCCTGACGTGACGTCATGAGCGTATGTGCAGAGGTTTTGTCATCTTGGATCTGTATTGTAGACTATATATGATGGGAGTGTCGCTCTGTAGTAGATGTCTGGGTGCGTTGGTGTGGTATATCGGTAGATATAACTGTTTCATATGTGCGATACTTTGTAACCTGTGCAGAGAGGAGATACTGCCATGTTCATCTCCTGAATCATCATTGCTACACAGTTCAAAGTATGGTGTGTGGGGGATTAGGCTAGCTCACTCTAAAAATAGAATATATGATGCGAAGCTGGCATCTTCCAGAGGTTGGTCTTTAACTCTTAAGCAACATCCTGACAAAATAAGTGGAGCTGGATTCTTTTATACCAGTGACGCTATTGAAACCATGAGTTTCCATTGTGCCGCAGGGTTAAAATATTGGGATGAAACGAATAACCAATGGGTTGAACATGCTGTGTGATTTTCCAAGTGCCTGTGTGTGTTTCTTGGGAGGGCTAAAGATTTTGTGGGTAATATTTGTCAGAAGTGATATGTAAAAATTGCTGCAAAGTTCGCAGCTAATACTAAAACTTGATCTAAATTTCTGAAAGTAGCCACAGAAAACCACATAATTGCGAGAGCTTCACACAATGCTTGTCTAAAAACTGCGGTCCCGAGTTCGAGTCTCAACCTGGCACACAGTTTTAATCTGCCAGGAAGTTTCATATCAGGACACACTTCGCTGCAGAGTGAAAATCTCATTCTGGCCACAGCCAGGCTGTGGCTAAACCATGTCTCCGCAATATCCTTTCTTTCAGGAGTGCTAGTTCTGCAAGGTGCGCGGAAGAGCTTCTGTTAAGTTTGGAAGGTAGGAGACGAGGTACTGGCAGAAGTAAAGCTGTGGGGACGGGGCGTGAGTCGTGCTTGGGTAACTCAGTAGGTAGAGCACTTGCCCGCGAAAGGCAAAGGTCCCGAGTTCTAGTCTCGGCCTGGCACACAGTTTTAATCTGCCTGGAAGTTTCAAAAAGATCCCAGTCTCAGACTGAGTAAAGCGGATTCTTTAAACTGGTAATAGTCTAAATCAGGGGTGAAACTGCAGTTAGAATTACGTGCAGCAAGTACAAAGACAGGTTACGGCTCGCCGCCTTTTCAGGTACACAGTACTCTTGGTAGATTTCGCTGAAAGTGACTGGCCTGTTTTCTCGTCTTGAGGTGCTGTGTTCAAGTGAGGTAATGAACACTACACTCAAAAGAAAAAGTATTCCCCGCATTTCTGTTAGCAAAAATACGACTTGTGAGCTAGAAATAGTTATAAATGTGTTTTATTCCCTAATGCTATTGCTACAGGATTCGTTTTTATACGGTTAGAGATTTATAGCAGCATTGGGACAGTGAGTCGCTGTTCGACTATTACTATCCACCATTATGTACCTCCCAGCAGCTCATCACTTGCAAATCGCTAGAAGGTTACTCCAATCCACTTCAGTGATCGATTGCTGTTCTATCATTATTATTGTTATTATCCATTCATCTCACATAAGGATATTGGCTGTAAGTAGCTCTCAAGTGCTAGACACACAGCGAAAATATCCTCTCTTTATCAAGTAGTTATTGGCGAGACGGCTAGAGCTACTGTCTTGCTCCCAGTCAATGGTAACTATGTTCCCCCAACTCACATTTTTCACAGCTAGAGGAAGAGATTTGAATGTTCTCTGCCGATTTTTTAATTTACCACCAATAGTAAGTTCAATACGTCATGGCTGCAAAATTCTAACACGAATTCTTTACAGACGAATGGAAAAACTGGTAGAAGCCCAACTCGGGGAAGATCAATCTGGATTCTGTAGAGATATTGGACCACATGAGGCAATACTGTCCCTACGACTTATCTTAGAAGAAAGATTAAGAAAAGGCAAACTTACGTTTCTAGCATTTGTAGACTTAGAGAAAGACTTTGACAATGTTGACTGGCCCGGCCGGAGTGGCCGAGCGGTTCTAGGGGATACAGTCTGGAACCGCGCGACCGCTATGGTCGCAGGTTCGAATCCTGCCTCGGGCATGGATGTGTTTGATGTCCTTAGGTTAGTTAGGTTTAAGTAGTTCTACGTTCTAGGGGACTGATGCCTCAGAAGTTAAGTCCCATAGTGCTCAGAGCCATTTGAACCAATGTTGACTGGAATACTCTCTTTCAAATTCTGAAAGTGGCAGGGGTAAAATACAGGCAACGAAATGCTATCTACAATTTGTGCAGAAACCAGATGGCAGTTAACAAGTATCGAGGGGCATGAAAGGGAAGCAGTGGTTCGAAAGGGAGTGAGACAAGGTTGTAGCCTATCCCCGATGTTATTCAATCTGTATATTGAGCAAGCAGTAAAGGAAACTAAAGAACAGTTCGGAGTCGGTATTAAAATCCATGGAGAACAAATAAAAACTTTGAGGTTTGTCGATGACATTGTAATTCAGACACAGCAAAGGACTTGGAAGAGACATTGAACGGAATGGACAGTGTCTTGAAAGGAGGATATAAGATGAACGTCAACAAAAGCAAAACGAGGATAATGGAATGTAGACGAATTAAGTTGGGTGATGCTGAGGGAATTAGATTAGGAAATGAGCCACTTAAAGCAGTAAAGGAGTTTTGCGATTTGGGGAGCAAAATAACTGATGATGGTCGAAGTAGAGAGAATGTAGACTAGCAAAGACAAGGAAAGCGTTTATGAAGAAGAGAAATTTGTTAACATCGAGTATGGATTTAAGTGTCAGGAAGTCGTTTCTGAAAGTATTTATATGGAGTGTAGCATTGTATGGAAGTGAAACATGGACGATCAATAGTTGAGACTAGAAGAGAATTGAAGCTTTCGAAATGTGCTGCTACAGAAGAATGCTGAAGATTAGGTGGGTAGATCACGTAAGTAATGACGGGGTACTGAATAGAATTGGGGAGACGAGAAACTTGTGGCACAACCTGATTAAAAGAAGAGAACGGTTGATAGGACGCGCTCTGAGGCATCAAGGGATCACCAATTTAGTATTGGAGGGTAAAAGTAGTGGAGCTAGACCAAGAGATGAATACACTAAGCAGACTCAGAAGGATGTAGGTTGTAGTAATTACTCAGAGATGAAAAAGCTTGCACCGGATAGAGTAGAATGGAGAGCTGCATCAAATTAGTCTCTGCACTGATGACCACAACAACTGCAGTAGGAGGGGATTTGGATTCGATGCACCATCTCGGATTGTGGCATCATAGTCAGACTGCACCAGTATTCCAAAAATAATGCAATAAAGGGAGCTCTGTGCGTCCATCAACACCAGCTGTATGCAAATTAACTTTTTATAAACAATGAATATATTATTATCATTATTGTAAATATTATTAGAACTTCTACAATGAAATGCCATGTAATTAGCATTTCAGTTTATTGTCGAAATCCCAGGTTGCAATGAAAGCTTGAATTTTCAGGCGATTTTTGAATTACTGACAAAAATGAGTAGGGATGATTACTTAGTCAAATAAATTAATATAAAAAGTGCGCCATAACCTCTTTCTTTACCCTACCCACTTTAAGGGCAAAGGTCTCACATTCGAGTCATGGTCGAGCAAAAAAGGTTTGACCTTCCAGAGAGGAAGGCTGGGGCTTTTTCAGAGTGGGAGGAACGAGGAGGTGACAAAACAATATCCCAAGATCGGCATCTCTTTTCCCAGAGTGGAGGGGGAGGAGAGGGAGGGAGAGGGGTTGGGGGGGGGGCTGGTTTCAGAAAGATGGATTGTGCCCAGGTGGTCAGTAATCAATTAGCATAACAGTTCGTTAGGGGGAGGGGGAGATGGGTAATTTGTCCTTGAACGTATGCATGACCTGAATGTATGCTACCTATGCAAACAAAATTAACCAGAACGCCCTTACCCCACTAGTTGTAGTGCCTATGCTCGGAATTAGGGCATAATGTTCCTGTGAACATGCATGCATGTCCAAAGGACACATGTTTGCGACAATTGGGAGTCTGCGCTAATGGTAAGACGACTGTATGCGATAAGCATGATATCTGGATTCGAGTCCTGGTGCAGCACGAGTTTTTACTGTCATCATTCCATTATACATGTAAGTAGGCTGTTTATGTTTCCTTATTGGCAACGTTACGTAGCGCTCTGTATGAAAATCACAGTCTGTGCTGTGTGCAGTCTGTGGCTAGTTTGCATTGTTGTCTGCCATTGTAGGGTTGGGCAGCGGCAGCTGGATGTGAACAGCGCGTAGCGTTGCGCAGTTGGAGGTGAGCCGCCAGCAGTGGTGGATGTGGGGAGAGAGATGGCGGAGTTTTGTAATTTGTCATGAACTGCTATATATATTACGACTATTAAGGTAAGTACATTGTTTGTTCTCTATTAATATCTTTCATTTGCTAACTATCCCTATCAGTAGTTAGTGCCTTCTGTAGTTTGAATCTTTTATTTAGCTGGCAGTAGTGGCACTTGTTATATTGCAGTAGTTCGAGTAACCAAGACTTTTGTGAGGTAAGCGATTTGTGAAATGCATAGGTTAATGTTAGTCGGGGCCATTCTTTTGTTGGGATTTCTGAAAGTCAGATTGCGTTGCGCAAAAAAAAAATATTGTGCGTCAGGTTAAGCACAGTCCTGTATAAATTGTTCAAAGGGGACGTTTCATATGGCGACCCTGCCAGGATACCTCACTGGAATCTTCTGATCTTTTTCTTGTAGTTTGTGTAATTAGTGTAGCCATTGTTTATTGCTAGTGCGTAATTGTAGAGAGAATCTCCTTTGTAGTTGCAGTCTTTCATTGTTGTACAATAAAACAGTTGTGGCATGCATGTAGATTTGCACCAAGTATTTCGCAGCTGCGCTTGCTATTAACTACATATTATTTTCAGTGCTATGTTAATGTGTTCTCTTATTCTTGCTCTTCAAATTGTGCTTTTCTGTGTTATTGTGTGAAATATTGTGACAATAATGGCGTGTGAAAAATGTAACACTAGGCTCCAAAGTAAACTGAGAAATAATAGTGACGATGAGCGTATCTTGCCAGCACCACTGTGTAATGAATTAACAGATGTTCAAAGTAGTAATTTGATAACTGTGCATAGGGAAATGGAGTGGGCTGCAAACAATGGCGTAGACAGTGAAACAGGTAGTGAACAGGGAAGCATTATCGATCGATCGCTCGGCAACAGCTCGCCTCAGGAATCCGAAATGACAGGACACAATTTTGCAAATACTGTAGATTCAGGTTTTGCGTCCTCACCGTTTTCTCAAATGAGTCAAGACGCATTTTCCGCTTGTCAAAATGTGAATGTTGTCGGTGCAAATTCACTGCCAAAAAGCACTGAGGAACATGTTTCAGACACCAGTGCATTGTTATTACAATTAATGCAACAAATGGGACAAAAGCTTGAAAAGTTAGACACAATGGAACAAAATCAGAGACAAACACAGCAACAGTTAGACACAATGGAACAAAATCTTCAAAAGTTAGACACCACGCTTGAACAAACACGTGAAGAATTAACTACTGAGTTACATAACATCGAATCGAAATGTCAAAAAGTCTGTAATGACGTAAAAACATAAATTTGTGAGGATTTCCAACCTATTTTTTCGCGGCATGAAAATGCATTACAGAATCACGAAGCAGCCATAAAAGAACTGCAAACTATTGTTCATCAAAATCATGAGACCCTACAAGCTAAAATTGACTGAGTTGCATCTACCGATTTGGTTACGCAACTTGCAAAAACTCAAGAAAACTTAAAGGACACAGTAGATACGATTTGAACACAAATGGACACTCTCAAACTTGGTTCAGATAAACACACTGAGGAAATAAGTACACTATCGGAGAAAGTAGCCGAACTTTCGGATCAGTTCACTAACTTATCTGCGAAGGTAGATGATGATCTGAATGACACAAGACCTGTAGCCATCACTGACACAGAAGAGTATGAACAAATTAAGAAATTCAAACAAAATCAGAATCAAATTAATATGCAACACCAAAGAGAAATCCGCAAAGTACAAGATCAGCAGACACAGGTAATACAAGAATTACGTATTTCAGAGGGCACTCGCGCCCCAATACGGGAAGAGGAACATAGAAATACGGAACAGCCACAAATTAATAACACAGCGCATTTCGGAAATTATGACAGAAATTGGCAAGGTGCACCGAATTTTGAAGTGGAACCGCCGAAACGACGTAACAATGACCGCTATGCGACTCGCCGACATGATGATTTTGACTATAAGCTGTTCATTACCACACATAAATTCAAAACATTTAAGAATTCTGGCAACGACATTCATCCACAAGCATGGCTCCATCAATTCTCTCATTGTTTTCCTCCCAACTGGTCGTTAGAACACAGATTAGAATTTATGTGTGGCTATTTAGAGAATGAACCAGCTGTAAGAATGCGATCGGTCATTCACGATTGTCACAATGAAGGAGATTTTGATCATGCCTTCTTCTCAGCTTATTAGTCTCAAGCCACACAAGACCGAGTAAAACATAGCATCATAATGATGAAACAGCCCCTCAGAACTCATCCGCATTTGCTTAATCAAATTACCTGAACATTTACGGCATATTATTATGGCAGGACGTTGCAAAGACGACATTGAAGCTTTTCAGGGACTCTTACAAGAATTAGAAATTGACACTGACAATCGCGGAAAGCGGAAACAGGAACACAACAATTACAGGTCATATCCGTCACAATTCCGTGATGACAGAAACAGTAACTGGACACAGCAAGGCTATTCTCACAACACAAATCGTGACCAAAACAGACACCACCCGTATGACAACCGTTGGCAGAGTAATAATAGTTACAGAGAAAGATCGCATTTCCGTAGTAATGACTATCACAGAGACAATCAGAGAAACAGACAATATGGGAACCAAAACAATTATTATCAAGGGAGGCAGAATAACTTCAGACGCAACAGTTCGGCGCACAGTTACGATTCAGGAAGAAATTCTCCACCACATGCCCGACAAGAAAGAAATTATGAAATCTACCAACATGACGAAAGACGAGATAATCATAACGACAGACCTGAATTTCATCAGAACTGGCGGGATTCAAACAGAGCAGGGTACTTTCGACATCGTGAATTTGTAGAAGTTAGGTCTCCTAATCCTAATAACAACGCGTGCCAACAAAGAGACAGACAATGACTCGCGCCGCAGGCACCCACGTGCGCCGGGTGGCTCAGAGAAAAATAACATAGAAGCTAACATTGAGAAAAAATCCTGTATTCTTTACTTACGTACACTGCATGATAATTGCGTTCAAGCTGAAACTCTGAGTACTTTGAAGAGTAAAAGATTGTACCACATTTCAGATGTAAAACCGTTTATTGAAAGATAATCTGCTTTTTAACTTTGTCATTGCCATATAACTTTTCACTTTACATGGCTAGTATGCTTTGTCAGACTTAGTATCTGTTAACATACAACAACATTTGAAGTTAAATATCCAGTCAAGAACCAAGAGAACTTATTTAAACAGAAATTACGAATGCATTGTTATAGTGAACAGACGTCACAGTGTCATTGTGTGTGTACATTCTTGCTTGTTAGTTGCACGATTACGTAACGACTATAAGGCTCACATACTTAGAACATTTACCAGTACTGCTAATGAGATTTTAATGCAACCTTTTGGTTTACTTGAAATTTGGTGTATCATGAGGTAAGTACATTGGCTTCTGCAGAACTTAGCTTTCGGAGGACGATAACTACGACACTTCCACAGAGATTATCTTACAGCAAGACGCACATTTAGCGCTACAGGACATGTATTTGAGTCATTAATTTCGCACTTAAAACATGCATTTTTTAAGATATTTGAAGTACAATGATACAAGGGTTTTCCGTGATATATTTCATTCCATTGCTGTAATCTGTAACACCTGAGGGTATAATTACATTAATCCTCAGGGGGTACACGCTTACTTTGTGTACCATGTGTTTGGCAAGCACAAGGAGCCCTAGCTAATATGGTATTTGCTTATACAACTTTACACATTGGTACCATATTTCTCTAACGCACAAATTACACAGCTATCTGATCACTTAACTGGGAGAGACAAACATTTATTTTACTACATCAGTGACAGATGCTTACGTAATTACACAGATGGATAACTTCACGCTTATGAAACTGTATTTTGTCTGTACTTTGTAAACTGTTCAAATTTTTTCGGAACCATTGTGATACAATGAGAGCTTTGAATGATGTATTTGGTATGGGATCATGATTTTTAAAGTGCGTTTGAGGCAGATGACACTTTTGACATGAACAGAGAATTTTTTTAGGTTTTGAAATTATTGGAGGAAGCTACAACGATTTTGAGACTTGACTGAGGTGTTATAATGTTATTACTACGACGACAATGTGTATTGTGCTGTTGAGGTATGTTTATGGTCAATACGCTGATGCGATATGAGTTATTTGATTATGCTATGTAGCTGTTATGATGAAATATTGAAGAAGTGTCGACGAATAAGGTAAGTGGTTAGGGACTCTGGTTTGTGAAAAAGGTTGTTGGAAACCAAGAATCGTACTTTAAGTGTTATGAAATGTATGTAAATGCGTGAATGTATTACAATTCCGACGAAAACTTTTTGACACTGTTATATTCAATAGGATTTTCTTTCTACAGATTTGTAACGCAAATTCTTGACCTGTGAAATATTTTTATATGAGACTGTCACTGTAGCGGAAACTGCTGTCGTAAATATTCCAGAAAGAAAGGTAAGTGACCTGACGTAATGCGTTTTGAGCACCCAGCTGAGAGATAGTCGTCTGACAAAAGAAAGCCATTAGGTGGAGAGGAAAAAAAGGGCCATTATGATCGCTATTGACATTCCTTGTAGAAAGCACCGCAAATACGACACGCTCATTACTTGGAAAGATACTTACATCTGCACACTTGATTATGACAAGCGTCTTTCTCGAGAATTGAGAGAATTTTTACTGCATTATGAAATGCCATATGGCTAATGAATGATTTTTCATGCCGTCCTTTGTACATATTTGCTCATTTTCTTTAATATCTAGTTTCTAGCTGCACTGCAGCATTGGTTAAAATAAAATTTAATATATGTACTAATATAGTTATTTTATGCCTACAGATCCAGTCAATAAGAAATTTATGATCTACTTCCAAGAAAACGAGGGCACATAAATAGACATTCCCCTTCACAGGAATTGCATAAATAATTTCTTTACGATTTGGTAACTTATCTGCTAGTGTAAGTTCTCGTGATGCATCACTCTAGTTTTAAGATGTGACATAGGTATTAGACACGGTCATTTCCAGTGTAATATTTTTTCTGCTTGAGCTTTGTCATGCTTAGGTATACGTTATAGCATTTACTGCTGCTGTTTGCCAGGCATAATGTTATGGAATTTGACATTGTATTACGCTGTTAAGCCAGTTTACTACGCATTTATTTTTCTTGTTTGCTGCACAGTGCCTTATATTAGTTTTAATATTGCAATTGCTTTGCCAGTTTGAATTATTTGTCATTGATGTTTGTGTTACTTGTTTTGTGCTGCTGCATTGCCTCGTCCCTTAGTTTAGCATCTGAGCTCAGTAGATTTAAGTTAGCTTGAGAGGGGATAGCCTATAAGAGAATGAGTTGCAATGAATTGGAAGAAATGCATTGAGAAGTTATACAAAAAAAAAGTACAGAAAGCAGGTATAGATAGGACTTTTGGGAATAATGATGAACCAAGGGAGATCTCCATGCAAAATACTGCAGTAAAACCAACCCTGTCCTTTCCTTTTGTATTATTTTGCTATGTGTGTATGTACCATTGTGTGTTTGTCTTTTCCCTGTCTTTAAGTGTTTAGCTAATAAGATTTATGTTGTAGAATTTTTCAAATACTATGTTATTTATCTTGTAAAGATGCTTAGACATTATTTATTCTGTTTTGTTTTAATGCTCATGTGTGAAGTCGATGTTTCAATAATTATTCTGATCTTTTATGTATGTACTTTTGTCATAGTTCCTGTAACACTGATGTATATGTTATTTCGATTCTTTTGTAAAGCCCATATTACTACAAATGGTATCTGTACTATTATGTTCTTTAATCATGTATTTTGTGCCTTTGTAATTGTATTTTCATGTTGTAAATTTATAATTGTATAGACACCAGTTCTTCAAATTAAGTTACATTTCACTGCACACGTTTCTGTTGGTCATAGTATATGGATGATATGTGAGAAGTAGGGACTGATAGTGTTTGCACTTGTGTTGATGATTCAGCAAGGGACTGGATAACAGCATTGCTGGTTCTAAGGACAATTCCAGAAACTTTGTGAGTGCACAAGTGGTGGTTTATGGACTTGTTATATTGTCCGCAAGACTCTTCGATGGTGGGCCACCAATACTGTAATCTCTACCAGGACTACAGTGGGTCTGCACTGTGATGACCTACCAATACTCTTCAAAACTTCGATTGTCTCTGCTGCGGGTTTGCTCTGTTGTGGCCCATTACTTGTCTGCATGTCAAGAGTCAGCACTGTCTTTCCATTGGAAGGACAACACTACTTCTTCAAGACAGCATGGAAATCCACTACTTCTGTGTGCATTTTCTTTTACTGCTCAGACTTTGAGAAAAACACTGCTATTTTACTGTGATGAACGATCAGGACTGTCTTTATGGACTGTGAGAAAATTTTAGCTTTTGACCAACAGTGTATCAATAAGTGTATGCATTTGATATCTTTGTTATTGTAATTATGAAAAATTTTATCAAATCATTATTGGCCACTGCCCAAAACAACTTGTAAAATTTTTTGTGGGGAGCATGGGGGCTATGTAAGTAGGCTGTTTATGTTTTCTTATTGGCAACGTTACGTAGCGCTCCGTATGAAAATCACAGGCTGTGCTGTGTGCAGTCTGTGGCTAGTTTGCATTGTTGTGTGCAATTGTAGTGTTGGGCAGCGGCAGCTGGATGTGAACAGCGCGTAGCGTTGCGCAGTTGGAGGTGAGCCGCCAGCAGTGGTGGATGTGGGGAGAGAGATGGCGGAGTTTTGTAAATTGTCATGAACTGCTATATATATTATGACTATTCAGGTAAATACATTGTATGTTCTCTATTAATATCTTTCATTTGCTAACTATCCCTATCAGTAGTTAGTGCCTTCTGTAGTTTGAATCTTTTATTTAGCTGGCAGTAGTGGCGCTTGTTTTATTGCAGTAGTTCGAGTAACCAAGATTTTTGTGAGGTAAGCGATTTGTGAAATGCATAGGTTAATGTTAGTCAGGGCTATTCTTTTGTAGGGATCTCTGAAAGTCAGATTGCGTTGCACAAAAAAAATATTGTGTGTCAGGTTAAGCACAGTCCTGTATAAATTGTTCAAAGGGGACGTTTCATACAGTTTATGGCTGCCCATATTAGCTGCTGCGAACATATTTCACGTATATTACAACAGATGTAGTCGCTGCGGTGTCTGTTCGTTCGAACATACTTGCATGTCTGAAGCAACGTTGCTCTTCAGTATCTTGTAGAATACTGATTCTTATCGGTATATGTAACTGAAATTCTTTTCTCTTTTTTAGTATTCTTTGTACGATATAGCGGGTGATCAAAAAGTCAGTATAAATTTAAAAACTGAATAAATGACGGAATAATGTAGATAGAGAGGTACAAATTGATACACACGCTTGGAATGACGTGGTGTTTTATTAGAACCAAAGAAATACAAAAGTTCAAAAAATGTCCAACAGATGGCGCTTCATCTGATAAGAATACCAATAATTAGCATAACAAAGTAAGACAAAGCAAAGATGATGTTCTTTACGGGAAATGCTCAATACGTCCACCACCATTCCTCAACAATAGCTGTAGTCGAGGACTAACGATGTGAACAGCCTTGTAAAGCATGTCCAGAGTTATGGTGAGGCATTGGCGTCGGATGTTGTCTTTCAGCATCACTAGAGATGTCGGTCGATCACGATACACTTGCGACTTCAGGTAACCCCAAAGCCAATAATCGCACGGACTGAGGTCTGGGGACCTGGGAGGCCAAGAATGACGAAAGTGGCGGTTGAGCACACGATCATCACCAAACGACGCCATCTGTCGGACATTTTGTGAACTTGTTTTTTTTTTTGTTCTAATAAAGCTCCATGTCATTCCAAGCATGAGTGTCAATTTTTACCTCTCTATCTACATTATTCCGTGGTTTATTAAGTTTTCAAATTTATACTGACTTTTTCATCACCCGATATATAGAGCCAGGGGCAGCGAAGACTACAACTAATTCAATAATAGCCTTTACATACCTCCTGTAAGTATATTATTAGTGCTTCATAATTTTAAATTTTTGCTCATCCGCATAAATAATGATTTAATAAAGCAGTCTTTTTCCCAACTTATTATTTCTCACTTATTAATATTGTCAGACTTTCAATTAATTTAAATTCTTTGAACCGTAAGAGTCATTCAGTCTGCTGCCATATACAAGCATTTTGTAATAAAAAGCGAAGTGGAATATCATAATTTTTATGGTAATCAATTTTAACTGTCATTTTGAGATAAATGTCTTTCCTGATGCGAATGTCAAGTTGTACATCGCACTACCTTACTGCATCCGGTTGCCCCCATCTGCCCCATTCCATAAATAGTAAAAATCTGACTAATTCAGATAGGCTTAGAAATAATCGTAACAGGTTTGGTATTGTCAATACGTTTGGGATACTGTATGATAAATTAAATGGTAGTCTTACCGACGTTATTGGATCGATTTCTTGTGGTGTTGCCCGTTCCTGTACATCCCGGGATCTTTGGCCGACGGCCGTTTTATGTTCTTTGTGACGTTTAATCTGCATGAATGCCCACTGTAGTTAAAGACGATGGCAACCAGCAGTAACAGAGGATGAAGCACTGAAAAGGCCATCCACTTGTACCTTCCGACGACGATGGACTTAACATTCAGGGGTAATCAACAGTAGTAAGCACTTCAAACACACCAGGCGAGGTGGCGCAATGTTAGCACACTGGACTAAATCGCTCCAGGCAAATACCGGGACGGTTCCTTTGAAAGGGCACGGCTGACTTCCTTCCTCATCCTTCCCTAATCCGATGAGACCGATTACCTCGCAGTTTAGTGTTTTCACCCAAACAACCCAACCAATCCAACCCAACTTCAAACAATATGTTTTTCTCTCGAAACTGTGCTGAGCAAAAATAGAGAATCGATATTCGAGGTAGACTGTTCCACACTTTCACTGCCACCAATGATCACTCTCTGATTAAGATTATTCGTACAGCACAGTGTAGTGCGAAATTGACCGCTAGATGTCACTTGAGCCTGAAAAGCCAGTGTCAAAGGAGGGGGACAGCGTTATGTTGTCAGTAGAAAAGGAGTAACAGCGGAGTTGATCTTGAGGTGAGATCATTGACTTCGATGGCACCTGCGTAAAAATTCCTTCAGGAATGTCATTACCGTTGTAAAACTGACCACGTCTACTGTTGGTGATGTCATTCTGAGGCGTAAACAGGAAGGTTGGCTCTGAGCACTATGGGACTTAACATCTGAGGTCATCAGTCCCCTAGAACTTAGAACTACTTAAACCTAACTAACCTAAGGACAGCACACACATCCGTGCCCGAGGCAGGATTTGAACCTGCGACCGTAGCGGTCGCGAAGTTCCAGACTGAAGCGCCTAGAACCGCTCGGCTACAACGGCCGGCTAAACAGGAAGGGACAAGCAAGCTACATGAAGAACAATGAGATCTCATGTACTGATGGACGGGGACCGTCGAGTACTGCGGAACGCGGATGTGAAATATTGCATAATATCAGCGGATGGAATAACACGTGAGTTCCAAAGTAGCAGCACAAGTGTAACTGGCACGATGATTGTGCGTGCGGTGATGATAAAAATGGAGTACAGTGGTAGAGCAAGTCCTCATCAGCCTGAGATATCTACAGCCCCAACTAAACGACAAATGTGATAGTCTAAAGAGCGAACCTTCTGGAGTTGGGGATGAGAGAAAACGAGGGATTTGGACTCGTAAATCGCGATGAACACAATGGAATGGCGAATGCCTGGATAACGCCGCCTGCCATCATGCGTAATGCCAACAGTGAAGTACGGACGAGCTTTAGTTACAGTGCCGGCAGGGGTGGCCGAACGATTCTAGGCGCTACAGCCTGGATCCGCGCGACCGCTACGTTCACAGGTTCGAATCCTGCCTCGGGCATGGACGTGTGTGATGTCCTTAGGTTAGTTAGGTTTAAGTAGTTCTAAGTCCAGGGGACTGATGACCTCAGCTGTTAAGTCCCATAGTGCTCAGAGCTATTTGAACCATTTTAGTTACAGTTTATGGGCGTTCCTCATGGGCAGGGCGTGGCCTCTTTACTGTATTTAAGAATACATTTTACAGCGTTGGTTATTGCGTACAATAGAGGAAGAGTTCAGAGTCGATGATTGTACCACTATCAGCATGCATCCTACCATAGATCTGCGAGGCAACGGTTAGAACACAACAAACTTCCTGAGATGGACTGGCCGGCTCAGGATCCAGGGCTCAACCATATCGAACAGTCTTGGGATGAGTTAGAACGGCCTATTGCGCTCAAGACCCAGCATCCAACAACACTACCTCCTCTTGTTTCGGCTATTAAGGGGCTCCGGAACGCCCTACACTTGCAATGTTAAAATAACGCTTATAAATTACATCTTTCCTCACAAAGAATTTGAGGTAGGAAGTTGAACTTTTTACAGATTATTTATTGGAATATGGGCCACAACTTAACACAGGGATTTTACAAAATTTTAGTTCAGTTATTAAAGATGATTTTTTTTTCAATTGTAATGAAAATTCACAACATTTTTTTGCAATTTTTTATTTATATATTCAAAAATATACAGTTTTTTGGAAAAAGGCTGTGTTAAATTATGCAGAAGGTACTGTGTAACATTTACTGAAAGTTTGAAACAAATATGTTTGGAAGATCCTTAGAAAACATGTAATTAGTATGAGAAAATAAAAGTTTTGGGAATCGAGCGACAAAGATTGGATTAACTTTTTAGTGCATTCCAGGTCCATAGGATGGATTATCTTCATCCTCTGCAAACTCCTCCTCCAGCTTACTCTTGTTCCTCCTCCTGTTTACTCTTGCTTGTATTTCTAGACTTTTTACAGCCCTGTCTGCAGCCCGAAGGCGTTCCTTGTCTAAAGCAACCATCGCTCGTTGTTGTGTTCGTAGATTTTGCTACCATTTTCTTCAGTTGCAGTTACTGCAACACTGTTCCAAAAGGTGGTCATGTATGAACACTTATCACATTTCAGTTGTATTTCACTAGCAAGTCCTACGTGCTTTATTATGGAGAGTTCCAGACCAACTTCACTACAATGAATACATCTTACACAGTTTGAAAAAATTCCTTTGAGAACCGACATATCAAATATTTCATTCACATCCGATTCGCCCATAAAACATTCATAGTTTTCACTCATTGAACCAAGCTTCATCTGTGAAGTATTTTCTTTCCCACTTTGACTGCTATGGGCAGGTGTACTTGAGAGGTTAGGTTCACTCACTTGGTTATCGTCTTTATTGTTTACAGTAATAACACATACCTTTGGCTTTCCAACATTTCTCCTTTTCTTAAAAGCCTTCAGAGGATTTCTAATAACTTTACTTTTACTCATTATTATACTTCAACAAAACAGAGACTCAAGAAACAGAATTAATTACGAATATTTTCGAGATAACGACAGAGTAAATAAACATGAAACAATCGACAATCACACCAGCGATATATATTGAACCATCACAGGTTAGCCACAACACATACTTTATCTCACATCACTAAAATGTACCTGATGAACACGGACGTTAATAATAACACCATTTGACAGCAGTTTAACAGCGCCACAGTGGGTCACGCCCATGTAGAACACATTTCAAAAAAAATTAAAAAATAGTTGTAGTCTTCGGAATTGAATAAATTATATATCTATTAAAAGGTAATAGTCTGCAGATTCAGAAAACGCAAAAAAGTAAAAATTGAACTTTTCATGATTTTGAGCCTTTCCGGAGCCCCTTAAGGAAGAATGGGGTGCCTTTCCTCCGCAAGCGTGCAGACAACTCACTGAACGTGTCCCTAGCAGACCTGAAGCCTTCGAAAAGTCAAAGGGTGAACCGACCCCAAATTAATGTTCAGGGACTAAGTGTCCGGATACTTTTGATCAGATAGTGTATATCTTATGTAAGGACAATAAGGTGAGAAAGATTTGGGGCCTGTACATAGGTAAATAAACATTTTCCTCTTCTTTTAATATGGGAAAGGTGTAGGCGGAAAGTTCTCTAATATTAGCGTAAACTAAAGTTATTTGTGGAGTATGTATGTTGACGCATATGTGCTAGCGTGAAAGAAATCTGTAAGGACTGTAGCCAAATGAAGGATTTGTAGTATCACGTGGCGTCCGAAAAGAAATGCTAAGATGCTAGCCTCAGTGATACTTTCAATACGCTACCAATGTGCTCACAAATCGTGTAGTACAGTACCTCTGCCACAGTTAAGCACGTGAAGTTGCGACGTTTCCCTTTTTAGCTATACGGGTACTGAGGTCCCGGCATGGAACGGCGAGAAGAATAAATCTCCGCTTCCCCTGCCGCGACTCGTTTCTTGCGGACCCCGGACTTTTTTTCCCTATTTTCGCTTCGCGCTCGCCGTACCTCCCTTCCACTCACACTTCTGTGTTTCTGCCGCAAATCACCGTCTGCGGCGAGAGTTCACGGCCGGTGCTGACGCTCTCCCCAGCGCTACCTGAAGGAGCTGTTCGTTTATTTAGAAGCGTCTGCTCGCCAGCAATGCATCCGCCTTCTTTAAACACAGGGAATTAGGAAATACGAGATACGCCCGCACCCACCCCTTTCTCCGGAGAAACGCGCGCCTTTCGCCTCCGCTTTTTACAGCCGGCTCTGCTCCAGCTCCAGCGCCTCTCTGGAGCCTATCGATTTCCAACGGGCACTGCTTGCAGCCGCCTTTCTGCAGTACGTTAAGTAACGGCCCTTACTGGCAGCCAGTTTAGTTTTTCTCCTACTCGACCTGTCTCCCCATCACTGCACCCCGTGTTTAAATTGAAATTCTAAGTGGAACGCAGAGTGCATTGCTGAGAGCGTTGAAATGTAGCCTTACATCTGATGCGTAGCGTCTGTTCGCATTATTCAAACAGAATAAACCATTACGTCAACTACATTGACATGTTCCAGTGCGTATTCCTCCGATGTTTCTATCTTTTGAGATCAGTCTAGCATTTAGACTTAAACATCAAATATTTTGACATGAACTGTTACTTCTTTCTCTACAGGGGCTACCCCTTCGCATCAGCGTAGCAATTACACCCAGCGTCATCAATTACGAATGTGTTTATTCCAGACAGTTCTTTATAAACAATTGACCTGGCCGCAGTTTCATGTTTCAGAGTCATATCATAGACACAGAGAGTCATATCGCAAGTACGGCTACATCGCTGGGATGTCTGTGGAGAAAGCAGACTAACATACAGTTCATGCAGACGTGAAGCAGCCTTTGCAGAAATTACAGGAAAATCGGCGTGGATAATTAGTAGGGGTTAGTAACGTTGGCCAAACCGATTTTGTACTGCTGGCACTATAAAGTCATTAAACCAAACCAATATGTTTTCCAAGTTGTTATGAAGTTCGGCTGAAGGCCGTATACTAAACACTAAAGAGACAATATTAATACACAGTTGAAGGCCTGGCACAGTACCTGCGAGCAAATAAAATTACTGTCACAAACAACAATCAGTGGTGCTCAGAAATGTTCCAATGGTCGGCCTTGGGAGGAACCTCTACCCACAGTTTATGTGAGGCAGACAGCCAAGCGTAACACTAAACAATAGGGTTGCAGCACGACCTACGGACGGCTGACGAACCAACCAGTCGCCTATTCCATTCCCTTCTACCTGACCAACAGCACGACAACGAAAAGTACAGACGAGGATCGCAGCAGGATTATATCTTAATAATTTGCGTATCAACACAGTCAAGGTACAATGAACACTCATAGAGAAAAGGTGAACAACACCAAGCTGTCGAACTACACGCCGTAGTGGACAGCATCAACATGGCGAGGAAAACACACTGCCACAAAACTACGGTAACGACCATGGCAGGTAACTGGAACGTTAACGGCCACAAGGCAGAAGATAGTTCTGGTGCACTTCACTAATAAATTATAATCATTTCAAAGATTAAACACCATACAGGGAGATGGCTGCAAAATTTTGCCGTCTCCAACACACCATCACGTTGCTGCTTGCGGGGTCAGCTCAGGATGCAACAACCAGCAATCAACGAAGAGATGTCACAACGGTTGAGTTTTCATGACACATACACTGATTACTCAACTCCAGTATGCAGGTGCGGTACCGAGTGACGACCCTAGCAGTTCTCGCAGCTAGTGCCACACAACTCCGACCGCGCGTGCACGCCGCGAGCGGCCCCGACCTGATCTCACGCTGCAGAGACTTCCTCGCTGCTCCGCCGCAACCGACCAACTGCCGACACCTGGAAAAGGTTAAAAGATCAAATACACGTCGGCCGACAAGACAACCGACCGAACAACCAACCACTGGTCGTTCCCGCTCCAGTCTTCTTCCGTCGGACAGTCCACGTGTGTAGCCAGTGGTCGGCAAATACTGGCTGTCCGCACCTCACCTGCGATCCGTGCCCGACGCTCCTTCGTCCCCTACCGCTGCTCCGTTCCCGACTCCTGCTCCGTGCCCGACTGACTTCCAGACACAAGACGACCCCGAAATACTATCGGTCGCTCCAGAGCACTTATCGATAAGCATGCTGCTGCCACTCACGGGCAGTTAAGGCAGGAAGTTAGTGACGCCAGTAAATGGAATAAGGAAACGAGGCAGCCGTACGGTAAGAGAAGATGACAGACAATAATCGGAATGAACACGAACCACGCACGGCCCAATGTGCATCTCTGTTGCATCGTGACCACTGATGTCACCAAGCAATAATCAGTCACAGAAGACAAATAGCGCCACTAGTAGTGGAGAGTACATAGAGTGTGTCATGGCGGCGTGGAAAAGCTGTGTAGTCGTCGTCGTAATGCGCAAATGGAGCAATTTATTCGAAGTCCAATAGAACATGATTATTGACTTTCGGTGCAAGAACAGAAGCATTTCCGAAACGGCTAAGTTTGTAAAATGTTCGCGTACCACTGCGGTTAAAGCATCCCGTGCTTGGTAAAATGGTGCTGTACAGAACTCCACTGAGCAACTACGTTGCACCACAGGCCATAGACGGCAGAGGTGAACGACGGCTAAGGAGATACTCATGGGCGAAAAGACGTGCAACTGTGGAGAAACTGCCAACCCGATGAACCGAGGGCCTACCAACAGCGCCTCTCCAGCGACCGTTCATCAAACGTTTCTGGTTACGGACCTCTGCAGCAGGCGCCTGGTTCACGCATGCGTGCTGACTCCTGTTCGTAGGCGACGAACGCGACGTTCTTTGAGTGGCAACAGGTGGCCATTTCAGCTGAATCACGTGTCATGCTAGTTCGGACAGACGTCGTGAAACACCTGGAAGTAAATACCCTGCAACAATCGTCGGAAAGGCCCAGCCGGGAAGAGGACGCGCTGTCGTCTGCGGAATGTCTTCATGGCATTGGCTGAGTAATACCGTAACGCTGGAAGGCACAGTGGATCAATATTACATCTTAGTGGACCACGTACACCCCTACATGCAGTCTGTTTGTCCTTGGTGCGAAGCCATCTACCAGCAGGACAATGCAAGATGTCACAGAACTCTTAGCGTATATGCGTGGTACAGAGAGCACCAGGATGAATTTACCATACTCCCCTGGCCACCAGTATCTCCGTATTTAAGCCCAGTCAAGAATCTGCAGGACCAACTCTGCCGGGCTGTCATGGATCCTCAGCTGGGAAACCCAGAGCGGCTGGCCACATCAGGGCTCCACTTCCATGTCGGTACCTTTCAGAACTTCACTAACTCTATTTCTGCACGTCTTGCTCTGGTCTGAACTGCAGTAGGTTATTCAGGTTTCATACAGGTGGTCGCAATAATGTGATTGGGTAGTGGGCAGTGACGATGGCATCCGTGTACTTGTAATATTGCAATGGTAAAATAGTTCTCCATCCGACCTTCTGTCGGGGACTGCTCTGAAGAACTTCTCCTTCCTGTATTAGATCACTTATGTGAACGGGTTGTGTATTTAGGTCAGTAGTGATTATTACGCTATCATCCTAGATTGCCAGATGTCACACTGATGAACGTATACTTGCAGATTCAGTCTCAAGTAAGCAAGTAATGTTTTATCTATGGATCAGAAGAAACTGCAATAATTTAAAATTTTGGGTTAAAAAGTGATAATAAACTTAAACGAACAGTGTGACAGGAAATGACTACACAGAGTGATTCTGTGATCATATTACAAACTTTCACAGATGATGGAGAATGTAAACGTGCAATTTCAGGTAAGTGACTCTGGTCGGGAAACTACCCTGCCGAAAGTTACAAGCGAAAATACTTGTAGAAAACATGTACCCAGATCATCCTTCAACGTGTGAGGACAGATAATTAGTGATTGCGTACTGGCCCTGTTTCATCTCTTTCCTCACTTAAATGCACCAGTGTATGCATTGTTAACCAGGAACACACTACCCAGGTTGATGGAACGTCAAAGGATTTGATTCCAACATGATGGAACCTCACATTACTTTTGACTGAGGGATCGTGATCAGCTAAATCAGAAATTTCCTGAACACTGGATCGGCAGAGGTGATCTGATTTCGTGCCCAGCACGATCACATCATCTGAACCCCACTCGAGTTTATCTTTTGGCGCTATGTCAAAAATCTTGTGTAAGGTACACCTGTAGAGGCTGAAATGGATCTCCCGAATAGAATTCTCACCGACTGCAACTCAGTTCAAACGACGCCGGAGAATTAGGAACCAACACGCCAGAACGTCAGGAGATGATGCCATTCCTGAGTTGACGCTGGGGAACGTCCTTTGAACAACTGCAGTAATGGCAGCAACTAGCGAAACTTGCCCGGCTAAGTAGAAATCATTGGGATTTTTTCGGTGTCTCTGAACTGAAGTTACGAACGCCACTACTAATCCGTTCCTCCTGGGTACTCTGAAGCACTGTGCAATGTATGAAGAGGAAGTACAAGCCTTTACGAACATCTAAATACACTCTGCGACTGCTTCTTTATTCTCTGTTTCCTCCCCCAGACAAGGCATCTTAAAACTTTTCCTTCTTCATTTTATTTTTGCTTCACATTATCTTAAGTATTACGAGGCATGCCACCATTAACAGACTGTTAGTAGCTATACACTAATTTTGTAAACAACCATGCATACGCAGTGCCTATTAGACGGAGGGGTTTCGACAGCCGATCAGCTCCAGTCATTCCACCAGCAAGGAGGTACCCGGCTGGTGTTGTCTGTAGATCAACCATACCTAGACGGTCAATACCGCGGTTCGATCGCGTCCGCGTTGTTACTTTGTGGCAGGAATGGCTCTCAACAAGGAAAGTGTCCAGGCGTCTCAGAGTGAACCAAATCAATGTTGTTCGGACATGGAGAAGATACAGAGAGACAGAAACCGTCGATGACATCCCTCGCTCAGGCCGCCCTCGGGCTACTACTGTAGTGGATGACCGCTACCTACGGATTATGTCTGGGTGGAAACTTACAGCAACGCCACCATGTTGAATAGTGCTTTTCGTGCAGCCACAGGACGTCGTGTTATGACTCAAACTGTGCGCAATAGGCTGCATGATGCGCAACATCACTCCCGACGTCCATAGCGAGTTTCATGTTTGCAACAACGACACCATGCAGCGCGGTACAGATGGGACCAACAATATGCTGCCCGGACCGCTAAGGATTGGCATCACGCTCTACTCAGCGATGAGTGTCGCATATGCCTTCAAACAGACAATCGTCTGCAACGTGTTTGGAAGCAACCTGGTCAGGCTGAACGCCTTAGACACACCATCCAACGAGTGCAGCAAGGTGTTTTGGGATATCATTATGCCGCGTGGGATTATCCGAGCGGTCTAAGGCGCTGCAGTCATGGACTGTGCGGCTGGTCCCGGCGGAGGTTCGAGTCCTCCCTCGGGCATGTGTGTGTGTGTGTTTGTCCTTAGGATAATTTAGGTTAAGTAGTGTATAAGCTTAGGGACTGATGACCTTAGCAGTTAAGTCCCATAAGATTTCACACACATTTGAACATTTTTGATATCATTATATGAGGCCGACGTACGCCGCTGGTGGTCATGGAAGGTACCTTAACGGTTGTACTATACGTCACTGCCATCCGCCGACCGATAGGGTAACCATATCAGCAGAATATTGGCGAGGCATTCGTCTTCATGGATTGAAATTCGCGCCCCCATCGTGCATATCTTGTGAATGACTTCCTTCAGTATAACGACATCGCTCGATTAGAGTGGGCAGCATGTTCTCCAGAGATGAACCCTATCGAACATGCATGAGATAGATTGAAAAGGGCTGGTCATCGACGACGTGACCCACCAACCACTTTGAGGGATCTACACCGAATCGCCGTTGAGGAGTGGGACAATTTGGAACAATCTTGATGATTTTGTGGATAGTATGCCACGACGAATACAGGCATGCATCAATGCAGGAGGACTTGCTACTGGTTATTAGGGGTACCAGCGTGTACAGCAGTCTGGACCAGCACCTTTAGAGGTCTCGCTGTATGAGGTACAACATGCAATGTGTGGTTATCATGAGCAATAAAAAGGGCGGAAATGATGTTTACGTTGATCTCTATTCCAATTTTCTGTACAGGTTTCACGACTCTCGAAGCCGATGTAACGTAAAATTTTTTTGATATATATATATATGTATATATATTTCTGATAGGATTCTGCACACTCACACAATGTTAACTGCTGTTTTTTGGTGAAGCTCTGCACGCTAGTCTAATACACTTGAACTTGCTTACTTCAGTGATACATCGGTCCCCCACTACTTGTTTCTTAACTTTACTCTCCTCTCAGTTATCGAATTAACTACATGTTTATGTCTGAGATTTGTTAGATCCTTCATAAGTCATTTTGCTTTGCCATCTGTTAAAATTAATAAGAAGTGTATGAAAAGATACTGGCATGTGACTCACTACTTGCCCCTTGTACAAGACTTACTCCAGCAATTTCATTGCGAACTAAGCAGAGAGAATAGCAGCGACCCCCGTAACTAGCTAGACAGACAATTCTATACTCCTAACAGGTCAGAGCTTATTGAAATAACAGATCTTCGTGTGTCTGAGATAATGTTCAGATGCCCGGGAGTCACAAAAGAGTGTCCCGCCAGACAATGGAGAACATTTGCGTAAAACATTTAGAGAAGGCGCTCTGCAGGGCGGTCGCTTTACTAGTCCGGTATGCACTTCAGTGATTAACGGTGGAGACCCGCCATTCGCAGACTCGATGGTTGCAGCCCAGAAACGACAGCTCAGAATCTGATGTCTGTTTTTACCCCTAGGCGCTATGCCGATATTTGTCGAAGGTTGACTTAAATTTGTTAACGTTCTCCAAAACATCTACTTTTATTTGTGCGAGGAAAAATATTAATGAACAGTGCAAAAATGTACTCTTGGAATACTACAGAATACATTAGAGAATTGAAACTTATATACCGCGCACACGAATGAAATTTACTTTGACGCAGTCATCTGAAGATTTACGCCAGGTCTATCATTTCCACTAACAACTGCATATGCACTGGGGATTTATCTTAAGTCACTCGGGACTCAAATTAATATTCTTTGAGCGTCAAGGATAAAGTGTGTGAAAGCCAAGGTTAAAGGAAAGATGTTTATCTCAGTTGCCTCAACTTTATTTTCCACATAAAGATCTGTCCAATTCTTGCCTAAAGCATTGTAGTGAACTCTAAATTATGTACCCCAACGCTGTTTGCATGTCAAAATACACAGAAGTAAATTGAAAAGGAGAACCGTTTGGTGTAAAGGACCAGGCAAAAATTACAGTGTAACTAAAACTCTTGGAAAACACACAAAAATATAAACACCCAATTACTGAAACAATGTACACTGTAGCGCCAAAGAAACTGGTATAGGCATGCGTATTGAAATACAAAGATATATTAATAGGCAAAATACGGCGCTGCAGTCGGCAACGCCTTTATAAGACAATAAGTGTCTGGCGCAGTTGTTAGATCGGTTACTGCTGCTACGATGGCAAGTTATCAAGATTTAGGTCAGTTTAAAGGTGGTATCATAGCAGCCCACGAGCAATGGGACGCAGCAGGTCCGAGATAGCGCTTAAGTGGAGATTTTCCCGGACGACCATTTCACGCCTGTACCGTGAATATCACGAATCTGGTAAGACATAAAATCTCTGAAATTGCTGCCACCGGAAAAGGATCCTGCAAGAATGGGACGAACGACGACTGAAGAGAGTCGTTGAGTGTGACAGAAGTGCGAACCTTCATTAAATTGCTGCAGATTTCAGTGGCGGACCATCATCAAGTGTCAGCGTGCAAACCATTTAACTATACATGACCGATATGGCCTTTCGGAGCCGAATGCCCACTCGTGTACCTTTGATGACTGCATGACACAAAACCTTACCCCTCGCCTGGGCCCATCAATACCGACGTTGGACTGTTGATGACTGGAAACATGTTTCCTGGGCGGACGTGTCTCGTTTCAAATTGTATCGAGCTGTTGGACGTGTACGGGTATGGAGAGAACCTCATGAATCGATGGACCCTGCATGTCAGCAGGGGACTGTTCAGATGGTTGGAGGCTCTGTAATGCTGTGTGGCGTATGTAGTTGGAGTGATATGGGACCTCTCACACGTCTAGGTACGACGCTGACAGCTGATAGTGCACACGTATCCTGTCTATTCACCTGCATCCATTCATATCCATTGTCCCTTCCGAAAGACTTGGGCTATTCCATTAGGACAATATGACACCCCACACGTCCAGAATTGCTACAGAGTGGCTCCAGGAACACTCTTCAGACTTTGGCCACCAAACTCCACAGACATGAGCGTTATTGAGCATATCTGGGATGCCTTGCAATGTTGTGTTCAGAGGAGATCTCCACCCTCCGGTACTTTTACCGATTTATGGACAGCCCTGCAGGACTGACGGTGTCAGTTCCCTCCAGCACTACTTCAGACATTAGTCGAGTCGATGCCATGTCGTGTTGCGGCAGATCTGCGTGCTCACGGGGGCCCTACTCGATATTTCGCAGGTTTATCAGTTTCTTTGACTCTTTAAAGTAATTGTTTTGTGCTACGTTAGGTGCAAGACATCTAACTACATATTTCCACATCTGAACTAATGCCACAGTATCTAGAAATGTAAGGAGTGTTGGTATTTACGCTCATGTTACGTCATAGAACGTACTGGAATCACCTAAAGGTTTCACATGTTTTTCAACACTAACGTGGGGCAAGGGGAGCGAAAATAGTGTCTCATAAGAAAACATAAGTGATATTTTAACAGCCTAATATTGCCCCTAAACTAGTCCATTCAAAGATTTCAACGGCGGCTGTAATACTAGCAAAACGTAACTATCGCTGTGAAGATCACACAATGTAGGCTTTCACAGCCAATGTTGTCTTCAATTAAAACTTCCGGCCTGATAGGCCGTGGTCGATGTATAAAACAGTAACCTGACGTTTCGTCTCCGACTGCAGGAGACATTCTCCGAGGTAAAGAGGCGAGCTGCAAAGGGTACTCGAGGAAGCGCTGATTATATAGGTAGTGCAGAGGGCGGCATTGTCCATCTCGTGGCGTCGGCTTTGAGACTGTCTCTGGTAATGCCAACATTATCGACTGAAAGTAACCGATCGTCACCCTCCCGGTGCAACGCTGACATCCAAAATTTAGCCAGTTTAACATCTTCCTCTTTTCTGTTAAAATTATTACGGTGTTTATCCATCTCGATAGCTTCTCTATACATGCGGGCATAATAATGCGACGTTTTAGATGTCACGCTCGTCTCGCTGAATTTTATTTCATGATTACCTTCCTGATAAACATGTTCTGCTACGGCGGGTTTATCCATTTGACCGCAGGCGTCAATTCCTCTTATGTTCAACAAGACGAATGTTAACACTTCTCCTTGTGGTACCGATATAAACCTGTTCATAACAACAATGAATTTTATATACCCCCGGTTTCGCTAAAGGATGTCATGCATCTTTTGCCGATCTTAAATATTCTTTTATTTTCCTGGTGAGTCTGAAAATAGTTTCAATCCCCTTCCTTCCTTAACAATTCCGCAATGCGATCTGTGACCTTACTAATGAACGGAAAATGCCTTGCCGCTGGACGGCTGTTGTTAGTCGTTGCTCCTGATTCTCTGCCTAGAACGAAGTGCTCGAATTATCTCCTTGCTGGAATAGCCATACTTCACGAAAGTCGACCGTAGATCTTCAGTCCCATCTTTTAATAAACGGGTTCTAAAATTTTGTACGCCCTGTCTGCCAAGGTTTTCATTACCCCTCTTTTCTGTCTAGGGTGGTGGTTTGAATCTTTATGCAGATAACGATCTGTATGTGTGGCCTTTCCATACACCTTACCCCCAACGTTCCGTCCCGTCGTTCAATCACAGAAACACCCAGAAAATTCAGTTGTCTATTACTCTCCGACTCTATAGTAACTTGGATTTTCGGATTAATGCTCTTTACCAACCGTTTTAAGTGTATTGGTGTGAAAAATTGTATTTCTCATAGTAAGCTACGAAATAACACAATCATCTAATAAAAACACGCGATGTAAAAACACCACACACCACATGGTCAAATACAATTTGAGGAGGGAAGGATAAAGGTGCTTTTTCTTTCAATGTGGCACTTTAACTGCAGTACACGTGGCGAACATAAGATTTAGTTACAAGCAACATCACATAAGATGGTGACAAACATGAAACATCCTCAAGGACGATTACAAATTCTGTACCTCTAAACTAAAATTATTTATTAGAAGACACGCAGATTGCACGCAAGTATAAACACAGAATCGGAAAATTAGAACTTGTGGTAAAATAAATTTGTGTTTTGTGTAAGCCGTGTTGTGGAAGCACAATGGATCCTCCAGATAGATATTTCCACATAAAAATTGTCTTCAGTATCTATTAAAATACATGCAGTTACATATTGACACTACTGATTCGCAAGTACAATGGATCTTCAAATTAAATATTTCCACATCTAAATTGCCTGTGTTATCTACTATAATACGCCCAGCTTGCTCACAGATATTACTGTAATAAATTAGAAGTTGGTAGGCGAGCTAAATTCCATCTTTCTACCATGCATAAAATTCATGTGCAGAAACAAAAATTGTTTGATAAACACAGGTGATCACTGTTTCTGGTTTAACTTACGGACTAATGTGCACCTGTCAACGGAAATGAGGAAAGTAAACAGTGTTTCTCCCACGCCAAAAACTCACCTTTCAAAATCAATCAGACGTTAAAGAGACATCATGCTAGGAGAGTAGATCAATCAGACGTTAAAAAGACATCATGCTAGGAGAGTAGTTCAAAACTACTTGTAGTCTTCAACTGTTGAACAGTGGAAAACTAAGGGGAAAACTGCATTCCTTTCTCTCCCTAGAAACATGTTGAAATGTTGTTGCCCGGAAAGTTGCAGACACTGAAGTGTATCAACGAATCACTGGCAAGCGGGAATGCCTGTTCCCGGCATCTGTGGCTGAGGTGAGTAGTTTTCACATGTAAGCGAGTGCCAGGTTACTAATGACAGAAAGTGCATACTTTCGAAACCTCACAGTTGATGAAGACGTCTGCGAAGCTCTTAAGCTACAGATACTGCTAGATAGCAATGTGCATAATAAGTCATAAAAGGAAATGATAAATCATTACAATGATATAGTAATAATGTTTAGTTGTATTAATTTAATGTGATGTGTTTTGCATTTCTTTAATGAAAATTAATTTCGGACAGTTTCATTATTTGTCCAACAACCTGTACGGTTTATCTGAAACATGAGAGAGATTATACTGAGCAGAAGTTAATTTATGAAAATGTGCTATGGGCCGGCATATACACAGCTGACGACGCAGCTGAGCATAATCTGGATAAATGAAGATTCTGAAGGAGAGTTTTCATGCGTTGCTATAACTTCCAACTCGTATATAGGCGATGTGGTGAAGCATTACTACTTAAAGACAGTGTGCTTATTATTGATGTTCACAGGCAGTGGGGAGACCTATCACTCGTTAAGGGCCGTATGGTGAAGTGTAACTATGAGAAGAATGTGTGGCGTGCAAGAAAACTGTAATGCATATCTTAAAATGGACCGAAGTGGAAAATGTGTCTACTAATTCTGTGGGCTTAGCAATGTCAAATGTGATCAGAATAATTCGAGAAGAGGTCATAAAAAGTTTTTAGACCACACATCAAGATATCACTCCTAAAAGTCCGTGGCGTTGAAGTGTTTAGCCACTTTAGAAACGAACCGTTGTACGCCACATTTTGACGTAAGTAAAATATTCGCTGATAATGCTAAGAAGAAAATTGCAAAATGATGGTCAAAACTTCTGAAACTGTTAGATTTGATAGCTGTCCTCTCTCAAAACTTAATTAAAAAGGTAATAAATGCTGTTCGTGTGTAGTTATTGCAGTAACCGTCTATTAATTTAGCTCTGTTTGAGGTTTCCCTTGTGACAAAAAGGTAAAAAGCGAGCTATTTTTCTGATGTGCAATGAAAGAAGATCATCAGAGAACTCAAAGTAATATTCTATATATATTTAACCGTTTCATGTATAAAAAAATGTGAACTACAAGTAAGTGAATATTATTTTATATCAAGGTAGTACAGTGATTACAACGTAAATTCTCAAACGTTGATAGTCCCAGTATTACTCCTCCGGAGTAGTAAAGAAAATGAATGTAGTGATTAAATGCCAGTGTCATCATATGTGGATTATATTTTGCTCATTACATTTACACAATTAACAGTCGCTTTTAACGTTATCATACTAGTTGCATTTGGCGATTTTGTGGATATATTGTCGTTAGTGCAAATTTCAAATGTGACTGAAGCTGAAGTTAGTGCTTTGTGTCTCAGTAGCATCTGTGACACTCACTTTATGAATGTTATAATGAAATATCTTATTAATGTGTTGTTAGTGTGATTGTATGTGTAACAGAACAGAAAATGAACCAACATTTATTTAATTTCTCTACGTGACCCCAAGTATTCGCTTTTAAAGTCAATGATTAATAAATGTTTCAGTATTTGGGCCAGAATTATTGTATTACTCAGTGTGTGTGTGTTCGTGTGTTACGCCACTGGTTATACTGGTGGCCACAGTGTGTTTATCTTTGCTTTCAGTGTGTAATATGGCTATTTTTTGACAATGTTACTGGATGTTTTAATATTTGTAAAGGTAAATGATATATTCGAAGAACTGCGGTCAGAGGAACAGCTGTTGGGAGACAGTTTCTGTGTCTGCAGCACTGTGGAGTCGTAGAATCTTTGACGGGCAGTACTGGAAAGCTGCGCTGTGCGGCCGACGGGGGTTCGTTGAGTGTACAGTGTAATACATGGACGAAATTTTGGAACTATGTGAGTTGCAGATATGTTAAGAGGAGGAAAGATAACTCAGAACAATGGTTTGATAGCATACGGGCACAAAAAAAAAAAAGGTTTTGAAATGAAGAATGAGGTATTACATGACGAGGTATAAAGTTTGTTATTATTTTTGTAGGCTTGTAATGTTGGTTCACTTCACCCTCGACACAGTCAAGTTTTTGATAATTATTCTATTGACTGATCTCTTGAGTTAGTTTACTGTACCATGGAAGTTATTAGATTAAGTAAATTAGGGTGGTCCATTGATCGTGACCGAGCCAAATATCTCACGAAATAAGCATCAAACTAAAAAACTTCAAAGTACGAAATTTGTCTAGCTTAAAGGGGGAAACCAGATGACGCTATGGTTGGCCCTCTAGATGGCGATGCCATAGGTCAAACGGATATCAACTGCGTTTTTTAAAAATAGGAACCCCCATTTTTTTTATTGCATATTCGTGTAGTACGTAAATAAATATGAATTTTGTAGTTGGACCTTTCTTCGGTTTGTGACAGCTGGCGCTGTAATAGTGACAAACATATGGCTCACAGTTTTAGACAAACAGTTGGTAACAGGTAGGTTTTTAAATTAAAATTCAGATCGTAGGTACGTTTGAACATTTTATTTCGGTGACTCTAATGTGTTACATGTACCTTTGTGAACTTATCATCTCTGAGAACGCATGCTGTTGCAGCGTGATTACCTGTAAATACCACATTAATGAAATAAATGCTCAAAATGATGTCCGTCAACCTCAAAGCATTGGGAAATACGCGCAACGACATTCCTCTCAACAGCGAGCAGTTCGCATTCCGTAATGTTCACACATGCATTGACAATGCGCTGACGCATGTTGTCAGTCGTTGCCGGTGGATCACGATAGCAAATCGTGGAATTGGCAGTTTTTTAGGTTAGAGGGTCTCGGGAAAACACAAGAAGTGCTTCAGTCACAAAGGGTGCAGGCTGAACACAGGAAGAACGTAGATACAGAAACCATTGGTATTAACAGTTGTAAATTGTCGTAGCTGTGTTGGGAAAGTACCAGAGCTCCAATCGTTACTAGGAAGCACTGATGCTCAAATCGTTATAGGCACTGAAAGCCGGACATAAGCTCAGCCGAAATTTTTGCGAAGAACCTAACGGTGTTCCGAAAGGATAGGCTGAACACGGTTGGCGGAAGCGTATTTGTTGCTGTCAGAAGTAGTTTAACTTGTCGCGAAAATGAAGTAGATACTTCCTGTGAGTTGGTATGGGCAGAGGTCATTGTTGGCAACCGGAATAAAATAATAATTGGATTATTTTACGGCGCTCCCAATTCAGCTGATACAGCTGCTGAAAGGTTCAAAGAAAACTTGAGTTTGATTTCAAACACGTACCCGAATCATACGATAATAGTTAGTGGTTACTTTAATTTACCCTTGAAATGTTGGCGAATAGGACTGGGGAGAAGAGAAGTTTGTGGCACAACTTGACTAGAAGAAGGGATCGGTTGGTAGGACATGTTTTGAGGCATTAAGGGATCACAAATTTAGCATTGGAGGGCAGCGTGGAGGGTAAAAATCGTAGAGGGAGACCAAGAGATGAATACACTAAGCAGATTCAGAAGGATGTAGGTTGCTGTAGGTACTGGGAGATGAAGAAGCTTGCACTGATGAAGAAGCTTGCACGGGATAGAGTAGCATGGAGAGCTGCATCAAACCAGTCTCAGGACTGAAGACCACAACAACAACATGTTGGCGAAAATACATGTTTAATTCCGGAGGTACGCATAAAATATCATCCGAAATTGTGCTAAGCTCATTCTCTGAAAATTATCTCGAGCAATTAGTTCATGAGCCCACGCGAATAGTAAATGGTTGTGAAAATACACTTGATCTCTTAGCAACAAATAATCCCGAGTTAATAACGAGCATCAAAACCGATTCAGGGATTAGTGAACACGGGGCTGTCGTAGCAAGACTGAATATTGTAATTCCCAAATCCTCGAAAAATAAGCGAAAAATATACCTAATCAAAAAAGGAGATAAAAATTCACTTTGCGGTTTCCTGAGAGACAATCTCCACTCATTCCAAATTAATGATGTAAGTGTAGACCAGATGTGGCTTACATTCAAAGAAATAGTATCGGCCGCAATTGAGAGATTTATACCAAGTAAATTAACATACGACTGAGCTGATCCTCCTTGGTACACAAAACGGGTTGCAGAAACAACGAAACAAACATGCCAAATATAAACAGACGCAAAATCACTAAGATTGGCGACCATTTTCACAAGCTCGAAATTAAGCGCTGAATTCAATGCGAGATGCTTATAACAGTTTCCACAACGAAACTTTATCTCAAAATCTGGCAGAAAATCCAAAGCGATTCTGGTCGTATGTGATGTATGTTAGCGGGAAGAAACAGTCAATGCCTTCTCTGCGCGATAACAATGGGGATACTATCGACCACAGTGCCACCAAAGCAGAGTTACTTAACACAGCCTTCCGAAATGCCTTCGCAAAAGAAGACGAAGTAAATATTCCAGAATTCGAATCGAGAACAGCTGCCAACATGAGTAACGTAGACGTAAATATCCTCGGAGTAGTGAAGCTACTTAAATCACTTAATAAAAGCAAGTCTTCTGGTCCAGACTGTATACCAATTAGGTCCTTTCAGAGTATGCTGATACATTAGCTCCATACTTAACATCATATACAACCGTTCGCTCGTCGAAAGATACGTACCCAAAGACTGGAAAGTTGCACAGGTCACACCACTATTCAAGAAAGGTAGTAGGAGTAATCCACTATATTACGGGTCCATATCGTTAACGTCGATATGCAGCAGGATTTTAGAACATACATTGTGTTCATAGTAATGAATTACCTCGAAGAAAACGGTCTATTGACAATCAGTCAACATGGGTTTAGAAAACGTCGTTCATGTGAAACACAACTAGCTCTTTATTCACATGACGTGCTGAGTGCTATTGACAAGGAATTTCAGATCGATTCCGTATTTCTGAATTTCCGGAAGGCTTTTGACACTGTACCACACAAGTGGCTCGTAGTGAAATTGTGTGCTTGTGGAATATCGTCTCAGTTATGTGACTTGATCAGTGATTTTCTGTCAGTTCGTTGTAATTGACGAAAGGTCATCGAGTAAAGCAGAAGTGATTTCTGGCGTTCCCCATGGTGGTGTTATAGGCCCTTTGCTGTTCCTTATTTATATAAACGATTTGGGAGACAATCTGCGCAGCCGTCTCCGGTTGTTTGCTGATGACGCTGTCGTTTATCGACTAATAAAGTCATCAGAAGATCAAAACAAACCGCAAAACGAATTAGAAGAAATATCAGAATGGTGTGGAAAGTGGAAGTTGACCTTAAATATCGAAAAGGGTGAAGTCATCAACATGAGTGCTAAAAGAAACGCGTTGAACTTCGGGTACACGATAAATCAGTGTAATCTAAAAGCCGTAAATTCAACTAAATACCTAGGTATTACTATTTCCAATAATTTAAATTGGAAGGAAGACATAAAAAATGTTGTGGGGAGCTAACCAAAGACTGCGCTTCATCGGCAGGACACTTAGAAAATGTAACAGACCTACTAAGGACACTACGCTTGTACGTCCACCTTTAGAATACTGTTGCGCATTGTGGGATCCTTACCAGATAGGACTGAGTACATCGAAAAAGTTCAAAGAAAGTCAGCTCGTTTGGTATTATCGCGAAATATGGGAGAGAGTGTCACAGCAATTAAGAGAAAGGCGTTTTTCGTTGCGACGGAATCTTCTCACGAAATTCTCTAAACATTCTGCGTGGTGTCTGTTTGTTCTATATCGTGTCTCCCTACCACTTTCGCGCAACGACGCTCTGAGCGTGTTTTTTAGGGAATTGACTAGTTTGAACCTGGGACCTGTCGCTGGTAATGAGACGTCAGACCACACATGACATGTAGAATTCAGAAGAGTTCAGTGAGACTAGCGATGATATAACCAAATACTTAATGATTTCAGCGTCAGCTCCACTGCACTCCCTGTAAAGGAATCATAATACTAACTAAATTTAGTGGAAGGGGTTGAAGGCTTTCCTAGTTTTAGTTAGCTGGTAAAATAACGTCGTAAAAACAGTTTACCATTGGAAATTTTATTCTACTCACAAAAATCGTTTATAAATTGCACTATTGATAAAAGGAAATGTTTTAATACAGGATGGTAAAAACCAACTGCGTTCAACAGAAATGTGAACGAATATTCCCTGAATGAGTTTCCAAGTTCTACAATGGATCGAAGGATGACCTATGCCATATCACATCTATAATCTAGGTTTTAATTAAGTTTCACAAGAGAGAAAACTATCAAAATGGTCTACAGTGACCCTCAATTAACTTTAATTACTTATCTAACTTGTCGTAAATTACAGTGGCTCATGTGGCTTCTCAATAACTATGTAACAGAAAAATCATCGAGTTTCAGATTTTTACTTCAAGTGGCAAATGTGAACACTATGAGATTTAATTGACGATCGACACTAGTATTACGTAAAGGGGATGTAACCGATGAGACTTCTGCAGTTCTGAGTGAAGCCTTATGTGCTCAAAAATGCTGCATCGCGTGCATTCATTACCTTGTCGGAGTTCGTCAGGGGGCGGCGGCCGGCGCAGCTCCGTCCAGCTCGCCCTCTCTGAAGCAACTCCCCCTAACTTCTCTTTACCACAATTTATCGAAGTTGGTTTAAAAAAGAAAACTATCTGGCTGTGTTTTCATCTGACCAATCAGGGTCTCAATGTTAACCTTAAGCTCCGCCTACAAAAATTCTGTCTATCCAATGAGAAACGTTATACTTATCGTGGTGGGGCAATGTTTTTAAAGTTTGCAACGTAACAGAGAAGCGAAAAAATCTCACGCTAAAACTTGCAGCTGGTGTGGTCCTTTTAGCGTTATCGTAAGATCTATACTGTTCTTCTGGAGGGCTCTAACATGGGCTGGGGGGTGGTCCTGGCGTAACAGAGACGCGAAAATGTCTCACGCTAAAACATGCGGCTGGGGTGTGGCCCTTTTTGTGTTATCGTAAGATCTATACTGTTCTCCTGGAGGGCTCTAGCTTTTAACATTGGCTGGGGGGTGGTCCTAACGTAACAGAGACGCGAAAAAGTCTCACGCTAAAAGTTGCGGGTGGTGTGGACCTAGCGGTTAGCTGGCGACGTGGGTGTCCGTCCGTCCCTTATCGTAGGGCCTTCCAGCTTAACACGGTTCTGCTCTCGGCTTCTGTTCTCGTTTCTCCCCTCGGAACTGCGTCTGTCTTACGGTGGGAAGGTATGACATGCATTTAGGCATTCTTGTGTTAGTCTGTGGTATTCCATTTGCTCACTCGTTACTCGTATTACTTTGGTTAATTTAATGTCACGATTTATTCGGAGCTATGTGACATACTACTGGATTTGCTTATCATGCCAGGGTTTTCATGGAAGGTGTTGGATATGCATGACACCTGACAATTCCAATCGCCAATTTTCTCTTCCGAATGCGAAAATATTTTGCTGACATCGACTTACATTGGGAGGAACGATCACAAAGATAATATAAGGGAATTCTGAGCTCGTATGGAAAGGTATGGGTGTTCAATCTTCCCGCACGCTATAAGAGATTGGAATAATCACGAATTTTGAAGGTGGTTCGATGAACCCTCTGTCAGGCACTTAAATGTGACTTTCAGAGTATCCATGTTCATTTAGATGTGGAAATATCCTTCAACATTCCCCACAGAAAAAATCCGGGGACGTTAGATCCGGTGAACGTGCGGGCCATGGTATGGTGCTTCGACGACCAATCCATCTGTCATGAAATATGCTATTCAATACCGCTGCAACCGCACGCGAGCTATGTGCCGTACATCCATCATGTTGGAAGTACATTGCCATTTTTTCACGCAGTGAAACATCGGTAGAACATTACGTAGGAAATCAGCATACATTGCTCCATTTAGATTGCCATCGATAAAATGGGGGCCAATAATCCTTCCTCCCATGATGCTGCTCCATACATTAACCCTCCAGGGTCACTGATGTTCCACTTGTCGCAGCCATCACGAATTTTCCGTTGCCCAGTAGTGCATATTATGCCGGTTTACGTCACCGCCGTTAGTGAATGACGCTCCGTCGTTATATAGAACGCGTGCAAAAAATCTGTCATCGTCCCGTAATTTGTCTTGTGCCCAGTGGCAGAACTGTACACGACGCTCAATGTCACCGCGATGCAGTTCCTAGTGCAAAGAAATATTGTACGGGTGCAATCGATGTTGATGTAGCATTCTCAAAATCGACGGTTTCGAGATTGCCGATTCTCGCGCAATTTGTCTGATACTGATGTGCAGATTAGGCGCGAAAGCAGCTAAAACACCTACTTGGGCATCATCATTTGTGGCAGGTCGTGGGTGACGTTTCACATGTGGCTGAACACTTCCTGTTTCCTTAAATAACGTAACTATCCGGCGAACGGTCCGGACACTTCGATGATGTGGTCCAGGATACCGAGCGGCATACATAGCACACGACCGTTGGGCATTTTGATCACAATAGCCATACATCAACACGAAATCGACCATTTCGGCAATTAGTAAACGGCCCATTTTAACACGGGTTATGTATCACGAAGCAAATACCGTCCGCACTGGCGGAATGTTACGTGATCCCACGTACTTATACGTTTGTGACTATTACACCGTCATCTGTCACAAAGCGAAGAAAGTGGTCCAACTAAAACATTCATATTTCTTTACGTACTACCCGAATATTTTGTAAAAAGTGTAGTTTACCATGTAAGAAAACGCAGCTGATATCCGTTTGCCCTATGGCAGCGCCATCTAGCGGGCCAACCACAGCGCCACCTGGTTTCCACCTTCAAGCTAGACGAGTTTTGTTCTTTGTAGTTTTTTTGCTTGATCCCTATTTCGTGAGATTTGGCCTGGTCACTATCAATGCAGCAGCAGCACTCCGTCTTCAGGCCACAAGTGGCCCATCGGGACCATCCGACCGCCGTGTCATCCTCAGATGAGGATGCGGAGAGGAGGGGCGTGTGGTCAGCATAGCGCTCTCCCGGTCGTTATGAAGGTTTTCTTTGACCAAAGCCGCTACTATTCGGTCGAGTAGCTCCGCAGTTAGCATCACGAGGCTGAGTGCACCGCGAAAAATGGCAACAGCACATGGCGGCCCGAATGGTCACCCACCCAAGTGCCGACCAAACGCGACAGCGCTTTACTTCGGAGATCTGACGGGAACCGCTGTATCCACTGCGGCAAGGCCGTTGCCCTCACTATCAAAGGACCACCCTGTATATATAAAGCTCCTTCCTAAGTGAAATTTCAGAACGTAAAGGTTGAGTCATGTGATTCATTGCCATTCTGGGCGAAAATTATGAAACTTTTTTCCTGGGCCAACTGCAAATAGTTTTTAGCAGTATTTTTTAACTGTTGTGGGGTCTTGCTGTGTCGCTGTTTCTGTCACAAATGCATTGTGCAGGTGACATTCATAGCACGTGATTATTGCATTTCCGTTGCGCTCTTTAGGTTCTGTCACTGTCTTTAATATACCAGCGCCATATTTCAGTGCAGAAATTTTCATGTGTTTCAGGTTACATTGTTATACATACCGACATTACGGTCTGGTTTGTTTTTATATGCAGTTACGCTATTCTTTTCCAAATAGTTTGCATTGATGAGTCTATTCAGCGTGAAAATTTTGGTTTGCTTATTTATTTTCTAACATTCTGCGTGGTGTCTGTTTGTTCTACATCGTGTCTCCCTACCACTTTCGCGCAACGACGCTCTGAGCGTGTTTTTTAGGGAATTGACTAGTTTGAACCTGGGACCTGTTGCTGGTAAGGAGACGCCAGAGCACACATGACATGTAGAATTCAGAAGAGTTCAGTGAGACTAGCGATGACATAACCAAATACTTAATGATTTCAGCGTCAGCTCCACTGCACTCCCTGTAAAAGAATCTTAATACTAACTAAATTTAGTGGAAGGGGTTGAAGGCTTTCCTAGTTTTAGTTAGCTGGTAAAATAACGTCGTAAAAGCAGTTAAGTTTACCATTGGATATTTTATTCTACTCACAAAACATTGTTTATAAAATGTGCTGTTGATAAAAGGAAATGTTTTAATACAGGATGGTAAAAACCCACTGCGTTCAACAAAAATATGAACGAATATTCCCTGAGTGGGTTTCCAAGTTCTACAATGGATCGAAGGATGACCTATGCCATATCAAATCTATAATCTAGGTTTAAATTAAGTTTCACAAAAGAGAAAACTATCAAAATGGTCTACAGTGACCATCAACTATCTTTACTTGTCTAACTTGTCGTAAATTACAGTGGCTGATGTGGCTTCTCAATAACTATATAACAGAAAAAATCATCACGTTTCAGATTTTTACTTCAAGTAGCAAATGTAAACACCATGAGCTTTCATTGACGTTCGACACTAGTATTTCGCAAAAAAAAGGGGTGTAACAGATGAGACTTCTGCAGTTCTGAGTGAAGCTTTATGCGCTGTTATGCGGAATTTCGTGCGTTCGTTACCTTGTCGGTGTTTGTCAGGGGGCGGCGGGCAGCACAGCTCCGCTAACCTCGCCGTCTCGGAAGCAACTTCTCTCCTAACTTCTCCTTACTCCAATTTACCGAAGTTGGTTTAAAAATTCTTTCTGGCTGTGTTTTCATCTGACCAAACAGGGTCTCAATGTTAACCTTAAGCTCCGCCTACAAAAATTCTGTCTATCCAATGAGAAACGTTATACTCATTGTGGTGGGGCAATGTTTTTAAAGTTTGCAACATAACAGAGAAGCGAAAAAGTCTCACGCTAAAACTTGCAGCTGGTGTGGTCCTTTTAGCGTTATCGTAAGATGTATACTGTTCTTCTGGAGGGCTCTATCTTTTAACATGGGCTGGGGGGTGGTCCTGGCGTAACAGAGACGCGAAAATGTCTCACGCTAAAACATGCGGCTGGGGTGTGGCCCTTTTTGTGTTATCGTAAGATCTATACTGTTCTTCTGAAGGGCTCTACCTTTTAACATTGGCTGGGGGGTGGTCCTAACGTACCAGAGACGCGAAAAAGTCTCACGCTAATACTTGCGGGTGGTGTGGTCCTAGCTGTTAGCTGACGACGTGGGTGTCCATCCGTCCCTTATCGTAGGGCCTTCCAGCTGAACACGGTTCTGCTCTCGGCTTCTGTTCTCGTTTCTCCCCTCGGAACTGCGTCTGTCTTACGGTGGGAAGGTATGACATGCATTTAGGCATTCTTGTGTTAGTCTGTGGTATTCCATTTGCTCACTCGTTACTCGTATTACTTTGGTTAATTTAATGTTACGATTTATTCGGAGCTATGTGACATACTACTGGATTTGCTTATCATATCAGGGTATTCATGGAAGGTGTTGGATTTGCCTGACGCCTTACAATTTGCTTATGAATAACATCGGCTTCCACACACAGTATTCTTTTCAGTTTCATGTACGTGACGTGGATTTGAGCTCAGCTGCCCATTTAGGTTCACACTTCACATTCCCTGGTGTGTTTTTCGGCTAACACACACACAAGTAAAGCTACTGACCTACAAGTGGTACTTACAAATTTGCTATTGAGGTACTGTAGATGCTACACACTGCAGGCGGTTGTTTATATTTGCTGTTAATATCCACATAGATACTCCACAGTCCAAACTATTAACGTAGTGTATGGCGATGTATGGAAGTCAACATATTTTGTGTCTGATCGCTTTACGCTTTACATGAGTCATATTTTGTAGCCAAGTTTCGCTAAAACTAATTACACAACTTTGTATTATTTCAGCTACACTCTACTTCCTGCAACAGTAACAAAGGAAGAGAAGGGGGCGATTGATACAAGTTGTATAAATCAGAGGGATTATATGAGAGCCTGTTGAAAATTTTATTAGTTTTATTTCCTTTGTAATAAATATTAATCATTACAGGGAGAGAGCGAGAGAAAATGACAGAGATAGAAGGGTGATGGCTTATTCACCATCATCAGGTTTTTCCATTTTCACACACGCACAATACAATCGAGGACCTGTATAAACAAATGCTAAGCATCACGCTCTTCTGTGAGGAAGGACACAGATTTGATTCTTCGTGCTTCCCCAGACTATTCAGTTAAAAATGCTTTGTAGTAAGCAATTCATTCAAAGTATCATGTAGGTTCAACGGTTAAATTGTTTGCATTACACGCTACACAATATACATTGCCTGTGATCAGCAATGATTAATGTATTAACAGAAGATTTTATTATAGCATTTACTCCGCATTTATGTGCTTAGTCGTGTTTTCGAAAGCATACGTTCTTGCAGTTGGACAGACAAATTCTGCAATATGTTGATCTTTCATTCAGCCGATCGCTTTTTATTAGCCACCATAATAATGCATTTGCTATTTTCTGGGAAACCCAGAGTGTCAGATGTCATACTGACAAGAATCCTGATCGCTGGTAAATCTTGGGAGATGTGACATTAAAGCAAAATAAGCTATAAGTTTCTGTGTAACGCAGTTTTACATGATTTACTAGGAACTTTTTTCGTAGATATCTATAATGAAAGTCTACATGAAAATGTCAGCTACCAAAGGTGTCATCTATTAGACATTCTTTTCATTGCCTCTGTAATATTATATAGTTGTTGCTTCATTAAATAAGCACTGCAGAGAGGTAGAGGTAATTTACTGTGATGAGGCAGATGTGAAAACTCTGCACGTAATTTTTGGATGTTGTTGGACACATGTTGGATGAAATACAATAACGAGGCAGTACAGTAGGTAACGAAAATGTAGAAATATCTGACCACTGTTAACCTTTATGGTACTTGATAAAGACTGCGGGTCTGTGGAGAATGATGGCCAGTGGATAATGATGCTCAGTGGAGAATGATGACAAATGTATTGTGAGCGTGGGGTTGCTATTCTGTCATTCTGCGCAACGGATTAATCTGAGATGTACCCTTTACCCTGTGGCTCCTGAAAGATGCAGTTTCCACCCCCACACTACTACAGAGGTCAGACAGACGCTCGTAAGGTTCTAAACAGAAATGCCTGAAAAATTTTCAGCAATAAATATCTTCTGGAGTCGGCCGCTGTGAGGAAATGACACAAAAATACACAAAATTTCTTACGTAACTAGTGGGATACTTGGGTACTGGAGTAGTGCTAGTTAGTGTAAGTAAAACATGAAACTAACGAAAATTATTATTTATTTTACTAAAATTCTCAGAAATCACAATGGCACTTTTAGTTATGAACTTAACAAGCTATTTCCGGGTTCTTTTCGGAATGTGAAGTTACCTCTCAAGGATAAGATTCACTAATGAAATTTTTATACAGAGTTTAAGATTGTTATTGACTTGGCAAAATGGCTGAGAGCCACGCCTACTCAACTTGAATAATTATCCGTTACAACGTTGCTAGGTACGGTCAAGGCTGTCGCCTGTGAAACGCAGTGAAGTGTACTGTTGTGGAGGAAATATGGGGCTCGCAAGAGCTGTAGCGCACAATACCGTAAGCTGCGATGACTGCTGTCTGAGCTGCACGCTGCTGGCAAATAAGATAACTCTCGTTCCATCTGGATTGAGCATGGTACACTGGTCAGATAACCAATCCACCACAGTGTCACTCAAAAATTCACTCGCAGGCGTTTAACTACAACTCTGTCCGTTCACACCGCACAATAAGTGCGGCGGCCAACACAGTGAAGAACACTTAATCGCAAGGGCTCAATATAGAGTCGCACTTCGATTTGACCTCAACAGAGGTGCTCTGCCAGTGAAGTACTGAGGAGAGACTTGTTCCTCGCTCTTTGAGTACACATATGAGCGCGCACGCTCTCGTTACGTGTTCTTGCTCCAAGAGCGACAACGGAATGGCCCCTCTCCATGCCAGATGCGGAGGGGTATATCTTTCGGTCTCTTCCATTACTCCTTCAGCTCAAGGCATCAGAAATATCGTCCGCCAATCAGCATTTTCTCTTCTAAAACAGGAGAATGACGTTTCGTTTAAGGCGACTAATCCAGAAATCTGTAGCATCGGCGTTTGGCGTTTGCTGTCTCCCTGTGAAAATCTCTGAAACTGCATACTATATTTGTAAAGAATGCATAGGTTGGGCGCTCCCACACAATGTACCGAAATTTGCTTTTAAGCTGAACACAGGGGCGTTCCCCCTTTCACTCAGGCACACGCTGTCCACTCAACGGGCGGCCGCCAGCCAGCTTTTGTGACCATCGTGTCTTGAATGTGTGCGTGTACACCAGCCTCGGGTATTTCAACCACGGTGCGCACTTGCGATTTATTAGTTATTTGCATATTGTTTACATGAATTCATACAACATTGACTATATTTTACCGAGTATTGGGTTCGAATGAGGCGTCTTGATGTGCGGAATATGATTGTGAGGGCGGAATATGTAATCAATGAATGTTAGGAGACCACAACGTCTTACAGTATGTAATTGTTTAATGTTTCATGAACATATAGGAGATTTAATTAAATGGGGAGGCAGTACTGCAGATGAGGAAGATGAGGACATATCTGACCACCTTCACCGTGCATACTATTGGGTGGGGAATGATGGCTAATGGAGAAGCATAGTCAGAGGAGAATGATGGTCAGCTTACATTGCAATACAATTTGTAAGCAGTTTTGAGAACCAGCTGCTTACAGTCCCAAGTTGCTAACATTCCCTACTAGCTGATATTCCTCGGTAGGTTACATTCTCCAGTAGCTGAAATTCCCAATTAGCGGACATGATCCCAATAGCTGACTCCTCTGATTTACGTGCTTCTGTAAATTTACAGGCAACATCATTGTGATTCATTACAGACAGAATGAAAGGAGGGCAGTTTCTATAAGTAGCTCACATCGTCTCCTCTGAACTATACTGTATTGTAATTTCCGTCTCTCTGTCTGGAGTACTTACTTAAATGAGGCAAAATCATTATAATATTAATTACAGACGAACTGAAAAGAATACAGATGTCGCAGATAGCTTGCTCCATTACTCTGATTCATGCACCTCAATAAATTTTCAAGCAACAGCATTATTAGATATTAGAGAGGGGCTGAAACTCTAATGCTTACTTTAATGAGACAAATGGTTCAAACGGCTCTGAGCGCTATGGGACTTAACTTCTGAGGTCATCAGTCCCCTAGAACTTAGAACTACTCAAACCTAACTAACCTAAGGACATCACACACATCCATGCCCGAGGCAGGATGCGAACCTGCGACTATAGCGGTCACGTGGTTCCAGACTGTAGTACCTAGAACCGCTTGGCCACCTCGGTCGGGCTTTAATGAGACTGAGACATCAGAATTATAATGTTTTGCAGAGGGAATGTAAGAAATAAGGTTTCCCTCCAGAACTGAAAGATGAAGTTAATTCCTTAGCAAGGGGTCATACAAATGTGGGATTGACTTTGATGTATGATGAGTTTTGATGTGAGGGTAACATTAATTACTTTGCTAATGCTGGTAGACAAGGGCACTTCAGCCTGTACTTTACATCATCAGTAATGATCACGTGTTTTGCAACCGACCTTTATGTGTTTAGATTAATTTAAAACATTGCATCAAGATAGAATGAAACTCATTGGTAACCTCTGATTGATTCCAGTAGGGTCAATATGTAAGCTGCATGTATTTTAATAAGTAACCTACACAATTTAAATTTGGAAGTATTTAATTTAAAGATCCATTCAACTTGCGAAGAGTGGAACAGAAATAGAAGTATGCCTGTTAACAAATGCTGTTTAATGCAGAAGAATTTGTCAGTAGTGCCAGTACGCCGTCTGCGGGAATTTTAGTAAGTAATACAGAGAATCTGAAAGCGTATGTATATAATTGGATAGCACATTGTGTTTACATATGACACAAATTTCTTTCGCCAATAAGTTCTAGTTTCCGAAATCTGTAATTATACACTCCTGGAAATGGAAAAAAGAACACATTGACACCGGTGTGTCAGACCCACCATACTTGCTCCGGACACTGCGAGAGGGCTGTACAAGCAATGATCACACGCACGGCACAGCGGACACACCAGGAACCGCGGTGTTGGCCGTCGAATGGCGCTAGCTGCGCAGCATTTGTGCACCGCCGCCGTCAGTGTCAGCCAGTTGGCCGTGGCATACGGAGCTCCATCGCAGTCTTTAACACTGGTAGCATGCCGCGACAGCGTGGACGTGAACCGTATGTGCAATTGACGGACTTTGAGCGAGGGCGTATAGTGGGCATGCGGGAGGCCGGGTGGACGTACCGCCGAATTGCTCAACACGTGGGGCGTGAGGTCTCCACAGTACATCGATGTTGTCGCCAGTGGTCGGCGGAAGGTGCACGTGCCCGTCGACCTGGGACCGGACCGCAGCGACGCACGGATGCACGCCAAGACCGTAGGATCCTACGCAGTGCCGTAGGGGACCGCACCGCCACTTGCCAGCAAATTAGGGACACTGTTGCTCCTGGGGTATCGGCGAGGACCATTCGCAACCGTCTCCATGAAGCTGGGCTACGGTCCCGCACACCGTTAGGCCGTCTTCCGCTCACGCCCCAACATCGTGCAGCCCGCCTCCAGTGGTGTCGCGACAGGCGTGAATGGAGGGACGAATGGAGACGTGTCGTCTTCAGCGATGGGAGTCGCTTCTGCCTTGGTGCCAATGATGGTCGTATGCGTGTTTGGCGCCTTGCAGGTGAGCGCCACAATCAGGACTGCATACGACCGAGGCACACAGGGCCAACACCCGGCATCATGGTGTGGTGAGCGATCTCCTACACTGGCCGTACACCACTGGTGATCGTCGAGGGGACACTGAATAGTGCACGGTACATCCAAACCGTCATCGAACCCATCGTTCTACCATTCCTAGACCGGCAAGGGAACTTGCTGTTCCAACAGGACAATGCACGTCCGCATGTATCCCGTGCCACCCAACGTGCTCTAGAAGGTGTAAGTCAACTACCCTGGCCAGCAAGATCTCCGGATCTGTCCCCCATTGAGCATGTTTGGGACTGGATGAAGCGTCGTCTCACGCGGTCTGCACGTCCAGCACGAACGCTGGTCCAACTGAGGCGCCAGGTGGAAATGGCATGGCAAGCCGTTCCACAGGACTACATCCAGCATCTCTACGATCGTCTCCATGGGAGAATAGCAGCCTGCATTGCTGCGAAAGGTGGATATACACTGTACTAGTGCCGACATTGTGCATGCTCTGTTGCCTGTGTGTATGTGCCTGTGGTTGTGTCAGTGTGATCATGTGATGTATCTGACCCCAGGAATGTGTCAATAAAGTTTCCCCTTCCTGGGACAATGAATTCACGGTGTTCTTATTTCAATTTCCAGGAGTGTACTTGCATGTCTACTGATAAATAATTTTACTTTAGAGATACCAATGTTTCATGTCTGCCGCCATCTTGGGTTGTGTTGCTTGTAAAAAGAGTCAGACATTTGCCTTGTGTGTTGCATTTTAAGTAGCACATCGTAATAAAAAGGCTTTCTTCTTCCTAAAATGATGTTTGGCTTTGTTGTGTGTGGTGTTTTTACATTACGTATTTTTATCAGACGAAGGTGTTATTTAATGGTTGATCATAGAAAATACAATTTTGAGATTCATTATTGTGATTAGTTAATAATGCAGCTGTTGTAAATATTCACTTTCTGAATAGGCTCCATAAGCCTAGTTCGGAATTAATATTAGGCTCTTAATAGCGTCGATTATTATCTGTAGTGGTACATTAACATCCTCTCCGTCCCCAACACCCTAAATTAGTTGTGAACGACTCGCAAAAGCCTTAGGTGGTGACAGTTTGTTCTCTAATCCATATCACACTGAAATACCAACTACCATTTCATTGTAACGATTTATGGGTGGACATACGTAATTCCAGGGTCCTTTGTGTTTTGCACCAATAGTACGCCTAAGTTATTACATTATTTCAGTAACTAAGAAATTATTGTTTGGGTTTGTGTGGTATTTTAACGATCATGCGTTTTCTGCCTTGTATTTTAGGCCGAAGTTTCGGTCTATCTGTTTATTTTTAGATATTTAGGGAAGGAAATAGCATTGGACCACTTACTTTGCAGTTCACAATCAGTTTTCGGCACCAATTCGATAAAATTACATAAAGAGAAAATAACACTGTGATACGTGATGTAAACATTGAGCATTTTCCCACAGCCAATGTTTTTGGCAGGAATTTCATACGTTTAAATAACTTTGTGACACTTGACAAGCATCATAAATGTGTAAAATAATGAAGCTGAGGCTTCGTTTTGCTTACATGAAGCGTGGTACAGAGACAGAAGTATGAACGCTGCCGTCTATCGGTTACGAAAACCAACAGGATCATACTCGTAAAGCATCAGGTTATTTTATTTTGCATTTAGAAGTTTTCAGAATAGTAACTAAAGTGCACCTTAGTAATCGTCCGCCCCGATAGCTGAGTGGTCACGGCGTCCCTGCGGCCGGCCGTGTGCTGACAAGTAGGTGGGCGCTCCTGCTGCGTACACGCCCGTTGTATAATTGAAAATGAATTGAATACGAATATGACGCAACCGTTTCGAGAAGATACTTTGAATTTCACGTTCGATGAACGCTTTGCACGACCTAGAGCTTTCGAAGTAGAACAGTTCTTGCGCGATGTATTAAAGCTCAGTTTCACTGATATAATTGGTATCGACTTATCGAGTGTGAGCAGCACAGTTTATGTAAAGATGGTGAATACTAAATGCTGTGATAAGATTATTGAAGCATTTGGTGGATCTTTTAAATTTAATCACTGTGATGGAAACGTCGGTGACGTCGAAGTATATCATGCAGGTTTCGAGATTGAAACGGTCCGTGTTTTTGAACTTCCCTTTGAAATAACAACGGAACAGATTAATTTCGTGTTCAAAGCATACGGGAAGATCATTAATAATGTTGCGGAGAAGTGGACCACCTTTCAAACGTTTCCAGTTTTAAATGGTGTCCGGAAAATAAAAACAGATCTTCAGCAGCACATTCGCTCGTATGTTTACGTATGCGGTTGTAGAGCTATTGTGATGTATGATGGACAGCCGCTTACTTGCTCCGGCTGTGGACGGGCTGAACATGTACGTTCCGCATGTATACAGAGGAGAGTGACGCAGTTACCGGCGGGGGAAGCAGTACCTCCCGTGACGATGATGACCTTACCAGTGACATATGCTACGGCCACCTGTGGCCACACTGCTACGACATCAAGTTTCACTTTGGAGAGCAGTGGTGACAGAAAAGACGACGACCCAATCTTGTCAGTGACCATTAGCTCTACTGATGTAACGACTTTCGTTCCGTCGCCTGAAGCGGCGTCCATCGCAGAAGCAGGATGTCTTTGCAAAAATGACGAAACTATTGAGCAAAATGTACAGCGAGACGAAATGAGGATGCTGCACAAGATCTAAGGCACGGCTTCCGCGACTGGGGAGCGACAGAAATCCAGATCTCTTCCCAAAAAGCATGAAAAACGGAGGATAGGTCCACCTGAGGTTCCTCAAAAGGTACAATCAGTGCGTGGAAAGGCACAACAAATCGGTCGCAAAATCAGTGATATGACATCTGTCAATTTTGACGTAGACTCACAGACCCCGCACACAGCGGGAGAAGACGACTTACGAAAAGTGAAAACGCAAATGCAACAGGATGGCGAAACTAAACGGTCCACGAGTAAGGAAACGAAGAACAGGACATCACCTCAACGTGGGCCAGAGATAGAGTTGTCTCAACGCAGTGATACGAGAAACTGGGCAGACGAAGAATTTCCCCCGATAAGGAAATGAAGGAAGTGTCACACCTACCAGGAGGAAGGATTCCAGTGCAGAAAGATAAGGAAATGAGGGACGAGACATCGTATCGTCTACTACATGGAAAATCTTAGGCTTCATCGACAGTGGGCCATAACGACTTGTATACTTAATTAATCATGATTTCATTACAAGCTTACAGAATCGGGACGTTGAATCTAAACAAGATCCGTAGCGAATTAAACCTTAAGAACTTGTAAGACATGCTCTATGCCGCCGATATTGAAGTTATTGTGTTACAAGAAGTAACAGATATTGGACTGGATGCCATCACAGGTTACAATGCAGTCGTAAATCCAGGGAACGACCGTGACCTCGGAACGGCGATACTCACCGAAGAAGGAATCATCATCAAAGATGTCGAGAAACTGGCAAACGCCTGAGGTCTAGCAGTCACCATTCACAATACGCGTTTCACAACCCATCTGGCACCGGGAACAGGAGGCGAAGAGCTCAATTTTATAAAAATGATATAGTTCCCCTTTTCGGTGGCCGCTACGAGCATATCATTATTGGACGTGACTATCATTGTGTGCTGTCTCCAAAAGACCAGACGCCGCATTTTAATAACTGTGTATAACTCGGTGTCGTAATTACAGAACTCCGCTAAGTTGACACCTGGGAGCTCCAGAACGGTGCATTGCCGGGTTTCATTCGTATCACGAATCATTCCGCTAGTCGCATCGACAGGATCTATGTAACAGTCGACCTGGAAACGCACGTCCTCCAAACAGAGCTATGACCCACTATCTTTTCGGATCATGCTGCATACATGTGTACCATGAACTTAAAACGGCAAGAAACGTACAGGGGACGAGATTTGTGGAACTTGAACGTGGAACACTTATGGAACGCTTGCGACAGCAAATTCAATTCATATACCTCGGCACTGACACATGTGGAACCCGCGGTAAGAAAATCGCTGATGAATTACTCCCGCGAGAGAATCATTTGGCAAAAACGGACGGTAAAAAATTACTTCCAAGTTCTTCGTGATATGTACCAGTCTGATATGTCAGTAATTGCCAACTACGTGGAAATAAAACGAAGTCAGACTAAATTTCTCGGATTTAAGCGGTAACAGCTGGATGGTCATCAAGTAAGAGCAAGACTTCACGATTCTGCAAAAAGGAGAACAAACAACTATATATCATGTGATTAAGGATAGGAAGGGGCAACGCAGAAATATAATAACCGAACTAACTTCTGACGGTAGATTACTGACGCAGCAAAGTGACATGAAGAACGAAATTCACAAGTACTTCACGGAGCTATTAGGCAATACGACAACGGATATCTCGGCGGACAATTACTTCATGACGGGATTAACACGTAGGCTCGACCCGGTGGAAGCAAACCACCTGTTAACTCAAATTACAGAAGAAAAAGTCGCAGACGCTGTAACACGAAGCCCGGAAAACAATTCTCCTGGCCCTGACGGCATCCCGTCGGAGTTTTATCAAATGTTCAGAAGACAGTTGATTCCCAAATTAACGTGTATCTGTAACGAACTAACGAATCTCGCCAATGGCGTCCCACATGATTTCCTAGAAGGAACCATAGTTGCCGGCGGGTGTGGCCGATCGGTTCTAGGCGCTTCAGTCTGGAACCGTGCGACCGCTACGGTCGCAGGTTCGAATCCTGCCTCGGGGATGGATGTGTGTGATGTCCTTAGGTTAGTTTGGTTTAAGTGGTTCTAAGTTCTAGGAGACTGATGATCTCAGATGTTAAGTCCCATAGTGCTCAGAGCCATTTGAACCATAGTTCTAATCCCGAAACATCCTGCAGGAAACTCGGTAACAAATTTCACGCCTATCACTCTCTTTCAATCTGGCTATAAAATATTTGCCCGCATCATAAATGAAAGGTTAAAATCAGTAATGAACACAGTCACTGGATCATACCAATCAAGCGTAGGAAAAGACAGGTCCATTTACCACACACTGTGCGACTATAGAGATATTACTTCCATTGCCGCAGCCTGTAAAAAAAAAAAAAAAAAAAAAATGCGCCATCGTATCATTGCACTTTGAGAAAGCGTTCGATAGAGTCGATCATGTTTACCTTTTTCACACCATGCGTGCCATGAACTTTCCGCAAGTTTTTATCAACATTATTACAAATCTTCTGCAGAAGTCAATACCGACAATCATCGTAAACGATCAGTCCAGTACGCCCAATGCAATCAAAAGTTCGGTGCGACATGAGTGCCCGATGTCTATGTCACTCTTTGCAACAGCAATCGAACCATTACTTTTTCGCCTGAGCCACAACCTCCAAGGATTCACTACACGCGGCCGTAGGATTGTCTGCAGGGCATATGCCGATGATTGCCTTTATTGTCAGAGACAACGACGAGATAAAGAAAGAACTCGACGTAATAAACAAATATGAACAAGTATCTGGTGGGAAACTGAATAGAAATAACTCTGGCATAATGAATATTGGAAGCGGATTAGAAGGTCCCATTCATGGCAACAAAGGAAACTGTCATCATGACATGTGTTGGGGTGGAGTGTAGAAGGAATATTCGGCAGACCATTGCAGTTAATTACAGAAGTGTCCTTAACACCATCCGTACTTGTATACGTCACCACAATCTCCGTACTCTTGATGAGATACAATGAGTGGCTCTCGTGAACATCTGTTTATCTTCTCAATTAAAATACTTGGCGCAAGTCCTGCCGATGCCGAGGGAAGTGGCGAACAGGATTTTGGCTGCTATCGGCCACTTCGCCAGCCGCGGCAACATCTTCAAAGTCAAGTACCAAACGTTGACTCTACCGACTAAGAACGGTGGATTGAATCTTAGAGACGTGTACAATAAAGCACAAGCATTTTACGTCTGAAAAACATATAAACTGTGAGCCAGCCGGAGAGGCCATGCGGTTCTAGGCGCTACATTCTGGAAGCGAGTGACCGCAAGTTCGCAGGTTAGAATTCTGCGTAGCGTTCTCGCTTCCCACGCCCGGGTTCCCGGGTTCGATTCCCGGCGGGGTCAAGGATTTTCTCTGCCTCGTGATGGCTGGGTGTTGTGTGATGTCCTTAGGTTAGTTAGGTTTAAGTAGTTCTAAGTTCTAAGCGACTGATGACCTTAGAAGTTAAGTCGCATAGTTCTCAGAGCCATTTGAACCATATAAACTGTGGAAGCGGTCAGTCAACAGTGTTGCCGCATTCTGTTAAATGAAATAGCATCGGTCAGCCAGGACACACCCATTAGACATTCACAACATCCAAAATGAAGTTTACCACCTCAAATATTTCTTTCTAGAATATAGCTACATTAGACTGAGATAACCCGAGAAATAAGCCATCAAAATCAAGGAAATATACCAAAAGTCAATTAACTTTCAGACTAAGAACATCATAGAACAAAAATACGTGGGTCACTCTCGGCATGCCGGCCGAAGTGGCCGCGCGGTTGAAGGCGCTGCAGCCTGGAACCGCAAGACCGCTACGGTCGCAGGTTCGAATCCTGCCTCGGGCATGGATGTTTGTGATGTCCTTAGGTTAGTTAGGTTTAACTAGTTCTAAGTTCTAGGGGACTAATGACCTCAGCAGTTGAGTCCCATAGTGCTCAGAGCCATTTGAACCATTTTTTTAACTCTTGGCATGATAACTGGAGGAATACAAACCACCGACAATTACCAACAAAAGTGCGGTCATTGTGGTATTATTTAGTGAATAGGAAATTTCCAACGAACTTCGGACTACATTCCACTCATCTGCCTGATTCCCCTTTGTGTACCACTTGCAACGTGATTGACACAAATTAACATCAATTTGTCTATGGAAATGCTATTAGCATATGGTTGTTAGTCAGAAAAAAATTAGCAACTATGCAGAGAAAACCGCCGTATTTGATAACGCCAACGTGCCTTTTATACCCGGAAGAAGAACTGTACCCCGCCTCGAAGAAAAATGCCGTCAACTGCTTGGAGGGACACGCAGTATTTTACCTCCTGTCCAGTAAAGAAAGGAGTGAAGGAGATATTTGGACGTACATCTCCAACCAGCACCACAAGTTACTAGACACGAATAATTACTATGATACATACGCCAAATTCCTCAGAGGAACTGTCATGTCAACTCCATCTTCGATGATGCGATTCTGAATATAGAGAAACGAGAGGGAATTAGATCTTTGAAAAACACATACTATCAAATGACGAACATCACTCTCTGGTCTAGACTTGGATTTCGTCTAAAATGTCAAGGAACCTTTGATTAATTTTAGTTTGTTTTATTACTTTTAAATGTCAGCTGAAAATTATGTACAACTGTAGAACGTTATGATCAATAAATTGGGATTTTTTTTTTAAGTGGTCAGCGTGACGGATTACCGTCCTACGAGCCCGGGTTCGATTCCCGGTTGGGTCGGGGATTTTCTCCCCTCAGGGACTGAGTGCTGTGTAGTCTTCATCATCATTTCATCCCTATCCGGCGCGCAGGTCGCCCAATGTGGCGTCGAATGCAGTAAGACATGCACCAAGGCGGCCGGACCTGCCCCGTAAGGAGCCTCCCGACCAATGAGCCATACGCTCATTTTCATTTACCTTAGTATTTGAAGTACAATATCTTCACCATCTATGTGTCTCTAATTCGTTATGACCTTGTACCCAGCATAATCACATGTAGGTTTCAGGATGAGATTTTTCCCTCTGCAGCTGAAGTTTCACATGTAGGTTATTAACTATTTATAGCCGGCCGCAGTGGCCATTCGGTTCTAGGCGCTGTAGTCCGAAACCGCGTGACTGCTACGGTCGCAGGTTATAATCCTGCCTCGGGCATAGATGTGTGTGATGTCCTTAGATTAGTAAGGTTTAAGTAGTTCTAAGTTCTAGGTGACTGATGACCTCAGATGTAAAGTCCCATAGTGCTCAGAGCCATTTGAACCAACTATTTATAGAGAATAGGTGTTACAGTTATTGTCAAGTTCCATATAGTTTCCATGGAAATCTACAGATGCAACTGGGGACACAGTCCTCAAACAGTTCTTTGTAGCCATGACTAAAAACATAGTTGGCCATATTTGTCATTAAAATGGCGCCTTTTTACGCATTTCAGATGAAAGTTGTCGCTGTTGTTCTTCTTGTTGCAGCTATAGGGTGCTCAACATCGCTATCGTCTGCGCAAGTACGTTGGCTGTAAGAGACGACAGAGGCTAGAGCTCACAAAATGAGGATAGCTTAAAATATTACATAAGACCACATACACTCCCTTGCACTCGTTTTTGCATGAAAATGGATGACTCCCCTGAACGGTACAATGGCGCAAAACGAGTCAAGGGCAGACCATTAAAAATAATGATATCAGATCTACAAGTAGACAGCCACTAAGAGGCAAGTCCAGGCGGATCGCGAAAGTAATAACTGGATGGGCCAGTAGTCATCTAAAATACTAAAAGCTTCGACATAAGAGCTTAGGTAGAAAGGAAAACGAAACACAAATTCGTAATCACAGGCGGTATTCAGCTCATTATCATCTAAAATAGAGGGCAGCTCTGTCGGTAAACCAGCTAGTTCCCTCTCGTCTTTATATAAAATATAATGGGTTAAAATCTGGCGAACTGTAATCAACACACCACATGTGTCACCAATAGGCGGTTCTTCACTTCTGAGAAGGAAGCTATGGGTCAAGCCTCTGTGCCCTATTCGAAATCGCATTACATAGACTCTATCAAATCTATCTGACCTGAAGAAGGTGCACAATGGCCTCACAGTCTCTTTTATTGATCGCAACTTATTTTTCGTCACGCCCAGCCAATCTTACTCGCAAAGATTACATGACAGATTTCGCAGCAACGACGGCGCGGCTCGCAAACGGGTAGGACAGTCGATTAGGTGGGAAAAGGTATATGCCTCTTTCGCCGCTGTATGGCCTACCTAATTCCCACAGATACCCTCATGTCGTGGAACCCAGCAGAATGAGATCTCGTTCCTTATCTTTGCAAGTGCAGGATGGCATGATGGATATTCTGGACAGTTCTATCTGCTGGCCACATAGAGTGAATCGTCTGCAGAGCACTAAGCGCGTCGCAGCAGACGATGAATTGGGATCCACGCTCACGTTTCACCTAGTCCCCAGCTTTCAGAATCGCACAGATTTGATGTCAAAGACAGTGAACTCACTAGGCAGACTTCCCCTGAAGACAGCTGCAGCAAAAATGATAGAGCAGCCGACAGCATCCCCCTGTTTCGACCCATCTGTATGTACTACGTTAGTGTCCCGGTACTCAGTTAAAATGGTAATAAATTTATTCATAAAAACATAGTCTGAACTGAAAAATTTGTTGCAACCTGTCAAACTTGAAATTATTCTAAGTTTCAATAACGACCACGACGGAGCTTTTCACCAACCCTCCCTCTGTTTGTTTGTTGGAGACACTCCAAGATCCAATATATTCTGCTTTGCTGAGTGCGGCAGACTCGTTTCAAGGATTCGCAGATGTTAATGATTGCAGGGAAATCCAGCGATGTTGGAAACGATCGGAGCTTGAGCGCCTGTTAAGCCACAAGGAACCGTTGCAGAGCAGCTAACGGCTGCTCCCCCGCCTCTGCACACAAGTTGGGTACGGGTCACGTCCTATAGGCACCTGCCACCAATCTGATGCCCTTAAAGATGGTCCTTCTGAGCTGTAGACTGTACAACCACAACGATGATGCGATCGCCCGAAACATATTGCGCGGAAGCAGCCTACTCACTCCATACAGAATTCGTATGCTTTCCATTGTGTGCCAGCCTCATCCGCTGTAACTAGCTATTACGTCACAAATGTTGTGCACATCAAGGAGCTAGGAACTTCGAAATTTATATTCGGATTCCTTTTTACTGTAAATTAATGGAAACAGCATCCTGTATTTCACAAAGTAAAATTTTGGTTGAAATCCATGATTTTCTGTTTTTGTGTGCTAAGAGTAAGGAAGGACGATAGATTAAGTAAGTGATTAGATAAAGATGTGAGAAGCTTCCAAAAGGTAGCTGTAAAACTATAGCTCTAGCGTCTCCCCAAAGGGAAAGTTCAGAGCTCATCTATTGCGTGCAGTGCAAGTAAAATAATTCTCTCACCAAAAGTATTTAGCCTAGCCACATTAGAATTTTATTAAAAATACGTACCTGTGTGCTGATTGCACAATTTACTTGAGAGCTCTATTGGCCTTCAGCGAATGGAGCAATTAATTATTTAGTAACATGAAGTGGTACTTTACTAGCCCAAGCGGCTAGTTAGGAAGGCAAATTTAGTCGGGTGCGCCTTCGGCAGTCTGCACCGCGACTATATAAATAAGAACCCTTCGAGTTAGAGTCAGGTCCAGTTCTCTTCTAGATTGTATCAGCGTGCTCTAAGTGTCGGAAGCCGCGTCGCGTTTGTGCAGTTGCAAGGAACAGCCTTGGATGCCGTATTACGTAACTCGATATCCACGTAACAATGAGTTCGCATTGGGGTAAAGTGTTAATTGTGGAATCACTCCAGTGATGCGTATGTCGTATTTTCAGGTGTCGCCACAGGACAGACCTTCTGTCATTATTAGCGTGGCGTTTGATGAGTTTTAAGATCAAATTTTGGCGAGCATTCACTTTGAACATTTAGATCTATATCGGTTATTGAACAGTTTCGTTATCTAGGGATTATAGAAGCTGCCCAATAGACTCTGAACAGCTCTGATAGTGTGGTGTCACCGCCAGACACCACACTTGCTGGGTGGTAGCTTAAATCGGCCGCGGTCCATTTAGTACATGTCGGACCCGCGTGTCGCCACTGTGTGATCGCAGACCGAGCGCCACCACAAGGCAGGTCTCGAGATACGGGATAGCTCTCGCCCCAGTTGTACGACGACTTTGCTAGCGACTACACTGACGAAGCCTTTCTCTCATTAGCCGAGAGACAGTTAGAATAGCCTTCAGCTAAGTCCATGGCTACGACCTAGCAAGGGGCCATTAACCGTATCTGAAGAGAGTCTTATTTGTATTATCAACAGCGATGTACCACAACAGGCAATAAAGTTAAGTATTGGAGGAGCTGCATACTTTTCTTATTAGAATTCACTACTTATCCTGTTCCAGAATTCACGCCCGTCTGCCTTAGATAGCGTGCATTTAGGCCGCCTCTATCTACAAGGTGTTGGCACATTTACCAACACATCAGATAGTACAATGGCTGATAGTAGCTTTGCTTGGTTAAATATTTATTTGAAACGCTACACTTTATAGTTTTCAGAGTATAGTGAAAATTGTAAGAGTAAACTGCATTTTCTATGAATCCCAGACATCATCCTAAATCCTCAGTGTAATGAACTTCAATTATTTCTCCATTAGAGAGGGCACAGTGAACTTTGATTGCAGACTCCATGTTTTTGCTAATCACTTTCTGGTTGCCAACATTGTAGTTAGAGAGCCTGTGTTGAGAACGGCAACAACAGAAATAAAATTTTCCATCCGCCGCCTCACACCTTATAGAACTGCAGATAGCAAGACCTATCTGCACCCCAGTTCTTCTCATTCAAGCCCTTCGTTATATCCAGTGCTTTAAGGGCTCTTATTCTGAGCTCCTTGAGATGTGACAGCCAAGTTTGCTGTCAAATAAAAGACCTAAAAGCCACACAGTCTTCATAAAATGTAAAACATTATTTCACAGCCCTAGTGCCCGAAGCGTAAAAAGAGGACGATCGCCTTTAAAATCAGTACATACTGTTTTCTCTGGGAGAAATTAAAACCTATCCCAGCAGACCATTCTTCTAGTCTCTTCAGTGCCAATGTAACTGACAAGAAATATGTGGGAGTAGAAGTGGAACATAAAACAGAAACATCACAAACAATGAGCCCTGCGAACGATTCTTCACTGCAGACGATATGCAATTGATCGCAACTACGAAGAAAGTGACGCTCAAAACACTCCCCTATGGGATACTATGAACTTGAGGATATCTATCTAAAAGTGTGTTCCTGACCGAAAAAACGTTCAGCAGGTGGAAGTTACGAATTTTTTTAAAAAACACGTGTATGTGTATGTACGTGCGCTTCAGAGTGTGTGTGTGTGTGTGTGTGTGTGTGTGTGTGTGTGTATGCGTGTGTGTGTGTGTGTGTGTGTGTGTGTGTGTGCGCGCGTAATTTCTTACAATATATTATGCAAATATCTCAGACATTCAATTGGACGTTTTAGAAATACTTTTCTGCCATAATGCTAGAAGTTTGTATAGACATTCTCTTGTCTACCTCGTTTTCATTCAGCACTGTGATTGGCTCGAGAGACGGAGGGAAGATGGGAGTGGTCACGAACCACATATGAGCGAGTTGAATTTTTATAAATTTCCCACTTGCACAACTCTGTTGGTGCTGGCATCACGACTTTTGATTGGCTTATGAGTTCGGTGATTGAATATGATGTGAGGGAAGGGAGAGCCGAGAGAAATTTGTCTTTTTAAGAAACCACTAATAAAGGGGAATTGGGCTCGTGAAAGCTCTCAAGTCACTGACCTGGATAACATGAGTCTTCTGCGTAATCCCCACCGCACACCCTTTTTACTTTATATGCAGTTTATATGGCAAAATTTTTAATTAATTTTATATTGCTTATTGTTGCGAGCACGACAGATAAAATACGATTCTCACTATTAGTTTCTGCAGTTGTAAATATTTTGACTTTATGCACTTTGACCTATTATGTGAGGATACGCTCAACAATGAAAGACTTCCTGCTGTGGACGTACGATCTTTAATTTGCAAACTATTTTTATATAACACTGATCTGGCTTGTTAGATATGGAACATGGTATCAGTACTGTAACTAATTACGGAATAAAACAATGCCCTTCGCTGCTTTCATCTCTTGGATGCACAGAAAATTACTCTTATTACCTGTACGGAAGTTAAAGTATGTTATGTTCGCTAAACGTAAAAGCTGCAGTGCATTTGTTTTTAATATATGAACTCTATTAACTGCCACGACTGTCATGAGAGCATGAAACTAAAAAAAATGAAATTTGATTATTATGTTATTAGCCAGAATACGTTTTGCACAGTAGTCTTTGATCACACACAAGTAATATTTTATAACTCATGAATTATTTACGTAACTGATAACATAATAGCAGCGGCCCATGTCCACCGGAAAATGACATAACAAAATCCGCAACTTCCCTCTGAAGTCTCCAGGAAGCTAAAAGAGATAATTTTAATGTTCTGTTACCTGCCCACTGTATTGCAGGAAAACTGCATTCGCTCAGTTTAATTTGAATTTGGCGCGGCAGCGGCTCCCGCGATCGCTGCGCGGCTCTGCCTCATGAAAAATTCCTAATACGCTGAAAACTGCTAAGAATGTGGAGTGAAATCTTGGGCAAACTAGCAATAAATCATTACCGGTAATAATTTTAACAATTTCTATATTCAAAAAATCAACATAAATTAAACTACATACTTTTTACAAATATCCGCCTCCGATGGCGTCTTTCTCGATCAAAGGACCAACGAAGGCTACCTAAGCATTCAAGGGAGCGTCACAGGCTCTTACAACTTTAACGGCTACAAGAAGGCAGAGAGAGTAATGTTTTCACTTCCACTACTTATGGCAATTTAGTATGCATCTTTGTAATTATTTCTAACTGTCATTGTTTGCTTCGATACATACATTCGCCGACCACAGACGTTATTTGTGAAATATAAATACATAAATATTGCACAAACATAAAAATGAAAAATTGTCATTTCCTTTTATACATAGTTTACAACCAATTATACAGTAATGAAATAATAATAATACAGATAAATGTTTATTTTTATTATTTTTTTATATATATTCTAACGATTTTGTAAATGTCTTGCCAGGAGACGTCACTATGCCCCCTTGCAGTATATGACTAACATTGGCAAATGTTTGCCAATATGTTGTCTTTGACGTCAACACAGTCACTGTATATCATTTTGTTTTGAACATCAAGCTCATTTTGTTCACTATGTTCACAAGGTACTTTGTTCGCACTGTCCAATACTTTCTTGAGGAATGTCTGTCCCTCTTCCGCTTTGCTAGCTGACCGTATACCTAGACCCGGGGTCATTACAGTTTTAGCTCCCCCATATGGGCTATGTGCGTTCAGAAAACCTGGAAAAACTGCGCCGGAGCCATGGTCATCTAGCTCACTTCGCAGTTGAACATAGTTGTCTAAGTTCACGAATGAAGTGCGACACTTGCCAAGTGTTCACAACTGAATCACAAACACAAGAATTATTCGTCAAAAAATGTTGCACTCGGTCCTTTTCGACACTGTACGATTATGAAATTCCACACCCGTAGTAATGCTCAAGTTTACGTTTTGGTGAAAGTACAGCATCGCAGGTTAAATAATTCAAAGTATTGTTATGACTTCGCCACTTTATTGTTCAATATAGACGTCCTTCTCGCTCAATTTACGCATGACAATTTGTATTGCTAATATGAAGAAAACATGTAACGTATGGTGTCAAATCGGTTCATAGTTTGTGTTCATTACTGGAAGAAATTAAAGTGTTCGTCACTTGATGTAAGTTCGAACTACAAAAATCATTCTGATGTTTAGTTCCCCAATATTTGAGTTCATGTTCAACGAAATGTTCACGATGACGTTGGACGGTGCGTGCGGTGGAGTGAGGTCAGTGTTGTGTGCTGCAGCGTCGGCTGGGACACGATGTCTCAGTGACCATCGAGATCGACGCCGCGTAATCGCAGAAATAGCGACGGTGTGGCGGTAGGTGGCGCCTGCGCAGTCGCGAGCTGAGCCGGCCTGTTCCGCTGTCGTGGCGTACGGCAGATGTTTCGCCCGCGATCAGCTGACTTGGAGGCGGCGCTGCACTCCCTTGCTGCTCCTCCGCACGGATCTCCGCCAAAATACATGTAACAAACATTCCACCACTCTATACCATCTTTAAGGATACACATTTTAAACTGTGGGAATGGAATGCAATTGGATTAATTAGCGTTTTTTGTCCAGTAAGCCGTCGTTTCGCTGGTTTGCACAGAATGTTTTGGCGTGATAACGGTTTTCATGGCCTGGCAATCGAATTGCACTGTGACACTGCTATTAAGAGTTTATCACTCGGAAGTTGCACTACACACTTTTACTTCGTTTTCACGGGCAATATGCTGTCAGAGCGTCTCTCAAATCATTTCAGTTCAGACACACTAATTGTTTCCAACGAGCGATATTTATTGTTATCGTCTCTTAACGGATTACAACCCATTTCCTTCCACACGGTATGTTTGTTATTGTTTGACCACTGCATTATCACAGTTTATAACCCAGCATTCGATTCACTTCAACGTATATACACTCCTGGAAATGGAAAAAAGAACACATTGACACCGGTGTGTCGGACCCACCATACTTGCTCCGGACACTGCGAGAGGGCTGTACAAGCAATGATCACACGCACGGCACAGCGGACACACCAGGAACCGCGGTGTTGGCCGTCGAATGGCGCTAGCTGCGCAGCATTTGTGCACCGCCGCCGTCAGTGTCAGCCAGTTTGCCGTGGCATACGGAGCTCCATCGCAGTCTTTAACACTGGTAGCATGCCGCGACAGCGTGGACGTGAACCGTATGTGCAGTTGACGGACTTTGAGCGAGGGCGTATAGTGGCCATGCGGGAGGCCGGGTGGACGTACCCCCGAATTGCTCAACACGTGGGGCGTGAGGTCTCTACAGTACATCGATGTTGTCGCCAGTGGTCGGCGGAAGGTGCACGTGCCCGTCGACCTGGGACCGGACCGCAGCGACGCACGGATGCACGCCAAGACCGTAGGATCCTACGCAGTGCCGTAGGGGACCGCACCGCCACTGCCCAGCAAATTAGGGACACTGTGGCTCCTGGGGTATCGGCGAGGACCATTCGCCACCGTCTCCATGAAGCTGGGCTACGGTCCCGCACACCGTTAGGCCGTCTTCCGCTCACGCCCCAACATCGTGCAGCCCGCCTCCAGTGGTGTCGCGACAGGCGTGAATGGAGGGACGAATGGAGACGTGTCGTCTTCAGCGATGAGAGTCGCTTCTGCCTTGGTGCCAATGATGGTCGTATGCGTGTTTGGCGCCGTGCAGGTGAGCGCCACAATCAGGACTGTATACGGCCGAGGCACACAGAGCCAACACCCGGCATCATGGTGTGGGGAGCGATCTCCTACACTGGCCGTACACCACTGGTGATCGTCGAGGGGACACTGAATAGTGCACGGTACATCCAAACCGTCATCGAACCCACCGTTCTACCATTCCTAGACCGGCAAGGGAACTTGCTGTTCCAACAGGACAATGCACGTCCGCATGTATCCCGTGCCACCCAACGTGCTCTAGAAGGTGTAAGTCAACTACCCTGGCCAGCACGATCTCCGGATCTGTCCCCCATTGAGCATGTTTGGGACTGGATGAAGCGTCGTCTCACGCGGTCTGCACGTCAAGCACGAACGCTGGTCCAACTGAGGCGCCAGTTGGAAATGGCATGGCAAGCCGTTCCACAGGACTACATCCAGCATCTCTACGATCGTCTCCATGGGAGAGTAGCAGCCTGCATTGCTGCGAAAGGTGTATATACACTGTACTAGTGCCGACATTGTGCATGCTCTGTTGCCTATGTCTATGTGCCTGTGGTTCTGTCAGTGTGATCATGTGATGTATCTGACCCCAGGAATGTGTCAATTAAGTTTCCCCTTCCTGGGACAATGAATTCACGGTGTTCTTATTTCAATTTCCAGGAGTGTATTAGTGCAGTTCCTACAATCACTCTCTGTCCCTTCTACACACACCATTCCGTCTGTCTGCAAGGTTGCGTGCGTACTCACAGTCTATCTGGAAGGCATGTTGCCCCTTCTTTACACAATTATTTTCACTCATGATGAGCCCCTTACATTTACGGTGCCCATTGCACTTTTCGCAGCATCATTACAATGCATTAATTACTTTTTTTGCAATTAGATGGAGGTATGTAAGTTTGTACATTAGTTTCTTCTGTGTAACTGGCCGAGTTATCACTCCTCTAGTAAACAGATCTTATCATGTGGATATCAGCTGGACTTGGGCATATTTTTTCAATAAACACTTCATTTTTGGTGACAAAATTTGTATGAATAATTATCTCCTACGAGACTACAGTGTAGTTTCCGCATAGAATGAGTCAACTCGCATAATGCGCAGTCAGTGTTCTAAGACATCTATGAAATATATTGGCTTCAATTGAAGCACTGGTACGAATAAAGTGTACGTCATATAATAAGGATTTAGTTTAGACTGAACTTATTCAAGTGTCATCTTCATATCACTATTGGTGGTAATACAGTATACCTAATCATTCTACGAATCAAAGTTACTTTCATTTAAATAAATTTCCTCTCAAGGCATTACATTAACCTAATACAATTACATCTACAAAATTACTACGTGAAAACTAATCATCAATTATGTATACACACAGTAATGAAAAAGACTCGATAAATTGTTTCTTACTTTTAAAGCAAGAAATTGTTGACTGCTTGATGTGCATGAAATATTTTTTACTGACACTAATCTGTTTGTAGGCAAGTCTTTATCTAGCACATTATTATACATTCTTGTGAGCCTTGCTCACACATAAATATTCTTTACTGTCTTGATAATCAGAGCTGAATATACACAAATTCATACTTAAAACTAAACACACTTATATTCTCAAACACAAATATAAAATTTTCTTACAGCTACTATTTACAAATTATTGTACAAAAACTTTCACGTCTTTACTTGGATACAGTCCTTTGATTTGTGGATGTACGAACAGATAACTACGTTCATGTGTTACCCTGACTACTACAAAGGGTCCTGAGTATTAATGGCCACTTACTATTCTGTTTCATTGTGGCTGACGATTTGGGGTGGTTGCGAACTAGTACCAAGTCACCTATATTATATTTCTGGGTGTCCCTCACACCTCGGTCATGTTTTTGCTTCCTCTTTGCAGCACAGCTGTTTAGGTTGTCCCATACCTTTTTTACTTTCTCCTCCTTTGTCTCCTCTTTGGTGGGTACTTTCGGAAGAGGCGCAAGCCATTCATTCCACGTCTTATCATCTCCCCTTATTATTTCTATAGGGGGGATCCTGTACTTGAGTGGTGTGTTAGATTCTGTATTTCTACGAATTACGGGATCAACTCAACCCATTTCGAGTGTCGATTTGAAATGTCGATCCTGAAGAACTTATTTAATTCTTTGAAGGTTCTTTCGACTAAACTAGCTTCGGGGTGGAATCTGGTTACAAGGATATGTTGTATTTTTATTCTCTTAGGTAGTTCTTCCACGTATGGCCAGTAAAGTAGGTCGCATTATCGGTAATTATGGCTACGGGTTTTCCTACCTAAGGTATGTATTCTTTATTAATCCTCCTGACTATGCTCTTAGCTGTGGCTGATTTCATTGGAAAAATTTCGAAATACTTAGAAAAAATACCAATTACTGCTAGTATGTACTTCATCCCTCCCCTAGCCATGGGACGCGGACCTGCTACATCCAAGGATACTAATTGAAGTAGTCGTTGCGGGACTAAGATGGAGTTCGAATTTTCTCCATCTGTTATTATGTTTTGCTTTCTGGTAATGAACACAAGTCCTCACTGTTGCCTGTACTTGATGTCTTATTTTTGGAAAGTAGCAGTATCTCGCTATGAGCTCCGCACATGGCCCCATGCCATGTGCGTGTGCCATATTACTGTTCGGACTGACTGACTGGATACACATACTGCCCAGCAGTCATTTATTACATTGCGTTTATGATACAAAATGTTATTCACAGTTTGGTAACTTTGTTGACCTTAATTGCTGATACCGGTTTCGATATTGTTAATAAATTCTCCCCACACAGGATCAGATCTTTGTAATTCATGCATTTTCTTGCACATACATAGGAAATCCTCCCTATGCATGTAGTCATGCACTAGAAGCACTTTGTATTCGGCTGATTGTTCTAACATCTCAGCTAACTCTGGCAACCCTACCGGCAGTCGTGACAAAGCATCTGCTACTATATTGTCTCGACCTTTTATATATATATTTTTTATCTGATATTCCTGTAAGGTTAGCATCCATCTCTTTAATCTGGGGTGCAATAACTTGCAGGACATTAAAAAACATAATGCCTAGTGATCACTGTAAACCTTGATTTACCTTCCGTATAGAAAATAGTTAAACTTTTTTTCAGCCCATACTGCCGCGAGCGCTTCCAGTTCTGTCACTGAGTAAGTTCGAACAGACACGCGCCCAAGCCATAAGAACACGAGTCCGTTGCCAGACTAAAGGTTTTTGACATGTCCGGGTGTTGCAAAATGTTTGCATTCACCAGGGCTGTTTTGATAGCTTTAAATGCTTGATGGCACTTAAATCATTTTTTCGCGGTAAATTTAATAGTGAGTCATCATTTAGTAACCGTTCAGGGACAAACCTCCTGAAAAAATATGTAGGTCCAATAAATGCCTTTAATTGCTTCTTAGATCTAGGTCTCAGGAATTCTCGAATTGCTTTCAACTTTTTATTGTCTGGGCTGATGCCGTGCCGCGTGACAATATGGCCTAGGAATTTAATTCTGTTGCCCCCAAATTACGATTTTTCAAGGTTTGTTGTATCTCTTGCCTGTTTATATCTTTCTAAAACTCTACGCATTAATTCCATATGCTCATCCCAGATGGGTAGATCACATAACTAATGAGGAAGTATTGAATAGGATTGGGGAGAAGAGAAGTTTGTGGCACAACTTGACCAGAAGAAGGGATCGGTTGGTAGGACATGTTCTGAGGCATCAAAGGATCACCAATTTAGTATTGGAGGGCAGCGTGGAGGGTAAAAATCGTAGAGGGAGACAAGAGATGAATACACTAAGCAGATTCAGAAGGATGTAGGTTGCAGTAGGTACTGGGAGATGAAGAGGCTTGCACAGGATAGAGCAGCATGGAGAGTTGCATCAAACCAGTCTCAGGACTGAAGACCACAACAACAACAACATCCCAGGTAGCAGTTGCAATTACCAAGTCATCAACGTATAACGTAACCCGTTCTAATATGTCTGGTCCTAGTACCGTGTCTAGTGCGGTAATAAACACTCCAGCACTTACATTCAATCCGAAGGGGGGCACTTTGTACTGTAACTTCGCCCTCCGAATATAAATACCGTGTATTTTATCGATTGTGGCGTAAGTGGGATCTGCCAATACGAACTTTGCAAATCAATCGATGTAAAATGCTGCACACCGTGAAATTTCTGTATTTGCTCATCTAAATTTTCCGGACGTGTTCTTACGGGTACAATAATCTTGTTGATGTCCCCTGCGTCTAAGACCAGACGAATTTTTCCATTGGCTTTCGCCACCGCTACAAGAGGGCTGCTATACGGAGAGAGGGAGGGTTCGATGATATCCCCACATTCTTCGGATATCGTTTGCCACTTCCTCTCTTCTGAACCATGGGATGGGGTAAGACACCGTTCCTGACAAGTGTCTTCTAATCAAGCTGCGGGCCTATGGGGTATCGTCTCAGTTGTGCGACTGGATTCGTGATTTTCTGCCAGGAAGGTCGCTGTTCGTAGTAATAGACGGCAAATCATCGAGTAAAACTGAAGTGATATCAGGTGTTCCCCTGGAAGCGTCCTGGGACCTCTGCTGTTCCTGATCTGTATAAATGACCTGGGTGACAATCTGAGCAGTTCTCTTAGGTTGTTCGCAGATGATGCTGTAATTTACCGTCTAGTAAGGTCATCCGAAGACCAGTATCAGTTGCAAAGTGATTTAGAAAAGATTGCTGTATGGTGTGGCAGGTGGCAGTTGACGCTAAATAACGAAATGTGTGAGGTGATCCACATGAGTTCCAAAAGAAATCCGTTGGAATTCGATTACTCGATAAATAGTAAAATTCTCAAGGCTGTCAATTCTACTAAGTACCTGGGTGCTAAAATTACGAACAACTTCAGTTGGAAAGACCACATAGATAATATTGTGGGGAAGGCGAGCCAAAGGTTGCGTTTCATTGGCAGGACACTTAGAAGATGCAACAAGTCCACTAAGGAGACAGCTTACACTACACTCGTTCGTCCTCTGTTGGAATATTGCTACGCTGTGTGGAATCCTTACCAGGTGGGATTGACGGAAGACATCGAAAGGGTGCAAAAAAGGGCAGCTCGTTTTTTATTATCACGTAATAGGGGAGAGAGTGTGGCAGATATGATACGCGAGTTGGGATGGAAGTCATTAAAGCAAAGACGTTTTTCGTCGCGGCTAGATCTATTTACGAAATTTAAGTCACCAACTTCCTCTTCCGAATGCGAAAATATTTTGTTGAGCCCAACCTACATACGTAGGATTGATAATGAAAATAAAATAAGAGAAATCAGAGCTCGAACAGAAAGGTTTAGGTGTTCGTTTTTCCTGCGCGCAGTTCGGGAGCGGAATGGTAGAGAGATAGTATGATTGTGGTTTGATGAACCCTCTGCCAAGCTCTTAAATGTGAATTGCAGAGTAGTCACGTAGATGTAGATGTAAACGCTCGACAATAAGTTTTTTGGTGCGTTACCTCGATATGATAGTTACAACCCCTAATTACCCCTGGTCCTTCAGAAAATACCATTGTATATTCTAACAGCAGCTGCGGTAGCTGTTGGTTTTGCAAATTATTTAAACTTTCAGATTCTTGGACTTTAATCTGGAATGCATCTACATTTACTTCAAAATCATTACTTTCTTTATTGTGATAGCAAAGATCTGTCGTTGTTGAATTATTTTCTAAGTGCATTACACACGGGTTCCTGCCATTGATATTTATTCTGTTACAACATGGCACAACTACATCTTTCGATCGCATCACTGACTATTCAACCCTTCTGCCTTTATTAAGTATGCTTAGTTTTCCTGCGGAGAGGTCGATCACTGTGTCCCTCTCACGGAGAAAGTCTACTCCCAGAATGTAGGCCACTCTTAACCTCTTAACAACGAGGAACTAACTCACTATGGCTACGCCCTGTTTACAAATTTCTACCTGCACCTGGCGCTTAATTAACTGGCTCTGTGCGCTTATGGCTCCAGACACCTAGCAGTTATTCACTGCGGAAGTCGGTATATTTCGTCCCTTCCCAAGTGCTTTATACAGTTCTGCACTCATCACACTGACCGAGGCACCGGTGTCACTGATTATATTTACAGCAATATCGTAGATATTTGCTTCTAGGATTGCTTGTATGTTTTCATTATTGTTCTTTCCACTCCCGTGCGGTTGTATTAGAAGGTCGTGCTCCATACTAATTCCGTCATTATAACGCAGCATTTTGATTCCAGGTATACTATCAATTGTGAGGCTCTCACTCCAACCCACGGCCAGCGACGGAGAGCATATCGTGGCCAATTCTGGTTTGCTGAATTATTTTCGTGCGAGGTGCCTGGACAGGTTTTGTCCGTGACCTCTATTGTATGAACATTTCGATTTGCAGGCCACCACGCCTGCGCGATAGGCGCGTTTTGCTGCGGTGGTCTGTTGTTATCGTACCTCTCCTTATTTTGTCGGTCTTGGTTCGATCGGTGTTTATGATTCAAGTTACGATTGTTTTCATTGTAATTGTCGCGCCATTGACCTCGCGCATTTTTATAGCGTTTTTTTAAAATTATTTGATGGGTGACCATAACCATTTTGATTTCGGTTGTTACTACTAATCGGCTGATATTCATGCCTTTTACCACTAGCCCCACCTTATCCATGGTTGTGGTTCGGTGCATTACCATTTCTATCGTTTGTGCATCCTGAGCCATTATTTCTGGCGTGTTCGCACGGTGACTTCACGTCTTCCTGTATTAGGTCAATCGAATCTAGTACTGACAGGAAATCTTCCATTTCGTTTTCGGGAACGTGAATTAGCTTTTCCTTAATGTGGGTAGGTAAATGAGATTTAAGTAGCGTAATAATGTCTCTCGACGATATAGGCTCGTACCAAGAGCGCGCCTTGTTAATGTATCTTTCAAAATATCGTCTGAGGTTTCCGAGACTAGTTCAATAAGGTTCTGGATTATAGACCTCTTTCCTAAGCCGCCCTTGGACACAAGGTGACCAATATTTGGCTAAAAATGCCTTCTCAAATTACGCATATGTTATGCAGCTGTCCGCTGCTTCAGTAGCCCATAACGCTGCGTCACCCTGGCTATAGGACAAGACATACTGTATTTACTGCGCTTCATCCCATGCGCTTGGCAAGATGTTTCTTAAACTTTTAATACATACTACCGGATGTACTGACATTCGTTCGGTAGTGAAAGCCTGGAATTGTCTTTTCTTAATTAGACTTTCGTCGACTAATATGTTTCAACTGTACGTATTCGCGCCTGATACATAGGCTGCCTGCTTCGAGCTGGAGCTGCAGCATTTCGCATTATCGCACGAACATACTTATTATTGCGTCGCGCATACGTTTGTGCGTTACCAAAAACATTGGGGTCTGGCGACATACTTTCATTTTCGGCACGTTTGCTACTATCGGCTAAACCTTTCTCCAAGTCTGATATCTGCTTAGCTATATTCATCTTCCAATGCGGAATATCATCACTTAGTATTTGTTTGATAGTCTGAACATCACTCTGTACCTGGCTGTTTATTACAGCGCTAAAAGAATCATAGTCCTTATCGTCAAAAGCTGCTTTTACCTTAGAATCACTCCTTTTCTCAATTTCATTGTCTTTCGATTCCAACTAGGAATTAAACTCAGCCTCAGTTTTAGTAGCTTGTTCGTTCAGTTTGTGTTCGACAAGCTGTGTAGATTCTAGTTCTAAGTTTTCGAATCGATTAGCTAAAATGCCCATTTCATCTACAGTGGTAGTTTTCATGGTAGTTTTCACTAACTGCAGATGATTAACTTGCGCACTCAAGTCCTGTACAGCTTTAGGTATTGACTCATAGGTTTGTTTCATATTTGCTCCCTCCTTTTGCACGGATTCTAAGGACTGTACTACTTGTTGGTCACGCTCAGATTGCTGGGGGTCCCGCTCAGCTTGCTGTACAAGGAAGCTTTCGATTTTTTCATCCTTTTCCGACTGCTGGTGGTCCCGCTCAGCTTGTTGGCAGAAAAAGGCTTCCAATTGCTTGTCCTTTTCCGCTTGCTGTTGCGCTAACGTTGCCTGATAATTTAGCATGCGCTCTAACAGCCTGAATCGAATATCCACCAGGCAGATTACCAATATCTGGTTCCTGCTCTGCTGGTGGTTGTACTACTTCTCTTTCTACGTCTGCTTGGACACTGGTGGACGGTGGCAACGCTTCCTGTGCCGCCGCCCCCACAGTTTCACAGGTTATTTCCTCAATCAGATTGGATGTATTGTCTAAAGTACTCGCTCCTACATTTACTGCACTGGTTAATTGATGTTCCTCAGTATCCATGTTGCCTGTACGTTGCCTACGCAGTTTGACCATATTTATTTCTTCGAAGTTGGATACAATATCTATCGTGTTATTCGTTGCGCATGAAATATATGAACTGGTACACAATACACTACACAATGAAAATTTCTTTCTACATTCCAACTCTGTACTATCACAAACAACTATCTTTAAACTACACACACACCATTAGTGATATGAGATGACTTCACTGAAATTCAAACTCTACTGACAGGACAAGTACACTGTAGTCTAACCGTTGATTTGTATGGTTCTGATTTCGGCTGCTCCAGGCTATATTGTTGCAATTCCTCTGTAGGACCAGTTTTTACTCGTTCAGTTTGCTCGCAGGGGTGTAGTTTTCATAAAAGAATTATACATGCATTAATACATAGCGTTTGTTACAAAATACATATGTACATTTATCAGAATATTTATATATATATATCCACTAATTATTCTGTAAGAACAAAACATAAAATTGTTAAGACATTTTTTTTCTTACGTGGTCACTGCTCATCAAGGCCCCACGTTCCTGGGCGCCAAGTTGTCGCGTAATCCCCACCGCACACCCGTTTTACTTTACATGCAGTTCATACGGCATAAAATTTTAATAAATTTTATATTATTTATTGTTGCGAGCACGACAGATAAAATACGATTCTCACTACTAGTTTCTGCAGTGGAAAATATTTTAACTTCAGGCAATTTGACCTATCATGTGGGGATACGTACAACACTGAAAGACTTCCTGCTGTGGGCGTAAGATCTTTAATTTGTAAACTATTTTTATATAACACTGATCTGGCTTGTTAGATCTGGAACGTGGAATCATTACTGTAACTAATAACGCCTAGAAAAAATGCCCTTCGCTACTTTCATCTCTTGGATGGACAGAAAATTACTCCTATTAACTGTACAGAAGTTAAAGTATGTTATGTTCACTAAACGTAAAAGCTGCAGTGGGTTTGTTTTAATACATGAACACTATTAACTGCCACGAGTGTGATGAGAGCATGAAACTAAAAAAAATGAAATTTGATTATTATGTTATTAGCCAGAATACGTTTTGCACAGCAGTCTTTGATCACACACAAGTAAAATTTTATCACTCATAAATTATTTACGTAACTGATAACATAATAGCAGCGGCCCATGTCCACCGGAAAATGACATAACAAAATCCGCAACTTCCCTCTGAAGTCTCCAGGAAGCTAAAAGAGATAATTTTAATGTTCCGTTACCTGCCCACTACATTGCAGGAAAACTGCATTCGCTCAATTTAATTTGAAGTTGCCGCGGCAGCGGCTCCCGCGATCGCAGCGCGTCTTTCTCGATCAAAGGACAAACGAAGGCTACCTAAACATTCAAGTGAGCGTCACAGGCTCCTACAACAACTTCAACAGCTACAAGAAGACAGAGAAAGTAATGTTTTAACCTCCACTGCATATAGGCAATTTAATATGCATCTTTGTAATTATTTCTAATTATCATTGTCTGTTTCGATACATACATTCGCTGACCACAGACGTTATTTGTAAAATATAAATACATAAATATTGAACTATGTTATTGCCTTTTACACATAATCTATAGCCATTCATACAGTAATGAAATAATAATAATACAGATATATGTTTATTTTTATTATTTTTATGTTTATTCTTACAATTTTTTAAGTATCTTGCCAGGAGACGTTTCAAGCTAAAAATGCAAATAAAGTGCGCCAGATTCCAGGCAGACATGCTACTACTCGCTATAGCATTTTGATCAGAATGTTTGTATGTTCACAGATATTTAACAGTAAATTTGAAGCTAGATAGAATGAAGTCTTCTAGGAAAAAATTTTAGTGCAAAAGAGTTTTGACGTTAGTGAGAGAGTTAATGATAGTGTAATGAATATGTCGGGGAAATAGCAAGGTCCACCTTAACGGGTTTTGAACAGCTTTACACTACAGAAAAATGATAAAACACAAATACTCTTTTATGTGCAGCGGTTAGCACACTGGACTCGCATTCCGGAGGACGACGGTTCAATCACGCGTCCGACCATCCTGATTTAGGTTTTCTGTGACTTCCCTAAATCGCTCCAGGCAAATGCCGGGATGGTTCCTTTGAAAGGGCACGGCTGACTTCCTTTCCCGTCCTTCCCTAATCCGATGACACAGATAACCTCGCTGTTTGGTCTCTTCCCTCAAACAATCCAATCCAACTCTTTATGTAGCGAAGTCATTAATTTGAGCCACATGGATCAGGAAAAAATCGGATGGGAAATGTAATGAAAAATCATACAGTGGAGACGAACTGTAGAAAAATAAAAAACACATAAAGTAGGTCCAAATCGGGATTTATTATCGTTCTGCCGGAGGTAACGGGTTTCGGTTCAAATGGCTCTGAGCACTATGGGACTTAACATCTATGGTCATCAGTCCCCTAGAACTTAGAACTACTTAAACCTAACTAACCTAAGGACATCACACAACACCCAGCCATCACGAGGGAGAGAAAATCCCTGACCCCGCCGGGAATCGAACCCGGGAACCCGAGCGTGGGAAGCGAGAACGCTACCGCACGACCACGAGATGCGGGCCGGGTTTCGGTAGTAGTAACTATCACTAGATCAAGTTTAGAGATCACATATGGGGCCGGAGCTCGGGGCTGCTGTTTTATACAATACCTGTCTCCAGCTGCTTAGTTTTCTGTCTATTTTACTTTTGTATCATGTTCAGTCGTTGAAGTTCCAACATGTTGTCCAAAAAATGAGAGCATGGGGAACAAATTAACATATACTGGAACACAAGAGACAGCAAGTACAAATAAAAGTGGTCAATGATTAAGTGACGAAAACAAAGCAAAGAAGTGATAGATGGGACTTGTGAATCACAAGAAGTACATATGCTCAAAGGAATCGAAAGCGAAGTGTCAAAATATATTTTATCGATTCTCATCCTCCGTTAAAGAATACAGAAACCCAAAGGGCATGTAAACATTGTTGGCGCTCAAATGGGAGGCGTTAGGCATGTTACAGCCACAATTCCGGACAATCTGCATGGAACCCACTCCATCACACAGTAACGGGCGCAGCTTTTGATGAACAAATTTTGAGAAGGCTTTCCGGAGTGCGTTGATTCGCAGTGGCGCGGCGGCGCCAGACTGGTACTGGGCCATTTTTCGCGAACGACGGCGCGCGGGCCGCCCGCTATCTGTTTGGATGCGCGGCAGATAGGGGGACGCGCGCCGCGCCGCGCCGCGTCACGTCGCATCACGCCGCGGGCAGAGCACACAAGTGCGGATTAATGCCGCCATCAATTAGGGCGGCGTCGGGCCGCGATAACAGCATCGCGCATCACGCATCGCACGCGCGTGATTCCGTGCACGGCACGCACGCCGCACTCGTACGCCTGCGGTGCGCCCACTGCCGCTGTTTGCGGAGGCGCACACACATACACATAGAGAAACACACGTGCGACACTTCACAAATCACTGTTCGGCAGTTACGGCTGCCAGCAGACGCCACACTCCATTACATTACTCAACTACTGGCCAAGTATTACTGGCTACAGAAAGAGACGTTCAATAAGTAATGCAATACGTATTCTTCTCTCGACCCTTTTCAGTGGAAAAATGTGCAGAATTAGTTGTGGGCCATCGTGGAAAATCCCCGTTTCAGCTCCCGTAATTTCATAAAGTTTCGACAGATGGCGACTTTATAAATGGTTCTTAAAACTGCGTTTGTAACGAAGGTGGGTTCCAAGCAGAGAGTTGTCATTTAGCGGAAAGCCAGAGCATCGCAGATATTCACAGGCAGTTGTAGAATGTCTTAGGAGAACTGTCAGTGAACAAGAGGACGCTGAGTCGTTGGCCTAGGCGTCTGTCGTCCCCGAAATAAGTTCACGCAAACTTGTACGATCTCCAGCGTGCCGGCTGAAGGAATACTGAATGGTAATGTTATTTATCCGCTGAGATTTGACAAGTGCCCTTCAAGTAATATATCACACCTGTACAGGAAAATACACTACTGGCCATTAAAATTGCTACACCAAGAAGAATTGCAGATGATAATCGAGTATTCATTGGACAAATATATTATACTAGAACTGACATGTGATTACATTTTCACGCAGTTTGGGTGCATAGATCCTGAGAAATCAGTACCCAGAACAACCACCTCTGGCCATAATAACGGCTTTGATATGCCTGAGCATAGAGTCAAAGAGAGCTTGGATGGCGTGTATAGGTACAGCTGCCCATGCAGCTTCAACACGATACCACAGTTCATCAAGAGCAGTGAATGGCGTATTGTGACGAGCCAGCTGCTCGGCCACCATTGACCAGACGTTTTCAATTGGTAAGAGATCTGGAGAACGTGCTGGCCAGGGCAGCTGTCGAACAGTTTCTGTATCCAGAAAGGCTCGTACAGGACCTGCAACATGCGGTCTTGCATTATCCTGCTGAAATGTAGGGTTTCGCAGGGATCGAATGAAGGGTACAGCCACTGGTCGTATCACATCTGAAATGTAACTTCCACAGTTGAAAGTATCGTCAATGCGAACAAGAGGTGACCCATACGTGTAACCAATGGCACCCCATACCATCACGCCGGCTGATACGCCAGTATAGCGATGACGAATACACGCTTCCAATGTGCGTTCACCGCGATGTCGCCAAACACGGATGCGACCATCATGATGCTGTAAACAGAACTTGGATTCATCCGAAAAAATGACGTTTTGCCATTCGTGCACCCAGGTTCGCCGTTGAGTACACCGTCGCTGGCTCTCCTGTCTGTGATGCAGCGTCAAAGGTAACCGCAGCCATGGTCTCGGAGGTGATAGTCCATACTGTAGGAAACGTTGTCGAACTGTTCGTGGAGATGGTTGTTGTCTTGCAAACGTCCCCGTCTGTTCACTCAGGGATCGAGACGTGGCTGCACGATCCGTTACAGCCATGCGGAAAAGATGCCTGTCATCTCGACTGCTAGTGATACGAGGCAGTTGGGATCCATCACGGCGTTCTGTACTACCCTCCTGGACCCATCGATTCCATATTCTGCTAACAGTCATTGGATCTCGACCAACGCGGGCAGCAATGTTGCGATACGATAAACCGCAAACGAGATAGGCTACAATCCGACCTTTATGAAAGTCGGAAACGTGATGGTACCCATTTCTCCTCCTTACACGATGCATCACAACAACGTTTCACCAGGCAACGGCGGTCAACTGCTGTTTGTGTGTGAGAAATCAGTTGGAATCTTTCCTCGTGTCGCCAACCTTGTGTGAATGCTCTGAAAAGCTGATCATTTGCATATCACAGCATCTCCTTTCTGTCGGTTAAATTTCTCGTCTGTAGCACGTCATCTTCGTGGTGTAGCAATTTTAATGGCCAGTAGTGTACATAGTGGATGTACGAGCACAGGCTGTAGATACATCGTTGACGACATATGGAATTTTTACTTGGCCGCGAGTCGTGCTTGGATAGCCTACTAGTAAGGCGACCACTCGTTATAACCGGGAGATCCTGGTTCGAGTCCCGGTCAGTCATAAATCTTCATTGCCTTCATTTCATTATACAGCTGACGGTTATCCACATTCGCAACTGCGATATTATTTCATGACTCTAACTCGAGCTGGTCGATTGATCGCAATCAGACACCATGCTGCTCAGCTAGACGTCTGTGTTGGTAGTACTGCCACATTCATACTTTGGGTACTTTGTTAACTCAATGGAGTGTGCCTGCTGGGTTCAGCGCCGCCTAGCAGAAGACCATAAAGAGCAACCAAGGACCATCTCTGCGTAATCTCTTGCGCGTTGGGAGGCTGATCGTGACAATTTTCCGTCGAACATCGTTACAGGAGATGAAACATGGGCTCATCGCTTCAAACCGCAAAAAAATGTCTGAGCAAGGAATGGCGGCATACTACCTCTCCTCCTCCGAAGAAGTTGAAGGTCGCAACCTAAGCCGGTAAAGTTATAGCGAAGTCATGTGGGATTCTGATGGGGTTATTCTCTTTGACATCTTCCGTCGTGGTGGTACGATCAACTCTGAAGTGTTTAGTGCTACCTTCAGGAAGTTGAAGAAACAACTCCAGGGTATTCTTCGTCACAAACGTGCCAACTAACTGCTACTTCTCCATGATAATACAAGGTCAGAAAAGTCTGTATACCCGAGAGAATCTCACAATACCTCGTTGGACTCTTCCCCTCATCTAACCTACTGTTGGGAACTCGCACCTGGCGACTTCCATCCGTTTCACCCGATGCGGAAAGGACTCCACGAGAAGCACTACGTGGATAATGATGACGTTGTTGATGCTCCATGACGTTGGTTCCGACGTCGACCAATAGAGTGGTTCGAAGGGGGCGTACAGGCGCACCCAGTAAAATAGCGTAAGGGTGTCGCATTGAATGGATATTACGTTAAAATAATAGAGTTCTGTAGGCAAAAGATGGCGAATAATATAGTGTATTGGAATACTGAATAAAACTATCCTGCTTGCAGAAAAAAAAATCGTTACGTTTCCAAACCAACGATCCTCGTATATGCGCTCACCCACTTGCCTCCTCACACCATTTTAGTCAGGTAAACAAATGCAAGACAATTTACCATGGCACAAACAGCAGTGCGATAATGCACTCCTGGCCACTAAAACTTCCAAACGAGGCAGGAGTGTAAAAAAAGATATTTTAATTCCTGTTCACATACAATGAAATTTTCATTTGATTGCCAGTTCCAGGGGAAGATGTGGACTCTGACCACAATCTATTGGTTATGAGCTGTAAATTAAAACTGAAGAAACTGGAAAAAAGTGGGAATTTGAGGAGGTGGGATCTGAATAAACTGAAAGAGGTTGTAGAGCGCTTCAGGGTGAGCATTAGGGAACGAATGACAAGAATGGGGGAAAGATATACGGTAGAAGAAGAATGGATTGCTCTGAGGGATGAAGTAGTGAAGGCACGAGAAGGATCAAGTAGGTGAAAAGACGAGGGCTAGTAGAAATCCTTGGGTAACAGAAGAAATATTGAATTTAATTGATGGAGAAAATATAAAAATGCAGTAAATGAAGCAGGCTAAAAGGAATACAAACGTCTCAAAAATGAGATTGACAGGAAGTGCAAAATGCCTAAGCAGGGATGGCTAGAGGACAAATGTAAGGATGTAGAGGCTTATCTCACTAGGGGTAAGATAGATACATCCTACAGGAAAATTAAAGGGACCTTTGGAGAGAAGACAACCACTTGTATGAATATCAAGAGCTCAGATTCAAACACAGTTCTAAGCAAAGAAGGGAAAGTAGAAAGGTGGAAGGAGTATATAGAGGGTCTATACAAGGGGGACGTACTTGAGGACAATGTTCTGGAAATGGAAGAGAATGTAGATGAAGACGAAATGGGAAATACAATACTGCGTGAAGAGTTTGAGAGAGCACTGAAAGACCTGAGTCGAAACAAGGCCCTGGGAGTAGACAACATTCCATTAGAACTACTGACAGGCTTGGAACAACCGGTCCTGACAAAATTTTACCATCTGGTGGGCAAGATGTATGAGACAGGCGAAATACCCTCAGACTACAAGAAGAATATAATAATTCCAATCCCAAAGAAAGCAGGTGTTGACAGATGTGAAAATTACCGAACAATCAGTTTAATAAGCCACAGCTGCAAAATGCTAACGCCAATTCCTTACAGACGAATTGAAAAACTAGTAGAAGCCAAACTTGGGGAACATCAGTTTAGATTCCGTAGAAGTATTGGAACACGTGAGGCAATACTGACCCTACGACTTATCTTAGAAGAAAGACTAAAGAAAGGCAAACCTACGTTTCTAGCATTTGTAGAGTTAGACAAAGCTTTTGACAATGTTGACTGGAATACTCTCTTTCAAATTCTGAAGGTGGCAGGGGTAAAATACAGGGAGCGAAAGGCTATTTACAAATTGTACCAAAACCAGATGCAGTTATAAGAGTCGAGGTACATGAAAGTGAAGCAGCGGTTGGGATGGGAGTGAGACAGGGTTGTAGCCTCTCCCCGATGTTATTCAATCTGTATATTGAGCAAGCAGTAAAGGAAACAAAAGAAAAATTCGGAGTAGGTATTAAAATCCATGGAGAAGAAAGAAAACTTTGAGGTTCCCCGATGACACTGTAATTTGGTCAGAGAGAGCAAAGTACTTGGAAGAGTAATTGAACGGAATGGACAGTGTCTTGAAAAGAGGATATAAGATGAACATCAACAAAAGCAAAACGAGGATAATGGAATGTAGTCGAATTAAGTCGGGTGATACTGAGGGAATTAGATTTGGAAATGAGACACTTAAAGTAGTAAAATTAGTTTTGCTATTAGGGGAGCATAATAACTGATGATGGTCGAAGTAGAGAGGATATAAAATGTTGACTGGCAATGGCAAGGAAATCGTTTCTGAAGAAGAGAAATTTGTTAACATCGAGTGCAGATTTAAGTGTGAGGACGTCGTTTCTGAAAGTATTTGTTTGGAGTATAACCATGTATGGAAGTGAAACATGGACGGTAAATAGTTTGGACAAGAAGAGAATAGAAGCTTTCTAAATGTGGTGCTACGGAAGAATGCTGAAGATTAGATGGGTAGATCACTTAACTAATGATGAGGTATTGAATAGAATTGGGGGGAAGAGGAGTTTGTGGCACAACTTGACAAGAAGAAGGGACCGGTTGGTAGGACATGTGCATCAAGGGATCACAAATTTAGCATTGGAGGGCAGCGTGGAGGGTAAAAACCGTAGAGGGAGATCAAGAGATGAATACACTAAGCATATTCAGACGGACGTAGGTTGCAGTAAGTACTGGGAGATGAAGAAGCTTGCACAGGATAGAGTAGCATGGAGAACTGCATCAAACCAGTCTCAGGGCCGAAGATCACAACAACAACAGCCAGTTATGGTAAATGACGCATTAAGAAGAGATTAATTTCATGACGTCAATATTTGCTAAGGACCAGTTTATTCTAGAAGAATCTGAAGGAAATATTCAAACTGCAGTACGTCTTCGAAGTGTGCCACCCCCCACCCCTGCCCCCCATAGTGGAAGTTCTTTAAAGTAAAAATACTCCACCTAAACGACATTGAAAATATTACGGCTGAAAATTTGGAAATTTGTATTAAGTTCCTATGGGACCAATCTGCTGAGGTCATCTGTCCCTAGACTTACACACTACGTAATTTAACTTAAACGAACTTACTCTAAGGACAACACAACACCCATGCCCGAGGGAGGTCTCGAACCTCCGACGGTTCGAGCTGCGTGAATCGTGGCAAGGCGCCTCAAACCGCGCGGCTACCCTTTCTACTTCGAAACTGCATGAACGTTTTCTGTAAAATAAAAAAAAGAAAACCTTTGTCATCTAGAAAAATAAACAGTGTCAGTAGTAGTTATTCACAACGCCATTACAAAAATGCAAATGTCTTAGGCCAGAGCGTCTGCCTTCATTGTACAGTGACTCTCGCACGTGAAACTATGGAAAAGAAATTCCTATAATAATAATTTCGTCACACAGGAATATCTCCTGACATTTGTCACCTCATTGTCTGAGGAATGGGAGTAACTACCGGTAAAACCAAAGTGATGGCATTTCAAGAACTGAACTCCATAAGATCCTGAATTGTGACAGACTTCGATATAATCCAACAGGTACAATAATTTAAATCTCTGGGGCGCAATAATAAATTTCAAACGCCCAGTGATACAGATCTACAACCGGTCAGTTTCAATATTTTTTTAACAACACGTAATGGAATTTAAAACCTAACGTAATGAAATAAACATTAATTAAACTTCTCAAATTTGATGACCAGGGAGCACGATAAACTGGTATCGGTGCTCTTTAAACCATGATTATACAATGCTATCTGTGTAACGTTGTCCAATTGTTCTGCTGGTAGACGCTATCATGCCGAGGGAAAACAAACTGCATTTAGAGGTTGACACGGTTCCCAAGGATAAATGATTACTTGAGGTGCCTTCCAGAATGACGAGTAACACAGGGAATGCACCTCCCTCTGGCTTGGAATCTTGCGATGATTGTTGTAGGGTGTTTGCCTTCAGACGTCTCACTCAGTGGACGTCCAGTTGCAGTATTGGAATGCAAATTCCGGCATTCAACCGCCAATGGATAGATGTTAGCCTCGGTTCATAAACCATGAACCTGCTGTGGAGGACCATACGTAGTAACTTTCACTGAACAGTCGTTGAAAGACCCTGTTGGTAGCCTCTTGATTCATCTCTACTGTCAGATGTTCAACACTTACAAGTCTATTCACCTGCCTGCATTTCTGCTAAATTCGTTGATACCTGTCATCTGTGGCCCATGGTGCGCCGGTTTTGGATAGTGCTATTTTACTATGAACAGTCTGCATTAACCACGGAGGCTAGTGAAGAGTTTACGAACTTCTCTGTTTCGGAAACGCTTCTTCACTTGGCCCCAAATCCAGTAATCATGCCATTTTGTAAGTCAGATAAGTCGATGTACATTACAACGACTGTCTACTTTCCGGTCTCCAGGATACTCTTTACATACCGTCCATTTGTAATTCTGACACTTGTCGTCTGCGAGTGGTTACAGCATAAAGACATTAAATATAGGCAGTAATTGTATTAATGTGACTGTACCTTGTAGGAAACTAAAGCTGCAACAATTTATAAAACAACAGGATACGGATATTTGCGCGTTCCTGAAAGAAGTGACGCCAACAATTCTGAGGCAGAACAGAAAATGGTTCAAATGGCTCTGAGCACTATGGGACTCAACAGCTGAGGTCACCATCCCCTAGAACATAGAACTACTTAAACCTAACTAACCTACGGACATCACACACATCCATGCCCGAGGTAGGATTCGAACCTGCGACCTTAGCGGTCGCTCGGCTCCAGACTGTAGCGCCTAGAACCGCACGGCCACTCCGGCCGGCATTTATATTTTCCTCGGTGCGACAGTACCTGCCACCAGGACAGAGCCATACATTACACAAATCGCAGTATGAACAGCGTCAGGATTAGTCTATCGCACTTTCAAGGACACCAGACTCCCCTGATTTAAACCCAATCGAGAATCTGTAGGCCACCTCGCTCTGTTCGCAGCGTCGATCCTCAAGTGACGACCCCTAGCAGCTGGCCGCTGCACTGGGTCAACATGGCTGCGCGTCCCCATCGGTACCTCACTGACTCTCTTCCTGCGCGACCTCGCTGGGAAAGATGTTTATTCAGGCTTCTGACAGGTGGTCTTATTAATGTGACTGGACAGTGTATACTCCACATAAACAAAATGCGGGGATCAGAAATGGGCATCCGTAAATACCACCTGTTACATTCAAGCAGTGTCTTGTCACTACCTGCAGCTAGCTCCACACTAGTAATAGTCGTGACTCGGGTTACCCACGTTACTGCTTCTAAATGCTTCATCTCTATCTGCGGGACTCTCTGTCTGGGATTCAGTGCCGATGTGCATTTTCTCAGATATTTTCCTTTTATTTCTGCTGCTGCAGCCGTTGCGTCCTTAGCAAGTACAGTGCAAGATCCCAGGCTTTGATGACTCATGACGAACGGAGCGTGGAGGACGTAAAAATCAGACTAGCACTGGTAAAAAGGACATTCCCGGCGAAGGCAAGTCTGTTAGTATCAAACTTTTTTTTTTTTATTTTGACGAAAACTTCTGGGGATGTACGTTCGGAACACAGCAGTGTAAAGGAACATGAACCATGGAAAAACCGGAATAGAATAGAATCGAGGTATTTGAGATGCGGTGCTACAGAAGAAAGGTGTAAATTAGATGGACTGATAACGTCTGAAGAATGTTTACTGTCGTGTCTGTTCCTGATGCGGACAGAAATGACAGTTGATTTTTAACAATGGAAGTCTGCACATACAATGTGTTCTAACGTGACAATAGCTTTGGTAGACATTCAGTTACACATTTGACTCTTGCACGTACGTGTGATTGCTTTCAGAGCTTCCACGTTTGAGGATTCAAATATTTTACTACATGATGGATTTCAATTACCCCATCGTTTCCCTTCCGATCATCAATCCAGTATGCAGCTTCGCCTTTACAAACACGTTCCACCATCTACACACTTACGCATTTTCGATCGACACCCTGTCTCAGAAATGGAAATCAGCTCCTATATTTATTCATGAAACCAACTATGACTCTACCTCATCCATTTCAGTGCAGATCAGGACTCCCCCTCACTCTTCCCTCGTAATTTCTCCCAATCACTTAGCCTCCTCATAAAACGGCCCTGTCCACACAACAACTTATCTTTCCTTTCTGTCTTTCCAATGTGCACCCAACCACCTGACCTTCCTTTCCAGATGACACTGAAAGGTTTATGTATTTGAAAAAACATTCATTCCGCTCTACGGAACAGCCAACGTTAAGCTCCCCACAAGATTTTTACCGAGTGCTGCCCCCACAGGGTTTTAGTGAAAGTGTGGTGCTCCATTATAATGAACGTTACCTCCTTTTTAAGACTTTAAATGCCTATTTTACCTTTTTATATTAACCTGTTAAACTGTCTATTTCTTTTTTTTAATTTTAAACGAAAAAACATATTTTGTAAGTAGGATCACACAATTATCTTTCTATAGACTTTAAAAATATTTTGAAATTTTGTATCCACGAATCTTGATGTAATGTTCTTTCTTATATTTTGTGAAAAGGTATTGGCTGAAAGGCGAGATATATGTGTCTAGGAGGCTGAAACAGCAATAACGAAAAGGAACTACCTGCAAGGCAGAAACTGACCCACTGCACAAGATACAATAAATATGTACAAGCAGCTGGGGTATAAAGGCACTTCCCGTTTAGTAAGTTGTTAATACTGGTTGGAGTGAATATAACAGGGAAGAGAGAGAAAGGGAGATTATAATGATGACATGAACGACGAAAATCTTCGAATGCTGTGTTTTAGGCCCACCTTTAACGCGATGATGTGTGATCGTGGAAAGATGATTAAATATCTTTGTCGTCAGAATGTAGTTTGTAATAAAACGACGCTATAAATCGGCATCTGACTGCGTTATCATGCAACTGAATGAAGATAGGTAAGTTTCCTGGAACGTGATATGAGCATCATGGCGAGCGATTCCTTATATCCTCGTATTAAACAACCAACAACGAATGTTTATTGAAAAATATTAAAATTATCAGACGAGGACAAGGGGTAAATTAAATAATACAAATCAATAAAGTAAATATTCATACTAGTGTAATTCATAGGACATCACTTTTATTCCATCCGTTCACTATATAGCTGAGACAGAAGAGAATGCAACACACTACTGAGACACTAGTATTTGTCCGAAAAACAAATTCGCAGCGAAAAAAGTCGTAGAACATATCTCTGAAATCGGAAATGATAAATGATAAATGATAAATTGTGGAAACACAGGAAGAAACTTCAGAAAATACTCCAACAATTTACCAGTATCTCAATACATAGCATTTATTTCAATATGTAGTAATATTTTCTAAAATATCACTAGCAAAGTCGCTTTATACATGAATCTTGTTTGCACTGTATTACTGCTCTACGTTTTGGACTGTTACCACGAAAATTATTTTAATAACAAAACAATAAATTCCTAGAAACAACGTTTTAGAACGCTTACAAAGTTTTACAAGCAAGATCTTAGGTCTCACCAGTTCCTGGAATGCTTTAGGCACTGTACGAAGTTGGTGTGAAAGTTGAGCAGTTATTAAAGATTTCATATTTAAGCTCGGTAGTTAGAAATAAGTAAAGTTGCAAATTTGTTTGCTTCCCTTCGGCACCTCGGGCTATTTGCTTCCGCATCTGCTGACCCAGTTATCGGTAAGGCGTAATCAACATACGGCGCACACTTTAATTAACTTTACGCTCTTGATCCAAGTTACCTCCTATTGTTTCCAAGCTTCCGAAAACTATAATTGAATTGTAATCTATGTTCTCGCTAGGCAACGGTAAAATATGTAAAACTGTGGAGCTCCATGCGTTGTGAGGGAAAAGGAAAAACACTAAGGAACGAAAGTAAGAAAATTTTTCCCAGAGCTTATAGTCTGCGCGGAAGCTCGACTACATTCCAATACCTAGTTAATATTCAAGTTTGGATAAAAAAGGAAATTTTCTCTAAGACGTTAATATCACAATACCTACGATTCTAGTACCTAGAGGATAGGTCGGAAGCACAATGACGCAGTAGTTCTAACGTCACTTTATTTCGTCACTTAATTTCCAGTGATCGAACGAGGTTATGAAATGGTCAAAATTCTGGATTCTTGTTCGCAGAATGAATGTCCGTCGCATATGAGGTCTCAAATTTACTATGTTTGCCGCCGCCATTCAGATACCCTCATATCATTTCATCAGTGTTTATGTAATATATGCTGTGATGTATGAATCTTGACGATTTTTCCCGTGTCATATGGCAGGGTAACTGTGTCGCTTCTAAAATCAGTACCTCGTGACGCGATATTAAAAGATATAACACACATTGTGACGAATTTCCACACTTTAGTAATGGCGTGTCAAATGTCATTGGATAGCGATATGCACATATAGGCATAGATGGTGGTAGAATTACGTACGGAAGACATAAAAGTGTAGTGCATAGGCGAAGCCGTCATTTCTACTCAGATGATTCATTCGGAAAGGTTTTCGACTTGATTATCACCACACAAAGCGAATTAACAGACTTTCCGCGGGATGGTAGTTGGACCTAGACGCATGAGACAGTACATTTTGGAAATCGTTAGAGAATTCCGTATTCCGAGAATACCAAAATACAGGCATTATCTCTCACCACGGACAATGCAGTGGCCGACGGCCTTCACTTAAGGACCGAGAGCAGCGGCATTTACGTAGATTTGTCAGTGCTAACAGACAAGCAACACTGCGGCAAATAACCGCAGATGAGAGACGTACGACGAAAGTATGCGTTTGAACAATGTGATGAAATCTGGTATTAATGAGCTATGGCAGCAGACGACCGATGCGAGTGCCTTTGCTAACAACATGACATCGTTAGTAGAGTACCTCTTGGGCTCGTGACCATGTCGGTTGGACCCTAACCTACAGGAAAACCTGGCAGTTTCTGTTGGTAAGAGCTGATGGTAGGGTTCGAGTGTGGCGCAGGTCCCACGAAACCATGGAGCCAAGATGTCAACAAGGCACTGGGCAAGCTGGATGGTGACTCCATCCTCTAGTCCAAATCAACCAGACTAGACATGGTTATGTTCGGCTACCTGGAGACCATTTTCAGCTATTCAATGACTTCATGTTCCCAAAAAACGATGCGGCATGTCATCGGTCCGCAACTATTCTTGACTGGCCTGAAGAACATCCTGGACAATTCGAGCGAATGATTTAGTCACCCAGGTCACCTATTGTGAATCTTATCGAGTATTTGTCAGGTATAAACGAGAGGTCAGTTCGTGGACGAGACCTTGCACCGGCAACACATTCGCAATTATGGACGGCTATTGAGGCAGCATACTGAGTATTTCTGCGGAAAACTTCCAACGAGTTGTGAGTCCATGCCACTGTGCTAAAAAAACTTATCTCCCAACGAACTGTACCACCAGCCGCCGTGTCATCCTCAGCGCACAGGCGTCACTGGATGCAGATATGGAGGGGCATGTTATCACCACACCGCTCTTCCGGCCGTATGTTAATGTCCGAGACCGGAGCCGCAACTTGTCAAACAGCGATCTCCTCAGTTTGCCTCAGCAAGGGGTGAGTGCACCCGGCACTACGCCGGGTAAAAAGAGGTGTCATACGACATTAGGAGGCATCCCATGACTTTCACCACGTCAGTGCATACTGTAATTCACGATATGTTTCTTCCTTGCCCTCTGTTATTATCACTGACCAGTGGTGTGACATCAAATCTCATATTTCAACCCTGTCATCTCTGTGTGGCCAAACATTCGCATAGACGATTAGTATACGACATGATGATTCACTGAGGTTTTAAACGAATCGAAACTCCAGTCCTGAATGTCAAAGTGTAGTATTTATTATTACGCCTCTTGCATTGCAATACAACCACAGAAGATCGTACAACGAAGGGTTTCACTGCCGCACGTCTTCCGTGCTGATGAGTCTTCCGTGGTGTATGACCTCGGTTCAGGTAAGAAAATATGTCAAGCACTTCTACTTCTAAAGGTTAAAATCCCTCCACAGGTGGCATGCGGGAAGTATAAAATTCCGTGTATGTGTGGTGAGGTATACATTGGAACATTAGAACATGTTTGAATGTACGGCTCAAGCAACGTAAGAGTCTATGACAAGTGGGGAAACCATATAAGTCAGTTGTATCATAGCATGCTTTTCAGTCAGTAAAGTGTGAAGTTCTCCGAGAGCAAAATTCTATCTACAACGCCAAACTATGAATATATAAAGAAACCATTGAAAATCACTAACGTGATCATAACCTTAACAGAGAAGGAGGAACCATGAAAAGTAGTAATGTATGGACAATAACTCTACATAATCGACCTACAAGCTTTAACCTTCGACTGCCGACAATCGACAGTTATTTTTGGTCTCTGAAAAGGATTCTTCCCGCCAATCACGGTAATCTTCAAGAAGCATCTTTTCCAAAGTATTTATGTCGTCCACCGACGTCCAACACGTAAATCAACATGAATCATCGGATTCACTTGAACCTCTGAAGATGTCTTGCGTGGTTCTGGATGAAACGTTATTAACGGAAGAGTTTCGTGACCACGACCCTACAACGCGGAAGACCCAGCAGCAGCTAGAAGAAATGATGATTAGAGGCTGACTGGCTCAAGTTATTTCGCGTAATAAAAGAGATGTGAGTACCACAATTCAGAAAAATTTTAAATTCAAGTAACATCTTTCAGGGTTTCTTACGACTGCGAACACCTTCGCCTCGCATTTGGTTGATAGGACGTGCTAAAAGCTAGTTCAGACTAAAGCCTTTTTCAGTTATTGTTGTTGAATACTTTCGACTGAAGACATACTGAAGCAACTGCCTGGTTCTATGTAGTTCTCCTCGTTAACCTGTCCTGTACAAGTCTCTTCATCTCTGCAGTGCACATTAATTTTACCGTGCTCACTGTTGTCTAGTATTGGTATTCATCTATGATATTTACCCTCCACACTTCCTTCAATTACCGACTCGATTATTCCTATGAACCGATCCATTCTTTTAGTCAAATTGGGCCACAAATTTCGTTCTACCTTTTAATTTTTCTTATTCTCTTGAAAGAGATATCAAACTCTTATATTTTCTTCCTGGTAGACTGTTTATCTTGCTTGTTTCTCTACACTCCTGATGAATATCACTCGTAAAGTTTTCCTGATGTTTAAATATATATTAGAGGTTAACAAGTCCCTCTTTTTGAGGAATGCTTTTCTTGCTAATGTTCGCCTTCGTAGCTGAGTAGTCAGTGTAAATTGGTGTCACGCAGAGGACTCGGTTAGATTCCCGACAGTGTTAAGTAATTTTCCTTGTTTAAAGAACTGGTACGGGGTGCATTCAGCCTCGTGAAGCAAATTGAGGAGCTACTTGACGAAATAGTAGCGACTACACGGTCTGAAAAGTATGCATAACGGTGTGGAGTGTGATGTGCTAACCACATGCCCTTCCGTACAGCATCTGATCTGGATGACGCCACCAGACAGAGGATGACCAGGTGGGCAGCTTACATTAATTCTGCCATCGTCATTTATTTTGGTTTGGAAGTAAAGCACAGATTTGCTCTATTTAGTTTATCATTTTGTCCTCTAATTCCCTCAAAATTATCTGAGTCCATTCGACTTCACTCCATTATCGTTGTTTTGCTTTTGCTGGTATTCCCCTTGTAACCTCGAGTCTAGACCTTATCCTTTCCTCTCAAGTGCCCTTCAGATCTTTTGCCATATCTGACAGAATTACAGAGTCATTGTTAAACGTCAGAGTTGTAATTTCTTGTCTCTGAACATTAAATTTCTTCCAAATCTCTTCTTGGTGTACTTCACTGCTTGCTCACTACACATATTTCATGAGATCGGGGATAACCTAACAATGCTGTCTCACACCCTCCAATGAGTCACTTTGATAATCAAGTATGATTTATAATTTAAGTAATAAACAAGTACGATAGATTTAATTGTCACTGTATGATAGATGTTAGATACATCTGTTAGAGCTACTCTATAGGTTGGCAGGTTCCTATTTTCTCTCGTTATTATAAGTATAAACAATATTTGTTTTAAACCTAATAACTCACTATTTTATCACAAAGATTCCCTAGTTCATAATGAAGTTTCAAGTTAAGTGATAATAGTACCACAATTACATATCTGAATACAAAAATTCGGCGAAGTGAAATTATCTGTTTAACAGCACTGTCTCAATCCTAATGTAGTTTATTTCACAGTGTTAAGAAACATAAATGTCTTTGAAGCTTATAGCAATGCGTAAGTAATGCATCATATACTTGTATCAATGTGTTACAAAAAATCGATACACATAAACTCCATTCAGAAGTAAAATAGGAATGTATATTACA